>NC_091285.1:502898039-503498039 GCF_032444005.1 Ranitomeya imitator
TGAGTGAATTTAATTTAGTAATTTAACAAAAATGATGAATAAGCTATTTTCCATCAAGAAGTAGACCACTGCTTTTCAGATGGTAGAACTTGGTGCTGATCCCAGTGTCAACTCGCTTTGTAATCTCAGGCCGATGGCACAAAATAATATTATGAGCTCAGTGGAGCAGGGAATCGTTTTTGCCTGTAAAATTTCAAAGTGCACTTGCGGCATTTTTGAGGAAAAAAAATTGCTATATATTATTAAAAGCAGTTCTGTCTAATAGGAGAATTATGTAGACTGAGCAGATATAATGATCTCACATGTATGTATTATTCAAAATGATGTTTTAAAATAAAAATGCAGTTATCTCAGGTTTTAGAATTTTTTTTTTTACTTGAAATTGTCTGTACAAAGTGCTTTATTAATCAAAGCAGCATTTAGTTCTCGGAGTGAGTCAAACGAAGCACTAGGCGCGAGCATCATTAAAAGGCATTGAATCTATTTTCAAGAATTCTGCCAGCGTGTTCTTGTTCAAGGGGGAAGGATTGGTTTTCTGTAATATTAAAAGCTGGCAAACAACTGAAATATAACTAGCAGGACCAGAAGCCAATTAAGATCAAAGCCGAGATTTTCAGTGGTGAGGCTTCATCGTTTTTAATATTAAACATTTTTTTCACTTTGACATAGATCAAGAGGTGTTAATGTGGATTCTTTGAAACAAGTCAAGTTGTGTTTTTAAGTGACAGAACTGCTATTTGTTCTATCACAATCAATTAGTATCGTGCCCCTCTCCAGTTCTCCAATGCTGGACAATCAAGAACTGTAGATTTTGGTAGAATAAAGTAGGAACAAAAAAAAGACTTAAGAACACAATGATGAAGAACAAAGCACACACATCTGTACTCCTCCCTCCGAAATCATCCGGATAACATACACATGGATCGGGTCACAAGTTAGCAGTGCCTAAATGGTTAAGAACAGTTATAGCACATAGGTGAGATGTGCTTGGTTATTATCACACTGTTACCTTAGCCCAGGCCTGTTGCAACTTGTTAAAGGGAACCTGTCACCCCCAAAATGGAAGTTGAGCTAAGCCCACCGGCATCAGGGGCTTATGTACAGCATTCTGGAAAATACACTCTAAGGCCACATTCATACGCTTAGTATTTGGTCAGCATTTTACATCAGTATCTGTAAGCCAAAACCAGGAATGGGTGATAAATACAGAAGTGGAGACGTGTTTCCATTATACTTTTCCTCTGATTGCTCCACTCCTGGTTTTGGCTTACAGATACTGACCAAATGCTGAACGTGTGAACGAGGCCTAAAGGCCCCTTCACATTTAGCGACGCTGCAGCGATACCGACAACGATCCGGATCGCTGCAGCGTTGCTGTTTGGTCGCTGGAGAGCTGTCACACAGACAGCTCTCCAGCGACCAACGATGCCGGTAACCAGGGTAAACATCGGGTAACTAAGCGCAGGGCTGCGCTTAGTAACCCGATGTTTACCCTGGTTACCATCCTAAAAGTAAAAAACAAACAAACACTACATACTTACCTACAGCCGTCTGTCCTCCAGCGCTGTGCTCTGCACTCCTCCTGTACTGTCTGTGAGCACAGCGGTCGGAGAGCAGAGCGGTGACGTCACCGCTCTGCTTTCCGACTTACCGACGCTCACAGCCAGTACAGGAGGAGTGCAGAGCACAGCGCTGGAGGACAGACGGCTGTAGGTAAGTATGTAGTGTTTGTTTGTTTTTTACTTTTAGGATGGTAACCAGGGTAAACATCGGGTTACTAAGCGCAGCCCTGCGCTTAGTTACCCGATGTTTACCCTGGTTACCAGTGAAGACATCGCTGGATCGGTGTCACACACACCGATCCAGCAATGTCAGCAGGAGTCCAGCGACGAAATAAAGTTCTGGACTTTATTCAGCGACCAACGATCTCCCAGCAGGGGCCTGATCGTTGGTCGCTGTCACACATAATGATTTCATTAACGATATCGTTGCTACGTCACAAAAAGCAACGATATCGTTAACAATATCGTTATGTGTGAAGGTACCTTAAGGGTTCTCTCACGCCACTGTATAAATCGGATGAGTGCTGTCCATTCTTTATTGGATAGCACACTAACCCATGTTATTTAATGAGGAGTGCAAATTATGTTTTTTTTTTCACTGACAAAATCGGTTTTTATAGGTACATAAATAAATAAATGCAATTCCGTAACATAGGAAAATGTAAATGATTAATAGCTGCAGAGTAAAAACTGGACTGCACACAGATGACAAGTGAAAAGAAAAAATCATACCACTTTTCTGGATGAAAAACGGACCGATTTTTTTATACTGTTGTGTGACCCCAGTCTAAAGATTGGGCTTCTGCCAGTGCTGCTGAAGGTGATGGACAGGTCTCGTCTGCGTGTGCACAGTGATGGGAGAAGCCCACTGGGGGGTGCAGGACTAGTCTCATCTACTCCGAGGGTCACTTGCCAGATTTTTAAAGCACATTTTCTTTGGAACATCGCAGCATTTCGGAGATGACATCCCTCCTCTAATTGTGCAGCCAGACCATGATTTATGCTGCCTGTGGTTTGTGCAGTATGAACTAGGTGATCGGCTCCCCTGAAATCTACGGTATCTATATAATCGTCTAAGGGGTACTTCCGTCTGTTTGTCTTTTTGTCTGTCTGTAATGGAAATCCCGCATCGCTGATTGGTTGCGGCCGGCAGGCAACGACCAATCAGCGACAGGCACAGTCCGGCCGCAAATTAACCCCTCCCTACTCTTCTCCAGTCAGTGCCCCCTCCCTACTCCCCTCCAGTCAGTTCCAGGGTGTCGCCCTATCCCTGACCAACTTTTTACTATTGATGCTGGCTATGCAGCATCAATAGTAAAAAGATATAATGTTAAAAATAATAATAATAAAAAAATCATGCTATTCTCACCTTCTGTCGCCTCCGCAGCTTTCCCGCTCCTCCCGATGCTCTCAGCAGCTTCTGTTCCCAGAGATGCATTGCAAAATTACCCAGATGACTTAGCGGTCTCGCGATACGTGACTGTGCTATTTACTACGTGACTGCTATATACTACGTGGCTGTGCAATATACTACGTGGCTGTGCTATATACTGCGTGGGCTGTTATGAACAGGTAATTCAGAACCACAACTGACATTGAAGTTCAGAGCACACAAAGTGACCTGACAATAACCAAAAACATAGGACGAGCTGTGAGACGTGGGAACTCTGCTGACCGCAATCCCTAATCCTATCACACCACACTAGAGGTAGCCGTGGATTGCGCCTAACGCTCCCTATGCAACTCGGCACAGCCTGAGAAACTAACTAGCCCTGAAGATAGAAAAATAAGCCTACCTTGCCTCAGAGAAATTCCCCAAAGGAAAAGGCAGCCCCCCACATATAATGACTGTGAGTAAAGATGAAAACACAAACACAGAGATGAAATAGATTTAGCAAAGTGAGGCCCGACTTACTGAATAGACCGAGAATAGGAAAGATAGCTTTGCGGTCAACACAAAAACCTACAAACAACCACGCAGAGGGGCAAAAAGACCCTCCGCACCGACTAACGGTACGGAGGTGCTCCCTCTGCGTCTCAGAGCTTCCAGCATGCAAGAAAAACCAATATAGCAAGCTGGACAAAAAAAATAGCAAACAAAAATAACACAAGCAAAACTTAGCTTATGCAGGATAGACAGGCCACAGGAACGATCCAGGAGGAAGCAAGACCAATACTAGAACATTGACTGGAGGCCAGGATCAAAGCACCAGGTGGAGTTAAATAGAGCAGCACCTAACGACTTAACCTCATCACCTGAGGAAGGAAAGTCAGAAGCCGCAGTACCACTCTCATCCACCAAAGGAAGCTCATAGACAGAACCAGCCGAAGTACCACTCTCGACCACAGGAGGGAGCTTGGCCACAGAATTCACAACAGTGGGCTGTGTTATGTACTACATCGCTGTGCTATATACTATGTGGCAGTGCTATATACTATGTGGCTGTGCTATATACTACACTGCCGGCCGCGACCAATCAGCGATATTGCCGCCAGATTTAAACACTGCTTCGGTGATTAGTCGTGCCCGGCCAACCGCAGTCCGGCCACGAATTGGTGCAGGATTTCAACCACGCTTTGCTGATTGGTCGCGCCCAGCTCGCCGCGACCAATCAGTGATTTTGGCGCAGAATTTAACCCCCACTCACAGCGCGACGTACATTCATACATACATATTCTAGGATACCTGATGCGTTAGAATCGGGCCACCATCTAGTTATCTGATAAACCTCTATGTAGCTATTCACATAATAAATCTATAGCTCTATAAGGGCTTGTTCACACACTGCGCTTTTTCCGCACATTTTTTAAGGGTAAAATATATTGCGTTTTACAGTACCAGCCAAATGAAGCGATATCTGAAATCTCATGTGCACGCTACCTATGTTTTCATTGGGTATTTGAACCATCAAATTGTTTTTTTTTTTCGAATTTAGAGCATGTCAATTCTTTTAGCATTTTTGCAACATTTTCGCCAATTGAAAGGAATGGAAAAAAGCAACAAAAATATGTAAAACACTGAAAAAAATGTATTAAAAACATGTATTTTGCACAGCTTTTTTTTTTTTTTCAAAACTCTGATTTTTGCAGAAAAAGTTGCAAATACTCTTCTTGTTCATATACCCCATGGGCTTCTTGACTTGCAGCATTTTTGCCACGTTTTTTTTTCCACTACAGAAAAATCTGCTGTAAATACTGACATAGTAACAAGATTAATTATCTATGTTGCTAAAATTGTTATGAATTGAGGCAGGAATGAATAAATCTGCTGACTTTATTACCAGTTTGGACTTGGGATCCAGTTTGATAACTGAATTACTTACACCCAAAAATGTTCATAGACATCATTCAAAACAAGCTAAAAAGTAGATGTCAGTATGAGATTTATAGGGCCATTGTCTACCCATCTGCAGAGGTCTGTCCAGCTAGGACAGAAGGAGAATTTAGTGTTTTATGGATCCTATATATCACCTGTAATAAAAGTTTTGTGGAATGGTTTACTTGACAATGTGAGTTTTGATCAACTGCATCGCTAAAATAATTTGACCTACGTTTATTAGGCTCTTTATACACCAAGAAGATTGAGGAGCACTGAGAATAGTAAAGGCAATTTTTTTTATGGTGCCATACAGGAGTCCTCAAACCGATTTCTCGAGTCCGCTTATTAAAGTCTGTGCATCTAAGGCCAATTTATTTTTTCTTGTGGTTTGTATGACACGTTGCTGGAGCATGGAGCTGACGTCCAAGAATGGCTCTCTCTTCCTGGCAGATGACTCCATCAATAAACAATGGGACTGTGGGCCAAAGTTTTCAACATAAAGAATGACCGAATTCTGCATTACTCGATTGTTTGGCACTTAGATCATTCAACAATTGTTCCAAAATGATTTTTTAGATTGGAGGCGAATGATTACAAAACACAAAGAAACGTCTTGTTTGTTATCGACAGCTGGGCAGAAAGTTCCAACAGTGCTCAGTTTTCGGAGTATTTACAGCAGGGTTGATGGCTTTTTAACATCGTATTAACACTTTGGAGGAATTTTGACAATTCTGTAATTATGACTAAATGTCCATAAACATGTTTAATGATTATCTATTGGAATTGCATATTTTATATGGGTATATATATATATATATATATATATATATATATATATATATATATATTATATAATAAGTATTGGAATAACAGCGTATGTGTACCGCTGGTAGCACACTGAGAGATTTGGGGTGGTCAGGACACCATGTCATACTCCCATAGTGGTGGCATCTTTACTTTCATTGTATTGTATATCTTGAGGCCATGAAATTGATACATTTTCAAGGGGGAACATTCACAATAGATCGCTGCTGGTCAAACAGTTGCTGGACTGACGGCTTTCTCTCCTGACCCCCCATACCGAGGAGCTGCCTCCAGACTCCTCTGACTGCGGCTTATCTCACCTCCCTATAAAACGATCGGCCGTTGGAATTCTAATAGCAACATCCTCCCTTCCCCAGTCTTATCTGTCAGGTGATTTGGGAGGCCCCCATACACATCAGATGGTCATCTTAACCTGCCAAGATCAGGAAGTTCAGATGACTTATATTGCTATTTGCCATTTTAGGACAAATTCTATAATGTTCTGGTTTTTGGGTGGTTTCCTATTTAAAGAATATAACATAGGAGTAGTTTATCCGGCACTGTAACCATAAAAAATGTGTAATAATTCCATGGTGATCCATTTTTAACGCTAACCTGTTACTAGAACCATGGACAGCATGTCTTTCTCTAAAGCACTATGCAGGGTTTCAGAGAACACATGGTTTGAAAAGTCGGCTGGGGACTGTAGGGAGAGACCTGACTATTTTACTGTGGCCCCAGCCATCTTCTCACTCCAGTTGATTGTTAGGTCTTTCCCAATGACAAGTTCCATTCTAAAAACTCTATTTTCCTCTTCAATCCTCTGCAATCCCAACACAGATGCTCCAGGATTGCCCGTCAATGGCATCATACCAGTAGTACAGGGTAAAATTGCATGATTCCAGTGAATGACAACCGCTTTTATGTGCCAGGTTGTTGGTTACTTTTAAACAAAGACCAGTATCGGGTGGTTGAACAAGCAAGCTTGAGTTTTTCTTCTGCTTTCATTTTTATATTATTTGGGGCTACTTTATTTTTTAAGGAACCAGACAAGTCTTTGATTTTCCCATGTCTTCACAGTCCATTAGAATAATATTTTGCTCCATTTTTATTGAAAAACCATTAGTAACTAATGACCTAGATCAGCATTTATAGAAGAATTTTACTTTATGGAGTGACACATCACATGCATTGCACTCATACCAACATGTGCTCTGGCTCAATTTTTTGGTTTTGGTCTAGTTTTTTGTACTTTGTACAGTTAGTGGGGTGGCTCCCCCTTTTTTGGGCTGTTGAGTTTGTTATATAGATTTCCAAAGGCAGATGCCATAAGTCGGGACCTAGGTCCTGCTCTGCCCTTAGCTACTATTACATCTGCTGACACATAATAAACTGAAATGCAAGAGTTAGATACTGTCCCTATTGGGTACACCTTGCCGTTATGGGATGGCCTTTATGTTTTTTTTTTTATCAAAACAGTGTTAACTCAGTGTCCTTTGTTATTTACATATACTATTACTAATTATTTTCTTTCTACTGGGTTTTTGCTCATTTTGTTTTTATTTTAGTTTGTTTCTATAAAATATAGCCTAAAGTCTCCCTGAACCTCGAAAGCCCTTTAAGAAGGGAATGTGTATTCCATCATTACAAATCCAGCAATAAAATGGTCCTGACACTAAGAATTGTCCACTTGTCATTAAAACATTAGACTAAGTAAACTTAAAAAAAAATTGAAAATAACCGCCTACCATTGATTAAAGTAATGATTCGGGTCTCAGTATTTCCTCAACAGTAACTCGATGACTTGAATATCAATACAAAGCCTATGTTTAGGCCCAGCTTCTAAACACCAATGATTTAGTAAGGCTACGTTCACATTAGCGTTGCGTCGGGCGCAGCCGCGGCGACACATGCGTCATGCGCCCCTATATTTAACATGGCGGCGCATGGACATGCATTGTCTTGCATTTTGTGGCGCATGCATCATTTTTGGCGCAAGCGTCAGGGCACAGAGGACGCAGCAAGTAGCATTTTTTTTTGCGTCCAAAAGTAAGCCAAAAATGGACGCATGCGTCACAAAACCATGCGTTTTTGCATGCGTTGTGCTTGCGTTGTGCGTTGCGTCGCCGACGCAACACACAACAACGCAAATGTGAACGTACCCTAACACCTCATCCAGGAGCTGTGCACAAATTAATTTGAAGGCATAGGAATAATGTATTCATTTCTATCGTGTGAGTTTAGCATTTGAGTGTCCCGCTGTGCCATGGGGACTCGGTGTCTATCATGCCATATGTGCCCATTATTTATACGCAGTTGCTCTGCAGACCTGCTTTTCATCTAGATGTTGCCATTTTTTTGGTTTTGATGTATTAGCGTATCTTCTGTGTCAGTTATTTGTCAGTAAATCAATGTCATTTTGTTCAGATATCGTCAGTAAAGAAATGGAACTAGATTTTACTAATAAAAAGCAAAGGAACTTTTTACGTCCTTCTATGCGACAATTATGACATTGCTCCACAAGTTATTTTCCAAATTCTCAGACTTCTGCTCTCTTGTTACCATGGAAGATGATTTCAGGCCTCCGAGACGGATGGTTTTAATGATACTCGCAGCTCCAGCTTTTCAGGCAATGTTTCTTTATCTGCAAGCCTCATCGGATTTTGGAACAAGGTCCAAAATGCTTATGTCGGTAAATGCTTCCAACGAGAAAACGTTGACCTTTTTGTGATATCGCTAGCGTTTTGCCTTTAGGTGATTGAATCTTAATAATTGTAATTCATTTAAGTAGCATTATGACATTGGTTGATTGCTCCGCAGCTTCATTAGATTAAACTTTGTTCATCTACATGAGACTTTAATGCATTTATAGAAACATATCCACTGTGGTTTGTTTCTAAAGTACCCTATCAGCATTAGAATGAAGTTAATAAGAGTGAACCATTTAAAAGAAAAAAAAAACGATCCAGGTTAGGTAAAAACTGAAGAATGAGCGACGAATTCCGCCTACAAATCAGTGACTGTCATTGTTTGAAATTTTGAAGGGTTGAAAATTGGATGAAAGATCTTTCACTGAAAGACACATTGCTTGTCTATGGATGATCTTTCATTGACTATTCCTAGAAAATGCATTTGCCACTTGGAATCACTGATCATGAAAGAGCAGGTTGAGCAATTGTAACAGGCAATATGCAATAAAATGTTTATCTCTGAGATAGCATTAGAATCATTCATTAAATGATTGCTCAACCAGCAACACACTTTCATGTGAATAGAGACCTTAAGGGGAATCCGTCATGTGAAAAAACGCTACCAACCTGCAGATATGGGATTAAGCTACAGGTAAGTAGGTTTCTGAAGCCGTCCTGCGCCAGCACTGAGAGCCCCGTTGCATGAAGAAGTTAACTTTATTCCTTCTCGGGCTCAGGCTTTCAGTCATTGTGGTGCGGCGTCACCGCTTAGTGCTGAAACTACGCCCTGGCACTGACTGACACCCGGTTCAGCATCAGAGCCTGCTGTCATCAGTACTGGGTTGTGGATACAGCAGCGACTGTGTACTGAGCGGTGACTGAAGCTGCCCCCGCCGCGTCTCTATGACTGAAAGCCCAAGTTTGCTGGGATGAATATAGGTAACTAGCTATTGAACCCGTTCTACGCCCGGGTGGCGAGCATTTATATTGGTATATGGTCTCCATCCTGGTATGTGCTGCTCCATCCTGCGTCCCCATCCTGTCATGTGCTGCACCCATCCTGCGTCCCCATCCTGTCATGTGCTGCACCCATTCTGCGTCCCCATCCTGTCATGTGCTGCTCCATCCTGCGTCCCCATCCTGTCATGTGCTTCACCCATCCTGCGTCCCCATCCTGTCATGTGCTGCACCCATCCTGCGTCCCCATCCTGTCATGTGCTGCACCCATCCTGCGTCCCCATCCTGTCATGTGCTGCACCCATCCTGCGTCCCCATCCTGTCATGTGCTGCACCCATCCTGCGCCCCCATCCTGTCATGTGCTGCACCCATCCTGCGTCCCCATCCTGTCATGTGCTGCACCCATCCTGCGTCCCCATCCTGTCATGTGTGGCACCCATCCTGCGCCCCCATCCTGTCATGTGCTGTACCCATCCTGCGTCCCCATCCTGGTATGTGCTGCACCCATCCTGCGTCCCCATCCTGTCATGTGTTGCACCCATCCTGCGTCCCCATCCTGTCATGTGCTGCACCCATCCTGGTATGTGCTGCACCCATCCTGCGTCCCCATCCTGTCATGTGCTGCACCCATCCTGCGTCCCCATCCTGTCATGTGCTGCACCCATCCTGCGTCCCCATCCTGTCATGTGCTGCACCCATCCTGCTTCCCCATCCTGGTATGTGCTGCACCCATCCTGCGTCCCCATCCTGCATCCCCATCCTGTCATGTGCTGCACCCATCCTGCGTCCCCATCCTGTCATGTGCTGCACCCATCCTGCATCCCCATCCTGTCATGTGCTGCACCCATCCTGCGTCCCCATCCTGTCATGTGCTGCACCCATCCTGCGTCCCCATCCTGGTATGTGCTGCACCCATCCTGCGTCCCCATCCTGCGTCCCCATCCTGGTATGTGCTGCACCCATCCTGCATCCCCATCCTGTCATGTGCTGCACCCATCCTGCGTCCCCATCCTGGTATGTGCTGCACCCATCCTGCGTCCCCATTCTGTCATGTGCTGCACCCATCCTGCGTCCCCATCCTGGTATGTGCTGCACCCATCCTGCGTCCCCATCCTGTCATGTGCTGCACCCATCCTGCTTCCCCATCCTGGTATGTGCTGCACCCATCCTGCCTCCCCATCCTGCGTCCCCATCCTGTCATGTGCTGCACCCATCCTGCGTCCCCATCCTGTCATGTGCTGCACCCATCCTGCGTCCCCATCCTGGTATGTGCTGCAACCATCCTGCGTCCCCATCCTGCGTCCCCATCCTGGTATGTGCTGCAACCATCCGGGGGCCTGAGCAGGCGGGGACACCGGCGCGCTGTGGGGGTCAGGTGCCGGTATCGCCGCCAGCTCAGGCCCCCCCCAGCACTTACTATACTCACCTGTCCCGTTCTACCGCTGAGCGCCGCCATCTTCCCGGTCTCCTGGCTGTGACTGTTCAGTCAGAGGGCGGCGCCGGCGCGCATTAAGCGCGTCATTGCGCCCTCTGAACTGAAGGTCACAGGCCGAAGACCGGGAAGATGGCGGCGCTCAGCGGTGGAACGCAGGACAGGTGAATATGGCCGATACTCACCCTCCTGGCGGTCCCTGCTTCTCTGTTGGAGATCGCGGTGTGCGTTCAGTGTGAACGCATACCGCAATCTCCCGGGAGCGTCACTCTGTGAGGCCCAGACTGCGCCGGCGCTTGCGCCTGCGCAGTCTATAAAGGCTTCGGACAGAGTGACGCTCCCAGCGTTATATTATAGATTTCCTCCTGGCAGCGGGTGTCAGGAATCTTCACAAAGCTATTAACTTAGAGATTAATCCCATACCTGAAGGTTAATAGCATTTTTGTTTTAATGACAGGTTCCCCTTAAAGTCTACCTGTTTCTCGAAAAGAACTTGCAGCAGAATATCTGCCTCTTGGTCCTCCCTCCTCCTCCTCTCCTCCATAGAATTTTATGACCAGCAACTGCCATCTTCTGTCTCAGTAATGGGGAAAGTCTGTATTCACAGGGGACAGATTATACCCGTGAATTGCAAATATTGTGAATCAAAGATCAGTCCAGAAGGTGAAAGAAGCAGATATCTCTAATAAGGTTACAAAATTTCTTATTTTCATGTGTACTATTAACTTACGCAAAAATAATAAATACAACTATGGTTAGCCTTTAAATGTCTCTGCACTATAGAATTAACCACAACAGAGTATACAAATATTGTTCACATTTTTTAAAGCAAGAGTCTTGAAAAACCATTTGAGGAAAAGGTCTGGACATCGGTACCCTCTAAAGAAACATCAATTTGCCCTCTGTAGTAACGCATTGTTCAAACTTTGGATTTTCACTTGATATTATCGCATTTGTAAAATTTGCATAGCGTTTGGACTAAACTGAGATATGCAGCTAGTTTCTGACAATGTGCACCCCTTTTTAATCATCTATTTTAATTTTAGGGTCTAATATTGCACATAAAGGGAGAAAGTCTATTGGCATGTAGACCCTCTACAAAATGAGAGATGACATGCAAGTTACACAGGCGTTACAGTTTACATATAATGTACAAGACAAGAGTGTATTGATGTATATTAGTAGTTTTTTGTATGTGAACTTGCCTGTTGACGTCCATTATGTGGCGATCTGGAATATGAAACACATCTTGCTTCTTTTGTAGTAAAGATAGTGCAGACTGATGGTGCACTCAGTTATTGGCTTTTGTAGTGTATGTTCGCCATTTTTGTGCTGTATGTAGATTTGCTGATGGGTCATTTCACAGCAGCGTATGTATGTCATCATCTTATATCTGGATAACGCCTACAATTATGGATCATAGAGAGTCTTCTTAATAAGTACATTAAACAAATGCATCCTCAATTTCAAAAAAGTTGGGACGTAGTGCAAAATATAAGAAAACAGTGCAATAATCTGGAAACCTCTTATAGCCATATTGTATTTGCAGCAAAACAGAACACAGACCAGAAGGTGAAAGTTACACTGGAAAAAAAAAACTCATTTAGGCCAAGTTCATACTGCGTTAAAACAGCCCGTTCAATGCATAGCGTTGACAGGCTGCGTTAACGCTATAGCATACACGCCATCGTGTTATGCTATACCGCTAGCGCAGATGATTCTTCCATGCTAGTGGTGACGGCGCCTCAGACGCTCCAGCCCGCGTCCGAGGCTCCGCCACTGAATGACGGCACATGGCTAGCGCATGCTGCATTTTGTATCACAACTGCTGGCATAACCTCAGATGAACTCGAGCATGGGAATTTTTCAGAATATTTTCTCGCGCTCGAGTTCATCTGAGGCTATGCCAGCAGTGGGCGCAGCACCGCAAGTCTAGGTAGCTATGTTCCCCTGCTTTCCATTGATTCCCTGGGTTTTTACAGGCAGGGGCGGCTGCATTAGCAGGCTCCTGCTTGTAAAGTTATTTAACCCCTTCAGATGGATTTACAGCGTGGGACAAGACTGAATGACGGAAGGTATGGGATATTGTTGTTTTTTTATTTTAACTTTGTTTCAGGTGACAAGGGTCTTCAATTGGATTGAAAGTATAATAAACTATTACAACACCCTGTGTCTTTATTTCATTAAAAGACTTTTCCTAATGTGTGTGTGTTTTATTAACCATTTACTACTATTGGATTAATAATGGATAGGTGTCTTATTGACGCCTCTCCATTATTAACCAGGCTTAATGTCACCTTACAATAGCAAGGTGACATTAACCCTTAATTACCCCATATCCCACTGCTACACGGGAGTGGGAAGAGAGAGGCTAAGTGCCAGAATAGGCGCATGTGCCTTTTCTGGGGTGGCTGGGGGCAGATGTTTTTAGCCAGGGAGGGGGCAATATCCATGGTCCCTCTCTAGGCTATTAATATCTGCCCTCAGTCACTGGCTTTCCCTCTCTCTCTCTCTATATATATAATGTGCCTCACTGACATATATATATATATATATATATATATATATATATATATATATATGCCGTATATATTTTTTAACGAATATTTGAGCCCATGGATCATTGTATGTCTGTTTTGCAAGCCGGCGAGAAAATCTCGCTGTACGGATGCAATACGGATTACATACAGAGGATGACATGCGCAAAATACGCTGCCACACTCTGCCTACGGATGACATACGGATCACTATTTTGGGAACATTTCTGCGTATTACGGCCATAAAAAAAGGACCGTATTTTCATACACCTAGTGTGACGCTGGCCTAAGTAAACAACAGCACACAGCTTAATAAATGACACATCACTGAATTTTGTGTTTCCGCCTCTATCTCATGCTGTGTTCAGATTAAATAGCAAACACCTGTTGACAGGTTCTCTTTAAGTCTGACCCGATTCAACTGTACTATTCTGATGAAATCCCTTTTCCAAGTTAGCAAGTTTTTATTTCTGTGCTCTCAGTTGTTCCTCAAGTATTGTGTTTCTCAGAAAACGTTGCTGTCCTATTTGCGATAAGAGATGTTCTCTTTCCAAACACAGGACACTTTTGCATATTTAACCTCTTCCCAACATACGCTATATATATATATATATATATATATGATGCTTTGTGAACTGCGTTCCCGTGAGCCATCACATACCGTATGTATGGCACTGTGATTGCTCAGGCTGCCGCTGAGCACCACTGCGGTCGAGTACGGGTGTCCGTTCTGTGTGAGACCTGACGACACCCTGCAGCAATGCCCACGATCAGTGCTAGTATCAATTGCGGGCATTTTAACTCTGTCATGCCGCTGTCAATAGTGACTTGACATCATGGGACATCGCAGAGGGAGCTCACTCCCTCTGTACTCCCATCAGCACAACGCGATGTGATCGCGTTGAGTTGATGGTCTCCATGGTGACTCCGGGTCCCAAGATAGCCGCGGGGTAACCCAAGGACGGTGGCCTGTTAGCTCCTGCTGAGAGCACGAGCTGAAATGCCTACTCCATACAAGTCAGACTCTGCTGTATGGCTCTGCAGTGCAAAAGCATAGCAGAGTATTAAATCAGCAATCTGTCATTATACAGTTGATGTCCCATCCTGGAACAATGTAAAAAAGTTAATAAAAATTGTAAAAATATAAAAAATAAATCACAAAATAAAGGACAAAAAAAGAAAAAATATTAATTCAGGAAAAACATTTATTTAATGTAGCAAAAAAAAAATAAGAAAGCCCACATATTTTGTATCGCCGCGTCCAGAACAACTCGGCCTATAAAACTGTCCCACTAGCTAACCCCTTCAATGAACACTTTAAAAAAAGAGGCAAAAAGCTATGCTTTATCATCATACCACCGAGCAAAAAGTGAAACAAAGCGCGATTAAAAGACCAATCTACATAAAAATGGTATCATCATCTTGTCCCTCAAAAAACAAGCTGCCACACAGCTCAGTCAGTGGAAAAATGAAAAAAATTATAGCTCTCAGATTAAAGCAATGCAAAAATTATTTTTTCTGTAAAATAGTTTTTATTGTGTAAAAGCACCAAAACATAAAAAACTATACAAATGACGTATTGTTGTAATCGTACTGAGCCAAAGAATAAACCTGCATTATCAATTTTACTACACGTGGAATGGCATAAAGAAAAATAATTCCTGAATTGCTGATTTTTGTTCATTCTGCCTCACAAAAATCGGGATAGAAAGTGATCAAAAAATGTTACGTGCTCAAAAATGGTACCATTAAAAACGTCAACTCGTACCACAAAAAACAAGCCCTTGCATGACTCTGTGGGCCAAAGTATGGAAAAATTTTATAGCTCTCAATAAAAAGCGTCTTTTAGTGTGTGACAGCAGCCAAAGATAAAAACCCAATATAAATCTGGTATCGCTCTAATTGCACCGACCCCAAAGAATGAAGTCGCCTAATCACTTATACCACATGAGGAAAAGCATAAGAAATAAAACCAGTTCTTCACCTGATTTTGATTTGTTCATTCTACTTCCGAAAGATCGCAGTAAGGCTCGTCGTACATTTATCGGCGCACTGGGGTTTCTGTGTAAATATCTGAAAAACATAATTCATATGGCACCCCTGGCATAAGATTCCCTATAATGAGGCAGATGGAGACACTCTGGATGATGTCTGGCCTCCTGTGATCTGGTGGTGTCAGTCTTTTTAGGCGTGCATAAAAGAGCAGTCAACCACAGTTTTGTACACTTCTCAAAAGAAGGAAATGGCTTAAAAGAGGCCATACGGCGTCCATAGTAACTCTGCTGCAGCATTGTAGTGAAGGGATCTCTCGGGGGTCTTATCTGACTCACGTCACTTTGAGATTTAGATGTAAACCCCAATGTAAGTGCTCAGCGTAAAGCTACGAATAAGTGTGATCCCAAATGTTATGCAAAATGTTTCCTACAAAAGCTTCAAATCAATCCACAAGAAAAACAATCCCCACTCAGGTCCGTCATCTGTTAACAGAAGGGGCTTCCACCTTACCAGTAGCACAAAAGCTCTGGAAAAGTGCTATGGCTCTTTGCCCTGCAAAGCAAATTCAGCACATTCTGCACTCCCAAATCCAAATGCCCCTTCCCTTTAGAGCCCCACAGTATGCATAAACTACATTTAGTGCCCACATGTTTGGCATTTCTGTAGCAATGAGATCCTTCATAATTTATGGGTGTGTGTCTCCAGAAGCATGAGCTGGGCACTACCACTTACTGGTGACTGAAACATACTGGGGACTACAACATACAGCACCACGGTAGCAGTTTTCAATTTTCACTTGGCAGCATCCACTGCTGCTTGCTTCTGGAAAACACCCATGGAGTCAAAATTGTCACTACACCTGTAGATAAATTCCCAAAGGGGTATAATATCCAAAATGGGGTCATGTGAGGGAGAATTATGCTGTTCTAGCACATAGGAGCTCTTTATATGGAGTCTGCAAACTATTCTAGCAAAATCTGCACTTCAGGAGGAAAACAGCGCTCCATCCCTCTCGCCGTATGGGTAGCAGTACTGTACAGCCACATTGGGTATTGGTGTACTCAGGAGAAATTACACAACAAATTTTGGGTGTCCATTTTTTCCTTTTAACCTTGTGAATATAATAAAATTGTGGCTAAAAGAATATGTTTGTGGGAAAAAAATTAGATTGTTTTCATGGGTGAACATCATTAACTTATGTGAAGCACCTGGGGCTTCATGGTGCTAATCACACATCTATAATAGGTTCCCTGAGGGGCCTAGTTTCCAAAATGGTGTTACTTGTGAGCTGTGTCCACTGTTTAGGCACATCAGCGGCTCTCCTTATGTTATTCCAGGAAATTTAATTTAAAAAGTCAAAAACAATAGTTTCCCCCCACATATGGGGTATCGGCGTACTCAGGAGAAATTGCACAACAAATTGATTTGTGCAATTTCTCCTGTTACCCTTGTGAAAATGCAAAATTTGGGGCTACAAACATTTGTGCGTGAAAAATGTGAATTTTGTTTTCTTTTTAATTTTCAAGGTTCAACGTTATAAACTTCTGTGAAGCACCTGGGGGTTCTTGGTGCTCACCACACATCTAGATTAGTTCCCTGAGGGGTCTAGTTTCCAAAGTGGTATCACTTGTGAGCGGTTTCAACTGTTTAGGCACATCACGGCTCTACAAACACAACATGACATCTGCTAATTATTCCAGCAAATTTTACTTTAAAAAAGTCAAATAACGCCCCTTCCCTTCCGAGCTCTGCCATGTGCCCAAACAGTAATTTTCCCCCACTTCTGGGGTATTGGCATGCTCAATAGAGATGGCACAACAAATTTTGGGGTCCATTTTTTGTGTTGTCCTTTCAAAAATAAAAAAATTGGGATCTAAAGTAAAATTTTTGTGAAAAAAAAATAATGTTCATTTTTTCCTTCTACATTACATTAATTCCCGTGAAGCACCTGAAGGGTTAATCAACTTCAATATGGTTTTCAACACCTTGAGGTGTGCAGTTTTTAGAATGGTGTCACTTTTTGGGTATTTTCTGCCATAAAAGTCCCTCAAAGTCATTTCAAATGTGATGCGGTCCATAAAAAAGTGGTGTTGTAAATTTTGGTGGAAAAATGAGAACTCGCCGGTTAACATCCAACCCTTTTAACTTCCTAAAAAAAATTGCGTTTTAAAAATTATGCTAATGTAAAGTAGGAAATGTTATGTATTAACTATCTTGTGTGTCATAACTCTGATTTAAGGGCATAAAAATTAAACGTTTTAAATTTGCTAAATTTTTGCCAAATTTCTGATATTTTCACTAACTAAAGCAAATTTTTACTAATACAATATGTCACGTGAAAACAATCTCAGAATTGGTGGGATCTGTTAAAGTATTTCAGAGTTATAACCATGTAAAGTGACACTGGTCAAAATTGAAAAATTTGGCCTGGTCAGGAAGGTGAAAACAGGCTTCGGGGTGAAGGTGTTAGTAAAAAGCAGACTGAATATCATGTTACTTTGATGTTCTTAATTCACATAACATGGATCGCATGTCAGATGGTAAAATACGAGGTGTAATGAGCTACTTTGGTGATGATGCATACGGGAGTATCATTGGGTCAACAATAGAGATAATGCCAATTATGGAGGATCCAGGAGAGGAAGCTATGCTACCAAATGCTATGGTTTTACTCGTGTAGAGCTGCAGTTGCAATGTCTGTGGTGATTGTGTGCCTTTTACTAGACAGGAGCCATAAAACAGGAGGTACCTTTACACTAAACGACTTACCAACGATCACGACCAGCGATACGACCTGGCCGTGATCGTTGGTAAGTCATTGTGTGGTCACTGGGGAGCTGTCACACAGACAGCTCTCTCCAGCGACCAACGATCAGGGGAAAGACTTTGGCATCGTTGAAACTGTCTTCAACGATGCCGAAGTCCCCCTGCAGCACCCGGGTAACCAGGGTAAACATCGGGTTACTAAGCGCAGGGCCGCGCTTAGTAACCCGATATTTACCCTGGTTACCATTGTAAAGGCTAAAAAAAAAAAAAACAGTACATACTCACATTCTGATGTCTGTCACGTCCCCCGGCGTCCACTGTGTCAGCGCCGGCCGTAAAGCAGAGCACAGCGGTGACGGCCCTGCGCTTAGTAACCCGATGTTTACCCTGGTTACATGTGAACACATCGCTGGATCGGCGTCACACACGCCGATCCAGCGATGACAGCGGGTGATCAGCGACCAAAAAATAATCCTGATCATTCCCCAACGACCAACGATCTCCCAGCAGGGGCCTGATCGTTGGTCGCTGTCACACATAACGAGATCGTTAGCGGGATCGTTGCTACATCACCAAAAGCGTGACGTTGCAACGATATCGTTAACGATATCGTTATGTGTGACGGTACCTAATACTGGCCTAGTGCAAGCTCGCGCTACACCAGACTTGGTGTCCATGGAAACAAATTTATTAAAAGATTCACACCACTTAATGAATTTGGCGCCCCTATTATGCGGCGAATGCTTCTTTGCTCTGCACCAGATATGTTATTCCAGTCACAGTTTCTGGAGTAACATTTCTGGTGTAAAACATGCCAAATTGGATTAATTCGACAGGGGGGAATTCAGTTGTGGGAGGAAACATGTCCCTGCCCCATATCCTTCCCAGCTACGTGTACTTGGCATATCTGATCCAAAGTGGCGTGAACGCACATAAGTCTCAAAATTGTTGCACAACTACACGAAAAAGTTTTGATGAATCGGTCCCTTTCAGGACTTGTCATATCTTCCTTAGAGTCTTTGTTTGTGCCTTTGTATTTTTTTGCCTTGTCCATGTTTCCTTCATGGTTAGAGGAGTTCCGCAGTAGAATGGTGGTAGAAGTACTTACTTTTAGCTGGTTTGAATTGGGTACTCGGCTTAGATGCAACGGAGCTTCTCAGACTCATGTCCTACGCCATATTCTTCCGGCCATACACCACTCACTTCTTTAAATCATTTCCATATATTTTGCTAGGGAAGATGAAATAACATTTGCAAACCAGTTTTGGGGAAAAGCTATTTAAATTCCACTTTAATGTCATCAGGAAATATTTCAATAAAGTAATGGAACTGACAAACGTGTACAAGGATTTGTAACAAATAACATTTAACCTAGCCGCCCGTGTAACATGAGTTGTTATTGTAGATAAATCTGCGGGGAAAGGACTGATAAATTAGCTGGTAAAATTGACAAGTGACAAGACATTTGGAAACATCATTTGTCTTCTCTCAACAGTGAAGGTGATATCCATGCATTTCAAATAATGCCTTCTCCTGCATCTAAAACTGTGAAAATAACAGGTAGCAGGTTGTATAAGCGTGCCGTTCCTCCCAAATCCCTTTTTATAACAGTCTTAGAGCTCACCAGGCTATTATTCCCCATTGCTACCAAATTGAACATTTGTACAGTATATCACTTACCGAGTCCATAGCCTTTTCTGCTTATTGTAGGGCATACCTCAGCATGGAGCGAGGCTCCAGTGAGCAGCTTCCTCACAATCCCACATCTTCCCGTTCTACATGTCTTACTGGATTAAACAAGCAATTTGTTAAACCTTTACTGGAAGCATACCAGAACTGATGGGTCTTGCTACAACACAACCCAGTCTTACTTGGAATCATGCTGACATAGAAGACTGACATAGTCTCAATGGGGAAATCTGCTGGAAGTATATACTAAGCCAAAGTATCTTCAGTGATGTGGCCTCTAGCACATGGCTTTATTATGAGGTTGTACAGCGCTGTAGTAGGGCATCTATATTATTGTTGTTATTCATTATTATAGTGCCATTTATTCCATAGTATTACATGTGAAAAGGGGTATACATAGTAAAAACGAGTACAGTAGTCTTAAACAATAAGGAGTAGCGAGGACCCTGCCCATGAGGGCTCACAATTTACAAGAATGGGTGAGGATACAATAGGTGAGGGTAGAGCTGGTCATGCAGCGGTTTATAGACATATGGGGCCATTCTATACCTAAGTATGCCGCATATTGGACCATGCTCAGTTGTATTTTGTATCATGCCCTATAAGTATTACTTCTAGGGGCAAACATCTTAGACATCCGGCACCTCACGGTGAATTACACAGTGCCCATGGAGTCCCTATGATGTTGTACAAAGTTTGATGAAATTAAGGTAGTGGAAAAACATGATAAAATAACCAAAACTAATTGATCTCGCGCTACTCAAGTTCCCCCTCGCTTTACTGGTTCCCTATAGCTTATTTTTATTTCCCTACAGTGGTGACATATATCCCTGTGGTCACTGCCACCAAACACTGGCTTTAACGGTAATTCTAGGACTTACGGTACAAGACAGCAGAAGCCAGAGATTGGATGCAGTCATCACGTGGATGTATAGCAGGAAAATCAGACCATCATGGACCTACAGATTGGTGGTGGTTGAGCCTTGGTGTTAGGATGTTTTATCAAATAAGTCAATTTCTTCAAATTCTGGTCAACCCCTTTAAAGGAAAATGGTACTATAGATCCATCTTAGGGACAAGTGAGCTGCAGAAAAAGGATGCAGAAAAAAACAATTTTTTTTCCCTAAACAAATAATTCTTAGCGCTTTATGATAGATAGTTGTACAATAGTAATATATTAGCTGTTTAATATGTCATTCTAAATCGGGTGGGGAACCTCAGGCCCCAGGGCCATTTACGGCCCTCGATAACTTTTTATCAGGCCTCCGAGCAGATTCTCAGGGACTGCATTCTTGGGCAGGGAGGTGTATTTTCATTACAACCAGCTCATTAATTTCTTCTTGCTCTGTTAGCACACACACACAGTGTTCACTACTGAACACTGAAGGGCATGCAATGAAAGATTACGTCCTGAAACCAGTGCCAGGACCAGGATGCACTTTGTGGGCGGAGTCTGTACAGCCCCCGAAGGATGGTATAAATATCCAAATGGCAGAAAAAAAGATTCCCCACCCCTGTCCTAAATAAAGGGATAAGATATATACAGTATTTGCTTAAAAAATATGAATCAAGCGTTCTCTGGCGTCCATGTCACATCACCTACATCTGCACCTGCTGTTTGCAGGGCTGTGTGACTTGTAAACTTTCCAGGGCAGGATGTGTATACTTAATGCGTTTGCTGTGTACACCGTAAGATGTGTGGGTTATTGAACCAATATTTTGATAGCAAGGTAAAGTGCAGTCTATCGAGTATTTTGCTCATAGTTAGTAATGAAAACTTGTGAATAATTGTGAATATTAAGGCTTTTAATTATTTCATTGTGTAATTAGTGTTGGTTGTTGTGGATGATTCCATGTCCGCAACAGTTTGATTTTAAAGAAGATTCTCCTGACATGTTCTTATTTCTCATTTATTTCAGTTTACAGCTGGGTGTTACTATTCCCCTACAATGGGGCATACAGTCTTGTAGCCCATTTACATGAGCCAACTGAGGGTACTAAACGATATATACCGTTGTCGATCAGTGGTTGTTTTCGACTTGCTTAGATAGTATACACACTGTCTGTGCCCATAGAATCTAATGTTATCAGCAGCATATCACCTGTTTACACAGGACTATGCGTTGCCAACGAGTCTGCTGAAATATCACAGTCAAACGAGGTTATTAATAGCTGTCTGAGGAATGCAAGCAGCCTGTGTGACCTAAACATGCAATCGTGGCTTGAAAGGTCTCCTGACTCGTCTCTCATCGAGCGCATCTGGGACATTGGTCAACAATTGCAAACAGAGCTGCCAGCAGTGGATCTTGATGATTTGTGTACCCAAGTGTATTCAGGGTGGCAGAACATTCATCAGACAATGATTGATATCATGCCAAGGCATATAAGTCAATTGATTTCTACACATGGCATTTATACTCGATACAGAATAAAATGAGATGTTTTGTAAATTTTGTTTCCATTTTTCATTATTTGTATATTATTATTATTATTTATTGTTATAGCGCCATTTATTCCGTGGCGCTTTACATATTCCGTGGCGCTTTACATGTAAGGAGGGGTATACATAATAAAAACAAGTACTGGTCATGCAGCGGTTTGGTCAATCGGTGGCTGCCCATTCTGAGGTTTCATTAGCAATATGACTTTGACTTGCAATTTCAATAATGAGCTCTGGCAAAAATTAAGAGACCACCACATCAAAACCCTGTCATGGGCAGCCCAATCTCCAGACCTGAACCCAATTGAAAACCTCTGGAATGTAATCAAGAGGATGATGGATATCCACAAGCCCTCGAACAAAGAAGAACTGCTTACATTTTTGCCCCAGAAGCAGTGTGAAAGACTGGTGGAAAGCATGCCAAGACGCATGAAAGCTGTGATTAAAAATCATGGTTATTCCACAAAATATTGATTTCTGAACTCTTCCTGAGTTAAACCATTAGTATTGTTGTTTCTAAATGATTATGAACTTGTTTTCTTTGCATTATTTCAGGGCTGAAAGCACTGTTGTTTTTTTAATTTTGACGATTTTTCCTTGTCAGAAAAAATACAAAATTTATTGCTTGGAAATACGGAGACATGTTGTCAGAAGTTTATAGACTAAAATAACAATTTACATTTTACTCAAAAATATACCTATAAAGAGAAAAATCAGACAAACTGAAAATTTTGCAGTGGTCTCTTAATTTTTGCCCGAGCTGTATATTTTTTTTTTAGGATAAATGAAAAGATAATTAATATATATATATATTAAAATTTCTCGTAGGTAAAAACCTGTTTCTTGTCCATTTTATGAGCCATGACGCTGTGTGTGCTTCATGCTGGCATGGTGCTGGTAATGGCGTCATTGGTCTATGCAGTTAGTTTCCCTGAAGATGACGAACCTATCAACATTGTAGATTATCACTGTGAGTATTCTCACTATTTTGTAACATCTGTCATTTATTTCTCAGATTTGATGTTAGGGGTCTGATGACTTGTTTATATCAACTGGTTGCGGAGATGTCATGGCAAAAGTGTGAAGGTTCCCAAATAACACTAGTATTGTCATTGACTGACTAGAATGCTATTGCGAAATAAATAGATAGAAAAATAAATGATAACATACGGTAAATGAGTGGATTTACTATATTAAAGAAACATTAAGGCTAGGTGCACACGTTGAGTAAATCAGTGCAGAAATTTCTGCACCATTTCTGCATCTCTTGGCAGGAAAAACACAGCTGCAAAAATGCATGTGTTTGATGCGTTTTTGACTGATTTCAATGAGGTCAATGGTGGAAAACCGTGGAAAAAAACACACAGAGAATTGGCATGCTGCAGATTATTTTCTGCACCAAGTCTGCAACACAAAAATACTCAACCTGTGCATGACACTTCAGGTTTCTGATTCACTTTGCTGCCATCTGGATTACTTCAGATTTTGCTAATATACCTGCATGGCAAAAACGCACCAATTCTGCAACATGTTCACAAGCCCTAAAGAAACAGAAAAGAGTAATATGTGTCATGATAGATCCCTCTTTTCATGCATTCCTGTCCCACTAGATGTACCCCTTGAGATACTTTTTTCACCTCTGGCTATATACAGTACTTCTATTACTGTTACAAAAAAAGTTTTAAACCCTAACCCTTTTGTCCCCCAGATAATTTTCCACTGCAAGAAGGTCAAATTTTTGACCTTATTTTTAGAAGTTTTGTTTTTTTCAGGAGCAGGAGGTCTTTGTAACTTTACTATCCCTTTAAAATGAGTCATTTTTAATGAATTGTCCAGGATTTTTTTTGCAACTACCTGCTAAGAGAGGCAATTACCTACTTGGCGCTGTCTCAGAGTGGTCACTGAACGCTCCTGCCAGTTATTCAGCCGCTCCATGTCAGTAGAGCAGCTCTTCTTCCAGGCTACTCTGTCGATGAGGCGTGACTGCCGAGGTCATAGTGATTGACAGCCGGTTCCCTGCAGGTAGGCAGCAGTGAGTATACTGTCAGTCAGCATGACGTTGGTAGTCACGCACCGTCAATAGAGCAGAGGAAGAGAAACCGCTGTTTTGTCAATGTAATGTCAGAGGAAGCCACTGAATTGCTGGCAGGAGCGGTTTGTGGCTGCTCCGTACCAACAGACATTAGTGCTGGACACAACAGGTAGGTAGTTAGCAACTACCTGTCTGTTAGTTTTTAGACCTGTAGTAAAAAAATTCAACTGTCCTGGATAACCCCTTTAAAGGCAACCTGTCAGGTAAACATTCTGCAGATATGGGGTTAATCTGCAGGTTAGTAGTGTTCAGATACAGTGCAGCACTAGAAATGAGAGCGCCGCTGCCGGGAGGAAATTAACCTTGTTCCCCCTGGTAGAATTTGGATTTCAGTCATGGGGTTGGTGCCAGCACGGTTTCAGAAACTGTTCTGTATATAGAGAGAAGCAGACTGTAATAACGTCCGCAGCACTGACAGAGAGACAGACGGCCCTAATACTGAGCTGCTGTCCTGGGGGTGTGGTTATAGCCGTTGCCTTGTATGTACAGAGCGGTGACTGAATCCGTGATGGCGCCACCCGTGTGGCTCAATGCCAAGCTTTGACAGGTGGGAATAAAGTTCATTTCTTCCCGGCGGCGGGGTTCTCAGTGCTGATGCTGCACAATGTCAGAATTCTGTTAACCTGCAGGCTAACCCCATATTTGCAAGTTAATAACATTATTTTACATGCTAAGTTCCCTTTAAAGACACTTGTCACTTTCCATATTTCTTTTCCTAGTCTAAATGGTCTTGTTCTCCTGAGCCCTGCATTGTACATTTTTTTTGTTCCTGTGTCTCACTGTTCCTAGGAAGTAGCCTCTCTTCCCTCTAGGGGTCTTTTAGCCAAGTGGACAAGGTCATCAAATAGGACTCGTAGAGAAAATATGAGGACAATGCCCACTTGGATAATAAGACTAGATTTCCATCCGGGAAAGAGGGAGCCATATCTTAGGAATGGAGAATTTGGCAAGTGTCAAACAATATATATATGGGCAATGAGGTTTCATTGTGCAGAGTTCTTTGCATAGATTTGTATAGCATGGATTCATTTGGTTGAAATCTTTCTAGCATGTTGTGGACTGCTTTTCCAGGAGAACATGCTAGAAAGGTGTATGTGGATGTCTTTTGAAAGCCCACATCATTTAATATGGAAGGAAATTAGATTTGCTGACTTTGGTCATATTTTATTCATTTATATTCAAGATGTAGCAACAGGGATTTAGCTTAAACCCTTCTACACCTAGTATATACAGCTAATCAATTCTGTCTATTGATTCTTGAGCTGTGTAATCCAGAGTGATGGTGTATCCCATTTTAACTTGCAGATTCAAGGCAATATCCAGTATTTAAAGGACGCCCTTCAGGCAATGAATCGCAGCACAGCTTGGACTTTCAACTCATGTTAAAAATTCGAGACACACTTTATGTTGCTGGAAGGTAATTTCCTTTAATCTGTTTATATGAATTGGACTTGTATTCTATTTTACGTTTCGGCAGTTATTTTTAAAGCTCAGAGAAAAGCTTCGATTTAGGAAATGAAAATAGTAATCTCTATCAATATATTAGATTTCATGCTTAGGAAGGAAAGTCACAGAAATAGAAAAACAACCAAGTCTTACTGGGCCTTGTGAGTGACTGAATTTACCAGTCCAACAACCCGATGCAAGATTCCTAAAGTTTTATTGATATAGGAAGTTATTGCCTTTAGGTTAAAATTAGCAACAATTTGCAAATGACTCTTAACGATTGATCAGTTAAAAAAGGATGAAGAACAGAAATACAAAGTCTGTCTGCCGTGTTTACATGGATCTTCGTAGACTTTAATTGATTTTTATTACAGATGTGTGTATGGGTCACTGCAACTCTGTAGGTCAGTTTGCGGCCCGTGAAAAAAAACATAATGCATCTTTAGACTCAATATTTTGCTCTTCTCTATTTTAATTTTTTAGACTTTTTTTAAGTGACTATATCCTTCAGTAAGTAACTGGTTGCAAACACATTTTCATGCTTGATGGATTAATATATTTTTGCAAATGTCATGACTGAGTCCAGTTGAAAATCCCAGTAATGCAGGTTGATCACTCTTACCTTGGAAAGACATTGATTTTCAGAAGTATGTTTAAAAACTGTTGACTGATGATTTGTGCAAGAACAGTCTGCTAAAGCATGCAAACTCCGGATCTTCAAGACATATGGAAAGAAGGTCAGATTGCTTTGTCACAAGAAGAAAGCGAATGAAAATGATACTCTTACTAAAGAAGGAAAAATGTAATCCGGCAATAACCTCCTCTCCCAGACAAAGAAATTCAGTAGGACTGCAGAACATGTGTATTGTCTGACAAGGGCCTTGAAAATACATTTGTCATGGCATGCATGAATAACTCTTAAGGCCAGCACTTTTATCCATTTCCTGAAGTGGCTCCTTTCTTTATCTTCCACAGAGATCAAGTTTATGCCGTAAATTTAAATGAGATGCACAAGACTGAAGTAACACCAAGCAGAGTAAGTGACCGTACTCCACAAGTGCCATCAAAATGCCGCTTTGACTTAGAAAGGATAAAGAAGAAAAAAAAAAAGAAAATGTCATTCACTTTCTTTTTTGTTTGCTGATTTTGTTTCTTCAGAAGTTGACATGGAGATCGGGTCAACCAGACCGAAAGAATTGTGCAATGAAAGGCAAACACAAGGTATTTCTGGACTCTTGGAGGCTAAAACATCAAAAGATGACTGTTAGAAAGAAGCTTCTGATTTCTAATGTTTCATGTATTTGTGATTCAGGATGAATGCCATAACTACATCAAGGTTTTTGTTCCACGGAATGATGAGATGGTCTTTGTCTGTGGTACAAATGCTTTCAATCCCATGTGTAGATACTACAGGGTAAGTAAGGCCTTTAAATCTGTATGTATTCGGATGCAAATCTTCTCAGTCTCTGTACTTTCTGGAAACGCAATTGATTGAACACGTATTTGATCTGACTGATATAGCCATAAATCCCCGAGGCTGAGTTTTGAGGCTTAATTATAGATTGGACCACTGTTCATCTAGTAGTGGGAAAAGTTAACGTACAGTTAAAATTATTTGGATTTATCTAAATGACATGTTCAATCCAGTAGAGCTCTAGAGGTGTTTATCATGAGACTATATATTGAATAGTACTCGTAACTCTGAGGAAGAAAGAGATTTTAACTGATTACATTTTTTTAGGATTTACTAAAGGAAAGCTATCATCAGAAATGACTCACTGTTTAACTCTTTAAAAAAAGATCTTGGTCCAAAGGTTTTTTCTTTTCATTGGCCTTCGGCTCGATCCTGAACTATGGCAACTTTATGGATGAACCATCTGTGGGAAGATCGATCTTGTGCAAATTACATAGGTCCACCAAGGTCTTCTACACCCTTATTTTCTTGGTCTTCCTCTTCGCCTTGTTCCTTCTATTCTTCTGATCATGATGTCCTTCTCCAGTGATTGCTCTCTAGCGATACCAAGTTAGCCAGTTGAAAAAAAAGACTGATTACTCTCAGTTGGAGAAGTAGTAGTAGTAGTAGTAGTCAGAAATAAAATATTGTAGACATTATTCCTTTTAATGGATAACAGCTTTGTAGCATCATTCATTAAACTTTTGTTAGCCATTAAAGGTATCATGTCTGCAAAATGATTTTTTTTCTCTAATTGAGATCAATCAATGTTTTCTTTTTTACAGTATCATGATCTGTATAAAAAAAAGTAATCTTTTCACAGTGGCCACTGTGTTTTTTTTTTAGACTCCTGTCTTTTCAGAAAGAGTTTTCAGCAGGTTCCTTATCAGCACAGGCAGGATTTCAATTACAAGTCACACAGTATCCATCAATCACAGTAGGTTATGTCACAGCTGACCCTGCTACCCATCCCTCCGTGATGACCAAAGCACACACTCATTAGTTGCTTCAATATAAAAGCTAGGGTCTTAGTCTGTTCATTGTCACAAATGTCCATGTGTTGTTTCCTGAAACTAAGAGAAGATTAGAGTCTACAAAAGCCCCAGTGGACAGTGTGAAAATTGCAAGATTTCTATTCTTTATTTTTTAACACAGACTGTGATATGAAAAACACATTGCCCACAAAAAATATTTAACACAAAAATCTGATTTAAACAATGGGTCATGTTCCAATGATAGCTTCCCTTTAAACAACCACTTTTAAATACGCCAGACCTTGAATAAAAGCCTTTAAAGACATGTCACTGTTGATTTAAATCCTGTTTTAACATGCTGAACATCTGAGGGATGGATTTTAGAAAGGAGAGATTGGGGGAGGTGGGTTGTTTTATTTGATTATTATGTATAAGAAAGCTGAATATTTTGAATAAATCTGTAAACCAAGAAGTAGATATAGAGAATTAACTTTTTTTGATACACATCCTAAAAAATTAAACCTGTGATATATTAAATATGTTATTAAAATTCTTTTTATGCTGGTTACTGTGGATAAAAGCTCTAAGTAGATGGATTAACCTACTGCTTGAACCATAACGAGCCAGATATTCACATGATTAACTGCTCAGAACCACAGGGGGTTGGTTCCTTAGTACTTAAAATGTCATACATATCTGTAATAAATGATCACTAGGCTTTCCTTTGTCATAGGCACTTAAAATTAACAAAAACAATGTCCATAAATTCATCAGCTTTGTCATTTATACATTAAACGTTATTAACATTATATTTATAAAATTGTTTAGAAATATACGGCTGAGGTGCAGTGGGAAAGTGCACAGTGTCTTGTTGCTGAATTATATATTTTTTTACTTTGCAGTTAAGCACTTTGGAATATGACGGGGAAGAAATAAGTGGCTTGGCTAGATGCCCATTTGATGCCAGACAAACCAACGTAGCCCTTTTTGCTGGTAAAACATTTTTCAGTTAGCAAGGCATATTGCGCTATGATTGTTAGGGACAAGAAATAAATAGCCATCTTCATTTGAGGCGCATTTGCAATATTCTAAGTAAGTTTGATGAGTAACTGAGATTCTACCAGTAAAGGATATATTCATCACAGTTATTTTAGAACAATATGGAAGATTATATTGTTGAGCTTTTTTTGTAATTTTGCATATATTTAACTATACATGTAAAATTTCCCTCGTGGGCAGGATTTAAAAGGGTTTTTCCAGCTTAGAAATTGATTGCAGTGGATATGTTAGCCACTTTATGATTGGTGGTGGTCTCCGGGACATCCACCGATTCTGAGAACGAAGCACGGTATCGTGTTTACTGTGCTTTCCATGTGCAGCAGCATCTGAGTCATATAATGTGCAGCACAGGCCTATTGAAGTGAATGCACAGTTGAGTGGCTGGAATTTCCCTGACAAGAGAAAAATAAGAAGACATTTGGCCCCAATGATCATAAAGTGATGGCCTTGACGGCCTTGACTTTATATGAAGGGAATAATCTATTAAGTACACTGTTGACTGGATTTTAGATTCTTTGCAACATGTCCTGGCTATGTAACTGGTTCTGTATCTGTGTATACAAATGCATAACAGAGCTGAGCTAAGACTTGTCTATTCCTGAACATAGTATAGAATGAGGACCGAGATATCCACTTTCCCAAAAAATTTCAAAGTACCAGAAGAAAAAACTGGATCAGTATGTAAGGCAAGTAGGGTTTTTTAGTGGTCCAGAATAAGATAGTTATTTACCAAAAATAGTTTGTTCGCCTTGGACTACACTTATAGCTGTTCCAGTATTTAGCAATATTATAGTTTTTGTATTTTTACGGTCGATCCAGTACTTATTTGTTCTAGATTTTGCAGCTTTGCTGTAGCAATGTAGATTTTAGACCTGCTGGTACTGAAAGATACAGGTTTTATGTGTATTCCACTGCCAATATCCCTCATTTTGGTTCTTGGCACCTTTATTGTGTAGCTGTTTTTTATAGCAGAAGACTATAGCCAGATATTATGATCTTGTTACACAGTACAACTTGCTTGGTTTGAGCGTTTGTGTTAATGCTGACGTTGTGCGCCATTTTAGCATCCATTCATAATTACGGTAGTAGATTTCTATGGAAAATGCACAAAAGTTCATGGGTATATGTTTGTAGTCAATGATATAATAAGGCGTTCTTCTTTCTCGCTCAGATGGGAAGTTATACTCTGCCACCATGGCTGACTTCCAAGCCAGCGATGCTGTAATCTATCGGAGCATGGGGGATGGATTTGCTCTGAGGACAATTAAATATGACTCCAAGTGGCTAAAAGGTACTTGAAACCGAGCTTTTATTAATAATGACAAAGAGATCAGGCAGCTACTTGATATGGGAATGAAGCGTAACACAGTTTAATAGTATTTCTGAGAAATATGATGCATATTAAGTACCGGAGACCCTTTTAGGTTTGACACAGCTATATGATGAAGCTAAATCTTGCATGCTGATGCATCAAGGTCTTTACTCCAAATGCATATTTTTCTTCCCTTTTGCACAAGGGTTTATGATTGATTCTGCCATAAAAATAAAATCTGAACTGTAATATCAATCCTCTAAGGCCCTTTTACACTCCATTAGACAGCATAAAAGACTGGAAGATCAATTAGGCTAGAATCCTCACGTATATGTGTATGCATCAGGTCAGAGATACGAGTCCAGCGCGCTCGCAGTTGAGTTTATACATTCCAGATGTGCATCGTGCATCTTCTACAATTTGACTGATCTCGTCTCCTGTCCTACTGACTTTCCAGAGCCGCATTTTCTCCACGCGATAGAGTACGGCAACTACATCTACTTCTTTTTCCGAGAGATTGCTGTGGAGCATAATAATTTAGGCAAGGTAAGTGCAGATTTGGGGGTATTCCAAGTTCTAGTATTTAACATAGCACTCGCAGAGATGAGTCCAAGTTCACCAACGTGGCATAACATTTTGAGCAAGTCGCTGCCTGATAAATCTCTCCGCTATTATAAAATTATCCATTAGCCTTGGGGCTGTTCATTTTCATCTGCTTCTCAATCTATTACTGAGATATTTGCTTCACTCTTTTCTTTAATTAATCTTCAAAGACGGACTTTCCATGACCCAGAAATTGAGTATGTCGGATGAAGCCTAGGTGTGTTATCGTTTTCTTAAAATGTGCCGGAAAGAATACATGGCTTTATCCGAGAGCAAAATGGCTTTCAGATTCCAGTATGACCCTGATTAGAAAATCACTTTATTTCTTGGCAAAGATTAAATGCATAAATATGTTTATATTTCAACACAGGTTCCATTGTGCCTCCCAAATGTTAAATATTTAAATGACACAAATGCAGTTTATGATACTTTGGCCACATTATAGACATTCCACTGTAAATTATTAAACCATTTACGCATGGTTAATTAAAGACTTCACAAAAGGTGGGGAATCTGAGCGAATGTTATGGGTTTTGCTTAGCGGTGCATTAAAATGGACATCAGGCCGCAGTTAAAATCTGTCTGCTTTCTTTCAGTGCCTAATTCAGACAAACTAGAGCCTACTGAATGCATACCTGTGCAGAATCGTTTGATCCAAGTAAAGGAAAATTTCTAGAATCGGCATTAGTTCTTTATATGACGTGACTTTAACTCCCAGGGATTACTATATAATGGCCTTACTGCCCAAATCCAGAAACAACATAAAGAATTGCATGCAGAGGTGTAAACCAGCATCATGTGCCTGATATCTAAATCTTAAAGCTTTTTTACTTAAATTCTTATACACCTAGATTTTTTATCATGGCACCGTTTGCTCTAAATCTGTATATTCCATTTCATATATAGGAAAAGCAAGATTACTAAAAAAATACACAGATTTCTAGAAGAAGAGAAAATATTCAATTTTTTCAGATACTATTTTTGTCATTGTATAGTGTGTTTAATGACGGGTATGAGTAGGCTAGAGTGGGCATGAACTTACAGCAGCAGATGAAGGGTGTGTTGGGAGTCAGTGACCCGTTCCCCCCTGTGATTTTGGTATTAATTACAGGGCACCGCACGGTGTTTGTTGTCGGCTTTATGCAGTAGTATTATGCCTGTAGAGGTATAACTTTGTAAAACAGTTTCTAAAGCCAACAACTCTAGAGCTAGAGTGCTAAGAAAAAAAAATCAAAAGAACAGAGTCTAATTGTGTGAATAGAATTATGGGAAATATCTTGCATTTTCATGTTAACCCAGCGCCCTTGTGACTTGACAGATCTGTGGTTGGTTTTTATTGAAGGGAACCTGTCAGTCGATTCATACTGCACAAACCACAGGCATCAAGGATCAGAATCTGGCTACACAATTACAGCCAGGTATGTTTTCTCTGCAACACTACGGCGACAGGGACTATAGGGAAAGGCAAGACTAGTCCAGCGCCCTCACAGCAGGCTTCTCTAGTTGATTGACAGGTCTCTCCTGATTTACAAATATGGAAGAGACCAGTCAATCAACTGGAACTGTTCAGAGAGAAACTGACCGGTGGCTGCGCCAGACTAATATCATCTCTCCCCATAGTCTGTGACCGGTTCTTGGATCTATATATTTTCTCTGGAATGTCAGAGTGTTTCAGAGAAATACATACCTGGGTGCAATTGTGTAGCAAAGCTCTGAATCTTGGTGCCCATGGTTTGGACACATGAATCGCGTGCCAGGTTCCCTTTAAAAATATACCAACAAATGAATTGAGATATACTGATTCTGGTTAGTTTGGCCTCACCAACCGTTCCTGTATTGCTGATGATTGCACTTCAGCATATATTCTTCCTCTCATTTTATGGATTTGACTCTTGGTTTCCAGGCTGTACATTCCCGTGTAGCACGAATATGCAAAAATGACCTAGGAGGATCTCAAAGGGTTCTTGAAAAACATTGGACTTCATTCGTGAAGGCAAGACTCAACTGCTCTGTTCCAGGGGATTCATTCTTCTACTTTGATGTTCTGCAGTCTATAACAGACATAATAGAAATTAATGGTGTTCCCACTGTTGTCGGCGTGTTTACTACTCAGCTAAATAGGTAAAGAGAAGAAGAGACATCAAATAGAGTCTTTCACTTTCTTCATGCTAGAGCAATTGTTTCTATTGTCTAACATGCACAAGAAAGATTTTCTTATTTTTTTCTGTTCCTTTCTCAGCATACCTGGTTCGGCGGTTTGTGCTTTTACTATGGACGACATTGAGAAAGTATTCAGAGGAAGATTTAAAGAACAAAAGACTCCAGACTCTGTTTGGACAGCTGTACCTGAAGATAAAGTACCCAAACCAAGGTATTACAGAGAAAAATAGAGATTAGCTTCGGAGATGTTTTATAAAAGTGCTCAAATGTGTGCTTCACTTTGTAAGGTAACTGATAAAAATACGTAATATTATATCAGAGTCACATATCGTATTGCTCCTTTTTGTAGGCCAGGCTGCTGTGCTAGACATGGTTTGGGTGAAGGTGTCAGGTCCTCCATTGAGTTTCCAGATGAAACCTTGGCCTTTATAAAGTCCCATCCTTTGATGGATTCTGCAGTCCCATCTATTGTTGAAGAGCCATGGTTCACAAAAACCCGTGTCAGGTACTGTATACAATATATCACTTTAAATTAAAGGGATGTTTTCATATTTTCTGTTAGGGAAGAATCTCTTTTCTGGAGTGGAACGCGGTTAAACAGTGTCCTCTTCTCTTGAGGATATGTCCTATTCTGAATTACTCAGAGGATTGATATAAATGGGCATCGTGTATTGCTTCATTTGCCCTGCAGAGGCAGTGCAGGAAGATTGATCACTCTCTGCAAGATTTCAAGATCTGATTGGTCGGATTCCAAGTAGGGTCTCACTCAGTGGCTAGAGAATTATCAATGAGCCAAGTAGAAATATTCCAGTACCGATAAGTAAAGGAAAAAGGACGGGAGGGAATTAGCGGCATGGTCACACACACAACTTGCAGGGATGCGCTTAACCCCTTCCCGACCTGTGACACAGCGTATGCGTCATGAAAGTCGGTGCCAATCCGACCTGTGACGCATATGCTGTGTCACAGAAAGATCGCGTCCCTGCAGGCCGGGTGAAAGGGTTAACTCCCATTTCACCCGATCTGCAGGGACAGGGGGAGTGGTAGTTTAGCCCAGGGGGGGTGGCTTCACCCCCTCGTGGCTACGATCGCTCTGATTGGCTGTTGAAAGTGAAACTGCCAATCAGAGCGATTTGTAATATTTCACCTAAAAAAATGGTGAAATATTACAATCCAGCCATGGCCGATGCTGCAATATCATCGGCCATGGCTGGAAATACTAATGTGCCCCCACCCCACCCCACCGATCGCCCCCCCAGCCCCCCGATCTGTGGCCCGCTCCCCTCCGTCCTGTGCTCCGCTCCCCCGTCCTCCTGCCCGCTCCCCCCGTGCTCCAATCACACCCCCCCGTGCTCCAATCAAACCCCCCCGCACTCCGATCCCCCCCCGTGCTCCGAACCACCCCCCCTGCACACCGAGCCACCCCCCCTGCACACCGATCCACCCGCCCGCACACCGATCACTCTCCCCCATGCTCCGATCCCTCCCCCCCCCGTGCTCCGACGCCCCCCCGTGCCCTGATCTCCCCCCCCCTGTGCCCTGATCCCCCCTTATACTTACCGATCCTGGCGGGGTCCCGTCCGTCTTCTTCCCCGAGCGCCGCCATGTTCCAAAATGGCGGGCGCATGCGCAGTGCGCCCGCCGAATCTGCCGGCCGGCAGATTCGTTCCAATGTGAATTTTGATCACTGTGATATAATCTATCACAGTGGTCAAAATAAAAAAACAGTAAATGACCCCCCCCATGTGTCCCCCATAGATAGGGACAATAATAAAATAAAGAATTTTTTTTTTTTTTCACTAAGGTTGGAGTTAGAACTAGGGTTAGGGTTAGGGGTAGGGGTAGGGGTAGGGTTAGGGGTAGGGGTAGGGGTAGGGTTAGGGGTAGGGTTAGGGGTAGGGGTAGGGTTAGGGGTAGGGTTAGGGGTAGGGGTAGGGTTAGGGGTAGGGTTAGGGTTTCGGTATGTGCACACGTATTCTGGTCCTCTGCGGATTTTTCCGCAGCGGATTTGATAAATCCGCAGTGCTAAACCGCTGCGGATTTATGGCAGATTTACCGCGGTTTTTCTGCGCATTTCACTGCGGTTTTACAACTGCGATTTTCTATTGGAGCAGTTGTAAAACCGCTGTGGAATCCGCAGAAAGAAGTGACATGCTGCGGAATGTAAACCGCTGCGTTTCCGTGCAGTTTTTCCGCAGCATGTGTACAGCGATTTTTGTTTCCCGTAGGTTTACATTGAAATGTAAACTCATGGGAAACTGCTGCGGATCCGCAGCGTTTTCCGAAGCGTGTGCACATACCTTTAGAATTAGGCTATGTGCACACGGTGCGGATTTGGCTGCGGATCCGCAGCGGATTGGCCGCTGCGGATCCGCAGCAGTGTTCCATCAGGTTTACAGTACCATGTAAACCTATGGAAAACCAAATCCGCTGTGCCCATGGTGCGGAAAATACCGCACGGAAACGCTGCGTTGTATTTTCCGCAGCATGTCAATTCTTTGTGCGGATTCCGCAGCGTTTTACACCTATTCCTCAATAGGAATCCGCAGGTGAAATCCGCAGTAAATCCGCAGGTAAAACGCAGTGCCTTTTACCCGCGGATTTTTCAAAAATGGTGCGGAAAAATCTCACACGAATCCGCAACGTGGGTACATAGCCTTAGGGTTAGGGTTGGGTTGGAATTAGGGTTGTGGTTAGGGTTAGGGGTGTGTTGCGGTTAGGGTTGTGGTTAGGGGTGTGTTGCGGTTAGGGTTGTGGTTAGGGTTACGGCTACAGTTGGGATAAGGGTTAGGGGTGTGTTGGCGTTAGAATTGAGGAGTTTCCACTGTTTAGGCACATCAGGGGGTCTCCAAACGCAACATGGCGCCACCATTGATTCCAGCCAATCTTTTATTCAAAAAGTCAAATGGTGCTCCTTCCCTTCCGAGCCCCGACGTGTGCCCAAACAGTGGTTTACCCCCACATATGGGGTATCAGTGTACTCAGGACAAACTGGGCAACAATTACTGGGGTCCAATTTCTCCTGTTACCCTTGAGAAAATAAAAAATTGCTTGCTAAAACATCATTTTTGAGGAAAGTAAAATGATTTTTTATTTTCACGGCTCTGCGTTGTAAACGTCTGTGAAGCACTTGGGGGTTCAAAGTGCTCACCACATATCTAGATAAGTTCCTTGGGGGGTCTAGTTTCCAAAATGGGGTCACTTGTGGGGGGTTTCTACTGTTTAGGCACACCAGGGGCTCTGCAAACGCAACGTGACGCCCGCAGACCATTCCATCAAAGTCTGCATTTCAAAACGTCACTACTTGACTTCCGAGCCCCGACATGTGCCCAAACAGTGGTTTACCCCCACATATGGGGTATCAGCGTACTCAGGACAAACTGGGCAACAATTACTGGGGTCCAATTTCTCCTGTTACCCTTGAGAAAATAAAAAATTGCTTGCTAAAACATCATTTTTGAGGAAAGAAAAATGATTTTTTATTTTCACGGCTCTGCGTTGTAAACGTCTGTGAAGCACTTGGGGGTTCAAAGTGCTCACCACATATCTAGATAAGTTCCTTGGGGGGTCTAGTTTCCAAAATGGGGTCACTTGTGGGGGGTTTCTACTGTTTAGGCACACCAGGGGCTCTGCAAACGCAACGTGACGCCCGCAGACCATTCCATCAAAGTCTGCATTTCAAAAGTCACTACTTCCCTTCTGAGCCCCGACGTGTGCCCAAACAGTGGTTTACCCCCACATATGGGGTATCAGCGTACTCAGGAGAAACTGGACAACAACTTTTGGGGTCCAATTTCTCCTGTAACCCTTGGGAAAATAAAAAATTCTGGGCTAAAAAATTATTTTTGAGGAAAGAAAACGTATTTATTATTTTCACTGCTCTGTGTTATAAACTTCTGTGAAGCAGTTGGGGGTTCAAAGTGCTCACCTCACATCTAGATAAGTTCCTTTCGGGGTCTAGTTTCTAAAATGGGGTCACTTGTGGGGGGTTTCTACTGTTTAGCCACATCAGGGGCTCTGCAAACGCAACGTAACGCCCGCAGAGCATTCCATCAAAGTCTGCATTTCAAAATGTCACTACTTGACTTCCGAGCCCCGACATGTGCCCAAACTGTGGTTTACCCCCACATATGGGGTATCAGCGTACTCAGGAGAAACTGTACAACAACTTTTGGGGTCAAATTTCTCCTTTTACCCTTGGGAAAATAATAAATTGCAGGCTAAAAAATCATTTTAGAGAAAATAAAATTTTTATTTTATTTTCATGGCTCTGCGTTATAAACTTCTGTGAAGCACTTGGAAGTTCAAAGTCCTCACCACACATCTAGATTAGTTCCTTTGGGGGTCTAGTTTCCAAAATGGGGTCATATGTGGGGGATCTCCAATGTTTAGGCACACAGGGGCTCTCCAAACGTGACATGGTGTCCGCTAATGATTGGAGCTAATTTTCCATTTAAAAAGCCAATTGGCGTGCCTTCCCTTCCGAGCCCTGCCGTGCGCCCAAACAGTGGTTTACCCCCACATATGGGGTATCAGCGTACTCAGGACAAACTGGACAACAACATTTGCGGTCCAATTTCTCCTATTACCCTTGGCAAAATAGGAAATTCCAGGCTAAAAATCATTTTTGAGGAAAGAAAAATTATTTTTTATTTTCATGGCTCTGCATTATAAACTTCTGTGAAGCACCTGGGGGTTTAAAGTGCTCAATATGCATCTAGATAAGTTCCTTGGGGGGTCTAGTTTCCAAAATGGGGTCACTTGTGGGGGAGCTCCAATGCATAGGCACACAGGGGCTCTCTAAACGCGACATGGTGTCCGCTAACAATTGGAGCTAATTTTCCATTCAAAAAGTCAAATGGCGCGCCTTCCCTTCCGAGCCCTGCCGAGTGCCCAAACAGTGGTTTACCCCCACATATGAGGTATCGGTGTACTCGGGAGAAATTGCCCAACAAATTTTAGGATTCATTTTATCCTATTGCCCATGTGAAAATGAAAAACTGAGGCGAAAAGAATTTTTTTGTGAAAAAAAAAGTACTTTTTCATTTTTACAGATCAATTTGTGAAGCACCTGAGGGTTTAAAGTGCTCAATATGCATCTAGATAAGTTCCTTGGGGGGTCTAGTTTCCAAAATGGGGTCATTTGTGGGGGAGCTCCAATGTTTAGGCACACGGGGGCTCTCCAAACACGACATGGTGTCCGCTAACGATGGAGATAATTTTTCATTCAAAAAGTCAAATGGCGCTCCTTCCCTTCCGAACCTTACCATGTGCCCAAACAGTGGTTTACCCCCACATGTGAGGTATCGGTGTACTCATGAGAAATTGCCCAACAAATTTTAGGATCCATTTTATCCTGTTACCCATGTGAAAATGAAAAAAATTGAGGCTAAAAGAATTATTTTGTGAAAAAAAAGTACTTTTTCATTTTTACGGATCAATTTGTGAAGCCCCCGGGGGTTCAAAGTTCTCACTATGCATCTAGATAAGTTCCTTGGGGCGTCTAGTTTCCAAAATGGGGTCACGTGTGGGGGAGCTCCAATTTTTAGGCACACGGGGGCTCTCCAAACGTGACATGGTGTCCGCTAAAGAGTGGAGCCAATTTTTCATTCAAAAAGTCAAATGGCGCTCCTTCCCTTCCAAGCCCTGCCGTGCGCCCAAACAGTGGTTTACCCCCACATATGAGGTATCAGCGTACTCAGGACAAATTGGACAACAACTTTCGTGGTTCAGTTTCTCCTTGTACCATTGGGAAAATAAAAAAAATGTTGCTAAAAGATAATTTTTGTGACTAAAAAGTTAAATGTTCATTTTTTCCTTCCATGTTGCTTCTGCTGCTGTGAAGCACCTGAAGGGTTAATAAACTTCTTGAATGTGGTTTTGAGCACCTTGAGGGGTGCAGTTTTTAGAATGGTGTCACTTTTGGGTATTTTCAGCCATATAGACCCCTCAAACTGACTTCAAATGTGAGGTGGTCCCTAAAAAAAATGGTTTTGTAAATTTCGTTGTAAAAATGAGAAATCGCAGGTCAAATTTTAACTCTTATAACTTCCTAGCAAAAAAAAATTTTGTTTCCAAAATTGTGCTGGTGTAAAGTAGACATGTGGGAAATGTTATTTATTAACTATTTTGTGTCACATAACTCTCTGGTTTAACAGAATAAAAATTCAAAATGTGAAAATTGCGAAATTTTCAAAATTTTCGCCAAATTTCCGTTTTTATCACAAATAAACGCAGAATTTATTGACCTAAATTTACCACTAACATGAAGCCCAATATGTCACGAAAAAACAATCTCAGAACCGCTAGGATCCGTTGATGCGTTCCTGAGTTATTACCTCATAAAGGGACACTGGTCAGAATTGCAAAAAACGGCCAGGTCATTAAGGTCAAAATAGGCTGGGTCATGAAGGGGTTAAGGATGGCCTAATATGTAATATATGGTTCCTTAGAGTTCACCAAAGTGAAGCTGCTCCTTGATAGGCATTTTTTTAAAACTTTTTTGAGGACTGAGAGGGGAACGCTTCTATGGCTTCCATAACCTCTAATGTAACATATTGCATGGAAAGAATCTTTTTAATATTTCAGTTCTTGTTTTTGGTAAATCATTCACCAGCACCCATGAACTGAACGGTTAAATTCATTATATTTTAGATGATATTGTAATTAGAGTTATAATATTAAACATTAGAATATTATTAAGCCTTGTTTTTCTGTATTTTTATTACAGGTACAGATTGACCGCTGTAGCCGTGGACCACCTCGCAGGACCTTTCCTTAATTACACAGTCATATTTGTGGGCTCGGAAGCTGGCATTGTGCTAAAGATCTTGGCTAAGACTAATCCATTTTCCCTAAATGACAGTGTATTACTGGAAGAAATTGATGCCTACAACCGTGCAAAGTAAGCATTACCTTGTAGAAAACAAATGTATTGATTTCACATGCAAGGTAATCTCCTCCACAATTTGCACATTTTCAGTCTATTTACTTCTAATGATGTGACCAAGAACACTCTGAAATATAGAACAGTATGAAACAGTAGCAAAACTGAAATAATAATGTTCTTCTCATAATCCTTGTTCTCACTGAGGAGTGAGACTGTTCAAATAATAGAAGAAAAGAATCATTATGTTACAGAATTTCTCAGCCTCGGTGCATTACATGTTTACAAGTGAAACCATATGTTAATGTCGGGCAGAATCAGTAGGAGGCTTCAAGACGTGTTGGGAAATCTCAATGTGCCATTCTGAGTGTTTATTGGTTATTTGCACATATACCGGAAGTTTGTACAAATCCACATATAAATTACTCCCTGAGATCTGGCCATGTCTGGGCAAACGATCACGTACAGCTTGCTCATTCAATTTCTTCCAGTCCGTAATGTGTCACCAGATTGCATGTTTTAGATAACATTCCTATATGTGTGTAAAGGCTACGTGCACAGATGTAGGTCTTGCATTGTGCACTTTATTTACTTAGCTATTAACAATCAGTTCAGACTGGTTCAGTCTTTCCAGGAGGAGTGCATGAATGTAGATAAAGCGACCCTGCTGCCTTAGGGTACCGTCACACAGTGGCATTTTGATCGCTACGACGGCACGATCCGTGACGCTCCAGCATCGTAACAATATGGCTCCAGCATCGTAGACTGCTGTCACACTTTGCAATGTACGACGCTGGAGCGATAATTTCATGACGTATGTGCGGTGTAGAAGCCGTTGGTTACTATGCGCACATCGTATACAATATCGTGCACACCTTTGTTACACCATGCGATCATGCCGCCACAGCGGGACACTAGACGACGAAAGAAAGTTTCAAACGATCTGCTACGACGTACGATTCTCAGCGGGGTCCCTGATCGCAGGAGCGTGTCAGACACAGCGAGATCGCTGGAACGTCACGGATATATCGCTGGAACGTCACGAATCGTGCCGTCGTAGCGATCAAAATGCCACTGTGTGACGGTACCCTTATTCATGCTGTCCAAGCAGTGAGCAGCATGAATCAGATCCTGGCTGCACGCTTGTGTGAGAGAAAATAAACCTTAAAGATGCAGCCAGCGACCATAGCCAGAGACGAGACTAACCCGATTCTGCCCTCGGCCGCCTCTTCCCAGCACCGCTGCAGGTGATTGACAGATCTCTTGCTATGGGACAGACCTGTCAATCACCTCTAGTAGGGATGGGAAAGGCCAGCCGGGGACAATAGGCAGACATGAAACTAGTCTGTTCGTTCTCATCGCTGCTAGAGGATCTTTAAAGTATACCCTCTCTAAAACGCACCTGCGTCCTGTAGCTAGGCTCATGCTGCCCAAGCCGCTATCCGCATGAATCAGGTGTCGGGATACCTTTAAGGGCAATTCAACTGAGTGATTCCACGGAGGAAAGAAATGTTGTCATGCAGTTAATGTAAAAAAACTTCTAATTGCCTTGCATTACACACATATAAGTTAGGCAATTTACATGGAATGATAATAGCTACAGTTGGAATGAAAATGCAAATCACTGAGCTCAGATAGGAACCTCACTATGGGTAACAGCGATTCATTTTTTTCTGCATGCAAATGAGAACTTAGGCCATTGTTCTACCCCTAAAGTTAATGGGGCAACAACTGACTTATTTCCCAAATAGACCAAAGTTAAAAAAATTATAATTATAATAATTGTCATATGTGTTTGATATTACATATTCCAGCGGTCGTATGTTGTTGCCGGTCTCTAGTCCTCTTATGCTCTGTGTATAGAGTAGGCCTTACACCTATATGCCTTGTTAATATCTCAGCTGCCTGAAGTTTTAATCACCATAGTGGCAACAATATAACTGGACAGCGTGAAGACATTATGATGCATCATTATCGGCAAAATGTCACTGAGGCCTGTCACTTGCACAAGCCTGACAATTGGCAGGATAGGCCAGAAAAGTCCCACAAGTGCAGCATGTTCTGTTCAGAGCTGTCATACAATTGAATCAAGAGTTGCACATTTGCCACCATCTCTCCATTTCATTTTTCTGGTCAGCACAACAAGAGAAGCTCTCAGATACAGACTGACTATGACCAAGGTTCATGGGTAACCGAAACGTTGGCCATTGTACATATTGGAGCTAGACATGCTGGCACTACTATAAATCTGCATATTACTTCATAATTGCATAGTTCGGAGTGCTGTATTTAATTTATTCTACATTTGGGTACCCAACCAGATGAGCCCAACCATGATATTTAGTGACCCCTCTCCATTCCTGACACTGCATGACATTGCCCCGTTCATGAGATAAACGCGAGTCCCAGCACTGACACCCTGATTTTTTGGACATTTGTGGCATTTCCAATTAATATGTTTTTTATGTCCCAGATCTGAAAATGAACACCGCTTTGATTTTTTTTCTTGAGTCTATATTTTATCATAAAGTTGGACTATCAGACAGCCTTTGTCATTATCACATCATCCATGAGTGGGTAGGAAGTCTTCACCCAGTATTATTCCAGTCTTTAATTTTGATTTACTCTCATTATTCGTTCCTATTTCTCTCTTATACTTTCATATTTATGGATTGCGTGATTTCATCCCTGCAGGTGTTACGGTGACAGTGATGAGGACCGCAGAGTCTTATCCTTGCAAATGGACAAAGATCACCATGCCTTATTCGTGGCCTTTTCAAGTTGCATTATCAGGCTCCCACTGAGTCGTTGTGACCGTTATGGCTCATGCAAAAAGTATGTAAAATTTTCCTTTGAGGTTGCATATTGCTGCTGGTTCCATAACAAATCCTTGATAAAAGCATTCTCATTAACAAACAGGTCGTGTATCGGTTCAAGAGACCCTTACTGCGCTTGGCTAAACCATGAAACCTGCGGCAGAGTCAAGCCTGGCATGTTGTAAGTGTGATTACACTCCTACTGCTAACGGTGGTGATATATCGGAGATTATGGGAATATGTAAACTGTTTTATTAGGATTATGGATTTCGGCCTTCTACCACAATGCCTGGACATGCGACTGAAATTATTTGTACTTGGCGATAAAAATTACTCTGTGTATTTTATATTGTATTTCCATCGTAATGCTTTGGAGACAGAAAACATTAATCCTAGCGGGAATTGTAATATCTGCTTTGAATCCAGTTGGGAGGTAAAATATTGCTCCTCCGGAGATTCCTATTAATTATCACAAAGCCAATCTCCTGTACAAACAAGCATAAATTGGCTTTCTATGTTTACACAATATTTTGTCGCTTTGGTATTTGCTGCTAGAATGTATTTCTCATATATTTAAGTGTGCCATCTTTTTGCTCTTTTAATACTCCTCCGTAAATCTTGATTTCTTCCCTGCAGCTTCGGATATGAACAGGATGTGGAACATGGTAACACGGCACAGCTTGGTGATTGCCATGGTAAGGGCCAACCACTGATTGCTCATTACAGCCCTTTAGTTTGTGCTTCGTAGAAGTAGAATACCGTGCTCCCATAATGCACATACCACCTTTTGACCTTAACCTACTTTTTTTTTTTCTTTTTCATTGGCTAAGCTATTTTACATTTAATAGTGGTAGTGAAATGTTTTTTTTTTTTTTTTTTTTTTTCTTCTTTGACTATGTGCAACTGCTTAAGGACATAGAGGAAAAAGAATCTATGATTAATAACCCAATTTTTTTTTTTTTTGCTTTCCGTTAACATTTGAACTTTTTGTTTGGATTCGTTTCTTTTACTGATGACCTGTTCCTTTAATTTTAGAAAAAATGTCTACTACAACTACACCAGATTACAAAATATTTGGCGATCCAACATCTGGTTAGTTTTATTAATTTTATCTAAAATTAACTGCCTTTTATCTTTCGGTTCAGCATTTTCTGCTCTTATGACCCCCCACCCACCCCTTTCGCAGTTGGCCTCATTTTTGTGCTTCAACCTCATGCACTCACTAATTGCAAGGATAGATATCTGTCCTTTTTTGTTTTGTTATTTTTGTTCTTTAAGAAGCAAAGCAATTCACCTATGTGTGACCGCATGATACCCAATTGCCCGTCATTGATTGATGCGTCAAATCTTTTATTAAAAGTCTTAATTAGTATGTGACATTTCCACAGCATGAAAGCCAGCCAGCTTTCATTACAGCTCCCCATACATTTGTCAAGTCGTGTTTCTCATCTATTAGTTATAGATGACAGTGACATTTTCCATACAACATCTCTATTTTTTTTTTTTTTTTTAAATTCGTTTATTAATTTCAGAATAGACAAACATTGCACATATTACATTTATCATTATTAAACATACCATCAGATACAAATGATTACAAACATCATCGCATCCAAAGTTCAGAGGCAATAGACTGTGCATGTTGAATCACTAGTACCTACAAAATACCTACTATACAACTTAAACAACTTTAACCTTTAGTAATAAGTCGCCAAAAGAAAACAGATTCAAGTTTGCTCTGCAACGATGTCCCCAAACCCCATGCCCCCCTCCCCGTGCATATATCTAATCCACGCAGACTACAGAGTATGATGAGATGAGTTCCATCTACCCCAAATTTTTTCGAATTTACCTGGGCATCCTCTATTATGGTACAGTGTTCTTTCATATGGGATAACCGAGTTCACCAGGTCAATCCAAGCTCTGAGAGACGGGGAGGAGCTACCCATCCACCTTAATGCCAGTACCTTTCGTGCTAAGAAGAGCGTTTCTCGAAGGAAGATCCCAGTATGGTGATCCCAGGTCTCTGTATCCCACACCCCAAATAGGCAAGTCAATGGTTCAAGTGGGACAGGGATTAACAATAAAGACGTTAACAATGTCGTGACTTCTTTCCAATAATGAAGGATTACCGGGCACCGCCATATCATGTGGGTAAAATCCGCATCATGTGCGTGACACCGTAAGCAGTCTGACGTCTGAAGGCGGCCCATTTTAAAAAGTCGTGTCGGAGTCAGATAAGTCTGATATGTAATATATAGCTGGGTCATCCTATTGTTAACTGAGGGAGAAACTTTAGTTGGAGATTCCAAAATATCTTCCCACTCCTCTCCCAGTGTATCGGGAAGGAGTCCCTCCCATTTCTTTTTTAAGGTGTTAATAGTGAGCCCATCTCCCACGGATAATAGGTATGTGTATAAAGAGGAAATGAGCCCCTGAGGACCCTGTGATTTGAGAATGCCTATAAGGGGTAAAGATGAAATTGCTCGACCTGCACCTGCATTTCGCATATGTGACTGGAAAGCTGACCTCAGCTGTAAATAACGGAAGAATTGAGATCTTGGGATATTGCAGGTATCCCGCAATTGTTCAAAGGACACAAAAACATCTTGGTTATACAAATTACCTACCGAGAGAACACCACATGAGATCCAGAACTCAGTAGACGGGTGATTTAGTAATTCTGGAAAATAACTATTATACCACAGTGGCATTTCGGCTATTATATCTGTATATTTAATAACTTTTTTAATTTGTCTCCATATTAATCTCGCTTGTCGAAGCAATGGCAGCAAACGGGGAGCACTGACTTTCTCCATTTCCAAAAAACCCAGTGGACAGTCAATACGGGCAGAATGGATTATATGGCTTTCTGAATTAGGTAGGGAGTTGCTAGGCATCCATTTGCTTATCGCCCTAGCCTGCCCAGCAAGATAATATAGATAAAAGTCTGGTAAGGCTGCCCCTCCCCCCCTTGTCGGTCTCTGTAGAGTAGATAGCTTGAGTTTGGGTCTAGTCTTCCCCCATATAAAGGACGTGGTCAGGGAGTTTAAGTTTGCAAAAAAAGATTTGGGTATTGGCACAGCACTATGTTGGAGACAATAATTAAATTTGGGGAGCAATATCATCTTAACTAAATTAATGCGACCTGCAACGGAGAGAGGGAGTTTGCTCCAAGCTATGAATTTAGATTTGGCCAGGTCCAATAGTGGATAAATATTAAGTCGTAGGTCCAGCTGACTATATTGAGACATATGTATTCCTAGATATTTGAAATTGGAGACTACAGGTAGTGACGAGAGATTTTCGAGACGGGGCATCGGCGCATGAGACAGAGGCATCAGAGCAGACTTATCCCAATTGATATAGAGACCAGAGAATTTGCTAAAATTATCTATAGTCGTTATTACTCGCGGTAGTGTTTCTTCTGTTTTATCCATAAATATGATCATATCATCAGCATATAAACCGATGGTGTCTACACGATCCGCAATACTTATTCCCTTGATATCCGTGGAAGACCTTATGCGTATTGCCAATGCTTCTATCGCGAGGGCAAAGAGGGCCGGGGACAGAGGACATCCCTGACGGGTTCCCCTATGTAAAGTAAAAGAATCAGAGATAGAATTATTCACAATTACCCGTGCCCTAGGATTCCTATATAGTGTATCTATCCCTCTAATAAATTTATCTCCAAAACCGTATTTCTGCAGACATGCAGAAAGAAAAGGCCATTCAAGGGAGTCAAACGCTTTAGCTGTGTCTAGGGATGCCAGAGCCCAGTTATTATCCAATTCTAGGGAGCTATATTGAATCACTGATTGGACCCGCCGAATATTAATAGAGGTACTTTTCCCAGGCATAAAGCCTGTTTGATCTGGGTGTATAAGATCTAATATGATTGTATTTAGTCTAGTGGCCAATATTTTAGTGAAGATTTTATAATCTACGTTCACCAATGATATGGGGCGATATGATCCACATTCCAAGGGGTCCTTTCCCTCCTTCTTAAGTACAATGATATTTGCATCATAAAATGTTTCAGGCATAATTTCTCCCTCCCATATATTCTGAAGCACCTTCAATAAGAGTGGTGCCAGGTGGTCCCGATATTTTTTATAGAACTCAACGGGAAACCCGTCAGGTCCAGGGGCCTTCCCGGTGGCCATATCCATTATAGCCTGTTCCACCTCCTCCAGAGTAAACTCGGCTTCCATAAAAGCTTGCTGGGTTGGGCTCAGTAAGGGGAATGCCATGTCTGATAGATAGTCTATACATTCAGGGACCCCAAGACCACTACCCGATTTGTACAGTGACTTATAGTAATTACAAAAACTTTGAAGAATTTCCTCGGTGGAGGATACCAACGAACCATCGAGTGTCCGAATCTGTAGTACCGTGTTGGAGGTGTTATGCTGACGTACCAAAAAAGCTAGGAGTTTACTGGCCTGATTCCCCATTTCAAAATAAGACTGACGGGTAAAAAATAATTTACGTTTTGATTTAGTGTCTATATTTTGGGTGTATAATCTTTGGGAAGTGAGCCACTCCACCCTGTTGCCGTTAGTTTGATTGGCCACATAGGCGGCTTCCGAGTCCTTCAGCCGTCGCTCAATCTCGTCATCTTCCCCCGCCGTCACCCTCTTTATATAGGAGATTGTAGAGGACAGACATCCCCTCAAATATGCCTTTAGAGTGTCCCAGAACAGATTGAGATTCGAGGGGTCTGGGTGAGTAGAGACAAAGCAGTTTAACTGATCAACCGTTCTATCACTAGCATCTATTAGTTTCAGCCAGAAGGGATTCAATTTCCAAGGTATATTATTATTTGACTGACCGTATTTAAGTTTGAGAACAATTGGGCTGTGATCTGATATCCCCCTGTTACCATGTTCGACACTATTCACCCACAGCGCTAGGTCGCTAGATCCAAATATGTAATCTATACGGGATAGAGACTGTCTAGTTGAAGAATGACAAGTATATTCCTTTATCTCAGGGTGACGTATTCTCCATAGGTCTAACCATCCGCTACCGTTCATAAATGATGCCAATTGAGAGGGAGATTGAGAAAGGGACCCCCTTGACATCTCGCCGTCTAGTCTCAGTCTGTCTTCAAGATTATCCATGACTAAATTAAAGTCTCCCATACAGATAACACTAGCATTAGGATAATTTAGGGAGAAACCCAGTGCCATGCGGAGAACCGATATGCCGGCCGGGGGTGGGTTATAAACACATAATATCACATATTCCTTCATATTAATAAAGGCATGAACAAAAACAAAGCGACCCTCGGGATCGCGTCGTGACTCTCTAGCCTCCCACCTGACATTCCTATGTACCAACAGGGAGACCCCTCTGGAGTAACTGGTGTGAAATGCGTGAAGGGACCACTGCACCCACGGCTTTTGCGTACACTTAGCTGTGTCTCTGGTCAAATGCGTCTCCACAAGTGCTACAATATGTGGATGATACCTTTTAATTTGTGAAAATACCTTAATTTTCTTTCGAGGAGTCTTAATACCCCGTATGTTCCACGTCATACATACAATCTCAGATCCCATATCTACGTTCGGGAAAAGGCATAACATACACCACAGCCTGGGCGGGAATCAGGAACATCATACAGAGCATAAGGTTATCACTGGCGACTAATAAACATAACAAACAATTGAAATTGAAACTGGTGTAAAATACCAAACCAAACAACATTTGAACAGTGGAGGAGTGTAATCCTACACTCCTATAGTTGAGTAGAATAGGGGATACCCTCACTGGAATCAGCGTCCGGTATAGTTGACAAACTCAGCACCCACATAGAGAGCTCTAGATTGTGTTGCCATCAGATAGAAAGAGCTACTCAAGAGTCCGGGGTACTAGGCCCCTTGTATGACCGTAACCATTCGACCGCCTCCGCCGGGTCAGTGAAGAACAGGGAGGAGCCTTCATGAACAATACGGAGTCGAGCTGGATAAAGCATGGAGTAAATGATGTTTTTATCCCTGAGCTGCTTTTTGACTTCCATAAATCGAACTCGCTGCTTTTGAAGTTCCATAGAGAAGTCCGGGAAGATTGATATAGTGGCGTTATTGAACTTAATAGGGGCCTTCTGCCTTGCCAAGCGAAGAATTGCATCCCTGTCTCTGCAGTTAAGGAGACGTGCCAGAAAGGGTCGGGGCGGAGTTCCAGGAGGAAGAGGTCTCGTTGGGACCCTATGGGCCCTTTCCACAGAAAATGTTGAGGAGAATCCGTCTCCCAGGGAGGTTTTAAGCCAGTCCTCTAGAAATTGCTCAGGTTGCTGACCCTCCGAGCGTTCTGGTAGGCCAATAATTCGGATATTATTACGGCGCAGCCTGTTTTCCAGGTCATCTGCCTTTTGCTTCCAGGCATTCACAGAGCCAGTGGCCTTTGATAACTTAGCCTCCATTGGGGCAATGGTGTCCTCTATCTGAGACACCCTTGTTTCAACCTCTGAAATACGCCCTCTCATAGTTTGTATATCTTGTCGCAGACGGCCCACTTCAGTATGCACGTCTTCTATTTTCTCAGTGAGAGAGGACCTGGTGAGAGATATAGCCTGCATCAACTGCTCAGATGCTTGTTTAAGAGTCAGTTCGTCTTGTTCTCCCTCCTCATTGCTGTCAGAAAGACGATTTTTGCGTTGACTCTGCGTGGGATTATTTCTGAGAGAGCGTGTATTATCTGGGGCATCTTCTCTGGCATATTTCCTCAACTTGTCAGCAGCCCCCGCTCCTTTAGGATGATGCATGGTGATTGGCAGAAGATCCCCACCAAATGACCAAATTTATTATTATGGCAGTCTATTCTCCACTAGCAGACCGGACAGGGCCAAACACCGGGATGCACCCCCGAGAGGCAGCAAACCAAGCAAAGAGTCTCAGATATCTGCAAATGTATCAATTTAGGAGTTTGCCCAGGCACTGTGTCCCAGAGCAGCCACAGTTCCCCAGGAAGAACAGCAGGGAGGGGGGAACGATCCCTCCAAAGTAATGGTGCAAGCAGGGGTTTTGATAAGGGGAGTGCAGGGCCCAATTTTCCAGGGCGCACACCGCTCTGCCCCTTTTAGTGTTTCAGGCCGGTAGCTCACCTCCTGAATGCACCGCAGTCTTGCTATATAGCGCCTCTCTCCTTGCTGCTGGAGAGTGCGCTGTGGTAATGGCCGCCGTCTCCCAGGGCCCGCCCGCCGCTCCAGACCCGGCACCTGTCTCCTGCTCCTCGATGTTCCACAGCGTCCCCGCTGTATGTAAGTGCCTGCCGTGCTCCCCGGGGGATCCACCCGGCTTCAGCCGCCGCCGGCACTGCGTCCCGCCCGTCGGAGCCGCGCTTAAAGATGGCCGCCGCAGCCCAGGGACCTCGCCGCTCCTCCAGACCGCCACAGATATCGGCTCTCCAGCGTTCCACCGCCGCCACCCGGGGGGGTCGCCGGTCTCCCGAGCTTTCAGAGCACCGCCTCAGCCGGTGCAGCTGCAGTTCAGGGGGATAAATGGCCGGATTCAGATCAGGATAATGGGAGCCTCCAAAAGGTGCGTCTTCTCTCTTGGCTTACATAGCCACGCCCCACCACAACATCTCTATTTTTGATTGCATATGTACCTTTTTTGTGTATTGCTGGGCTTTCAACGTTTGTCTGATCCATTTATGACTTTACTGACTCAAAGTATTAGTAATTTAAAAGATAGCAGAGTCTGCTGTTATGTTAATATGTGTAGCTTCCATGTGTACATATGAGAAATGCAGATAAAGTGTTCACGAAGTTCTGACACCTCAAACTGGCAGTCACCATTCTAAATTGTTGCATCTATGTTACTGTTAATAACCCCCTAAAATATTACATTACTTTATTTCACATCGTGACCTGAAAGAGTATGTGTATAAATAAAATATCATTACATTCCTAACATTTATAGAAGAAATATGTTACAAGGACTGAGAACATTACACTAAAGGGAGACCCTCACCCCAAAAATGGAATATACAACTCCTAGAGCCCTGGTGCAGTGTTTCAGTGCACCCTTGGCATGGCCAAAAGTTTGGAGCACTGTTGCGCCTCCTCATTTGCATAATGAGTCCCTCCCCCTACTTCTGATTGACAGTGCCTGATTGCGTGCAGCGGCACACGTGCTCTCCTCCCTGTCTCCTTTCCTCTTATGCCTCTCGCTACACTAAGGCTGGGTACACATAGAGTATACCACTACGTTCAGAGGCCCCATCAGGACTTACGTACTGAACCCCACAAAATAGGATTCGGGCGTGGTTATTGATTATAATGATGCAGACGGAGTCACAATGTGTGTCTTGTTGTCTGCCTCCAGTAGTTAGTGTGCATGAGACATTGACTCCGTCTGCATCGTTTTAGTCAATGGCTCTGTAAGCGCATACGTCCGGGGGTTCGGCCATAAGCCCTGATGGAGTCACTAAACGTAGCGGCAAAAGATATGTGAACCCAACCTGTCCTCAGAAGAAAGGAGATGTGGGATAATGCATGTGGCTACTTCATGTGTGCACAGCCACACACAGACACACGTTGGCAGCGTTCAGACAGTACTCATTCTGGGAAGTTGGCACTGTCAATTAGAAGCGTGGGAATAGCCCAATTTTGCAAATGAGAATTCTTAAGCGCCACGCCAAGGGTGTGCGTATAAATTAAAAGTTATTTTCTCAGGCACTGTATCAGTAATAGATACAGCTGTAGCTTGATTGTTATAGTGGCTGAGTACCCTACAACACTGTATAACCCATTTTGTTACTTTTTGATTTCTTAAAATGACTACAGACATTGGAAAGGCATAAAAAATACAAAAAAAAAAAAAAAAAAAAAAATATCCCGTCACCTCTTCCCTTAATTACTTATTTCCCTACATTTAAGACTGAAAAATATATAAATGAATATTTTCTATGGGTCCCAGGAGCTCAGCCGTGCCCTCCTTTTTTTGTGTCACTAGCCTGTCTCTGGCTCTACAACTTCCTGCAGCAGGAACCTCCCCCCTATGAGTTCAATAGAACAAAGATGATTAAGTCCCACCCCATTTTAGCAGTTCTTCATACAAAAATGGCACCGATAAACAGGAGATAAACGCCGGTGTTTGCTGCAGGATTTCAAAAAATCAACATACAGAAATTGTTGCTGCCTGACAAGCAAACAGGGCAGCAGTGTCTCCTGCTTACTTTCAACATCAATTTCTAGGTTTAGTACTGATTTCAGACTGTACATCTTGCACCTGGTGCTGCCATTATATAACATATTGGTGTGGTCATTGTAATGCAGCTGTGCCTTGGAATAAAATGTAATAAAACATGTGTTTGCTACCACAGACATTGAAGCACCTTCCACTTCTGTAACCACAATGACAAGCAGTCCAGTCATTCTTCCTAAAGTGATTGGTTCTTGGAAACCCAGAATGACTGGTTCTCGGAAATTTGTGTATGAAGATGACCCAAACTCTTCTGATTACATTGATACATTAACAGGTGTGCCAAATGGTAAGGCCTTAAAGGGGAAGAACATAAACTGAGTGGGAATCTGCTGTCTCCACTTTTATTAGGTTTAGCCCCATCTGAATTGTACTTTTGTTTTTTGGATGACTTGAAGCTGATTTTTACTGTGGCCTTAGCTAGGCTGAGTGGAAATTCAGCTTCTTGTGATAAGGCACTTTAAATAATTAGTATCTATGGGAGGTTTGGCAGGTTTCCACTCAGTCATGGCAGTGTATTTATGATTTTCCTTAAAAATATTTCATATTATTTATATTTTGTTTTATGTTATTTATTTTATGGAATTTTATTTTAATTTTTTTTGTCATCATCAATTATGATATTCCCGTTTTAAATACGGTATATGATGTGATATGATTTCTTTCTATTGCACATCATATTTGCTCTACATACCTTCTTTGAATGTTTATATTGGTCACCGTCAAGGCCCTGGCGCTTGCTATGAGTTAATAAAGTTACCAAGTTAGACAGTTGCGGAGCTGCACAGCACATTTCCGTCAGTGGAATAGTGGCCGCGGCCATGTACTACACATCCGCCGCATATTGATTTGAATAGGGGTCGGAAATGCCGTGACGCTATGCAGCTCAGCATATCGGGAACAGCTGATGGACAGGGGTGCCGGGTGTTGCACCCCGACATTGCTAACTTATCCTAAGGATAGTCTATCAATATAAAAGTCCCGGACAGCCCCTTTAATTATGTAATCAAAGCTATAAGAAGTTTCTCTGTAGGACTGAACATTAGACATGAAAAGTTTTGTAACTTCAGCTCCTATAACGAACAATATCATTGTGTTATAGAAGGTAGACATTTATCCATGTAGCTGAATATTTTATATGTGACCACACAGGACCCTATAAACATACCAATCTACCTTTTTGAGTGCATGTATGTTTCATTGTATTCTGTAGCACCACTTTCTGCTTTCTACGTTATTTTTGAGTTCTACTTTTCTTGATTCTTGTTTTGTTTTGTGTTTAAGTTTCCTAATTACTTTGCACACTGCCAGTAAAGTTGTTAACCCGGAGCATTTCTTTCTAAATGTTCAAAGGCCTTCCCACTAACCGTAGTCTTCTTTAGAGTTTTAATATTCACTAATTTTTGGTGTAAAATATTCTTTGGCAGCATGAAGTATTGTGCTCGAGAGAGCAGACATTTTCATTTTCACCAAATGTGTTTAACTTTCAAACTTTTACTGGAGTCTTTCCTGCTCGTGAAAGACTTTGCTTCTTTATGTCTGTGGTTGCCAACCTATCTTTCTGATAGTCTCGAAAAATGAATGAATACTAATCTGAATGTTTTCTTTTTAGGTTACATCACACACACATTAGTGTCTGAAATAATATATTTAGGGACTAATAATATGCAGTGCTGTGCTGTAAACATATGTTACCTCCTTTCCAAATATTGCCCCTTATTGCAATACAAAATAATTTCTGTTCTTTAAAGAGGACCAGTCACAAAACTAAGAGTGGACAGTATTTGCTCTTTTTTTATTCTTTAAGAATTAAAATGAGTCCAAATGGACCCAACAGAAATTCAGAGAAGGACTATGGAGAGTTCATATATGAACGTTGGAAGTGCGTCCTAATTAAAACCGTTCTGCAAATAAGAGTGGGCTAAAAACTCAACATGGACATAGTAGGCTACTTTCTAATTTGTAGGGGTCTTGATATAGTTATTTATGGTATAGGTAGATACATTCAGTCACTTACTTGATGGGACATTAAATATCATTTGTAGTAGCAGCTCTTTCATTCTTGTAACTTAGTAATGCAGATCAGAATGACATCAACAATGCATACACTACACAGGGAATGGCATGAAACTATCTAAAATTATAGACCATAAAAATGACTAAATGCGTTAATACTGATACATTCCAAGGGCAATCCTAAATTCACTGTAAAATATAGCAAATTAAATTGGCTGCATTGGAAGGGACTGGATAAGAATAATTGGTTGTACCATAATTTTAGATATTGTTGCATTTTTGTCTGTAAAGAAATCAAAAATCGAGTGTGTGTCCACTTATGGTAATAACCTTGCTGTTTCCTTCTGATTTTCTGCTTGACTTTACATCAGCCTTATTAAGTGGTCGTGCTTTGCATTTTCAGCTTTGACTCCATGTAATAATATCACAGCAGCTAAAATCTCATTAGCATAAGTAAATGTGACTAGAAGTGCAGATGTAAAGTCCATGTACACTGCAAGATTATCATGAACAAGAGTTCCTAGGACCCTCTAAATCTAAACAGGCTGACCATCAACAGACAAATGAGCAAAACACTCATTCATCCGGTGAAATGATTTTTTGTGTTGTATAAAATATCATCGTTCTCAGCAGAACATCGTCTCGTGTAAGCAGGACCTGTGCAACCAACAATGGCAGCCTATGTACACCTTATCCAAATTTACATGATTTATTTGAAACATTGTTTATAATAGCCTTTCCAATACTCAGGAAACATGATACGGTTTACATCATATTTTGTACTATGGGTATAAAACTTCTATGCATCCTGTTTACCGGCAGACAGTGGGCTCCTGATGATTGACGGTTCCAACCAGCGGTATAGTATTGCTGCCTTCCAGAACTGTGCTCACTCTAATCCTGCAAGCAGAGCATAATTTGCCTTTGCAGCAACAGAAGAGTGTGGAAAAAATGAAGCTGGCCAGATCCTGCAATTCATCCTGCTTCATAGCTGTGCTAACAAGCTCTATAGCAAACAACTTGTAAGCACTGTGCACCTTGGCTAGGAGACTGGTCACGACTGATAGACAAGAAGTAAAGTTATAAAATTATGAATTAAGGCTATGTGCATACATTGTGGATTTCCCTGTGGAATTTTCTGTGCGGATTCCGCTGCATTTTCCATGCGGAATTTTCCGCACCATTAGCACAGCATTTTCTTCCCCATTGATTTACATTGAACTCTAAATCACTTGCGGATCTGCAGTGTTTCTGCACTGAAAAAAACGCTCGGATCCGCAGGAAATCTGCAACGTGTGCACATACCCTCATGTATTCTTGAAAACGGAGACGATTTAGTAAGAAGTCAACTGCAAAATTGCTAGTTTTTCAAGCATTTTGCAGTAATTCCAATTTATCATTTTGCAAAAACCCCTTTAAATCACACTTGAAGTTCTCGGTTTCCCATTATGCAGACTGTTACCTGATATTGTATACTACATACCAAGCACAAACAACATTGTCACCAAGTCTGTTGCAGCTGTCAGTCGATTTTATTTCCAGCATCATCATTTACCCTTTCCAATTTGTTTTTTTTATCTTGATTGACACAAAGACTGATAGGAAAGAAAATGAGAACAGAATGCAAATGATTCGATTAAGATAAACACATTTAATGAGCTGCCACCAGTGTGAAGACTGTTGATTTGATGTAAATTGTGCAGATATTTCGTAAAATTTGACATCTATTTATTTTAACAGGTGTAAGATGGGAAGTACAGTCAGGAGAATCTAACCAAATGGTCCATATGAATGTCCTGATCACTTGTGTCCTCGCTGCATTTGTTCTTGGAGCATTTATTGCAGGAGTGGTTGTCTACTGTTATCGGGAGATGTTTGCACGGAAATCCAGAAAGATACACAAAGATGCAGAGTCTGCACAATCCTGTACAGACTCAAGTGGAAGTTTTGCCAAATTGAATGGCTTGTTTGACAGCCCAGTTAAAGAATATCAGCAAAGCATTGATTCACCTAAACATTATACCAATATTTTGACAAGTAGGAAGGATTTGCCACCCACTGGGGACACCAAATCCATTATGATGGACAGTCAAGGTCAACCTCCAGAAATAGCTGCACTTCCTACTCCGGAATCTACTCCAGTTCTTCAGCAAAAGAGCTTGCAGCCCATTAAAAACCAATGGGAAAAGGCACAAAGCAACCTAAACATTTCACGTAAAGAAATTCCTCTTAAAAGTCCACAATTTTTTCCTTCCAGTCCACCTCCCCACTCACCCTTAGCTCACGGACAAATCCCAAGTGCAGTTGTTCTTCCAAATGCCACACATGATTATAATACATCATTTTCTAATTCAAATGCACACAAATCGGATAAAAAACTCCACAATATTGAGCACTCTTTGGTAAAACAGCCTAGTAAAAGAGATCGTCGTGCTGTGGATTCTAGAAATACATTGAATGACTTTTTAAAGCATCTCAATGAATCCCAAGGAAATCCCAAAGCTCTGATGGCAGATATTCAAGTGGCTCATCAAAATTCCCATCAGCCTCCACATCAAACTTTAATGCTTGATACAATGGGCAATATGTCTGAAATACCACCTAAAGTTCCAAACAGGGAAGCATCCTTATACTCCCCCACATCAACTCTTCCTCGGAATAGCCCAACAAAAAGAGTGGATGTGCCTTCCACCCCAAGTGGACAAATTGCATCTCTAGAATCACAAAGAAGTTATCATAAAAACTCTTCACAAAGGCATTCTATATCAGCAATGCCTAAAACTATGAACTCACCAAATGGTGTTTTAATTTCAAGACAGTCCAGTGTTAATAGAGGTGGTTATATGCCTCCAAGTCCTAACCCAAGGATGGACTACATGCAAGGAACCCCTGTTATTGTTCATCAACAGACTTCATTGTCACGGCAAAGCAGTTACACGGGGCACGGAACTCTCCCTCGTATGGGAATAAAGAGGACACCATCTATAAAACCGGATGTGCCTCCAAAACCCTCATTTGCTCAGCAAAACACAGTTAGACAGCTAAACAAATACAGCTACTGAGATCTATCACCTTTGGATAAAAAGTGTATGGTTATACAGCATAGTGTTATTAAGGACCTTTTAGGCAGAGACATGCTTGCCGAATCAGTCCCGAAATGGCCAAAGAAGCTGTCATTGGTTTGGCAACATCAAGTTGTGCCAAACACAGGAACTTCAGCACAAGCTGAGTAGGAACAAAGCAAAGGAAAGTGCTGGTCATTTTGCTTCTTTTGTTGGAGAAATGTGGACATGTAGCACAATGGGAGCTACTTCCGTTACTGATACAGTACCAAGTTTTAATAATATACTTGAAAAAACGGGATTTCATTTTAAACTGCCGCTGTGTGTAGCCATCCCATTAAATGTGAACATATTAATATGTATGCATTCACCTTGCCTCTTGCACAAGTGTCACAAAAGTTGTCCCAGTTAGTTAAAGTGTGCAGCATTTCTGTTGTCTCAAGCCTGAAACATATCCTCAGTCTTCAGTGGCATCACAACGTATGCCACAAATGGTTTTGGTGTGTGTGTTTTATGTGTGTGTGCATAACTGTTCCATACACACAAGCACACGTGCACGTTAAGATTCTCATTGCGATTTCTATACTATTGAACTGTTTACATTGAGCATGTCTGAACAAACAGTTGATATCCTTCCTCAAGTATTCTGCTGGTTGCGCAACTGAGGGCATCGGTCGTCTCCTCCTTGCCTTCCAGATAATTAATTTGGCTGAACATGGTACCTCGTGCAAGAATGTAAAGATTTCTTAGAACTGTAATGCTGCTATTTAGACAATATTGTATAATTCACTGGATATCATGGGGAGAATTTATGTTCACGCTTTGTTCCTTCTTGGTATCAGTTGGGCTACTGTGAATTAAGACCATATGTTTTAAGAGGTGTAGAAGAAAGATCACAATGGCTAGTACTAGAAAAGGATACTTATTAATAAAGCTTCTGTAAAAGAATTGCAGGCCTCCTAATATGACACTATACAATGGCGTGCAATGTTGTAGGATCTATGTGCCAGGGCACCTTATGCGTAGCAGTGACGACTTATCTTGAGTCGTGCTTAAAAAAGCTGGACACCGAATGAAGGACAGTGAGGACAGTCTAATGGTAACATCAGAAGTTAAATGGATCCTAAATTAAACATCTTATGTTTTTTGTCCATGTGACATTTGCAATCATTACTACAGCGATCTGTAATTACATATACGTTGCATTCTCTCGGTTCACTTTTGGGGTGAGAATCTACTGTTGTTGTGTTGTCTAATCCCACTACAACACCTGAATCCCACAGTGATCTCCATACTTCATACTGTATTCTTTAGAAATAAGCTACGCAACTAGACATTATGAGGGAAAAATGTTTGTGCATTGTATATATGTTATCAGCCATCAAGGGAGAGTAATACTAATCAAACACTAAAAACTTGTGACCTATAGTTTTCTAGCAGTGTTTCCTATCTGTAGATGAAACTTCATTGAGCGCTAAACCTTTGTGTACTCACCCTGTACACGACAGAAACTGGTAATGGTTATAAATATCTATGCAAAAGTTTACATTGTGTGCACATTGTTCAGCAGAGGATGCTCAGTAGAAAACAGAGGTAGGGGATGTAAAATGTAACAAAAGAAATGGTATCTCCACCCAACCACAGCCTTATTTCACATGGTTCACTAATGAATTGTGTCGATTAATGCTCTTTTATAGCCAATTTCAATTCAGGTTGAAGGGTCCTTTTTAAGAGGGTGTTTTCAATAATGATTTTCATCTTAGAGATCTCATTTATGCAGTGGCAAACCACTTAGGTGGTGCTGGGCTGCTTTGCCTTTCAGATCCCTTGCCTGGATCTGGAGCAACACGATATTGTTAATTATAATTTTGCCTAAAAACAGGCCTGTCAAGCACTGCCCACCAACACACCACCTGCTGACCATGACATTAGAAAGACCTATCCATCACCTGAAAGGTCGCTCCAGGGTTTATTAAGTGAAAAACACCTCAGTCTTGCAACACCATGTTTCTTCGAAGTAAATGCATGGCACAAAAGTTGTATGGTCTTCTAAAACTCATATTTGACTATAAGCTTCAAATTATACTTGAGCTGACCATATACGTTAAAGTTATCCAAACCTGCTGAAATTTCTTCAAGACCAGATGACCATCTAATGTGTATGAAACCTCCTGACTCTCCCCCGGTTAAGAGAAGAATAGAGTAGTTGAATTTCAACATGTCCCATCCTTGTGTTCCCAAGGAAAAAAGCCATCACCACAGATATATGCCATTCGCCTTTCTACCCTTTCCCTTTTGAGAACACACTTGGCTGAGCTTATCCTGCATGTCTACAAGGGGCTGGGGTTGAGTCAGCTATATAATATGTATGGTCAGCCTTAACTTCCAAAATGGATGTAGTTCAACACTAGTCAACCTACATCTATATATATATATATATATATATATATCTATATATATATATATATATATATATATAGCTCATGTTGCTACATATATTAGATTTGTAGAAATATTGACTATATGAAAATGGCTGATGATTTCACAGAAATTATGTAATGCCTTTAGTGATGAGAAGGCACTTTATATACATTCTAGTCCTTAAGGTATGCAAAACCGCACCCTAAGTAATATGTATAATTACTTAAAGAGGACCTTTCACTGGATTTTTTTTTATATGAGAGCTATATATAAGAGAGTACCACCTCCAATTGGCGTACTCCACCAATTCTGGAACAGTTTCTCCTTTTCCTCTGTACCAAAGTTATGTCTCCCCCCACCCCCCACACATTTATAACGGTGCAAATTTGCCCTTCACCAACAGGATTCCATGAACTTCACTGCGGCCATTTGCTTTTTCTCTCTGGCACTGGCCACAGGAAAATTTACTGGGATCATAACTGAAACCGAGGGACACAGAAGAAAAAGAAAAATTGTCCCAGAATCAATTGGAAGTGGTACTCTGTTTAAAATAAGAAACTTCAGCAGCACCATTTCTCATATATATGATGTTTGAGGTGTGATTGAATTAATCTAAAGACCATGGCGGCAAGGTTAAGTCATAGACCATGGCCACCACTGCCCAAAATACAATAGTAATTGTAGCAGTAGTGCAATGACAGTATGTGTATTTCATGTATGAGTGGTTTTATGGGTCATGCCGGCAATGACAATGTTATGTAAATATATGTGAGGTTACCTGAATCTGTGCATTTTGTGCCTTATTCATGAAAATACAATTTATGATAGTATGTCAAGTGTCTTCTGTATAGCACACTATATTTTCTGAGTGTCAGAAACATTTGGGAAAAGCCCAATTGACCTTAATATAGGACACCATATATTCAGATCTGTTCCAGAAAAATAAGGGATCAAACCTAATGAAGAGATTACAACTCCGCTAATGCAACTCTATCAAGTACCTCTCTGTGACTGATGCCTTTTTTAACTTGTAAAGATGCACTTAACCACATGGTTTATTGTGCATACACAGACTGTTCAAAAGGCAGAGGGTGCATTCATTTAGCGTTACACAAAGGATCCTACAACTAAATCATGTCTAACAAGACTCTATTTTTTAAAACAGAAGGGAAACTGAATTCATTCTCACTATTTTTGTTCTATAAAATGTATCTGTTAAAAAAAAAATATGTCAAACTGTGTTTCTTGTGGCCAAAGCTGAGAACTCTAATTTTTAGATCTGGGGCAATATTTAAATTTAATTAATACCAGTTATGCAATCTATGTCTACGTTGTCACTCATTTCTTTAAGTGAAAATGCTGATGTGTTTTCATGTGTAAGATTGTGGTGTGAGCACTAGAGACTGGAAAAGCCGAACCACAAACTGTTAACCTGGATAACATTGTACTGCCTTGTAGATCGTAATGTGAGATCAGTATTTCTGTTGATGGTTCTAACATTCATTCTAGGCTAAAAGAAATTAATTTAATTAAAAAAAAGTGCTTTATCCATTTGTGCAAAAGGTAAAAGCAGATTGTATCTTTTTTTATATTCGTCCAGCATATAAAAGTAACCTTTGGAATAAGTTGCTCTATCCTGTTCTGTAGAGTACTTTAACGTGTAGATATCTTGTAAAGTTGTATTGTGAATGTGTAAATAATTCTGTACTTTTGGGTTTTTAACACCGCATGTAAAGTTAAAATAAAATACTCAAGTGAGAATAAAAAACATTTGGGCATTAATTAATTTATATACTTTGAAAAAAAAAAAAGAGAAAAAGGATGTACATAGAAGAAAGGCAATCACAAAATTAATGACATATACAGGATTATTTACATGATTGTTACTGCATGAAGAGGAAGCATGGTCATGGCTAGAAATGTTACTGATAAACTGCGATCATCTGTGCATGAACAGCTTACAGTGTAGGGTTAATTGCTTGCCACGTCGCAAAATTTGGGAGCTAACATATTTGAATGAAAGCAGGGACAAAGGAAATATACTATGTATTATGTATTTATTTAGCTTCCTTATATTGCACCATCATATTCCACAATCTAAATTTCCTATCAGTATGTCTTTGGCGTGTGGGAGAAAACCGGACAACCCAAAGTAAACCCATACCAACACGGGGATAACAGATACAACTCATTGCAGATGTTTCCTTGGTGGGATGTGAACCCAGGTCCCCAGCGCTGCAAGGCTGCAGTACTAAGATTGAGGTCTTGCTGCAGTTTTTGCAAAACCAACTGATTAACCAATTTACCCTTGGAGCTTTTTCAGTTTTGCGTTTTTCGCTCCCCTTCCCAGAGCCATAACTTTTTTATGTTTCCGTTAATATGGCCATGTGAGGGCTTTTTTTTGCGGGACGAGTTGTACTTTTGAATAACACCATTGGTTTTACCACATCATGTACTAGAAAAAGGGGGAAAAAATGTCCAAGTTTGGTGAAATTGCAAAAAAAGTGCAATCCCACACTTGTTTTTTTGTTTGGCTTTTTTAGTAGGTTCACTAAATGCTAAAACTGATATGCCGGCTGAGGCAATGAGTGGTGCCGCGTGGGATTTGAATCCCCCCCGCCAAACCTCAGCCGGCAGGAGGCTCAGCCAATGAGCAGAGCCGCATGGCTTTGGCGGGGGATTTGAATCCCGCGCTGCTCAGCGAATGAGCAGTGCTTCACGGCTTGGCTGGGGATATGAATCCCGGCCGCCATATGAGAATACCCATAACTTGGGTGTTCCAATATGGTGGTCGGCGTAGTTCCGATGCGAACAGCTGGGAGATGAGTGGATGTATCGCCTCTGACCTCCCTGTGGCGGGAAATGAGCCGCTGATCTCCCGACAGAATAGCGGTGCTGTTTTTGTCACTTGTGGAGGTGCAGTTTGTGGCCTTCCGGCCACGGTGGATTGGGGGATAGTGACACAATTGCCGGAAGCTGTGACAGAGCCGATTGGCAATTATATATTAGACTAGATGGTGGCCCGATTCTAACGCATCGGGGATTCTAAAATGTGCATGTCCACGTAGTATATTGCACAGCCCACGTAGTATATTGCCCAGCCACGTAGTATATTGCCCAGCCACGTAGTATATTGCCCAGCCACGTAGTATATTGCCCAGTAACGTAGTATATTGCCCAGCCACGTAGTATATTGCCCAGCGACGTAGTATATTGCCCAGTCACGTAGTATATTGCCCAGCCACGTAGTATATTGCCCAGTCACGTAGTATATTGCCCAGCCACGTAGTATATTGCACAGTCACGTTGTATATTGTCCAGCCACGTAGTATATTGCCCAGCCACGTAGTATATTGCCCAGCCACATAGTATATTGCCGAGGCACGTATATTGCCCAGCGACGTAGTATATTGCCCAGTTACATAGTATATTGTCTAGTGGCGTAGTATATTGCGCAGCCACATAGTATATTGCCCAGTGACGTAGTATATTGCCCAGTGACGTAGTATACAGCACAGAGACACGTAGTATTTTGCCCAGTGACGTATATTGCCCAGTGACGTAGTATATTGCATAGCGACGTAGTATACAGCAGAGCCACATAGTATATTGCCCAGTGTCGTAGTATATTGCACAGTGACGTAGTATATTGCCCAGATACGTAGTATATTGCCCAGTGACGTAGTATACAGCACAGAGCCACATAGTATATTGCACAGTGAAGTAGTATACAGCACAGAGGCACGTAGTATATTGGCCAGTCACGTATATTGCCCAGCCAGGTTTGTCACTGGTCAAAAAATAAACATACTCACCTTTCCAAGGGAGCCCTTGTAGTCCACGGCAGCTTCCGGTCCCAGGGTTGGTATCAGCGCAGGACCTGTGATGACGTCGCGGTCACATGACCGTGACGTCATGGCAGGTCCTTCTGCCATCGGAACCTGCAACGGAGGATGGCGGCCGGCGCGAGCGGCAACGGAGGGTGAATAGCAGTTTTTTTTAATTATTATTTTTAACATTACATTTTTTACTATTGATGCCACACAGGCAGCGTCAATAGTAAAAAGTTGGGGACACAGGGTTAATAGCGGCGGTAACAGAGTGCGTTACCTGCGGCATAATGCGGTCCGTTACCATCGGCATTAACCCTGTGTTAGTGGTGACCGGAGGGGAGTATACGGGCGACAGGCACTGACTGCGGGGAGTAAGGAGCGGCCAATTTCTTCCTTACTGTGCCCGTCGCTGGTCGCGGCAGCAATGACACGCAGCTGGTGAGACCAATCAGCAAATGAATAACCGTGACAGAAGGACAGACAGACGGAAGTGGCCCTTAGACAATTATATAGTAGATGGGGCGAAGGGGGTGATTTGAACTTTTATATTTTTTTATATTTTTAAAACCTTTTTTTTTTACATTTGCCATGCTTTAATAGTCACCATGGGAGACTAGAAGCTGGCACAACTCGATCTGCTCTGCTACGTAGAGGCGATGGTCAGATCACCTCTATGTTGTAGAATTGCTGACTTGCTATGAGCGCCGACCACTGTGTGGTACTCACAGCAATCCAGCACTGATAACCACAGAGGTCTCCAGGAAACCTTGGGTTGTCATGCCGAAACACCGGTGACCAGGTGACAACAAAACCTCAGACCTGTGAACAGAGCCTGTTCGTAAGTCTCTGTTCACGTCACGTTAAATGTGTTCTCCCAGCGTATATGCCATGGAAATGTACATAGACTTGCCAAGTAAAACAAAACCAGATCAGGACAACTACGACTTTTACACCAGTTTTAACAATTGCATGTTTATGGCAAGTGACTGGTCGTTTTTTTGAATTGGTTGTGAAATATAACTATCTTCCTAGAAAAATATTGGCTTCAATCCTTACTTGATTTATTACAGGTTTTTGCTGTACCCTATTGCACTGATCACCCAAGCTCTCTGTTGCGGGCTTCACAAAACTCTGTAGCATCCTGCTTGTTGGCATACCATTACCATCTTCATTGTGTGCTGTAAGCTTATTGTGTCCTGTAAGCTTCGCTGCCTACTGAAGTGAGACCTACAACACAGACTTTGGGCGGTTATGCCACATGCACACATTGAGTATTTGGTGAGTTTTTTTATCTCAGTATTTGTAAGCCAATACCAGTATTTGGTGAGTTTTTTTTACCTCAGTATTTGTAAGCCATTACCAGGACTGGATGATAAATACAGACGTGATGATGTGTTTCTGTTATTCGTTTCCTCTGAATTTTCCACTCCTGGTATTGGCTTACAAATACTGAGGTAAAAAACTCCCCAAATACTCTGTAAGGAGGTTGCTTTCCCTGCTCCTTGCCTAGAACCACTTGGTCAGACAGCTGTGTTGTTGGGAAGACTTTCTTCCCTGGACAGAGGGGATGAGGTGACTGCTGGGAAGAGGGGTGTGGTCTGAAAAGAGCGGGAGAGCAGAGAGAGGGCAGGGCGCCAAAGAGAGGGCAGGCTGCAGCACCGTGCTCCTCTAAAAGTAGTGCTCCCCGTGAGGGCACTGAGACTGAGATACCCACCTTAGTGAAGGCTGTATGTGGTGGTGTAGACTCGGAAGCCTCCTGAATCATAGAAGACTCTTCACCTGACAGCGCAGAGACAGTGGCTAGAGCGCAGCCCCGGTGACCGCAGTGACAAGCAAAGATCCCTGAGTGTGATAAGTAACTGTCCAGTGTTTGTGTGACATCGTTACTACAGAGAAGCTGCCAGGCTTACATCCGGAGACTCCTGCAGCAGTGACCGAGACTGTGCTACTTCCTGGTTCCAGTTTCACTTTGAGAAGAACAGACTGCAAAGGTTTTAACCCCGGTGTCTCCAGTTCTCAGAAGACAGGAAAGACTTCAGACTCTTCAAGTGCTGCTGGTGACTACCCACATTGGAATAAGGACCCTCCAGTCAGGATTTCCCTGGAATGATAAGTTACAAGAACACTCGTTTTCCATTTCTATTCTGCTTAACTGTTTCATAGCTTCAGTTAACTTGTTGTGTACTGTTATGCTGCTTGCTTTATCTTTGTTAACCCCCTGCTTCCTCCCTGCGAGGAGAATTTTACCCCTGTTAATAAATCCCCTTCAGCAGTTGGTCTGTCTGTTCCGTGGTGACATACTCAACCCTGCACTCTTACATTTGGTGTAGTCGGCAGGATGTCACACGATAGCGTGGAAAGGGCAGACCAAGCAGTTGGGGGAGGCCCCAGGTCTAGCATCTCCCTGGGAGCCATGTTGGTTAACCTGCCAAAATTCTCGGGGAGCGATGTCACGTTGTGGGGTTGGACGGAGCGCATCCGAGGGATGATGCGAATGCATCCTATAACCAGCTCTGCAAGCGGAAATAGCTGTGATGGCCCTAGAGGGGGATGCACGTGACTGTTATGCTCACACTCCCCCAGGCGAGAGATACCATGGACAAAGTATTACATATACTTGAGGAGATGCATGGGGACCCCACTGACATAGGGGAGCTGCGCATGCGACTGTTCTGCCAGGTGCAAAGAGAGGGGGAGACCGTTGCGCAATATATGAACGCGCTGCAGGAGCATCATACTGCCATTATACAGAAGGACGGCATAGGTGTGGGGTCAGTTGACGTTGTGCTGCGAGACCAACTGGTGGCAGGCTTGCGAGATGTGTTGATGAAACAGGCGCGAGAGCGCATGCGCGTAAAGCCAGATATGACCTCTGAGGTCGGGAGTGAGGCACGCACGCGCGAGCAAGCGGAAGGGGTGGTAGTGCCAGTGGGAAAGGTATGCAGGAAAAGGAGGTAACTGCCCCTCAATGGGTTGAAGACTTGAAGAAGGAGGTTAAGCGAGTCCATGAGGAAGTAGCTGAATATAAGAAGACCCCTGCTGCAGAGTACAGCCCTCCGGTGCGAGAAAGAGAGACCGGTCCCCAAAGTGAGACTAGTGCCACCTGGCGAAAAAGACTGCCTACATGCTACAACTGCAGAGCACCCAGTCAAAATGAAGAGAAGGCAATATGGACCCTGGATTCCCGGTCGAAGATAAGAAGAATCTGGGAAGAGATTGAGAGTCTGAGGAAAGCTCTGACTGCTGTTTTTGGGGACCAGCGGCATACCCCGAGGTAACGTGCGGAAGCCGCCAGAAAGAGATAGAGGAGAGGTGCGCAGCATGAAGAAGGCTTCAGTTGTGGCCCCAGAGTGTAACTCCATATCCTGGGGTGAAGAACAACCGCAGATGAGAGATACTCCCCGCCAAGCTCGACAATCCAGACTGAAGCGCCCTCCAGACAGATGCAGACGTAAGTGCTGGTCGTGCAGAAGGGTGGGACACATGTCAAGAAATTGCCCTACACGAGAAGAGCTGTGGCAGAGATCCGCTCATCCCTCTGATGGTCCTGCTAACTGGAGGGAACGTCGCCCCTGGAGAGAATGGTACGGCAGGAAGAGAAGAGTTCCACCTAAGGCAAGACAGTACCACAATGTCGGACACCAAGGAGAGGAGGAGAAGGTGTCAAGCATCTCTGGTGGAATGACTGCGCTGTCCCAAGGCGTGAAGGTGAGCCTGGTGGATCTCCAGCCGGGGTCTGAAGGTTCTGCTTGTGAGATTCAGCCCGGAAAAAAGGAAGGGACATTCACTCGAGAAGACCACCGAAGTGCTTTACTACCTTGCTCAGCACGAGTTCCCGAAGGAGAGAAAGTGCCAAGTGCTCCTGAGATGCTCGTTTTCGAGGTCCTCATCGATGAGAAGGAGGAACCACTAATATCATCCCCTGAGGTGAAGAGTGTGCTGGCTGTCAGCTCACAAGATCCTGATCGGACAGAGGAAATGGAACAGCTGTGTGAGACGGGGTGTGTGGCTGAGAAGCCCTGGGAAGTGATGCCCGCAGAACCCGGCGCAGATGACGAAGAATCCGGCTTGCATGGTCTTAATTCATCTGATTCTACTTTGGACAAGAATGCTCCTCTCAAAGACAGGGGGAGCTATAGAGAAGAATTACCTGTACTAAGCCCCCAGACTGAGGAACCCGAGCAAGAAGCCCCTACGCAAACGCCTGCTACCGGCAAGGCTAAGAAGAAGAAGAAGAGGACAGCAGTTGTTGACGAAGCACAGAAAGCATATCTCAACCTGACTGATGAGCAGCTCCTAGACCATTTAGTTTGGAAGTATGTACAAGAAGAAAGGCAGAAGGAGATGCGAGGATTGCAGGTATCTGACTCCCCTCAAAAGAACAAAGAGAAGCATGAAGGGTCCTCGCCCGTGCAATGGCGAGCTTTAAGAGAGGGGGAATGTAAGGAGGTTGCTTTCCTTGCTCCTTGCCTGGAACCACTAGGTCAGACAGCTGTGTTGGGGGGAAGACTAACTGCCCTGGAGAGAGGGGACGAGGTGACTGCTGGGAAGAGAGGGGGTGTGGTCAGAAAAGAGCGGGAGAGCAGAGAGAGGGCAGCGCGCCAAAGAGAGGGCAGGCTGCAGCGCCATGCTCCCCTAAAAGTAGTGCTCCCCGTGAAGGCACTGAGACTGCGATACCCACCTTAGTGAAGGCTGTATGTGGGGGTGTAGACTCGGTAGCCTCCTGAATCATAGAAGACTCTTCACCTGACAGCACAGAGACAGTGACTAGAGTGCAGCCCCGGTGACCGCAGTGACAAGCAAAGATCCCTGAGTGTGATAAGTAACTGCCCAGTGTGTGTGTGACATCGTTACTACAGAGAAGCTGCCAGGCTTACATACGGAGACTCCTGCAACAGTGACCGAGACTGTGCTACTTCCTGGTTCCAGTTTCACTTTGAGAAGAAAAGACTGCAAAGGTTTTAACCCCGGAGTCTCCAGTTCTCAGAAGACAGGAAAGAATTCAGACTCTTCAAGTGCTGCTGGTGACTGTACCCTCATTGGAATAAGGACCCTCCAGTTAGGATTTCTTTGGACTGATAAGTTACAAGAACACTCGTTTTCCATTTCTATTCTGCTTAACTGTTTCATAGCTTCAGTTAACTTGTTGTGTACTGTTACACTGCTTGCTTTATCTTTGCTAACCCCCTGCTTCCTCCCTGCGAGGAGAATTTTACCCCTGTTAATAAATCCCCTTCAGCAGTTGATCTGTCTGTTCCGTGGTGACATACTCAACCCTGCACTCTATTACAACTCAATGTGTGCCTAATACTCCGAAGTCCTGTACTATAATAAGGCCACGTGCACGCCTTGAATATTTGGTGAGTTTTTTACCTCACTATTTGTAAGCCAAAACCAGGAGTGGAACAGTCAGAGAAAAAGTTTAACAGAAGCCTGTGCAAAATGACTGGAATCCAAGTTATATCTGTTTTTTTTTTCACAGACCAATAGACTTGCATTGGAGAGGTTTATCCAAGACTAGAATCAAAGTCGAACAAGTCTACACGATTTTGTGCAGGCAGCGTGGTTCACAAAAATACACAGATATGTGCACAACATCATAGACTACAATATCTACAAGTTCTATCCGTGAAAATCACAGAACTCATATGAGAAAAAAACTATGTCTAAATGACCTTAAATACTATTGCTATATACTGAATGCCACTTGTTCTTGAAATTCTAATGATTATGAAATGACACATACATTTTCCTCTAACTAATTTTATGTCTACATAAACTAAAATTTATCTCAGGCAATGTTCACACTCTCATAAAGCAGTATAAATATGAAGAATAGCAAAAGAGTGTTCCTTTGGCATCCAGAGGCTGGTCAACATCAATATTATTTATCTTTCATTGTGCCCTGTAGAAAAATGTGGTAACAACAAAATGTTATATTACACTATAAAGTTTTTTGCATGACAGGTAATGAATAATGTATGCTAATGTATGATGTACAGTGACAAACTTTGGGTCTGTTTATGCATCATATATTGCAGAAAATTTTTGAGATATGTAAAATCTAAAAGCTCTTAGGCCTCATTCAGACCTGAATATCTTTTCTTATATGCAACAAAAAAACTGTTCAATTTTCATCTGTCTTGGATCATATTTTGTTCAAAGTTTGGTCAGTGTGTCAGGTTTACCATCCGTGTTTTATCAGTGATTTTTTCATTTGAAATAAATAAGTACATTGCAAAGCTTAACATATCCACTGCTGTATTCAAAGCAGCCAGCACACAGATGGCAATGTGTGCTGTCAGTGTCTTGTCGTGGACTCATAGGCCCAATTCATCAAGAATAGCATAAAAAGCTTTGAAAAAGTCGCAAGGTTTTGGAGCAACTTGAAGCTGAGTTAAAACTTTATGACTTTTGGCATTCTCATGTCGATTTTTGTCTGGCTCTGACAAAGTGGGTGGAAAAAGGGTGGGATGGGGGCATTGCGACCACCAATCAACAAATATATGATGAATGGAAGCGTTCGCTTTGCCACAAATCTTACACTGGCAGGGACTGGAGTAAGATTTCTGGTGTGGGACATGGAGGTGTCCAGCATTTGGCAGACACTACTGATGCATTAAGAGACATTGGCTTCTTCGTAAATCAAGAGCAATACACTCTGCCCCCATCTAGACTGGCATGAAGACTGGACATGTCATCAACACACATTCTGTAAAAAAACAGACATGTGAACAGCTTCATAGATTATAATAGGTTCATGTTCTATCGGTGAAAAACAGAACTCTTCTGTAATTCATGGATTTATGAAGGTCTTAAAGGCCATAATATACATGAGTATTATGTCGGCTGAACCAGCTGATATTGCCAAGCTCAACCAATGGTCTAATGTATATGGGAGCACTCGCATACTGCTAGTTGGGAGAAATCTAGATCATGCTGATTTTACACTACTGATTTCAGTCAGTCGACAGGTTGCTCATAGAGAACACAGGAGCACTCAGTTTGGGTGAGTGCGACTGTGTATGTAAAAGATGGCTGAGATGACTGTTTAACCTTCTATTGCGTACAGGGGCATTGGCCAACTGATGGTTAGTAGAGATCTCAATCGCTCTTATTTGACTGGCGATTGCATTGTTCTTCCAGAGATTAGCTGCCAGCTAACGTGTCTGTCAATGGCTTTCTCCTGCAAAACACAAAAACGCTTGGCCGAGTGAGAGCTCCTGTATGGGAGAGTCGGCTGAAATGGCCAGCTTTCATCTACTTTATCTGTGCCGCGTCTCTAGTGATGTATGAAACAATGCTCAGTGGTGGGAATTGATCCAGCTATTTGCTGCAGTTTTTTGACTAAAGGTACCGTCACATTTAGCGACGCTGCAGCGATCTAGACAACGATGCTGATCGCTGCAGCGTCGCTGTGTGGTCGCTGGAGAGCTGTCACACAGACAGCTCTCCAGCGACCAACTATGCGAAGTCCCCGGGTAACCAAGGTAAACATCGGGTTACTAAGCACAGTCTGTCTGTCCCCCGGCGTTCTGCTTCCCTGCACTGTGTGAGCACCAGTCGTAAAGCAGAGCGGTGACGTCACCGCTATGCTTTACGGCCGGCGCTCACAGTGCAGGGAAGCAGAACGCCGGGGGACGCGACTGACACCGGAATGTAAGTATGTAGTGTTTGTTTCTTTTTACATTTACACTGGAAACCAGGGTAAACATCGGGTTACTAAGCGCGGCCCTGCACTTAGTAACCCGATGTTTACCCTGGTTACCAGTGAAGATATCGCTGAATCGGCGTCACACACGCCGATTCAGCGATGTCTGCGGGAGATCCAGTGATGAAATAAAGTTCTGGCCTTTCTGCTCCGACCAACGATGTCACAGCAGGATCCAGATCGCTGCTGCGTGTCAAACACAACGATATCGCTATCCAGGACGCTGCATGTCACGGATCGCTAGCGATATCGTTGTTAAGGTACCTTCCACTGACCAACTTAACAAAATTGCAAATATTGGCGCACATCTCTTTTGTGCATTAAAGTTGCATCTTCTTTAGTTTTACATCGCTCTTGCTAGTTTTCTAAGAACTGGCTGAGGATTATCATGAGAGGTAGTGACAAGCCACTACCCAGAAGATTTATTATAATTTATGTCAGAAAATTACGTAAATTATAGGTGAAATCTACCCTTTTGTCAAAGACTAGCAAATTAAAACCTTGTCTTAGTAAATTACCACCAATTTCTTTATCTATTCTATTAGTTTCTTAGAATTTTACTGCCGTTTTAGTTTTATTTTTATAAATCGTTTTCTTAATGAAATGTTAAGATGCATTAGCATTCATTTAATTCCATTTGCATGGCCCATATAAATGTCAATATGTGGATTTTCAGCGGTTTTTATTAAAGTCATAAATATCTAATTTGCAGCTTGGTATCATATATCACTAGGCTCAGGCAACTAGAACATAATTAGCTGGAGGCTCTCAGTTAAGCACACTGCTGTGGTTGAAGAACCCTGCATATTCCGATAATGTGTGTCATAACTGCCATTATGTTCCCCGTACGCGACAAAGACAACACTAGCATCAGGACAAAGGCAACAGGATCACTTCATTTGAACTGTTTTTTTCCCTTTTGTCATTCCTTCTCTGTAAGAAACATGACAAAAAAAGAATACGGCGGTCCGATATGAGCACTGCGGAACACTGAGCTGTGCAGCTTCACACACAGAAGTAAGGATGGCCTTCAAGTACTTTTGCACTGTCACTCAGCTATTGGTTGTATTGTGACTTTATATTTTCAGCTGCCTGCAGGTAAAAACTGTCATAGAGGAGAAGAGGAGCAGATGTTCAGAAAGAGCTAGCGATCCATCAAACTGGTGTTACCGGGGAACCTCTAACTCACCCTGCCATTCATAGCCGGTAATGCACAACATCCCTATTTACTAAGAGTGGTGACACATATTCGGGAATAGGGGTTAAATGATTCATCCGCATTATTGGCCTGCAGTCTCTTAAATGTTACATAGGCTGCACTATTTATAGGCTGTCATTGCTTTCTGCTTATACAGCTCTCTTCTCAGTGGCACGTTCTACAGTTTGTGCTTCTCGATGAATCGATTGAATCCTCTCAATTAGGCAAAGGAATGGAAAATAGTTCCCTGCAGAATTCAGCAATGTCTCCACTGTAAACTAAGCATTCAAAGTATGTAATGTCACTGGTAGAACATAAAGGGGTTAATGCCAAATGAAAGAGTGCATATGCACAGGCTATAGCATAAATGTCTGAGAGATGTGGGACCCTCAGTTATTCTTTAGGACAGGGATTGCCAATCCTGCCCACCAGTCGTTAGCTGTTATCAAGTGAATTCTTCACCATGTGTGGTCCTGCTCTGTATGCTGCAAAATGGACGTTCTTGATTACTGTACCTCTGCGCCCATTCACTTATATAGGATCTGCAGTCTCCAAGAACAACCACTAGATAATGTACAGAGACATGCTGTTCTGGCTCTGGACACTGGATATCCAGTTGCTTCGGAAGCTGCAAAACACTAAGAAGCTGGCACTGGTTTTCAAACCCCCATTGATTTGTTACTGAGGACAAATGTATGCACCACCTAACGGCTCATGCAGATGACCATATTTTTGGCCCGAGTGTGACCTGAAAAAACAGGATCAAAACATTATATTGTATGGGGCCACACATGTCGAATTTTTCCTTCAGACCAAGTCCAGCATAGGAAAAAATAGCAGTATACATAATTTGCATCTGATATTCGGATCGCCCTTGGTCATGCAAATCAGTGAGTCCGTGGAAAACATCGGAGCAAACTCAGATGTGGTCTTATTTTCAAGCACTGACAGAATGGATTACATGGAGAATTTTTTTTCCCATCTCATCTGAGAAAATTGGAACACATTCTTGTAATCTCTAATAATCAGAGTTTGATCAGAGTGTGATAGGCCCTATTCTCTCTGATGACCGAAAATATGCTGGTGTAACCCTAGTCACTAAGAAAAAGCCTTCCATATATTAATCCCGGACAGCCCCTTTAGTCTCCATATGAATGTTGGCGACATTGCTTTATCCACAGGTGAAGACAGCCTAGTGATCTAGTGTGAAGATTGTGGGCCTTAATTCAAAATCTCCCAACAGTGTCACCACTTATGACAGGCTTTTAATAATATGTAATTACCTTTTAATGTCTTCACATCCTGTTCCGCCAAGATGTGTCCGGATCCCAGAATTCCAAGCGGCGGAAGTTCACCGACCGCCATATTGGGACACCCAAGTGATGGGTGTCTCAATATGGAAGCTGGTGGTACCAGCCTCTTGTGCGGTACCACCAGCGGAACACCATCACACCACACACACACACACTGTATACTCTGTATGCACTACACCCACACTGTATATGCCATACGCAGCCTCTTGCATGGTGCCACCAGCGGAACACCGTTGCGAACACGTCACCACCGGGATCAGCTGAATAATTCACTGACCATCTCCATCTTTGTACAGGTGGAGCGCATACGCAGTTTTAATGTGACCGCCGCTATCTGTCTGCACAGAGATTACTGTGCCCGCGTAAATTCCGTGCAGGTGCAGTGAATCACTCAGCTGATCCCTGTGGCAGATGCGCGACATGTCTACAGGCAGAGGAAGCCGGTCACATTAAACAGGTTTTCCCACAAATGAAAGTTCATTTTAAAATTTGTCTGTGTCTGACCATGTACGGAGCATACCACATCTCCTGGGCAGGGGAGAAAGGAAAAAACAATATTGACATTACAGCAGGGGATCACAGAGGATTAGTGTTGAGCATTCCGATACTGCAAATATCGGGTATCGGCCGATATTCGCTGTATTGGAGTTCCGATATTGAGTTCCGATACTTTTGCAATATCGAATACCGGAATCGGAAGTTCCCATAATACAATGAGCCAGTTGAGGATCCTAAGAAGTGTGGGCACATCCTGTTAGGCATGATAGCCATGTTAACTAATGACATGGCTGTGATTGGCTGCTGAAATTATGTCGGTGGTGGGCGGTGACTGCGTGTCTGTGTGTGCGGGCGAGGTCTGTGCGTGACCAAGGGGGGTCTGTGTGGGCCTGCCGGGGGTCTGTGCGGGCCTGCCGGTGGTCTGTATGGGCCTGCCAGGGGTCTGTGTGGGCCTCTCGGGGGTTGTGTGTGTGTGCAGGCATCGTCCGATGGGACTACAAGTCCCATCGGGCTTTGCCTGCTACAATGGCAGTGATTGACACATTAGCCAATGATGGGACAGTAGTAGTCCCATCATCCAGCTAATGTGTTGAATGTAAAAAAAACCACAAACATACATACAACATACATACATACAACATACTACATACACACTACATACATGCAACATACTACATACATACAACATGCATACTTCATACATACTACATACATACAACATACATACAACATACATACATAATACATACATACAACTTACATACAACATACATACTACATACATACTACATACATACTACATACATACTGCATACAATACATTCATACATGACGTACATATAACAGAGTACATACCATCACTTGTCACTTTGTTCCCCGAAGCCAGTGTCATCTGTAAAAAATATTAAAATAACAAACAACCAATATACTCCCTGATCCGCAGAAATCCATGAGTGTCCCACGACGATCTCCCGTGGAGAACAGCAGCATCAGCTGATGCGACCGCTCTCTAGGGGCTCCAGGAATACAATGACGGGAGGAAGGTATCCTTCCGCACTGTATTCCTCCGCCACTGTAAAAAAAAATAGTCCCTAGTAGAGTTGAGCGACCTTGACCTTTTTAGAGTCGAGCCGGGTTTCGCGAAACCCGACTATCTCAAAAGTCGGGTCGAGTGAAATCGGCCGATTATGACGTAAAGTCGGGATCGACCGAAACACGAAACCCAATGCAAGTCAATGGGGCAGCATAGTCGGCAGTGAGTGGGGGCCAGGAAAACACCTAGAGTGCCCATTTTAATGTCAAAACCATCCATTCTTCTTAATGAAGCTTGTCAAGCGTAATTTACCTTATAATAATTGGAAGGCATTTGAAATTGGGGGTCATTTGGCTAAAGTTGTGGTGGGTAGGGCTGGTTCAAGTAATTAGTGGGCCCAGGAAATGTGGACCACGTCACGGCAGTGGAGCAGGGAGAGGTAAGTATTTCAACTTTGCAAGTGCTGTGACCCTGAGCAAGCAGGGGGGGCCCACTCGTTGGCATTGGCACTGGCACAGGGCCCCTCAAAGTACAGCGGTGTGTTTGCACGGCGGGGGCGCCTCCCACCGGCAGCAACACTTTTGCGTACTATGAGAGGCCCTGTGCCAGTGACGTCACCAACTAGTATTCCTCCCCCCACCTGATGAAGGAACCTGCACTTTCATCTGCACCTTCCTCTTTGTTCCCGTGTAAGGTGGTATGGTATGCGGGAAGAGCAACCTGACTTTCAGCAGGGTCACAATGTTGTTGTGTAGCGTGCACGGGGAATGTTGCGTTATGGGTCAATGTACCAGCAGACTCATCTATCACTGGCTGGGCAATGGGCAGGATGAGGAGGAAACACAGATATAGGCCCAAATAATAAAGTGGGCTAAATGCAGTTCAAAATTGGTAACACAGGAATAACCAGGGGGCATTGCAGTGGAGGACAACTGGAATGAGAGGCTGACACAGAGAGTAGGCCCAAATCAGTAAGTAGTCGAAATGCAGTTCAAAATTGGCAACCGTAGTAAACAGGCGGCACAGCTTTGTTCAGTGGAGGAGAACAGCAAGGAGTGGCAGACACCGATAGTAGGCCCCAACCCAACTAGTAGGCCAAATGCAGTCTAACATTAACAACTACTTAACGAGCGCCTGAAAACGGAATTTCAGGACAGGAAACCAGGAGAACAGCAAGGAGCGGCAGACACTGTTAGTAGGCCCCAAACCAACTAGTACGCCAAATGCAGTTGTTCCATTTAACCACAATTTAACGAGAGCCTGAAGATAGAAGCTCAGGAAAGGCAACCTGGAGAACACCTTGGAGTGGAACACACCATCTCTCTCCACCCGATACCCATTTTGTAGGCCTAATGCAGTGTAGTTTTCTACAACTACTAAACGAGAGTCGGAAGATCGAAGCAATGGCGAGGAAACCTGGAGAACACCTTGGAGTGTAACACACCATCTCTCTCCACCCCATAGCCAATTTGGAGGCCTAATGCAGTGTAGTTTCCAACAACTACTAAACGAGAGCATTAAGATCGAAGCTCTGGAAAGGCAACCTGGAGAACACCTTGGAGTGGAACACACCATCTCTCTCCACCCTATACCCATTTTGTAGGCCTAATGCAGTGTAGTTTTCTACAACTACTAAACGAGAGTCTGAAGACCGAAGCAATGGCAAGGAAACCTGGGGAACACCTTGGAGTGTAACACACCATCTCTCTCCAGCCGATACCCATTTTGTAGGCCTAATGCAGTGTAGTTTTCTACAACTACTAAACGAGAGTCGGAAGACCGAAGCAATGGCGAGGAAACCTGGAGAACACCTTGGAGTGTAACACACCATCTCTCTCCACCCCATACCCATTTTGTAGGCCTAATGCAGTGTAGTTTTCTACAACTACTAAACGAGAGTCGGAAGACCGAAGCAATGGCAAGGAAACCTGGGGAACACCTTGGAGTGTAACACACCATCTCTCTCCACCCGATACCCATTTTGTAGGCCTAATGCAGTGTAGTTTTCTACAACTACTAAACGAGAGTCTGAAGACGGAAGCAATGGCAAGGAAACCTGGGGAACACCTTGGAGTGTAACACACCATCTCTCTCCACCTGATACCCATTTTGTAGGCCTAATGCAGTGTAGTTTTCTACAACTACTAAACGAGAGTCTGAAGACCGAAGCAATGGCAAGGAAACCTGGGGAACACCTTGGAGTGTAACACACCATCTCTCTCCACCCGATACCCATTTTGTAGGCCTAATGCAGTGTAGTTTTCTACAACTACTAAACGAGAGTCGGAAGATCGAAGCAATGGCGAGGAAACCTGGAGAACACCTTGGAGTGTAACACACCATCTCTCTCCACCCCATACCCATTTTGTAGGCCTAATGCAGTGTAGTTTTCTACAACTACTAAACGAGAGTCTGAAGACTGAAGCAATGGCAAGGAAACCTGGGGAACACCTTGGAGTGTAACACACCATCTCTCTCCACCCGATACCCATTTTGTAGGCCTAATGCAGTGTAGTTTTCTACAACTACTAAACGAGAGTCTGAAGACCGAAGCAATGGCAAGGAAACCTGGGGAACACCTTGGAGTGTAACACACCATCTCTCTCCAGCCGATACCCATTTTGTAGGCCTAATGCAGTGTAGTTTTCTACAACTACTAAACGAGAGTCGGAAGACCGAAGCAATGGCGAGGAAACCTGGAGAACACCTTGGAGTGTAACACACCATCTCTCTCCACCCCATACCCATTTTGTAGGCCTAATGCAGTGTAGTTTTCTACAACTACTAAACGAGAGTCGGAAGACCGAAGCAATGGCAAGGAAACCTGGGGAACACCTTGGAGTGTAACACACCATCTCTCTCCACCCGATACCCATTTTGTAGGCCTAATGCAGTGTAGTTTTCTACAACTACTAAACGAGAGTCTGAAGACGGAAGCAATGGCAAGGAAACCTGGGGAACACCTTGGAGTGTAACACACCATCTCTCTCCACCTGATACCCATTTTGTAGGCCTAATGCAGTGTAGTTTTCTACAACTACTAAACGAGAGTCTGAAGACCGAAGCAATGGCAAGGAAACCTGGGGAACACCTTGGAGTGTAACACACCATCTCTCTCCACCCGATACCCATTTTGTAGGCCTAATGCAGTGTAGTTTTCTACAACTACTAAACGAGAGTCGGAAGATCGAAGCAATGGCGAGGAAACCTGGAGAACACCTTGGAGTGTAACACACCATCTCTCTCCACCCCATACCCATTTTGTAGGCCTAATGCAGTGTAGTTTTCTACAACTACTAAACGAGAGTCTGAAGACTGAAGCAATGGCAAGGAAACCTGGGGAACACCTTGGAGTGTAACACACCATCTCTCTCCACCCGATACCCATTTTGTAGGCCTAATGCAGTGTAGTTTTCTACAACTACTAAACAAGAGTCTGAAGACCGAAGCAATGGCAAGGAAACCTGGGGAACACCTTGGAGTGTAACACACCATCTCTCTCCACCCGATACCCATTTTGTAGGCCTAATGCAGTGTAGTTTTCTACAACTACTAAACGAGAGTCTGAAGACCGAAGCAATGGCAAGGAAACCTGGGGAACACCTTGGAGTGTAACACACCATCTCTCTCCACCCGATACCCATTTTGTAGGCCTAATGCAGTGTAGTTTTCTACAACTACTAAACGAGAGTCTGAAGACCGAAGCAATGGCAAGGAAACCTGAGGAACACCTTGGAGTGTAACACACCATCTCTCTCCACCTGATACCCATTTTGTAGGCCTAATGCAGTGTAGTTTTCTACAACTACTAAACGAGAGTCTGAAGACCGAAGCAATGGCAAGGAAACCTGGGGAACACCTTGGAGTGTAACACACCATCTCTCTCCACCCGATACCCATTTTGTAGGCCTAATGCAGTGTAGTTTTCTACAACTACTAAACGAGAGTCGGAAGATCGAAGCAATGGCGAGAAACCTGGAGAACACCTTGGAGTGTAACACACCATCTCTCTCCACCCCATACCCATTTTGTAGGCCTAATGCAGTGTAGTTTTCTACAACTACTAAACGAGAGTCGGAAGACCGAAGCAATGGCAAGGAAACCTGGGGAACACCTTGGAGTGTAACACACCATCTCTCTCCACCCGATACCCATTTTGTAGGCCTAATGCAGTGTAGTTTTCTACAACTACTAAACGAGAGTCTGAAGACCGAAGCAATGGCAAGGAAACCTGGGGAACACCTTGGAGTGTAACACACCATCTCTCTCCACCCGATACCCATTTTGTAGGCCTAATGCAGTGTAGTTTTCTACAACTACTAAACGAGAGTCTGAAGACCGAAGCAATGGCAAGGAAACCTGGGGAACACCTTGGAGTGTAACACACCATCTCTCTCCACCCGATACCCATTTTGTAGGCCTAATGCAGTGTAGTTTTCTACAACTACTAAACGAGAGTTGGAAGATCGAAGCAATGGCGAGGAAACCTGGAGAACACCTTGGAGTGTAACACACCATCTCTCTCCACCCCATACCCATTTTGTAGGCCTAATGCTGTGTAGTTTTCTACAACTACTAAACGAGAGTCGGAAGACCGAAGCAATGGCAAGGCAACCTGGGGAACACCTTGGAGTGTAACACACCATCTCTCTCCACCCGATACCCATTTTGTAGGCCTAATGCAGTGTAGTTTTCTACAACTACTAAACGAGAGTCGGAAGACCGAAGCAATGGCAAGACAACCTGGGGAACACCTTGGAGTGTAACACACCATCTCTCTCCACCCGATACCCATTTTGTAGGCCTAATGCAGTGTAGTTTTCTACAACTACTAAACGAGAGTCGGAAGATCGAAGCAATGGCGAGGAAACCTGGAGAACACCTTGGAGTGTAACACACCATCTCTCTCCACCCCATACCCATTTTGTAGGCCTAATGCAGTGTAGTTTTCTACAACTACTAAACGAGAGTCGGAAGACCGAAGCAATGGCAAGGAAACCTGGGGAACACCTTGGAGTGTAACACACCATCTCTCTCCACCCCATACCCAATTTGTAGGCCTAATGCAGCCTACTTTCCGACAACTACTAAACGAGAGCATGAAGATCGAAGCTCAGGAAAGGCAACCTGGGGAACACCTTGGAGTGTAACACACCCTCTCTCTACACCACGGAAGGGCTGATTCTTAGGAAGGAAGGCTGTCGGAAAGAAGCAGGGCGCGTCCGAGGGTGAGTATATACCTAATAAGAATATAATTAGGTATATACTCACCCTCGGACGCGCCCTGCTTCTTTATTTGTAATGAATGTTTATTTGCAATGTGGTTTTGACTTACTCTATTTTTTTGGTAAATAATGATTTTATTATTTTCATTGTTTTGCATCTTCTTGGCAATAATATAAAGAAGACGCGACAGGACAACACTCGGTGGATGCCATATCTGTGTTTTAAGTTGAAAAAAACTTTCAGTTAACTACTTGCAGGAGAAAGTTATTGTAGCTGGTGGCCATTTTTAGTACTGTACCAGTTTTTTGTTGTATGTGTTTGTTTTTAATGTTAAAATGTCTGCATTTGATATCTCTCCAGTATTTTCTTTTTTATAAGCAAAATACTTATTTTTATATTTTCTGATGTTGGTTCAAGGGGTACACGGGCAGCAGTAGACAGGTCAGTGGAGGTCTAGTGGAAGGAGGGACCGCAGACAGGCTTCGAAGGCCTAACATAATAAATTTGGCTGGCTGTAGGCAATTTAAAATTGGTTCCAGGGGAACACGGGCAGCAGTGGCCTGGTCAGTGTAGTAGTAGTGGAAAGAACGGGCCGCAGACAGGCTTCGAAGGCCTAACATAACAAAAATTGGGCTGTAGGCAATTTAAAATTGGTTCCGGGGGAACACGGGCAGCAGTAGACAGGTCAGTGGAGGCCTAGTGGAAGGAGGGACCGCAGACAGGCTTCGAAGCCCTAACATAATAAATTGGGCTGGCTGTAGGCAATTTAAAATTGGTTCCAGGGGAACACGGGCAGCAGTGGCCTGGTCAGTGTAGTAGTAGTGGAAAGAACGGGCCGCAGACAGGCTTCGAAGGCCTAACATAACAAAAATTGGGCTGTAGGCAATTTAAAATTGGTTCCAGGGGAACACGGGCAGCAGTAGACAGGTCAGTGGAGGCCTAGTGGAAGGAGGGACCGCAGACAGGCTTCGAAGCCCTAACATAATAAATTGGGCTTGCTGTAGGCAATTTAAAATTGGTTCCAGGGGTACAAGGGCAGCAGTGGTATGGTCAGTGGAGGCCTAGTGGAAGGAGGGACCGCAGACAGGCTTCGAAGCCCTAACATAATAAATTGGGCTGGCTGTAGGCAATTTAAAATTGGTTCCAGGGGAACACGGGCAGCAGTGGCCTGGTCAGTGTAGTAGTAGTGGAAAGAACGGGCCGCAGACAGGCTTCGAAGGCCTAACATAACAAAAATTGGGCTGTAGGCAATTTAAAATTGGTTCCAGGGGAACACGGGCAGCAGTAGACAGGTCAGTGGAGGCCTAGTGGAAGGAGGGACCGCAGACAGGCTTCGAAGCCCTAACATAATAAATTGGGCTGGCTGTAGGCAATTTAAAATTGGTTCCAGGGGAACACGGGCAGCAGTGGCCTGGTCAGTGTAGTAGCAGTGGAAAGAACGGGCCGCAGACAGGCTTCGAAGGCCTAACATAACAAAAATTGGGCTGTAGGCAATTTAAAATTGGTTCCAGGGGAACACGGGCAGCAGTAGACAGGTCAGTGGAGGCCTAGTGGAAGGAGGGACCGCAGACAGGCTTCGAAGCCCTAACATAATAAATTGGGCTGGCTGTAGGCAATTTAAAATTGGTTCCAGGGGTACAAGGGCAGCAGTGGTATGGTCAGTGGAGGCCTAGTGGAAGGAGGGACCGCAGACTGGCTTCGAAGCCCTAACATAATAAATTGGGCTGGCTGTAGGCAATTTAAAATTGGTTCCAGGGGAACACGGGCAGCAGTGGCCTGGTCAGTGTAGTAGTAGTGGAAAGAACGGGCCGCAGACAGGCTTCGAAGGCCTAATATAACAAAAATTGGGCTGTAGGCAATTTAAAATTGGTTCCAGGGGAACACGGGCAGCAGTAGACAGGTCAGTGGAGGCCTAGTGGAAGGAGGGACCGCAGACAGGCTTCGAAGCCCTAACATAATAAATTGGGCTGGCTGTAGGCAATTTAAAATTGGTTCCAGGGGAACACGGGCAGCAGTGGCCTGGTCAGTGTAGTAGTAGTGGAAAGAACGGGCCGCAGACAGGCTTCGAAGGCCTAACATAACAAAAATTGGGCTGTAGGCAATTTAAAATTGGTTCCAGGGGAACACGGGCAGCAGTAGACAGGTCAGTGGAGGCCTAGTGGAAGGAGGGACCGCAGACAGGCTTCGAAGCCCTAACATAATAAATTGGGCTGGCTGTAGGCAATTTAAAATTGGTTCCAGGGGAACACGGGCAGCAGTGGCCTGGTCAGTGTAGTAGTAGTGGAAAGAACGGGCCGCAGACAGGCTTCGAAGGCCTAACATAACAAAAATGTCAATACAATGGTATTGACAGTGCCAGGCATTGAAGGATGTCAGCGCATAGACTAAACATTGGTGGAGCTGTGAGAGAAAATTTTGCAAGTGGTAGAGTACTGTTTGAGCTGGGGGGGGGATTGTCTTGTGGCCGGCGGTACAGGCCCAGGGCCCCTCATATTACAACGGTGTGTCTGACGTTGGGTGCGCACCACCACCGCCAGACACTTTATTGTACTATGAGGGACCTAGTGGCAGTGCCGTCGACCAAAAGCGGGCACACCCACCTCTTCAGACAAACAGTACTCTCACAGGTGCTGGCGCCAAGTGGCGATACCACGGCCCCGTGTGGGGACTTTGGCCATTTAGGGAGGTGTTAACATGTCGGATGCTGGACAATCAGGTGCTGCAAATTACGAGATTGGAAAAGTCGTTCAGAATAGTCCACAGGCAAGACCTTTACATAGGAAAGCTAGGTGTCAGCCGGGCAAGGTGGGGCAACAGATTTCGAAATCCAGTTGTGGTTCATTTTAATGAAGGTTAGATCATCTACATTTTGGGTAGCCAGACGAGTCCTTTTTTCTGTTAGTATTGAACCTGCAGCACTGAATACTCTTTCTGATAGGACACTAGCTGCCGGGCAAGCAAACTCCTGCAATACATATTCTGCCAATTCTGGCCAGGTGTCTAATTTTGATGCCCAGTAATCAAATGGGAATGACGGTTGAGGGAGAACGTCGATAAGGGATGAAAAATAGTTAGTAACCATACTGGACAAATGTTGTCTCCTGTCACTTTGAATTGATGCTGCAGTACCTGTCCTGTCTGCGGTCATAGCAAAATCACTCCACAACCTGGTCAGAAAACCCCTCTGGCCAACGCCACTTCTGATTTCTGCCCCTCTAACACCTCTGGTCTGCTGGCCCCTGCAGCTCATGTGAGAACGATCACGGGCGCTGTGTGCAGGGAATGCCAGAAGCAAACGGTCAATAAGAGTTGATTGTTTGGTTGCTAATATTAGTTCCAAGTTCTCATGTGGCATTATATTTTGCAATTTGCCTTTATAGCGAGGATCAAGGAGGCAGGCCAACCAGTAATCGTCATCGTTCATCATTTTTGTTATGCGTGTGTCCCTTTTGAGGATACGTAAGGCATAATCCGCCATGTGGGCCAAAGTTCCAGTTCTCAAATCTGTGGTTGTGCTTGGTTGAGGGGCAGTTTCAGGCAAATCCACGTCACTTGTGTCCCTCCAAAAACCAGAACCCGGCCTTGCCGCGCCAACAATTTCCACTGGCCCCGGAAAAGCTTCCTCATTAAAAATATAATCATCCCCATCATCCTCCTCGTCCTCCTCCTCCTCTTCGCCCGCTACCTCGTCCTGTACACTGCCCTGGCCAGACAATGGCTGACTGTCATCAAGGCTTTCCTCTTCCTCAGCTGCAGACGCCTGATCCTTTATGTGCGTCAAACTTTGCATCAGCAGACGCATTAGGGGGATGCTCATGCTTATTATGGCGTTGTCTGCACTAACCAGCCGTGTGCATTCCTCAAAACACTGAAGGACTTGACACATGTCTTGAATCTTCGACCACTGCACACCTGACAACTCCATGTCTGCCATCCTACTGCCTGCCCGTGTATGTGTATCCTCCCACAAAAACATAACAGCCCGCCTCTGTTCACACAGTCTCTGAAGCATGTGCAGTGTTGAGTTCCACCTTGTTGCAACGTCTATGATTAGGCGATGCTGGGGAAGGTTCAAAGAACGCTGATAGGTCTGCATACGGTTGGAGTGTACGGGCGAACGGCGGATATGTGAGCAAAGTCCACGCACTTTGAGGAGCAGGTCGGATAACCCCAGATAACTTTTCAGGAAGCACTGCACCACCAGGTTTAAGGTGTGAGCCAGGCAAGGAATGTGTTTCAGTTGGGAGAGGGAGATGGCAGCCATGAAATTCCTTCCGTTATCACTCACTACCTTGCCTGCCTCAAGATCTACAGTGCCCAGCCACGACTGCGTTTCTTTCTGCAAGAACTCGGACAGAACTTCAGCGGTGTGTCTGTTGTCGCCCAAACACTTCATAGCCAATACAGCCTGCTGACGTTTGCCAGTAGCTGCCCCATAATGGGAGACCTGGTGTGCAACAGTGGCAGCTGCGGATGGAGTGGTTGTGCGACTGCGGTCTGTGGACGAGGTCTCGCTTCTGCAGGAGGACGAGGAGGAGGAGGAGGGGGTGCGAACGGCTACAGCCAACTGTTTCCTAGACCGTGGGCTAGGCAGAACTGTCCCAAACTTGCTGTCCCCTGTGGACCCTGCATCCACCACATTTACCCAGTGTGCCGTGATGGACACGTAACGTCCCTGGCCATGCCTACTGGTCCATGCATCTGTTGTCAGGTGCACCTTTGTGCTCACAGATTGCCTGAGTGCATGGACGATGCGCTCTTTAACATGCTGGTGGAGGGCTGGGATGGCTTTTCTGTAAAAAAAAGTGTCGACTGGGTAGCTCGTAGCGTGGTACAGCGTAGTCCATCAGGGCTTTGAAAGCTTCGCTTTCAACTAACCGGTAGGGCATCATCTCTAACGAGATTAGTCTAGCTATGTGGGCGTTCAAACCCTGTGTACGCGGATGCGAGGCTAAGTACTTCCTTTTTCTAACCATAGTCTCATGTAGGGTGAGCTGGACTGGAGAGCTGGAGATCGTGGAACTAGCGGGGGTGCCGGTGGACATGGCAGACTGAGAGACGGTGGGAGATGGTATTGTTGCCGCCGGTGCCCTAGATGCAGTGTTTCCTACTACGAAACTGGTGATTCCCTGACCCTGACTTCTTTGGCCTGGCAAAGAAACCTGCACAGATACTGCAGGTGGTGCAGAAAATGGTGGCCCTACACTGCCGGAAGGGATGTTGCGTTGATGACTAGCTTCATTGGCCGAGGGTGCTACAACCTTAAGGGACGTTTGGTAGTTAGTCCAAGCTTGCAAATGCATGGTGGTTAAATGTATATGCATGCAACTTGTATTGAGACTTTTCAGATTCTGCCCTCTGCTTAAGGTAGTTGAACATTTTTGACAGATGACTTTGCGCTGATCAATTGGATGTTGTTTAAAAAAATGCCAGACTGCACTCTTTCTAGCATCGGATACCTTTTCAGGCATTGCAGACTGAGCTTTAACCGGATGGCCACGCTGTCCTCCAACAGGTTTTGACTTTGCCACGCGTTTTGGGCAAGATACGGGCCCGGCAGATGGAACCTGTTGCGATGTTGATGCCTGCTGCGGCCCCTCCTCCTCCGCTTCAGAACTGCTGCCGCCTGCACCCTGTTCCCCCAATGGCTGCCAATCGGGGTCAAGAACTGGGTCATCTATTACCTCTTCTTGTAGCTCGTGTGCAACTTCGTCTGTCACCGTGTCGGTCGGTGGTATAGCGTTCGTGATGGGGCAACATAGTCTCATCAGGGTCTGATTCTTGATCAGCACCCTGCGAGGGCAATGTTGTGGTCTGAGTCAAAGGACCAGCATAGTAGTCTGGCTGTGGCTGTGCATCAGTGCACTCCATGTCAGATTCAACTTGTAATGGGCATGGACTGTTAACTGCTTCACTTTCTAAGCCAGGGACGGTATGTGTAAAGAGCTCCATGGAGTAACCCGTTGTGTCGCCTGCTGCATTCTTCTCTGTTGTTGTTTTTGCTGAAGAGGACAAGGAAGCGACTTGTCCCTGACCGTGAACATCCACTAACGATGCGCTGCTTTTACTTTTACCAGTTTCACGAGAGGAGGCAAAAGAGCTAGAGGCTGAGTCAGCAAGATAAGCCAAAACTTGGTCTTGCTGCTCCGTCTTTAATAGCGGTTTTCCTACTCCCAGAAAAGGGAGCGTTCGAGGCCTTGTGTAGCCAGATGACGAACCTGGCTCCACAGCTCCAGACTTAGGTGCAATATTTTTTTTCCCACGACCACCTGATGCTCCACCACTACCACTACCCTCATTACCAGCTGACAATGAACGCCCCCGGCCACGACCTCTTCCACCAGACTTCCTCATTGTTTTAAAAACGTTACCAAACTAACGGTATTTGTTGCTGTCACACAACTTACACGGTGAGCTATAACTTCAGTATGATTTAGCTACCCCTTTACAGGTGGGTGAGACCACAACGAAAATCAGGCACAATGTTACACACTCTGTTGTTGGTGGCAACAAATGAGAGAGATGCCACACATGCAGGACTGTCACTGAAGCGCAAATGTAAATATTAATCTCCCACTGATTTTTTTTTTTTTTTAAAAGGGAGACTTTAGAAAAAAAAATAAAATAAAAAAAAATGATTTTTTAAGGAAGAATTTATAAACCAAATAAAATGAAATGATTGTTTCAGAGAGAATTTAGAAAACAAATTAAAAAAAAATAGGCTTTCTATGGCCCACTGAGTGAGAGAGGACGCACACAGGAGTCAGGAGTGGCACACAAGCCCAGAGGCCAATATTTATCTCCCACTGATTAATTTAGTGATTTTTTCAGGTAGATTTTGGAACCCAAATCAAGCAAAAAAATTAATAGGCTTTCTATGGCCCACAATTGGAGAGAGAGAGATGGCACACCCAGGAGTCAAGACTGGCACACAAGCAGAAAGGGCAATATTAATCTCCCACTGATTTGATTTTTTTTTTTTTTCAGGGAGACTTTAGAAAAAAAAATACAAAAAAATGAATTTTTCAGGAAGAATTTAGAAACAAAATAAAATAAAATGATTGTTTCAGGGAGAATTTAGAAAACAAATAAACAAAAAATAGGCTTTGTAGGGCCCACTGAGTGAGAGAGGACGCACACAGGAGTCAGGAGTGGCACACAAGCCCAGAGGCCAATATTTATCTCCCATTGATTGATTTAGTGGTTTTTTCAGGTAGATTTTGGAACCCAAATCAAGCAAAAAAATTAATAGGCTTTCTATGGCCCACAATTGGAGAGAGAGAGATGGCACACCCAGGAGTCAAGACTGGCACACAAGCAGAAAGGGCAATATTAATCTCCCACTGATTTTTTTTTTTTTTTTTTCAGGAAGACTTTAGAAAAAAAATACAAAAAAATGAATTTTTCAGGAAGAATTTAGAAACAAAATAAAATAAAATGATTGTTTCAGGGAGAATTTAGAAAACAAATAAAAAAAAATAGGCTTTGTAGGGCCCACTGAGTGAGAGAGGACGCACACAGGAGTCAGGAGTGGCACACAAGCCCAGAGGCCAATATTTATCTCCCACTGATTGATTTAGTGATTTTTTCAGGTAGATTTTGGAACCCAAATCAAGCAAAAAAATTAATAGGCTTTCTATGGCCCACAATTGGAGAGAGAGATGGCACACCCATGAGTCAAGACTGGCACACAAGCAGAAAGGGCAATATTAATCTCCCACTGATTTGATTTTTTTTTTTTTTTTTCAGGGAGACTTTAGAAAAAAAAAATACAAAAAAATGAATTTTTCAGGAAGAATTTAGAAACAAAATAAAATAAAATGATTGTTTCAGGGAGAATTTAGAAAGCAAATAAAAAAAAATAGGCTTTGTAGGGCCCACTGAGTGAGAGAGGACGCACACAGGAGTCAGGAGTGGCACACAAGCCCAGAGGCCAATATTTATCTCCCACTGATTGATTTAGTGATTTTTTCAGGTAGATTTTGGAACCCAAATCAAGCAAAAAAATTAATAGGCTTTCTATGGCCCACAATTGGAGAGAGAGATGGCACACCCAGGAGTCAAGACTGGCACACAAGCAGAAAGGGCAATATTAATCTCCCACTGATTTGATTTTTTTTTTTTTTTTCAGGGAGACTTTAGAAAAAAAAAATACAAAAAAATGAATTTTTCAGGAAGAATTTAGAAACAAAATAAAATAAAATGATTGTTTCGGGGAGAATTTAGAAAACAAATAAACAAAAAATAGGCTTTGTAGGGCCCACTGAGTGAGAGAGGACGCACACAGGAGTCAGGAGTGGCACACAAGCCCAGAGGCCAATATTTATCTCCCACTGATTGATTTAGTGATTTTTTCAGGTAGATTTTGGAACCCAAATCAAGCAAAAAAATTAATAGGCTTTCTATGGCCCACAATTGGAGAGAGAGAGATGGCACACCCAGGAGTCAAGACTGGCACACAAGCAGAAAGGGCAATATTAATCTCCCACTGATTTTTTTTTTTTTTTTTTCAGGGAGACTTTAGAAAAAAAAATACAAAAAAAATGATTTTTTCAGGAATAATTTAGAAACCAAATAAAATAAAATGATTTTTTCAGGGAGAATTTAGAAAACAAATAAAACAAAAAATAGGCTTTCTAGGGCCCACTGAGTGAGAGATGACGCACACAGGAGTCAGGAGTGGCACACAAGCCCAGAGGCCAATATTTATCTCCCACTGATTGATTTATTGATTTTTTCAGGTAGAATTTAGAACCCAAATCAACCAAAAAAATAAATAGGCTTTCTATGGCCCACTATTTGTGAGAGAGATGGCACGCTCAGGACTGGCACTCAAGCCCAGAGGCCAATATTAATCTCCCACTTTTTTTTTTTTCCAGGGAAAATTTATAAACCCAATAAAAAAAATAATAAATAGGCTTTCTATGGCCCACTATCTGAGAGAGAGAGAGATGGCACGCTTAGGACTGGCACACAAGCCCAAAGGCCAATATTAATCTCCCACTGATTGATTTATTGATTTTTTCAGGTAGAATTTAGAACCCAAATCAACCAAAAAAATAAATAGGCTTTCTATGGCCCACTATTTGTGAGAGAGACAAGCCCAGAGGCCAATATTAATCTCCCACTTTTTTTTTTTTTTCCAGGGAAAATTTATAAACCCAATAAAAAAAATAATAAATAGGCTTTCTATGGCCCACTATCAAAGAGAGAGAGAGATGGCACGCTTAGGACTGGCACACAAGCCCAAAGGCCAATATTAATCTCCCACTGATTGATTTATTGATTTTTTCAGGTAGAATTTAGAACCCAAATCAAGCAAAAAAATTAATAGGCTTTCTATGGCCCACTGAGTGAGAGATGGCACACACAGGAGTCAGGAGTGGCACACAAGCCCTGAGGCCAATATTTTTCTCCCACTGATTGATGTTGTGATTTTTTCAGGTAGATTTTGGAACCCAAATCAAGCAAAAAAATAAATAGGCTTTCTATGGCCCACTGAGTGAGAGATGGCACACACAGGAGTAAGGAGTGGCACACAAGCCCTGAGGCCAATATTTTTCTCCCACTGATTGATGTAGTGATTTTTTCAGGTAGATTTTAGAACCCAAATCAAGCAAAAAAATAAATAGGCTTTCTATGGCCCACTGAGTGAGAGATGACACAGACAGGGATGGCACTCTAGCAGTAATGCCAATCTTAATCTCCCACAAAAAAAAAAAAAAAAAAAAAACAGGGACTGTCCTTCAATTACTATCTCCCTGCAGTAATCTCAGCCAGGTATGGCAGGCAGCAATAAGGAGTGGACTGATGCACAAATTAAATAAAAAGTGTGGACAAACAAACAAGATAGCTGTGCAGAATGGAAGGAACAAGAGGATTTGTGCTTTGAAAAAAGCAGTTGGTTTGCACAGCGGCGTACACACAGCAATGCAGCTATCAGGGAGCCTTCTAGGGCAGCCCAATGAGCTACAGCGCTGAGGGAAAAAAAAAAAATGTAGCTTCCACTGTCCCTGCACACCGAAGGTGGTGTTGGGCAGTGGAAATCGCTACAGCACAAGCGGTTTGGTGGTTAATGGACCCTGCCTAACGCTATCCCTGCTTCTGACGAAGCGGCAGCAACCTCTCCCTAAGCTCAGATCAGCAGCAGTAACATGGCGGTCGGCGGGAACGCCCCTTTATAGCCCCTGTGACGCCGCGGACAGCAAGCCAATCACTGCAATGCCCTTCTCTAAGATGGTGGGGACCAGGACCTATGTCATCACGCTGCCCACACTCTGCGTTTACCTTCATTGGCAGAGAAATGGCGCTTTTCGCGTCATTGAAACGCGACTTTGGCGCGAAAGTCGCGTACCGCATGGCCGACCCCGCACAGGGGTCGGATCGGGTTTCATGAAACCCGACTTTGTCAAAAGTCGGCGACTTTTGAAAATGTTCGACCCGTTTCGCTCAACCCTAGTCCCTAGTCTCACTTTTGGCATTGCTGTGTGAGAAAGTTCCCACGCAGCTTTTGCCATAAAGTGAAGTAAATAAGGCAGCACACTGCAGCGCTAGAACATGCAAACATGAAACACGAATACTGAACTGCATTACTGAACTAGAAATATGAAAAATGAGAGCATTTAGTGCATAAAAATGGCCAATTTTATGTGTACCTGGTAGCCACATTAGGGCATCTCTCTTATACCAGGTCCTAAACTTGCCTTTCCTCACTGAGAATAAACGTCTCCATCTGAATGGGTACATGTGAAACCTCTTCTTAAACTAAAATTCTCTCTCTCTGTGGAGGGGTATGGGACCTGCTGTAATTAAAACACATGTGGCTAGAAGGCGGATTGCTCAATCAGTTTAGGACCTGGTATAAGAGAGATGCCCTAATCTGGCTACCAGGTACACATAAAATTGGCCATTATTATTTTTATCTGTTTTCATATTTCTAGTGCAGTAATGCAGTTCAGTTTTTGTGTTTCATGTTTGCATGTTCTAGCGCTGCAGTGTGCTGCCTTATTTACTTAACTATATACGAGTTGGCAACTTTAGGTTCAGCACCTGTTCACACTTAGTCTATGTTTGGATGTGACGGTCAGGTTTTTGAAATGTATACTCTAGCCTTCTGATTGAGCACTCCGCCTCCTAGCCACATGTGTTTTAATTACAGCAGGTCCCATACCCCTCCACAGAGAGAGGTAATTTTAGTCTAAGAAGAGGTTTCACATGTACCCATTCAGATGGAGATATTTATTCTCAGCGAGGAAAGGCAAGTTTAGGACCTGGTATAAGAGAGATGCCCTAATGTTGCTACCAGGTACACATAAAATTGGCCATTTTTATGCGCTAAACGCTCTCATTTTTAGTGGGGTCCCCCTATATTTTATAGCCAGAAAGGCTATGCAGACAACTGCGGGCTGATATTGATAGCCTAGAGAGGGGCCATGGATATTGACCTCCCCCCCCCCGGCTACAAATACCAGTCCGCAGCCACCCCAAAAATGGCGCATCTGTAGGATGCGCCAATTCCGGCACTTAGCCACTCTCTTCCCACTCCCGAGTAGCGATGGGATATGGGGTAATAAGGGGTTAATGTCACCTTGCTATTGTAAGGTGACATTAGGCCGGGTTAATAATGGAGAGGCGTCAATAAGACGCCTATCCATTATTAATCCTACAGTAGTGAAAAAGTTAAAAAAAATAAAGACACAGCCAGAAAAAAGTATTTTAATATTATTAATTTAACCATACTTACCATACTTCAGCGCCTGCAAAAAACGTAAAATAATAAACCGTATACTCCCTGTCCGACGCAGTCCAATTAATAACGAGTGTCCCACAACGATATCCCCTATAGAACAGTGACATCGGGTGATGTCACTGCTCTATAGAACCCTCAGTGAAACACTGACAGGAGACAATGGCTCCTGCAGTGCATCACTGAGAGGTTACTCTAGTTCACAGGTCTCATTTTATGGCAAAAGCTGCGTGGGAACTCTCTCACACAGCAATGGCAAAAGTGAGACTAGGGACTATTTTTTTTACAGTGGCGGAGGAATACAGTGCGGAAGGATACCTTCCTCCCATCATTGTATTCCTGGAACCCTTAGAGAGCGGTCACATCAGCTGATGCTGCTATTCTCCAAGGGAGATCGTCGTGGGACACTCGTGGATTTCTGCGGATCAGGGAGTATATTGGTTGTTTGTTATTTTAATATTTTTTACAGATGACACTGGCTTCGGGGAACAAAGTGACAAGTGATGGTGAGTATGTTCTCTATGTTATATGTACTGTGTGTCTATATGCATGTAATGTATGAATGTATTGTATGTAGTATGTATGTTGTATGTATGTAGTATGTATGTTGTATGTATGTAGTATGTTTGTAGTATGTATGTATGTATGTATGTAGTATGTATGTAGTATGTATGTATGTAGTATGGATGTAGTATGTTGTATGTATGTATGCAGTATGTATGTTGTATGTAGTATGTATGTATTGTAGCGTTTCCCTTACTTCGGGTCTTGGGGGACACTCGCTTGGCACAGGATTAACGCATACAGGCACGGTTTTTCACACATAATGGTCCATTCAGTTTATTAAATGCAGCATAAACCGTATCTCGAACAGTTCATTATATCGCCATATCAGAATATCACATACGGCTTTACATAGCCTTCAGTGGTCATACTGGTATCTCTCTCCAGACACCAGATGACTACGCAGTTCAGCAACTGCCCTATGTTAGCGCACACAGTTCTTTCCCCGCACCAGGGGTTACCTCTAGAGTGGGCTCCTGCTCCACAGGTTGACTCCACGTCAGTCCAAGGTCCACAACAGGACCGTCCAGGTCAACGGTCTCACAGTGCTTCGAGGACGACTCCACTCCCAGGAGCCTCCAACACTGACCGTCCAGGTCGATGGTCTCACAGTGCTTCCAGGACGACTCCACTCCCAGGAGCCTCCAACACTGACCGTCCAGGTCCTACAGCACACAGGCTACTCAGTGCCAAAGCCCAACCATGTGCTATTCAGGAATTCCCAGGATTTCCAACACAGGCTTCCAGGGCCTTGCACTTGGACCACTCAGATCCAAACACAGGAACATGTGACCCACACCCTGGTCACATTATATACCTTTTAACCACTCCCCTGGGTGGGAGTGTGGATGTGTGGCTAGTTTGTCCCACCCATCTCACATACTGTAACTAGCCTAGTAAGTCTCCCTTCATAACTGTACAAACTCTTAAGGGACTACAGGTCCCAGAACAACAACATTGCATCAGACTTACCACGCAGACTCCCTCTGCGACACATATCGGCCAGTCCCAACTCTGCCAGTCACTGTTTCATCACATTTATGCCTCCAAGCGCATCTTGAAGTGCACACACAGTGCCCCCTGGCTGTAACGTGGGTCACTACACCACAGTATGTATGTAGTATGTATGTATGTAGTATGTATGTATGTAGTATGTATATTGTATGCAGTGTGTATGTAGTATGTATGTTGTATGTATGTATGTAGTATGTTGTATGTATGTAGTATGTATGTTGTATGTAGTATGTATGTTTTTTTTGTTTTTTTACATTCAACACATTAGCCGGATGATGGGACTACTACTGTCCCATCATTGGCTAATGTGTCAATCATTGTTATTGTAGCAAGCATAGCCCAATGGGACATGTAGTCCCATCGGACGATGCCTGCACACACCCGCGTAGTCCCCCGACAGCCCGCACAGACCCCCGAGAGGCCCGTACAGACCCCTAGCAGGCCCGCACAGACCCCTGGCAGGCCCGTACAGACCCCCGAGAGTCCCGTAATGCCCTGGCAGGCCCAACAAGACCCCCGAGAGGCCCATACAGGCCCTGGCAGGCCTGCACAGACCCCCGAGAGGACCGTACAGGCCCCGGCAGGCCCACACAGACCCCCGAGAGGCCCATACTGGCCCCGGCAGGCCCGCACAGACCCCCGAGAGGCCCGTACAGGCCCTGGCAGGCCTGCACAGACCCCCGAGAGGACCGTACAGGCCCCGGCAGGCTCGCACAGACCCCCGAGAGGCCCATAAGGCTCTGACAGGCCTGCTCAGACCCCCAAAAGGCCCGTACAGGCCCCGGCAGGCCTGCACAGACCCCCAAGAGGCCTGTACAGGCCCGTACAGACCCCGAGAGGCCCATACAGGACCCGGCAGGCCCACACAGTCCCCCGAGAGGCCCGTACAGACCCCCGGCAGGCCCGTACAGACCCCGTCCGCACACACAGACATGCACAGTCTCCGCCCACGCACCACCCACACTCTTCCCCCCTCCCGAACTGGATGTACAAGGAAAGAAAGGGTTTATTTTCATTCCGATATTTGTGTTTCATTGACTTGCATTGGTTTCCGGTATTGGAATCGGCGATACCCGATATTTTTTGGGTATCGGTCCGATCCAATCCGATCCGATATTTCCGGATATCGGAAGGTATCGCTCAACACTACAGAGGATTCATTTTGTGAGGTAAAATATTTCACTGACTGTTTTTAAACAATATTTTACCTCACAAAATGTATCCTCTGCGAACTCCTGCTGTAATGTTGTAAGGTGGTTGCCATGAACATGTTATGTATAATGTTTATTTATACTCTTAAATGGTGTATTGTTTCCAGATATTAGGGAGAACGTAGTTCCCTAGTTTGCCCACTAGATGAGGTTAGAGAGAATTAGCCTGTAGATGGTTAATGTGGGAGGAGCTAGTGACAGTTAGGGTTCAGCGCAGCTGAGAATTTGAATCAGTTGGGCAAGAGCGCCCTGTCAGGGCAGTCAGCTCTGCAGAAGTCCAAGGTCCAGTCAGGCAGCATCAGGGCCAGGAAGGCAATGAGAGAGAAGGACATTGATAGAGCCACTGACAACGCAGTATAAGTGAGGCTGTGGCTGACGAGGAGAAAAGAACTAAGCAGTACTGACAGGTCACTCGCAATGTGGCAGCTTGCTAAGTGGATGGATGTGCTCAGGACCGGGGTGAAATAGTTTAGAGGAATCCCTGCTAAAGTAAGACTTGGTATAGAGGACACTGGAGCAATGATAGGCACGGTCCATTCTGGAAGTGAGCTTAGTAAAGATGAAGGAAAGGCAGAGAAAGAAAAGAAGCTGTGTAAAGCGAAGCCAGATATAAATGCTGACAAAGTCAGAGAAGAGACAGGGACAGCAAGGAAATTGTTTAATGTAAAGCCTGCTGTAAATGCTGAAGAGAACCGTTATGTGCCCGTGTTTAGTAAAGTTTATTGTTGAAGCGTTCAATGGGACTGTGACTCGGTTTATTCTACTTCGGCTGAGGAGAACGTGTAGTGCATTATAGGAAGCCCCAGAAGTAAAGGAGCAGCAGGTATGCTGACTGAAAGTTGTGGAGTGTATGTGAGGGGAGGTCCGGGTGTGCCAGAGACTTTTACCTCAGCCATGGCTACCACCCTGTCTGACCCTTACAATGTCAGTATTGTTTTTTGCTTCCTCCCCTGCTCAGGAGCTGTGGTATGTTCTGTACACGGTAAGACACAGACAATTTTTGAAATGAACTTTTGTTCTTGGGAAAACTCCTTTAAAAAGCAAATATCAATGCCAACATGGCTCCCCCTATAAAGTATGACAATGACAATGAAAGGAAAGCAGCAAAGGCACAACATCGAAGACAGCAAAGGGCAAATGAGACTCTTGAAAAGCAACAGCATCGCTGGGACAAAAACAATGCATATAAGCATAGGCGTCAAGCACATGAGTCCCCTGATGCAAAAGTCATTAGATTATCACAGGATGCCATTACGCAACAACAGCAACGCAAACAAATCTGCAGTCTTAACAGCAATACCATGCTCACAAGATGACCCATTGGAACCAGCACACCACGCCGCCGAGTCAACAACCTTAAAGTGTATGAGGATAACTAAGAAGGCATTTTCTCAATGCAAGCTACTTCAGGAACAATGTCCATTGGCCACAGCAAGAAGACTGTCACACGATGCAGAAGCACAACATCTACAGCGACAAGCTGAAACACAAAGCCAGAAAGAAGTGCGACTACAATAGCTATGACAAATCAACATCCACCAGCAAATAAGTCACATACAAAAAGGAAGACATAAACTTCAATAACAAGCAAAAAATTTAACCCATGATGAAAACACAATTCACGAACACAGCTGCGGTCCCATGAACCGTTTATGTCAAAGTTGTCAGAACACAGCACAGGAAGGAGAAAGACGGGAGACAAGAGGGATAGCACATGGGGTAGACAGGTCAAAGAAGAGAGCACAGACTGTATTCTTTTGAGATAAAGGTGTAATTGACCATTTACAGTGGATAATCATGAATGCTGCTTACAATGCCATCATTAGCATGAAAGCCTTTTTTGAGTGCCTCTCTGCTCTAGTTGATAGGAGGTATCTACAGAGATGGTCCTGAGCTGACAGTCTCTTTTAAAGCCTAGTGGAAGTTTTATACAGGTGACATTTTAATTAGTTCACTAACCACAAGAATCATTGAGAGCCATAATTTTGTCCATAAAATTACTGGTGATCATCATGTAGTTACTGACATCAGCATCAATCATGACTTCTTGTTGCTTTAGTCTGTTATTCATATAGTACAAAGAGCATATTATCATCCTAGATGCGGTCTGTGTGCCCAATCTGGACAAGTACAAGATGTCCAGTATGCTCTAGTTTGTTCTGTTCAGATTAGACTCGCACTTTATGCTCAATGGGTGGTTAAAAAATGGATGCCATTAGAATATCATCCAAATGGCGTTCTTTATTTATGAATCCATTCTAATTGTTAAAGGGGATGTCCAAGTTTGACGCAAAAGTCTGCAGTCAGTTTGGGACTTTAGAATTGTGAATCCTCACATTATGCACAGCACATTGTCAGGATTCTCTAGTGCCATCACTGGCAGGGGTCTTTCATGTGAACGCAAGTATGTGTTGTGCATACTTCCAGCCACATTCCAACTAGACATGCACGGCCTCTCTCAATATACGGGAGCGAGGCATCGCACGTCTAGTTGGATTGTGGACGCAAGCATGCATATTGCATACTTTCAGCCACATGTCCGCTGGCACCAGAGAATCCTGACAGAGCAGGCTGTGCATGATGTGAGCATTCACTATGTGACTGCAGACTTTTATCTCAAACACGGACAACCCCTTTAACATAGATAATTGTATTTGACTGAAATTATTTTAATTATTGATGTGTAAAAACTGATAAATGGCATACTGATGACAATATTGAAGACAAATCATCCATTTTTTTTGTGGATGAAAAGGGAAGATTTTCTATAAGGTCGTTTGAACTCAGCCCTGGTTTCTAAAGTCCCAACCTCCCTTTATTTTCCAACCTGATGTGACTTGTCTATGACTTGGGGCATATAGCTATTTTAGATCTGCGATTTGACTGCAATAAGCCAAAATCACCCATGATAACCTACAATCATAAATCCAACTGACTTGGATTAATTACGATATGCATAAGTCACCCTGTGACCCCATTGACAGCATTTTGATGCAATGTGATACTGCGATTTTTATGCTACGTACAAGTGTGACCACATCGCCCAAGCCTAAAAGAATGCAAAAGCTAACATTTACTAAATGAAACACAAAGAGCTTTTTAGGTTTTAAAAAAGATTAAAAGAAGCTCAAAAAAATAGGAAAGTAAAGGTTTATTTCCATCACGCAGCCATAGACGTGCCTAATATACATGTATTCTGCCAGCCTATTACATGGCTTTGTGAAGATTACTTGTGGAAAACCAGCTATTGAGGTCTTACAACATTAAAAAAAAAACACTTTTGAGATTCTGTTAAAAAGGAAAGTGCCCCAGCTGGAACGTGGGGTGAGACAAGAAAAAGAAGCCGCTCACTATAATTGATGGGGAATGCGAGTTGCAAGTCACACAGGAACTGTGGAGTGGCACTGGCCCAGGGGGATCACATTCGGCAGAAGGTAAGCAGTGCTTGATTAAGGAGGTTTTTTCCTACTGAATAGGGAACCCCCGGGAGTTAATTGTCAATCTTTAGAAAGCAGGTGAATAGAAAAGAAAAGAATTGTTTGAATTGTTTCCCTACAGAGGGAAGAGACCGAGATTTGCGCCACCAAAGTTGTTATATCGGAGATGGGTTAACCTCTTCCGCCCCTGCTAGTTTTTTGAAAACGACAAGAACATAAAATATAATAGCTCCCTCACAGCTTTACTTAGCTTGATTTTTGCTGTAAAAATGTCCATTTAGCAATCGGTGACATTAATTCTTCTCAGTTGTCATTTCTTCAATAATGATTTCCCATTATAAAAACTTTGTGTGGCTTAGTAGGAATCCTTGGGAGAGTTTTTTTCCTAATACATTGTTCTGTATCAAGGGGAACAGCGGTTTACAATAAAGACAGCGCTGTAGCTCTAAGTCCATTGTAACCGAAAAGTGAATACATTAGAATTAGTAATTAATCCCTTTCCTTAAGGCTTCTCTCATGCAGTAATTTGAAGGTAGAAAAACTTAACTTGTTAAGCCCGTGGGTGTCACATTGTGGAGGTTTTATTGTCAGAACTGGGTCCCAGGAGTTAAAGACGTGTTTCTCTTTTAAGTCATATTCAATTGCTGTAATAGTTTCAACTTAGCTGGTTAAATAGCGATTAAACCATAATGGACACAACTTTGTCAAAGTTGATCATTAGATGTGTGAAAATAACATTTTAGGGTCTATATAGTTACAGCCAACCAGTTAGTAAGAACGTACCTGGGAAACCAAACGTACCTGGGAAACCAAACGTACCGAAGAACAGCGAAGGGTAACGTGTCAATGGATATCAATTCCGTTATCATCCGGAGGCCCATTGTGCGGAAATTCACGTCTTTTTCATGTGCAAATTAGGCTGGCAATGCACTGGCGGTCCTATCAGTGTATTTACAGTCCTCTGCTTCTCCCGCTGGCGCCCCCTGATTCTTCATATACACTAGAGAGCAAGGTAACGTCATGCAGCAGACCCACTCTCACTATCACAAATCAAGAATCCGGGTACACTGGCAGGGAGAAGTGAACAGAAGCTGAGGACCGCACGTACACTGAAGTACCCACCAGGGCACCTGCAAGTCTAAACTGCATATAAGTGCATCACAGATTTTGGCACAATGGGGGCCAAGAAAAAAAATGAAATATGTATTCTTGGAATTGTGTTACACTTTTCTGCAGTACCTCAGGTTTCTTAGGGAAATTCTTACTGATAGGTAGCTTTTCAATTTGGTAAATAATTATACAAAGAGTTAATAATAGCTAGTGCATTGAGATTTCTAGTCATGGCAACAGAAGACAACACAGCTTCAGACTGAAATATTCCCTATAGACTCTGCTTGTCATAATAGAAACCAACTATGTATAGTGAATAAATCAGCATAATGATAAAGAAGGAAAGTTATTAAAGTAGAGTAGTGAATAAAGTGGTAGGGTGGATAAACAGTATAGCCGATAAACCAGTAGAGTTACAAAGCCGTATAGTTATAAAAATGTATAGCTAATAAGGCACTATGGTGGATTATATAGTATATTGGATGTAATGCAAAATATAATATTAGTAATATAGCCTTATAATAATATAAGACTGGAATAATTCACATGATTAAGGCTAAGTTCACATTAGAGTTTGAGTCCGCAGCGTGGTGATGCTGACATTTTTCCATAGCTCTGCCTACTTCCGCATGCATCCTGTGTACCTATCTTTAACATTGATACCAAATAGTAAAAATGAAGGCAGCACTCCAAAAGTTTCAGGTGAAAAAAAGATGCAGTTTTAATCGACCCACATCACTGCGCCATGGGTCGATTAAAACTGCATCTTTTTTTCACCTGAAACTTTTGGAGTGCTGCCTTCATTTTTACTATTTGGTATTCATGTTGGATTTATGCTTGGACCATTTTATCCAGGGGGCTAAGCACCCACCATTGGTGAGCTTTGTGCTGTTCCATTTTTCTTTCTTTATCTTTAACATTGGGTATGCAGGGACATGGGTTGTAAGCAGATGCGACTGCGTGCGTTGTTTTGACATGCCTGCAGAGCGCAAGAAAATGCATCATGTTGCGTTCAGCGGGCACGTAAAAACGACGCACTCGGACGCATCCGCATACAACGCATGTCCCTGCGTACCCAATGTTAAAGATAGGTACCCAGGATGCATGCGGAAGTAGGCAGAGTTAGGGAAAAAAATCAGCAGCACCATGCTGCGGACTCAAACGGAAATGTGAACCCGGACTAACACTGCATTAAAGGCCACAAAATCTGTGAACTCTTATTGCAGGTTAGGAGGCTAGCTGGAATTCAAAATCAAGGGGGTATTGATAGGACTATGGAAAGTGTCATTCCTGACATTTTGACATTGCAAGCCCAAGCTTCAAAAGAATGGTGGATGGTCCTATGTAGTCAAACTGGATGTTACACATAACACCAGAGAGGTCACGTAGATCCCACCACTGCCACCAATTTGTCACGCGACGCAACGCCACTGCCTCCAATCGTCAGTGTCTGCGCCATTCATTACAGTTGTCCTCCACTGAACAAAGCTATGCCGCCTGTTTAGTCCTGTTACCAATTTTGAACTGCATTAAGCCTACTTTTTTATTGTGGGCCTACAAACTGTGTCTGCGCCACTCATTACAGTTGTCCTCCACTGAACAAAGCAATGATGCCTGTTTAGTCCTGTTACCAATTTTGAACTGCATTTAGCCTACTTTTTTAGTTGGGCCTACTAACTGTGTCTGCGCCACTCATTACAGTTGTCCTCCACTGAACAAAGCTAGACCGCCTGTTTAGTCCTGTTACCAATTTTGAACTGCATTTAGCCTACTTTTTTATTGTGTACCTACAAACTCTGTCTGCGCCACACATTACAGTTGTCCTCCACTGAGCAAAGCTATGCCGCCTGTTTAGTCCTATTACCAATTTTGAACTGCATTTAGCCTACTTTTGTATTTGGGCCTACTAACTGTGTCTGCGCCACTCATTACAGTTGTCCTCCACTGAACAAAGCTATGCCGCCTGTTTAGTCCTGTTAACAATTTTGAACTGCATTTAGCCTAGTTTTTTATTGTGGGCCTACAAACTGTATCTGCGCCACTCATTACAGTTGTCCTCCACTGAACAAAGCAAGGCCGCCTGTTTAGTCCTTTACCAATTTTGAACTGCATTTAGCTTACTTTTTTATTGTGGGCCTACAAACTGTGTCTGCGCCACTCATTACAGTTGTCCTCCACTGAACAAAGCAATGTCACCTGTTTAGTCCTGTTACCAATTTTGAACTGCATTTAGCCTACTTTTTTATTGTGGGCCTGCAAACTGTGTCTGCGCCACTCATTACAGTTGTCCTCCACTGAACAAAGCAATGCCGCCTCTTTAGTCCTGTTACCAATTTTGAAGTATAGCTAAGGCATATAATGGAATAGGCCCTGTCTACAGGTCCTTCTCAAAAAATTAGCATATAGTGTTAAATTTCATTATTTACCATAATGTAATGATTACAATTAAACTTTCATATATTATAGATTCATTATCCACCAACTGAAATTTGTCAGGTCTTTTATTGTTTTAATACTGATGATTTTGGCATACAACTCCTGATAACCCAAAAAACCTGTCTCAATAAATTAGCATATTTCACCCATCCAATCAAATAAAAGTGTTTTTTAATAACAAACAAAAAAACCATCAAATAATAATGTTCAGTTATGCACTCAATACTTGGTCGGGAATCCTTTGGCAGAAATGACTGCTTCAATGCGGCGTGGCATGGAGGCAATCAGCCTGTGACACTACTGAGATGTTATGGAGGCCCAGGATGCTTCAATAGCGGCCTTAAGCTCATCCAGAGTGTTGGGTCTTGCGTCTCTCAACTTTCTCTTCACAATATCCCACAGATTCTCTATGGGGTTCAGGTCAGGAGAGTTGGCAGGCCAATTGAGCACAGTAATACCATGGTCAGTAAACCATTTACCAGTGGTTTTGGCACTGTGAGCAGGTGCCAGGTCGTGCTGAAAAATGAAATCTTCATCTCCATAAAGCATTTCAGCCGATGGAAGCATGAAGTGCTCCAAAATCTCCTGATAGCTAGCTGCATTGACCCTGCCCTTGATGAAACACAGTGGACCAACACCAGCAGATGACATGGCACCCCACACCATCACTGACTGTGGGTACTTGACACTGGACTTCAGGCATTTTGGCATTTCCTTCTCCCCAGTCTTCCTCCAGACTCTGGCACCTTGATTTCCGAATGACATGCAAAATTTGCTTTCATCAGAAAAAAGTACTTGGGACCACTTAGCAACAGTCCAGTGCTGCTTCTCTGTAGCCCAGGTCAGGCGCCTCTGCCGCTGTTTATGGTTCAAAAGTGGCTTTACCTGGGGAATGCGGCACCTGTAGCCCATTTCCTGCACACGCCTGTGCACGGTGGCTCTTTCCTCAGGTTCCCCAAGGTCTGGAATCGGTCCTTCTCCACAATCTTCCTCAGGGTCCGGTCTCCTCTTCTCGTTGTACAGCGTTTTCTGCCACATTGTTTCCTTCCAACAGACTTACCATTGAGGTGCCTTGATACAGCACTCTGGGAACAGCCTATTTGTTGAGAAATTTCTTTCTGGGTCTTACCCTCTTGCTTGAGGTTGTCAATGATGGCCTTCTTGACATCTGTCAGGTCGCTAGTCTTACCCATGATGGGGGTTTTGAGTAATGAACCAGGCAGGGAGTTTATAAAAGCCTCAGGTATCTTTTGCATGTGTTTAGAGTTAATTAGTTGATTCAGAAGATTAGGGTAATAGGTCGTTTAGAGAACCTTTTCTTGATATGCTAATTTATTGAGACAGGTTTTTTGGGTTATCAGGAGTTGTATGCCAAAATCATCAGTATTAAAACAATAAAAGACCTGACAAATTTCAGTTGGTGGATAATGAATCTATAATATATGAAAGTTTAATTGTAATCATTACATTATGGTAAATAATGAAATTTAACACTATATGCTAATTTTTTGAGAAGGACCTGTATATCCTCAGGATCGAATATAATAGCAGCAGTGGAGGATATCCATTATATAAAACATAACTTTTAATACATCTAGTTAAAATATGGATCCTAACAAACACAAACAGAAAAGAAAACCGTGCTCAAGTGAAACAGTGCTCAAGATAAAAAATTGGAGCAGTCTTACCAATTAGACGGACAAATAAGGGAAATCCCTCAGATTGTAGGAGGAAGGTGGTACCTATTGTACTAGCCAGGTAAGAGGGTAGGGAAATAATATGTAAACCACTGTTTTCCCTGTGAACCCTCCACGAGCTCCTGTCCTGACAAGGACAGGCCCCAAGTAAATCCTGCTATGGATACCCACCAACCAAAGAGAAAAAACAATAGAAAAAAAGAAAAGAAAATAATGTCTATAATCTCCCAACGCGTTTCAAATCCGATGGGGGAGAATCATCAGGGGAGTTGTATGATTCACGACCAATGGGTCTGCGATAGTCCGTAAAAAATAATCAGATCTCATTCATGAGGGTCCGTGTAGAGCCTGGGTCCCGCAGTGGCAGGGAATACCCATATGAGGTTAACAGATGTCCGTTGTATCCGTAACTTGTAAGGAGTCCCTGCATACTGATCCAAGTACCTCCCCTATATAGCCCCCCTAATACGTCAGCTGTTAAGGATGATTACCCCAATGAGTGGGTTGGTAATACATACCTGATTCAGAGCCATGTGTGTTCTTTCGCCACATGCTGGGCATTTTAACTAGATGTATTAAAAGTTATGTTTTATATAATGGATATCCTCCACTGCTGCTATTATACTGTTACCAATTTTGAACTGCATTTAGCCTACTTTTTTATTTTGGGCCTACTAACTGTGTCTGCGCCACTCATTACAGTTGTCCTCCACTGAACAAAGCTATGCCGCCTGTTTTGTCCTGTTACCCATTTTGAACTGCATTTAGCCTACTTTATTATTTGGGCCTATATCTGTGTTTTCTCCTCATCCTGCCCATTGCCCAGCCACTGCTAGATGAGTCTGCTGGTGCATTGACCCAGACCACTACATTCCCCTTGCACTCTACACAGCCTGAATCTGACCCTGCTGAAAGTCAGGTTCCCCTTCCCGCATACTATACTACCTTACACAGGGACAAATAGGAAGGTGCAGATGAAAGTGCATGTTCCTTCATCAGGTGGGGGGGCATACTTGTTGGCGACGTCACTGGCACAGGGCCCCTCATAGTACGCAAAAATGTCTCTGGCAGTGGGAGGCGCCACCCGCCATCAAACACACCGCTGTACTATGAGGGGCCCTGTGCCAGTGCCAAGTGCCAACGAGTGGGCCCCCCCCGCTTGCTCAGGATCACAGCACTTGCAAAGTTGAAAGACTTACCTCTCCCTGCTTCACCACCGTGACGTATTCCGCGTTTCCTGGGCCCACGAAAATCTTGAGCCAGCCCTACCCCCCACAACTTTAGCCAAATTACCCCCTGTTTTCAATGCCTAACTATTATTATAAAGTAAATTAAGAATGACAAGCTTTAGAAATAAGAATTGATGTTTTTGGCATCAAAATGGGCTCTGTAGCTGTTTTCCTGTCCTCCACTCACTGCCGACTTTGATTCCCCATTGACTTGCATTGGGTTTCGTGTTTTGGTCGGCCTCCGACTTTTCAATATAATCGGCTGATTTCACCCGACCCGACTTTTGACAAAGTTGGGTTTCGCGAAACCCGACTCGATCCTAAAAAGTAAAAGTCGCTCAACTCTACTCTTCAGAATGGCCCATCTGAGGTTCCACACAGTCAGTTGGGCATTTGGAAATTTTTGATGATTGGGGTGCCACCTCTGAGGATTGTACTGTGTGTGATGTTAACATGGAGGAAGAGGAGGAGAGGCCACGTGTCACAGAACTTGCCATCCACTCGAGCACATGCTCTTTCTGAGCCTCACAAGGAGTACCGCCGTGCGGCTGTTTTCAGTGGTCTTTGGGTGGGTCGAGATAGTGTTTGTTCAGTTGAGCTTTCATTCACATTAACACCAACCCATGTACATGTCAAACACCAAGTCTATTCCCCCTTCCACCATGACCTGGCTTTTTCCCTTTCATGTTGTTAGTAGCCTTCCCCTCTTGTACGCTGCTGTTTCACAACCTTAGGCCCACAGCTGTCAATCACTATTTATTTTCTTGGATAGTGTGCCTGAACAACACTATTATGCCTAACAATTTTTAAGTGGAAATCTGGCCTTCTGATTTGCCACCGAACACAGTTTTAGCACAAATGATTTGGAGTAGCTAATGGGGATTCCGGAAACTGCCACACAGTATTTGCACAATCTACTTCGATGCTGAAAGATCGATTTCAAACAGGACAAGTTCACTTTCAGCATCAGCACTAGCTCAGGAGCGACCTCTCTGCACTGTTACACCGAGCAAATGGCATCAGCAAAACAAGATGTCCGCTTTTTATATGGCCAGGAACATGTGATTTTGGCAGCCAATCACAGAAGACCTTGTGTCATGGCATTGTGGATGGTTTCTGTGCCCTTATTGGTTGCCGGAATCAACACACATAAAGTTATGCAAAAAAAAAGCACATGCTGTCCTGTAATTTCTTGAGACGCTCCTCTAAACTCTCCACACCCCCTTCCCGAATCAAACACATTTCTCTTTCTCCCCCGCTCATCATACAGCACCACTATCCTAACCAAAGTCATACAAAAGCATTAGTGGAAACACAATGATTTACCGAACTGTGACTGACTTTTGCTGACTTTGAGAAAAAATGCTAGCGAAAGTGAACACGAATCCGAATGCGCTATGCTCGTGCCGAATTTGGGATTGCCGAACGTTTTCTAAATATCTTCACTCATCTGTAGCTGGATGTATTACACAATGACACAATTTGCGTATGTACTCTGATATACAAACTTTTCTACTGACCTATTTATGTATATACTGTATATCTGATGCCTAGGTGACTTGTACAAGTAAAAAAATCACACCCTAGTATCAATCTGGAAAAAATTTCAGAAAGGATTATATAGGCTTTCTTACTTTGAATTTAAAAATAAGTACACCAGCCCTGTCAGGTCTGAGATATCTATTTAATAATGGATTAAGTTTTCATTGCAAAAGCAGTTGATGGATCCACTTTAAAGATGGTGCTTTTCTCTTTGGTTGCTCTACACCAAAATAATCAAGCCATAGTTACACCTGAAGGCTTTATTATAAGCTTGGTACTTGGTAATATGGCCAAATAAAATGTGACAGAATCCATCTTTAACCCTATTGGCATTTCCCAATATACGAGGATTTTTTCTCGCACCATCGAGTATACATCAGACCCTCATTCTCCCATATTCTTGTTCATCTTCTCCATGTTTTATTCAGCAGGTTGTTGTTTTCACTATCATCTATACAAGTTTTACATTTAAATAGTTTTGTCTCCGGTTCCATGAAGCATAGAAATGGACATAATGTCCTATTAAATGAAACATTTTGGGGAAACAATGTAACATTCTTTTGTCTCGCCACATGTGGACACTGATAACTGAATCGGTATTAGAGTATGTGATGTGTCCTCAATTAGACTGGAAATTAAAAATCTAGTAAAGTGTTGAGCACCCCACAAAGGGAGGCAGTTGGCTCAAACCTATTAGAAAGCAATTTGGTGAGTTTAGAAAAGCACAGGAAACTGCATATGGCACGGAACGGAATGGGGAATTCTAACAGGTTGTACAATGGAAGTGATTCTGTTTTCAGCAGCAGTGAACCTGCTAATGGAATACACAAAATGGGAACATGGAGCCTGCAAACTGCCAGCCCCGAGGAAAATCTCCCCGTAATGATAATGACACCGACTGCAATGATGCTAAGAGCAGTAACTGAATTAGAGAATATTCAGAGGATTGAACATAGTTTTAAGCAGTAAATTTGATCTTATTTTAAGTTAAGCAACTACAAGATAATACAGTTTAGAAGTGTCTTGTATTCGTAGTGAAGATAGTCATTTGGAAATTTATACGGACGATGAAACTGCAAAGGCAATGGAGGAACACACGAGAAGAGTGGAAGAGAGAAGAAGACATGCCACAGGTGCCTCAATAAGACATGGCTGGGGTCCACTGAGATAATCATTGCATTGGGCCATGCCAGGTTATATCTAGGCTTATGGTTTACCAGGATATTCCTTCACATTACTTCTTGCAACTTGAGCCGATTTCGCACACAATTTTTTTCCTCATTCCGGTCTCTTTTTTTAGTGGGCTCTATTTCTGGTCTGATCGTCCGTTTTTACAATGTTTTTAGGGTTAATAGGTCAGCTAATGTTTCTGTGGATATAACATGTAAAAGCAAGGCTCACCTTGTATGCAAAGTAGGCACAACTCTCCTCCATAGCATGTAGAAATCAGAATAGTGCTGCCATGTCCTTGACTTCCATTGCAAGACTCATCAAATTTATTGTCACAAGATGAGTCTCAAAGGGCAGAGGCAGATGACCGTCTTCTCTCCTTCGGAGAAAAATTGGTCTGATTATGCTAATCAGATTCTTATCAGCGTTTAATCAGAGTGGGATCTGATTTTCTCGGTGATGGGAAAAATAGGTTTTCTACCTTCTACATGCAGTTTGTGAAAATTGCACCACGTCAGAGTGCAGTCCAATTTTTTGTGATGGACACATTGACTTGAATGTCATCTGATTCTTGGAGGCAAATTGTGCATGCTGCAATTTTTTTCTTTGGACCACTTGGTCAGACATGTGCACAACCTTGTAGAATTACATGGGAATGAGGGTCAATTGTCAGAACCATGGATAGCACTCATCCAATTTATATGGCCATCTGCACGAGCCTTTACATATATGATTTCATTTTCCTTTGAGATTAGTCAAGGGAAAATGCTGATTATATTACATCTCAACATTAATGACACAGGACTATCATTTTCTCTTGTGGTTTCCACTAGACATATCAAGTATATAGATTTTATTCTATTTAATCATCACCGTTGCCTTGTTTTTACAGAGCATATTGTAAAGCTTGGAAATGTAATATTCCTTCAGCCAGTTCAAGCGCATTAGACACAACTGCACAGAGGATGAGGACTACGAATCACAGAGCAGAAACTTGAGAAAGAACTTTCTGCTCTCCCACCCGAGTGATCGATGAAGCCAGAAATAGAGCAGAACGTCTTTGACAGGATGATTGCCCATCTCGGAAAACAAGGAAGAATAACACTGGAAAAATCTCATCACAACCTACAATGTTTACCATGACAAAATCTGAAGAATACTTGATAAACTTTGGTCTCTCTTGATGACATATCCTCAGTTAAAGGCTAGCATTCCCAGTAATCCCCATCTCACTTACCACCCATCCAGCTCTATCACAAACACCTTAGCCATAGGAAAGCTTAGACAACTATCAGGTCCAAAAATGGTGGACAATACCCAGTCATTACTGTAGACCAAAGGGTCATTTAGATGAGGGACACGCAGATAAAAATGCTGTCAGAACATATCACATTGGGTGCAAACATTCAAAAGCAATAACACAGGAGAGTTTTCTGATATTAAAGGGAAGGCGCAAAAAAAAATTCAACAATTGAAAAAATGTCAAGTATTAATGTTTTAATTCTTTTTAATATTATTATTTGTTTTTAATGGAGTAAATATGAATAATAATTTTAAAATATTTGGTATTCACGCTTTTAAACACTAGGGCGGGTAGCTACTGAAAACTTAGTGTACAACTTGCTCACATTATGACTTCAGCAAATGTGGGCAGGGTCTGCTCACGTGTGTGATGTCACTTTCTCTCCTCCCCTTTTGGATGTCTTTTTTTTGTCTGCAGTGTATCACCCATGCCATGATTGGATTAGATTCACGGGTCTGGGGCACATCACCCATGCCTATGATGGAATTAAATACATGGATCTAGGGTGTATCATGCAGGATGGGGATTGAATGCAAGGGTCTTGGGCGTATCATGCAGGATGGGGATTAGACAGACGGGTCTGGGGCGTATCATGCAGGATGGGGAATAGACACATGGCTCTGGGGCATATCACGCAGGATGGAGATTAGATACACTAGTCTGGGGCGTATCATGCAGGATGGGTATTAGATACACGGGTCTGGGCGTATCACGCAGCATGGGGATTAGATACAAGAGTCTGGGGTGTATCACGCAGGATGGGGATTAGATACATGGGTCTGGGGCATATCACGCAGGATGGAGATTAGATACACTGGTCTGGGGCGTATCACACAGGATGGGGATTAGATACAAGGGTCTGGGGAGTATCACATAGGATGGGGATTAGATACATGGATCTGTGTGTATCACGCATGATGGGGATTAGATACGTGGATCTGGGGAGTATCATGCATGATGAGTATTAGATACATGGATCTGAGGGGTATCACGCAGGATGAGGATTAGATACACTGGTCTGGGGCGCATCACACAGGATGGGGATTAGATACACTGGTCTGGGGTGCATCATGCAGAAGGGGCATTAGATACATGGGTCAGTAGCAGCCCTCAGCGGCCACAGAATGGGCAAATCACATTAGATGCACCAATCAGGGTAATGGGAGTTGGGGTTGATGACAGGTGTGATTGGTCAAAATATAGTGCACCACAGGATAATGGCCTCATATAGTGGACCACAGCATAATTGCCCCATATAGTGCCCCAAAGTATAATGGCTCCATATCTTGACCCACAGTATAATGGCCCCATTTAGGTGAATCCTGTGTAGTGCAGCGGGGTGGGTGCAGTGTGACAGGCAGTGACCACAGGGAAAGTTCACAGCAAAATGTATTTAATGTTAAAAACTCACACAAGTGTACAGCACTCGGTATACTCAGGATCGCAGCGCAGCAATCCTGTCACATAGTGAAAACAAATATCAGCTTTTTCAACTGATGGCATATCAAAATATGTCTCTCATTGCTAGGGTGCCAAACAAGAAACAGCTCATTGTAGGTAAAACCAGTGAGCTGTCTCAAGACCTTCACAACCTTATTGTTGCAAAACATACTGATGGCATTGATCACAGAAGAATTTCTAAACCACTAAAGGTCATAATGAGCATTGTTGGGGCCATAATCCAGAACAGGAAAGTACATAATTTCACCCTAAACCGGCTACGACATTTCAAACAAGGGAGTGAAGAGAAGAGTTGTCCAAGAGGCAAGGGGCAAGGACCACCTGTGGAGAGATACAAAAAGACCTGGAATCAGCAGGTACAATTGTTTCCAGGGAAAACTATAAGAAATGCATTTAACCTCCATGGCCTGTATGCACGCTCACCATGCAAGACTCCATTGCTGAACAAAAAGCATGTTCAACCAGGTTTAAAGTTTGCTCAACAAAATTTAGACAAGCCTGTGAAATACTGGGGGAAAATAGTCTGGTCAGATGAGACCAAAATTGAACCCTTTGCATGCCACAATACGCATGATATTTGGAGGACAAAAGGCACTGCCTATCATCCTAAAACACCATACCAATAGTAAAGTTTGGAGGTGGGAACATCATAGTGTAGGGCTGTTATTCAGCATTCAGCACTGGCACACTTCATATAATTGAAGGATGGATGAATGGACAAATATAGCTAGATATTCTTGATAAAAATCTGTAGCCATCTACTAGGATGATGAAGATCAAACAATGGTGTACATTTCAGCAAGACAATGATCCCAAACACACAGCCAAGGAAACACTCAATTGGTTTCAGAGAAAGGAAATAAAGCTGCAAGAATGGCCCATCCAATCAAATGACCTGAATTCAATACAAAATTTATGGAAGGAACTAAAGTCCAGAGTTCATAGAAGGAGCCCATGGAGCGTTCAGGATTTGAAGAGTGTTTGTGTGGAAGAATTAGGCAAAATGACACCTGAGCAATGCATGCTACTAGTTTCTGCATATGGGAGGTGTCTTAAACCTGTTATCACCAACAACAACGGGTTTTGTATAAAGTATTAAATAAATTTCAGTAAGCCTGTTCAATACTTTTTCTCTGTGTCATTTCTCATTATTACAGACTAGCTATTGAACCCGTTCTACGCCCGGGTGGCGAGCATTTATATTGGTATATGGTCTCCATACTGGTATGTGCTGCTCCATCCTGCATCCCCATCCTGTCATGTGCTGCTCCATCCTGCGTCCCCATCCTGTCATGTGCTGCTCGATCCTGCACCCCCTTTCTGTCATGTGCTGCTCCATCCTGCATCCCCATCCTGTCATGTGCTGCTCCCATCCTGCGCCCCCGTTCTGTCATGTGCTGCTCCCATCCTGCGCCCCCGTTCTGTCATGTGCTGCTCCCATCCTGCGCCTCCATTCTGTCATTTGCTGCTCCCATCCTGTCATGTGCTGCTCCCATCCTGCGTCCCCGTTCTGTCATGTGCTGCTCCCATCCTGCGCCCCCATTCTGTCATGTGCTGCTCCTATCCTGCGCCCCCGTTCTGTCATGTGCTGCTCCCATCCTGCGCCCCCGTTCTGTCGTGCTGCTCCCATCCTGCTCCCCCGTTCTGTCATGTGCTGCTCCCATCCTGCGCCCCCGTTCTGTCATGTGCTGCTCCCATCCTGTCATGTGCTGCTCCCATCCTGCGCCCCTGTTCTGTCATGTGCTGCTCCCATCCTGCGCCCCGTTCTGTCATGTGCTGCTCCCATCCTGCGCCCCCGTTCTGTCATGTGCTGCTCCCATCCTGCGCCCCCGTTCTGTCATGTGCTGCTCCCATCCTGCGCCCCCATTCTGTCATGTGCTGCTCCCATCCTGCGCCCCCGTTCTGTCATTTGCTGCTCCCATCCTGTCATGTGCTGCTCCCATCCTGCGCCCCCGCTCTGTCATGTGCTGCTGCCATCCTGCACCCCCATTCTATCATGTGCTGCTCCCATCCTGCGCCCCCGTTCTGTCATGTGCTGCTCCCATCCTGCGCCCCCGTTCTGTCGTGCTGCTCCCATCCTGCTCCCCCGTTCTGTCATGTGCTGCTCCCATCCTGCGCCCCCGTTCTGTCATGTGCTGCTCCCATCCTGTCATGTGCTGCTCCCATCCTGCGCCCCTGTTCTGTCATGTGCTGCTCCCATCCTGCGCCCCGTTCTGTCATGTGCTGCTCCCATCCTGCGCCCCCGTTCTGTCATGTGCTGCTCCCATCCTGCGCCCCCGTTCTGTCATGTGCTGCTCCCATCCTGCGCCCCCATTCTGTCATGTGCTGCTCCCATCCTGCGCCCCCGTTCTGTCATTTGCTGCTCCCATCCTGTCATGTGCTGCTCCCATCCTGCGCCCCCGCTCTGTCATGTGCTGCTGCCATCCTGCACCCCCATTCTATCATGTGCTGCTCCCATCCTGCGCCCCCGTTCTGTCATGTGCTGCTCCCATCCTGCGGCACCGTTCTTTAATTTGCTGCTCCCATCCATATGCCCCATACGCTGCTCCATAAGATGCTCCATAGTATATGCCCCGTATCAGGTGGCGTAAGTAACAAATAGCTGTGGCATGAAGTGCCACAGCCTCATGCCACAGCAATTTGTTACTTGCGCCACCTGATTCCTTTCCGCCGCCATTTTCTTGGTCCTCCTGCTGGCGGAATCGGCGCCTGCGCAGTCCGCGCTTTCCGGCGCCATTTTCTTGAAGACACACCTGCAGTGTGTCTTCAAGAAAATGGCGCAGGAAAGCGCGGACTGCGCAGGCGCCGATTCCGGCAGCAGGACCAAGAAAATGGCGGCGGAAAGGAATCAGGTGGCGTAAATAACAAATTGCTGTGGCATGAAGTGCCACAGCTTCATGCCACAGCAATTTGTTACTTACGCCATTCCTTTCCACCCATTTTCTTCGTCCTCCTGCTGCCAGAATCGGCGCCTGCGCAGTCCGCGCTTTCCGGCGCCATTTTCTTGAAGACACACCTGCAGTGGAGCCGGAGTGTCTTCAAGAAAATGGCGCCGGAAAGCGCAGACTGCGCAGGCGCCGATTCCGGTAGCAGGAATCGGCGCCTGCGCAGTCCGTGCTTTCCGGCGCCATTTTCTTGAAGACACACCTGCAGTGGAGCCGAAGTGTGTCTTCAAGAAAATGGTGCCGGAATGCGCGGACTGCGCAGGTGCCGATTCCTGCTGCCGGAATCGGCGCCTGCGCAGTCCGCGCTTTCCAGCGCCATTTTCTTGAAGACACACTCCGGCTCCTCTGCCTGTGACTGGTCAGAGGGCGGCGCCGGCGCGCATCAAGCGCGTCATCGCGCCCTCTGAACTCTCACAGCAGAGGAGTGGGAGACGGAGCCGCACGCAGTGCTGGAACGGGGAAAGGTGAATATACTTACCCTCCTGGCGGTCCCTGACTCTCCGGTGGAGATCGCGGTATGCGTTCAGTGCTTACGCATACCGCGATCTCCTGGGAGCGTTACTCTGTGGGGGCCAGACTGCGCCGGCGCTTGCGCCTGCGCAGTCTATAAAGGCTTCGGACAGAGTGACGCTCCCAGCGTTATATTATAGATAGCTTAACTTATGGACATCTGTGGTTGATTTATTTGCCTGTGTGTATTGGTTGGTTTGTTACCAACAGCTAGTAAGAATTTAATGTCAATAGCACCTTTAAATATATATTTACTAAGAAAATTGGTGACATAATCAATACTTACTTCACCCACTGTATGTACATACATTATACATTTTTTTATAGCGCCATTTATTCCATGGCGCTTTACATGTGAAAAGGGGGCAAATATAGACAAATACAATAAACATGAGCAAAAATAAGGCACTAACAGGTACAGAAGGAGAGAGGACCCTCACAGTCTGCAGGGGATGGGTGAGGATACACTAGAAGAGGGTAGAGCTGGTTGTGTGGTGATTCAGTAGGTTGAGGATCACTGCATACTGTATGTATGTATATATATATATATATATATATATATATATATATGTAAAAAAGAGGAACAGCACCAGAAAAAATACCTTAAAGCGTGCACGCTTCCCAGACCAGCATTCCAATGGCCTTTTAGACAGTAAAAAAAGGGAAACAGCACAAAAAAGATGTAAATAAAAGGACTTTAATGCCCTGTGGCGTGGCAACGTTTCGGATAAAAAAAATCCTTTCTCAAGCCAGACAGAGCAAGGAATTATCTCACAATGACCCCACCCACAGTCTTATATTATGTACAATTTGAGTCAGAGTTTCTGTGAAAGTGGCACTGGGTTCATGGGAAGATGAGAATTGGCTTAACTAAAGTACAGCAAGCCAGCCCATGAATTCTAGAAAACTCATCATCAATCATGCTGACTCCAGTTTCACCGTCAACAAACACTGAAATCTCCTTGATTTTGCTCTCCAGCATCACTTCTGCTGTCAGGACAAACTGGGAACTGAAGGTTGACGATAACTGCACCCTTTGCTTATTCAACTCCAGACTGCCAAGGGTTAAATGAGTCTCCTTTTGCTTATGCATCAAAGAACAGGCCCCAATAAATTTTCCTTTTTTTTCCACGTAAAAAACCACTCCCTTCTTTTTGCAAATCTCCAGGGAAATGTACAATGCAGAGGCACCCCCTAACTACATGGGTTCCTTCACCTCCAGAACTGGTTCACCGCTAGACTGCTTCCCTGGCAAAGGGGCAATAACCCAAAAAAAGAGGCTCTGAAGAAGGTGGTCTTAACCATCTATCCCGAAGGCGTCTATCCATACGTATAGCTGACAACATAGCAGCCTTCAAGGATTCAGGGGTTTCATAAAGCAGCACGGTGGCTCAGTGGATAGCACTGCAGTCTTGCAGCACTGGAGTCCTGGGTTCAAATTCCACCAAGGACAACATCTGCAAGGAGTTTGTATGTTCTCCCCATGTTTGCGTGGGTTTCCTCTGGGTTCTCCGGTTTCCTCCCACATTCTAAAGACATACTGATAGAGAATTTAGATTGTGAGCCCAATCAGGGACAGTGATGATAATGTGTGCAAACATGTAAAGCGCTGTGGAATATGCTAGCACTCTATAAAAATAAAGATTATTATTATAAAGCTTCCTTAAACCTTTCAGTAATGCCCTGTAGAAATTGGCTTCTGAGAGCTTGGTAATTCCATTTTGTATCAGCTGCTCATCTGCGGACTTCGGAGCTATACGTCTCCACTAACCGATTCCCCTGCTGAAGGTGACGCAACCTCGACTCAGCCAAGGAGACTCAGTCAGAGTCACCATAGATACGAGCTAGAGCCCCCCAAAATCCCTCCACAGACTTGAGACAAATCCTACCTGCAGAGACCCTAAAATCAGTGATCTTCAGCCCCTGTTGCTGCTGCCGAACTTCATCTCAAAGGTCATTCACCTCCAGATACAGATAGCGTTGCTGTTCTGCAGCCCTGCAACCGGATCCATAACCAAGGGAGAAAAGGAAAAAAAAACTTGCCTAAGGGAAAAAACACCCACAAATAAAACCATGTGTCAGTTTTTTTTTCTAAATATGCAAATCTGGTGATAATGTCACTCACAGTGTGGGAATGCGCTGTGCAATACGGGGGGAAGAGGGGAAGGAAGCATACATCCCCTACCATTCCTAAATTGGTTCCACACCAATCGCCAAGCAGGAATCTAAGCCCTGCACATCCCTAGAGCTAGGCCTTGAATAGGGAAGGGGGGATGAGCACTGCTCAGTCCCCACTGTACACTAAAGCAGAGGTCCTCAACTCCAGTCCTCAAGGCCCACCAACATGTCATGTTTTCAGGATTTCCTTAGTCTTGCCCAGGTAATAATTGCATCACCTGTGCAATGCAAAGGAAATCCTGAAAACATGACCTGTTGGTGGGCCTTGAGGACTGGAGTTGGGGACCTCTGCACTAAAGAGAAGAAGGGAGACACACAAGGTGGAAGCCACTTAGCTTGAGCAGACTCAGAAAGGTAACACCAAACATCCTCGAACAGCACCAGGGAGGAAGTAAGCCGACTACTATAGCTCCAAACCTTCACAAGGGAAAATGTGAATATCACCGACACTGGTATGTGATAAATAGGTCAAGCACCATAGTAAGAAAAACACTTAATTTATAACCAAGCTCACATGATAAATTGACAGTGCTAGGCGATGAGGTGATGTATAATAAAGCGCTGTGTGTGTGTTGGATTTTGGATGGAGTTGTCATAGTGACCGGACGCTTACCACAAAATTGCACTATGTATACCATTTAGTAAAGTACAGTAGTGTTCAAAATAATAGCAGTCCAATATGACTAATCTGGTTAATCACTGTTTTTGGTATAAATTATACCATATGCCCTTTGAAGTCCCTCAGCCATTTGGAATAGTGTTCGCGCTATTTCAAATCCCAAATCAGATTTTTCTTGTATGAAGCAAAAAATTAGTTTCTCCAACCCTTTTCCATAGTAAAACACAGAGCACACACAGAGGACATTTGTGTGCTATCAGTTTTTTGTCACTTGGTCATTTATTTGTATTGGCAAGTTTGATTCATAACACAGCTCAAAGGAAGTTATGTTTCTGTTTTTGTTGTTGTTGTTGTTGCAGTCCGACCACAAAAAAGGTGAAAAGGCACATTATCGTAATGGGTCTATGACCTATTCATACAAATAACTGATAACATGCGGACCAAAAAACTGATGTGTGATGTGATGTGCTTATTAGCAGATACACAATGAACAAGCGTATGATTTGATATTATTTCGCATCTACAAGTTGTTGATAGTTTCCGGAAATGTAGTTTCTTTTCAGTAAGAAATCTGCAGTGTCTGGTGTTACATGAATGAATGGTTTTTCTTGTCCTTATATAACTGCATTAATAAAAATACAAGATAGCATAAAAATATCTGGTGAGCTCACATCATATCTTGAACATCAAATAACATACTGGATTTCGGCAAGTAATAAAATGTATTAAAAACCTACTGCTGATATGCAGAAAAATATGAAATATCGCTTATCTGGAAAAAAAACATTGCTCATTCATGACAATATATAAATGCAGAATATCAGTCATATCGAAATTACATCGTAATTTAAACTAGACCAAGAATAAACTATTGATATATGTTCACAATTTGATAATATTACATTACATTACAATATTAATATTACATTACTACTGGCTCCAACAATACAGATATCCCCTCCTATGGATATAGGATATAGAAAATTGGCAAACTATCAATCAATTACAGATTTTTACAAATATTCTCTAAAATTAAAAGAAAGTCCATTTGTGATGAGTCATAATTAGTGATGAGCGAATATACTCGTTGCTCGGGTTTTCCAGAGCATGCTCGGGTAACCTCCAAGTATTTGTTAGTGTTGGGAGATTAAGTTTTCATCGCAGCAGCAGAATGATTTACAGCTATTAGCCAGGCTGAGTACATGTGGGGGTTGCCTGGTTGCTAGGTAATCCCCACATGTACTCAGGCTGGCTAATAGCTATAAATCATTCTGCTGCCGCGATGAAAACTTAATCTCCGAACACTGACAAATACTCCGAGGTTACCTGAGCATGCTTGGGAAAACCCGAGCAACGAGTATATTCGCTCATCACTAGTCATAATTAAAATAAAAACAAAAGGAGTTGCACCTTACAATTCTCTCACTGATCCGGTGTAGACGTGCCTTCTTGACGGTGGCTGTAGTGGTTACGTGTTCACCTCACTGATGTCAATTTTTATTATTTTACACTACTGTATATTCAGCTGATTGTAAAAAAATATACGGAGCAAGAAAAAGTTATTTTAAATGGCCTGTAAAGATACTATGTTTCTATCAGCACATATCTTTAGCTGTCACCATGTTGGCTTGCTTACTACACTATGGGCCCTATTCATAAATGTTTTACACCAGTTTTCTGGTGCAAAAGACTGAAATTTATAACAAATTTTGCACAACGCAAAGTTCACAAAATGTTTGCTTTTTTTCTGTTTTCATGCCAGTCCCTGGCTAGCTCCAACACAGTTGGGTGAGACAAGACAATGGGCGAGACAGGACATGGAGGCAGCTGACTATTGAATGGATACTAAGTTACCCCACTAACCTATGCCAGAAATGTTACTCTAGTCCTTGATTGAAATAGTATTTCTGATTCATTACGTAGCAGGCACATCTTAGTGAATTCTGCGCATCTTACCTCATCACAACTGAACATCTTACCTCATCACAACTGAACACTTGATTAAGAATGAAACCATTTTCTGATAAACACTAGAAAACTACATTGCGAAGCCGTGTTATAGAGAGGTGGGTCTCTCAATGAAGAAGTTACAAAGCGTATGATGGAGCTGAAAATGTGCCAGGAAATATTGTCTAGATCAGAGCTCAGGCGGGATGTTTGTTTAGTGCACTGTGGCAAGCTCATAAAATTGCAGCTCGATTAGAAGCAATGGCATTCGGACTGTTTTGGTTATAAAAAACCATTATCCAGCTGACATTGTGGTCAAAATCCTACTCACCCATAGTTGGCCACAACTATTGTAGCCAAGGCCCAATCTCACGTTCGCAGGTCTTGGCAGTACACCAACACCCTCTGTAGTAGCACTATGATGGCAACATGCACAGTGCTGAAATAAGTTATGGAAGCTAAGGTTATGTACTGAGCAAGTGTGGCTGAGACTTGGCTAGTAAGGTTTGCAGAGACCATACTCTGTCTTGACAAATCCTATATTAAATATTAAATTATAAAAATAAAAAAGAAAAGTCGAAAACAGTTTAATAGATTACAACAACTTGCAACATAACCACAACACAGTCGCACATACCGTAGAACTTCAGCCAGAGTTCATTATTGCTTTTGCACCTGCTTCCTTTCTAATTTTTGGAGTTTTAAGTTTGTTTTTTATTCGTGCCAAACTCCTTTTAATTTTGCTCCTTTTTTAATCCTTTCACGACCTTTGATGTCTATTTATGTTAAAGGTCATGTCCCTGCCTTTAATGCAAGCTCCGACACTTGATCCCGCATTTTTCCCCACTTCCCCGTACTTGATGTCTGATTTAATCAACCATCAAGTGCCTTTAACAGCTGCAGGCAGTTGTTAACCTTCTAAATCCTGCGGTCAATCACTGAGAGCAGGATTTAATATGCGTCAGCCGGAAGTGTGTCACAAATACCACCCATTGGCGCTCTTGCCACGTGATTGCGGTGCACCGATAGGTTGTCATGACAACCGGGAGTCTGCAGAAGACCCCTGTTCCTGTCATTGTGAATCTCCTATGAACGCTGACTCATGGCCAGCGTTCATAGGATATCTTGATTTTTGTTATATGTAGTAGTGCTGAAGCCCAATTATGTATAGCATAGGCAACCAGACAATCGCAGTTTCAAGTTTCCTAAAGAGACAATTGAAGTCAGTAAAAATTGTGAAAAAAAGAGTTTTAAAATACAAAAAAGTAAACGAAACACAAAAGTTCAAATCACCCCCATTTTGCCCCATTGAAAATAATACAATTTTAAAAAATACACGTTTGGTATCACTGATTTCGGAAATGTCCAATCTATCAAAATATAAAAATAATGAATCTGATTGGTAAATGACGTAATGAGAAAAAGATCAAAGCGCCAGAATGACTCATTTTTGACCACTGCAACATTGCAATCCAATGCAATAAGAGGCGATCAAAACATCATTATCTACCTCAAAATAGTATCAGTAAAAATGTATGTCCTAATGCTACGGGTCTTGGGAAACAGCATTTCTTGCAAATTTCATAATTTTTTTTCACCACTTAAATAGAAACAAACCTGTACATGTTTGGTATCTGCATACTCGTACTGACATGAGAAATCATATTGCCAGGTCAATTAATTTTACCATATAGTGAGCATGATAAACAAAAAATCCCAAAAATCAATTGTGTAATTGCACTTATTTTTGCAATTTCACCCCACTTGGATTTTGTTTCTCCTTTTCCAGTACACTATATGGTAAACTCAATGGTGTCTTCCAAAAGTACAACTCGCCCCCCAAAAAGCCCTGATATGTCTATATTTATGGAAAAATAAAAAAGTTAGGATTCTTGGAAGGAGGGGAGGAAAAACACAGAAGCGCAAAAACGGAAAATTGCAAGATCAAGAAGGGATAAGAAAACTATTTTATATGTATTTGTGTCAGGCCCCACGACTTGGGAGTCAAACACTATTGTATGGTCATTGTATTGTTGTTATTACTTTGCTATGGAATCAGTTTGCCTCTTTTAGAAGTTGTCCTTTCTCTCTCCCTGTAGCCCAACTCTCATGTTTGTAACCCCTCCCTTTTTCCTAAGTGTTTGTCAGCCATCTTGCTAGGTTTGTCTCTATACATCCCTAATTCAGAATTGTCTTTTTACCTGCTGCAGTTGCTGTTACTGTTTTGCTTAATACAAGAATTCAGCCTGACCATAAACTTCTTCCTCTAATCCTCATGCGTGCATCTGCAATCCAGTCAAGCTATCTGAGGAAGTTCTTGGTGTGGGTACTGGTCTATACAGAAATCCATAGAAATGATGTCTCAGGAGCCCCACTCTTGCAGCCTAGTTACAGAGTCAGAATAATAAGACTGTTTTTTATATGTTCCTCATTGTGGGGCACTGGGCCAATTCACCATTTGCCACTATTTAACAAGTTGCTAATTTTTAGCACAAATGTGCTCCAGTCACCTCATTTCTTTTTCTTGTAATTCAGAACCTTTTTGCACACATATTACAGTTGCGTGCAACATTTTAATAGTACATGCAACTTTTTTGCTTTTAAAATGTACAAAAATAGTTAACCCCCCAAAAAAGAACATTTTATTATTTTGGGTAAAATTTATGAACCACGTTTGTTATTTTGATGAATTACGCTCAAATGCTATCAACGAATAATGCTGTCAGGCTGCTGCAGTGCAGTACAGTGCAACCTCCACCAGGGGGAGCTTAAGAGGAAAGTGAGACTGCACACACAGGACAGCAGAACAGACGCCACCAAGTGGCCAAGAGTGGTCAGACAAGCCGAGTCAAAAGCACGAGATAGCACGACAGTATAATAGGATTAGACAGATGGATAGTCAGAACGTAGCCAGAGATCAGTAAACCAGAACGGTCAATATACGGTACAATAGGGACAAACAGCAACAAAGTAAATAATTAAGCCAGGAGATCAGAACCGGAGAATCAAGCAGACAAACAGACAGAGAAATACTGGGAAAAGGGCAGTCAGAGGGAGTTAACAGACACAGGACAAGTCAGGGTTCACAGCAGGGCAAATCAAGAGCTACCAGCAGGGTCAGGTTAACACACCGAAGGCAGAACTATAGCTGGCACTGCCAGCAAGATTCATGGGAGCTAAATAGCAAACCTGAACCCAGAATGAGGCAGAGCAAAGTTAACCCTTGACATGATCTGTCCAGAAAAAAGGACAGACACTAATAAACCCTGGAATGGATCATGACAAACGCAAGACAAAAAAGAAAAGTGATTTATAAAAAACTACAAATTACGATTTGGGCCCTCAATTTTTTTTTTTTTAATCGGCACTTTATACGAAAAAGGCTGCAAACGCCTGGTCTAGATAAACAGGCTGAATTTTACACAGATTTTTACTTTACTGTTATTATTACTGACACAAATTTATATTATGCAGCAAGAATATTTATTAGTTCACACCTGTCCCTGCCCAACTGGAGCCTGCAATCTCATTTCCTGAGAGCTTCGCATAGGGAAGGATCTGGTGGTTAGGAGTCCATTAACCTGCCAGTATGTTTGTGGAGTGCACGAGAAAGCCAGAGCTCCCGGAGGCCACCTCGACAAAACTGTTAATAACACCCTCGTTGGATTTAGACCTAACCTCCCAGCAAGACACTAGTGCTACTTCACTTCTTATTTTTTGCAGGATTTATTTTAAACCAAGAAGAATAGAGAAGAAATGACTGGTACATGGGAAAGCCTTTTTGGCATGCTTTGTGTGCGTTCAGTTGTGACTCAAGACAATGAACTTGGCTCAGTAAATGTTTAGTTTATACATAAGTTGGCCCTTTCCTTTGAGTTTTAAAACTTCATAAAAACACACCTGGGAGTGAGCGTTCCCTGACTAGCCGCAGCCTGCCCGTCTCTACATCACTGTGCTCTCCTCTATACAGCTGTCAGTTTTATGTTACAGCAGAGGGAGGGGAGATAGAGAATCAGCTGCAGCTTAATTGGACAGAGAACTAGCAGGTGTTCAGCTCCGTGTCTGGCCGGCTTCCAAACTTTGTTGCTGGAAGCCGATCATTAAAATTACCAACATGTACTTAGTTTGCGAGAGGAAAAGTTTTAAAACTATCTGGAGCCATCGAAGAATATATTAATGTTAAGAATAATTACATGACAGAGGTATCACGCGAATGCGATATAATACTTAGAATAACAAGTAGAGGTATAGCAATAGATGTTTAAGGGACTTCATTCCAACTGGGCCCCAACTGTGGGGACAGCAGGACAGACATATAAGATGACAGCTGTGGAATAAACAGAGACGAGACATCTTATCATGCCAGTCTCATAGAGTCAACCACCTTTGGCATACCGAGGCCTGTGCTCAGTACACAAGACACCGCGCTCCATACAATGTCAGTAGTCAGATAGTCTACTGACTTTTCCTCACAGCATGGGGCAAAGCAAAGGCGAGATTCTCCTTACCTCTGCATGCTCGGAAAATGAGAGAGATAAAAATTTCATAGACAGAGCAATGTTGGGCTTGGCGACCTCAGTACTTGTATTAATTAGTACCTTTTCAGGTTGTTTGACAATGAATGAAGGAAGGGAGGCTGCAAACAAAACACAATTTTATTAAAGACAATCACTAATATACTGCATGTATCAATCATTTTTCACAAGTTAAATATGTCCATTGCTGTAGTTAAAATCCATTCATATACTCCTACACCTAGCTGATCAAGAATAAGTTGAAAAGAAGGTTACTTTGGCTGGTGGTCTTAGATTAATTAATTTGATAACTGCCGTAAGTCTATTTGGTATAAGGTACTTGTATAGTTAAACTCTTTAATTAGAGGTTAAAAGGTCATATGGTTAATCAATCCATTAATATATGTAGTAATCAGGTAATTGATGTGCCAAATAGGTGGAAAATACAATAAAAGATATATTTAAGAGACTTAATGGGAATCTATCACCAGGTGTTTACTCTGTAATTTCAGAGGAGCATGATGTCGAGGCAGACACCCTGATTCCAGTGATGTGTCACTTACTGGACTGCTTGCTGTATTTTTTATAAAAATCCCTGTCTTCTCTGCTTTCTATCTACCAGTTGTCTGAACATGAGCACTCTATAACCTCGCCCACACCACTGATTGGCAGCTTTTGTGTACACTGTGCACTGAGAAAGATGCAAATTAGTGGTGGGGGTGGAGTTACAGAGGAGCAGTAGAATTGCATGGTAGGAGGCAACAAGTCCTCTAGTGATAATCTCATGCTGATAAAACACAGATTTTATTGAAATGGCAACAAGCAGGCCAATAAGTGACACGTCACTACAATCAGGGGACTCTACCTCTACACGATGCTGCTCTCGGATTACTTAACAGAACCTGTTGACAGATTCTCTTTAAGATGATCAACCTTCCATTTCAGTATAATAAAGTCAATCTTGGAGAAAAAAAGCTGACAGCACCACCGCTCAAAGGAAACAACATGCGCCTGCTCACTGTCATGATCCCAATGGCAGGGGATCACAAAAAGGACAAGCACAGATACAAACAAGCTCTAGGGCGATGGAACCTGAGCTGACCGCGACCCTGAACCTAACACACAAATAAAAGTAGCCGGGGAACGTGCCTACGATGATCCTAGACGTCTCGCTCCAGCCGAAGATCTCACTTCCCCTATCAGAAGAAACACAGACCTCTCTTGCCTCCAGAGAAATACCCCACAGCAAATAGCAGCCCCCCACATATAATGATGGTGAAATGAGAGGAAAGCACATACGTAGTATGAAAACAGTTTCAGCAAAATGAGGCCCGCTAAAGCTAGATAGCAGAGGATACAAAAGTGAACTGCGCGGTCAGCGAAAAACCCTTCAAAAAACCATCCTGAAATTACTTGAACTCATGTGCCAACTCATGGTACATGAAAAGCAATTTCAGCCCACTAGAGCAACCAGCAGCAGAGAATCACATATCTGCAGGCTGGACTAAAAACCAAATTAAGCAAAACACAAAACAGGAAAATCCAAACTTAGCTTGTCCAGAAGGTTCTAGGAGCAGGGAGCAGAGGTAACAAGACACACTGGATACATTGATAACCGGCGAGGAAATGCCAGCAAAGCCAGGTTAAATAGGAAACTCCCATATGCTGATGGAACAGGTGGAACCCAGAAACCCAGGAAAGACAAGTCACCCAGTACCATCAGTAACCACCAGAGGGAGCCCAAAAACAGAACTCACAACAGTACCCCCCCCTTGAGGAGGGGTCACCGAACCCTCACGAGAACCACCAGGGCGACCAGGATGAGCCCTATGAAAAGCGCGAACCAAATCATCAGCATGAACATCCGAGGCAACCACCCAAGAATTATCCTCCTGACCATAACCTTTCCACTTGACCAAATACTGGAGTTTCCGTCTGGAAACACGAGAATCCAAGATCTTCTCCACAACATACTCCAATTCTCCCTCCACCAGCACTGGAGCAGGAGGCTCAAGAGAAGGAACAACAGGTACCTCATACTTCCGCAACAACGACCGATGAAACACATTATGAATAGCAAACGATGCCGGGAGATCCAAACGAAACGACACAGGGTTAAGAATTTCCAAGATCCTATAGGGACCGATGAACCGAGGCTTGAACTTAGGAGAAGAGACCTTCATAGGAACAAAACGAGAAGACAACCACACCAAGTCACCAACAAGAAGTCGAGGACCCACGCGGCGACGGCGATTAGCAAACTGCTGAGCCTTCTCCTGGGACAACTTCAAATTGTCCACCACATGACTCCAAATCCGATGCAACCTATCCACCACCATGTCCACTCCAGGACAATCAGAAGGTTCCACCTGACCAGAGGAAAAACGAGGATGAAACCCCGAATTACAAAAGAAAGGAGAAACCAAGGTAGCAGAACTAGCCCGATTATTAAGCGCAAACTCGGCCAGCGGCAAAAAGGTAACTCAGTCATCCTGATCAGCAGAAACAAAACACCTTAAATAAGTTTCCAAGGTCTGATTAGTTCGTTCAGTCTGGCCATTCGTCTGAGGATGGAATGCAGACGAAAAGGACAAATCAATGCCCATCTTAGCACAGAAAGTCCGCCAAAATCTAGACACAAACTGGGATCCCCTGTCAGAAACGATGTTCTCAGGAATCCCATGCAAACGAACCACATTCTGAAAAAACAGAGGGACCAACTCAGAGGAGGAAGGCAACTTAGGCAAGGGTACCAGATGAACCATTTTAGAAAAGCGATCACACACAACCCAGATGACGGACATTTTTTGAGAGACAGGGAGATCCGAAATAAAGTCCATGGAAATGTGCGTCCAAGGCCTCTTCGGGATAGGCAAAGGTGACAACAATCCACTGGCCCGAGAACAGCAAGGCTTAGCCCGAGCACAAACCTCACAAGACTGCACAAAAGAAAGCACATCCCTCGACAAGGAAGGCCACCAAAAAGACCTGGCCACCAAGTCTCTAGTACCAAATATTCCAGGATGACCTGCCAACGCAGAAGAATGGACCTCGGAGATGACTCTACTGGTCCAATTATCCGGAACAAACAGTCTCTCAGGCGGACAACGATCAGGTTTAGCCACCTGAAACTCCTGCAAAGCACGTCGCAAGTCTGGGGAGACAGCAGACAAAATCACCCCATCCCTAAGGATACCAGAGGGCTCAGAATTTCCAAGGGAATCAGGCACAAAACTCCTAGAAAGAGCATCCGCCTTCACATTCTTTGAACCTGGCAGGTATGAAACCACAAAATTGAAACGAGAGAAAAACAGTGACCAACGAGCCTGTCTAGGATTCAGACGCCTGGCAGACTCAAGGTAAATCAAATTTTTGTGATCAGTCAAGACCACCACACGATGTCTAGCACCCTCTAGCCAATGACGCCACTCCTCAAATGCCCACTTCATGGCCAAAAGTTCCCGATTACCAACATCATAATTCCGCTCAGCCGGCGAAAACTTTCTAGAAAAAAACGCGCATGGCTTCATCACTGAGCCATCGGAGCTTCTCTGTGACAAAACCGCCCCCGCTCCAATCTCGGAAGCATCAACCTCAACCTGAAAAGGGAGCGAAACATCTGGCTGACGCAACACAGGAGCAGAAGAAAACCGGCGCTTAAGTTCCTGAAAGGCCTCCACAGCCGCAGGAGACCAATTAGCAACATCAGCACCCTTCTTAGTCAAATCCGTCAAAGGCTTAACAACACTAGAAAAATTAGTTATAAAACGACGATAGAAATTAGCAAAGCCCAAGAACTTCTGTAGACTCTTAAGAGATGTAGGCTGCGTCCAGTCACAAATAGCCTGAACCTTGACGGGATCCATCTCAATAGTAGAAGGGGAAAAAATATACCCCAAGAAAGAAATCTTCTGGACTCCAAAGAGACACTTTGAGCCTTTTACAAACAAGGAATTGGCCCGCAGGACCTGAAACACCTTCCTGACCTGCTGAACATGAGACTCCCAGTCATCAGAAAAAACCAAAATATCATCCAAATACACAATCATAAATTTATCCAGATATTCACGGAAAATATCGTGCATATAGGACTGGAAGACTGAAGGAGCATTAGAAAGTCCAAAAGGCATTACCAAATACTCAAAATGGCCCTCAGGCGTATTAAATGCGGTTTTCCACTCATCACCTTGCTTTATCTCAGGTGACGGTTCAGACGACACCGCCAAATGATGCACAGGTTTGCGCTCCCGTAAACGCCGATCAATCCGAACAGCCATAGTCATAGACTCATTCAGACCAGCAGGCGCAGGGAACCCCACCATAACATCTTTAATGGCCTCAGAAAGGCCATCTCTAAACTTTGCAGCCAGAGCGCACTCATTCCACTGAGTAAGTACCGACCACTTCCGAAATTTTTGACAATAAATTTCTGCTTCATCTTGCCCCTGAGAGAGGGCCAACAAAGCTTTTTCAGCCTGAATCTCTTGGTTAGGTTCCTCATAGAGCAAACCCAATGCCAGAAAAAACGCATCTGCATTAAGCAACGCAGGGTCCCCTGGTGCCAATGCAAATGCCCAATCCTGAGGGTCACCCCGCAGGAAAGATATAATTATCTTGACTTGCTGAGCAGGGTCTCCAGAGGAGCGAGATTTCAAAGAAAGAAACAACTTGCAATTGTTCCTAAAATTCAGAAAACGAGATCTATCTCCAGAAAAAAAACTCTGGGACAGGAATTCTAGGTTCAGACATAGGAGCATGTACAACAAAATCCTGTATATTTTGAACCTTAGTGGCAAGATTATTCAGGCTGGAAGCCAAACTCTGGACGTCCATGATAAACAGCTGAGATCAGAGCCATTCAAAGATTAAGAGGAGGAGGAAGTAGCCAGGCTGCAATAAGGCTAGGCAGCAAACTCTGAGGGGAAAAAAAAAAAAAAAAACTTCCTCAGACTACTTATCCTCCTACTTCAGCCAATACAATTAACACTTTGTGGGCCGGTTATACTGTCATGATCCCAATGGCAGGGGATCACAAAAAGGACAAGCACAGATACAAACAAGCTCTAGGGCGATGGAACCTGAGCTGACCGCGACCCTGAACCTAACACACAAATAAAAGTAGCCGGGGAACGTGCCTACGATGATCCTAGACGTCTCGCTCCAGCCGAAGATCTCACTTCCCCTATCAGAAGAAACACAGACCTCTCTTGCCTCCAGAGAAATACCCCACAGCAAATAGCAGCCCCCCACATATAATGACGGTGAAATGAGAGGAAAGCACATATGTAGTATGAAAACAGTTTCAGCAAAATGAGGCCCGCTAAAGCTAGATAGCAGAGGATACAAAAGTGAACTGCGCGGTCAGCGAAAAACCCTTCAAAAAACCATCCTGAAATTACTTGAACTCATGTGCCAACTCATGGTACATGAAAAGCAATTTCAGCCCACTAGAGCAACCAGCAGCAGAGAATCACATATCTGCAGGCTGGACTAAAAACCAAATTAAGCAAAACACAAAACAGGAAAATCCAAACTTAGCTTGTCCAGAAGGTTCTAGGAGCAGGGAGCAGAGGTAACAAGACACACTGGATACATTGATAACCGGCGAGGAAATGCCAGCAAAGCCAGGTTAAATAGGAAACTCCCATATGCTGATGGAACAGGTGGAACCCAGAAACCCAGGAAAGACAAGTCACCCAGTACCATCAGTAACCACCAGAGGGAGCCCAAAAACAGAACTCACAACAGCTCACCTGTGATGGGAGTCTTGACCGCCGGATCTTAGGTGCTCCAGCCTCGAAACAAATCCAAGTCCAATCAAAGAAGAAAAACAGGAAAGGCAGCTGTGATGTCTTTTACTCAATAAAAGTTTCCTCTCGTGATGGATCGGTGAGTGCTGCCTTTCCTGTTTTTCTTCTTTGATTGGACTTGGATTTGTTTCGAGGCTGGAGCACCTAAGATCCGGCGGTCAAGACTCCCATCACAGGTGTCAGGCTTGGCGCACTTCATGTTTTTGTACCCCCGGCTGTGATGTCTATTACTCAATAAAAGTTTCCTCTCGTGATGGATCGGTGAGTGCTGCCTTTCCTGTTTTTCTTCTTTGATTGGACTTCCATTTCAGTATGTTTATGCTTAAAAAAATTCCTATCTGTTATAAGAACCACATCATGGGTATAACAGACAGTAAGGTTTCCATATTGTTGTATAGATGGCAAACAAAGTTGTAGAATTTAGAAGAAGTCTTAGATTTAAAGATGTTTTCATAAAAGAGTTCCCCAGACATCCATCAACTACTGCTCAGGTCCCCTATAGCGCCACCTCAGGTGAAATGGAACATGACATAACGCCCAATGCATTCAATGGACTGTCTGTAGAATTCGTGCACAAACCAAGTTTCTCTAGAGAGATAAACACTCCTTGTAGCCTCTTTTGAGGAAAGACACCACATATATCAACAATAATAACAGCTGACCAGTGGTAACTAACTACAGCATTGATCAATTATTTTCAGTCTCAACTAAAATCAACCATAGATGAACCAAAGTTGCTTGTGCACCTTAGATAGCTGCCAGTGAACGCTTGTCTGGCTAACAGCTGTCTCTCCCGCCTTCCTCAAACACAAGAACTTATGGTTTTGAGTTGAGTGTTCATGTGTTTTCTATTGAGAGTGTGCTGAGTATCACTGGCAGACTCTCATGGTAGCGGACTATGTGCCTAGAGAGCAAAAGGATCTAGCAAATAAACTCAAACTGTCGATCTTTATCTTCCGACTGTTGGGAGGCCCTCATACACATTAGGCGGCTAGCTGATCCCACCAAAATTGGCAGGTTTCTCCAACTGTAATCTAATACATATTGGTCCTTAAAGGGTGATTCCATTTCAAGCATCTAAACTGTCCCTAGAGCGTTGCAATGTGCATCTGGTGCTGTAATGATGTCCAAAAAGCACTTTATATACTTATATAGTACCTGCTCATTTAGTCATAGGGGTGTGCTCATTTTCTGTTAATTCAGGAGCTTCGTCGCCACTCAATTTGATTAATTTCCCTGGTTGATCTGATGTCACTAGAATCGCTTGGAGCAGTGCGTCTGGCTCCACGCTACACACTGCGCAAGCGTGGCTGCCTTCTCAGCACTGCACAAGTGCATGTGGCTCCATGCTACACACTGCGCAAGCGTGGCTGCCTTCTCAACACTACACAAGTGTGTCTGGCTCCACGCTACACACTGCGCAAGCGTGGCTGCCTTCTCAGCACTGCACAAGTGCGTCTGGCTCCACGCTACACACTGCGCAAGCCCGGCTGCCTCCTCAACACTGCACAAGTGCGTCTGGCTCCAAACGACACACTGAGCAAGCGTGGCTGCCTTCTCAGCACTGCACAAGTGCATCTGGCTCCATGCTACACACTGTGCAAGCACGGCTGCCTCCTCAACAGTGCACAAGTGCGTCTGGCTCCACGCTGCACACTGCGCAAGCATGGTTGCCTTCTCAGCACTGCACAAGTGCGTCTGGCTCCACGCTACACACTGCGCAAGCACGGCTGCCTCCTCAACACTGCACAAGTGCATCTGGCTCCAAGCTACACACTGCGCAAGCGTGGCTGCCTTCTCAGCACTGCACAAGTGCGTCTGGCTCCACGCTACACACTGCGCAAGCGTGGCTGCCTTCTCAACACTGCACAAGTTTGTCTGGCTCCATGCTACACACTGCGCAAGCGTGGCTGCCTTCTCAACACTGCACAAGCGCGGCTCCAAGCACCACGATGCGCAAGTGCGGGATTCCAGTGACATCAACAAGGGAAATCAATCAAATTGAGTGGGCAGCAACGCCCATGACTGAACAGAAAATTAAGCACACCCCTATGACTAAATGAGCAGGTAATATATAAAAATATAAAGTGCTTTTTGGACATCATTACAATGTCACTTTTAATGAAAAAAACAGGTTAGTGATGCACATTACATCACTAACAACAGACTACTGGCAGTTTAGATGATTGAAATGACGTGACAGGTTCCCTTTAATCTGGCACCAAAGTAAATTTAATCCAAAACCTTCTGACACCAAAAAAGAGAAAAATGTGGAAAGCGCCAACAATGTCTATGACAATGACAATTTGATATATCAAATGGAGTTGTTAAAAATTGTTTATGAAAAAACGGTAGAAGAACAGGCACATTACTGTGCAGAAGGGCTCTCAGATACATAAGAGAGGAGGGGAAGACTATCTCCAAGATGCTGCACAGAACGCTTTCAGCTAACGAAAATACACATAAGACAATGCTGAAGCACTTAGAGTGCTAGAAAAGTGGAGATGAAGTTTAAAATCTACTATGGTTGATCACGTAAAATATATAACTATTCCCATGATACGAGCTTTGCAAAACTTTTAAAGAAAAAAAAGCAATAGAAAGCCAGTAAAAAACAAGTGCTAAAATAAATGTGGTGTGTACACAGAGTTGTTCTTTATATGATGGGAGTTTAGCTGAGAGCTCAGGTGAGGAATTGTTTGCTAAGGTGTGTGTTCCAGTGTTTGCCTGTGTGCTCAGGTGAATGTATGCAATGGAGTGTGCAATAAAGCACAGTAGACTATATTGCGCATGTTTACTTCATGTCTAGGTGACCACATGCCAACATGTGAACTGGTTTGTACACTTGTCAAATTGTTTGCTCATACTCAGACTTAGAATTGCTGACCAGGGCCATCAAAGGGTTATTCACTTAAAAAAAAAGTAGCAGTAGATACAGTGACACAAGAAAAAAAAAAATGACCTCTTCTATCCTCCATCAGTACAGCAGTGATTTTCCAGCTGTCCTCCCGATCTTGTTAACAAACTGCTAGTATGTGATTTCTGTAGTCAATAAGTGGCCACAGTGATCATGTGCCATCGTGGCTCAGCGCTGAGCGGTGATGACAGTAAAATACAGCACATGACAATCAGTTTGACTCCTAAACAAAGAGTGCAAGGATTAGGCTGCCGTCACACTAGCAGTATTTGGTCAGTATTTTACATCAGTATTTGTAGCCAAAACCAGGAATGGAACAATTAGAGGGAAAGTATAATAGAACCATATGCACCACTTCTGCATTTATCACCCACTCCTGGTTTTGGCTTACAAATACTGATGTAAAATACTGACCAAATACTGATAGTGTGATGGCAGCCTTACTGGAACATTTACAATGGATAACCGGGAGAAGAAGAGGTGCGTATTATAAAATTAAATATATTCTGCCTTGGTGTTCTTCACTCCTAAGCCTGGCACCGGGGTTACTTTTGACGCTTCGTTAGCCCTGAGATGTCATGATTAGAGATGAGCAAACTTGTTTGGAAAATGTTTGCCAATCTCAAAGTCAGCATGAACATAGCACATTTGGATTCATGCAGCATTTCTCTCAAAATCTGCAAAATTTGGCCAAAGTTCAGTAAATGATCAAGTTACCACTAAGGCTATGTGCACACGATGGTTCTGACCGGCGGTAAGGTGACCACTGGTAAGATCATTACCATCAGTCAGAGTGCTGCAGGTGTCAGCGTGACTCCGCAGCTGTGACCCGCAGTAAAAAGCTTACCACAGGTCTGCAGGCATCGGCTGACAAGAGACTACTACTCTCATCAGCCTACGCCTGCTTTCGCTTATGGGGGCAGTCATCAGACGGCACCTGTTCTCAATATAAAGAAAAAAAAGAAATAAATATTGAAATAAATATAAAACACACAGTACATACCCACCTTACCCCTAATCCCTGAATCCCTTGTCACCTGGAAAAGAGAAAAAAATAATAAAAATAATAAACCACCTGCTTTCGCTGATGGGTGCAGTCATCAGATGGCACCTAAGCTTAATGTAAAGAGAAAAAAGAAATAGATATTGAAAAAAAATAAAATAAAACAATATATACTCACCTTAACACCTATTCCCTGATGCCCATGTCACCTGGAAAAGAGAAAAAATAATAAACCGCCATATCCCTCACCTATCTGCCATAATCCATACTGTCCCACTATGATTCAGATCCTTTGTGGAGCAGACACAGTAGGTGATGCATAGAATCATACAGAGGCAAAAGCGTATATTGAACAAATAATGTAACAATCTTTATTAGATTAAAAGGACATACAAAAATCTAAAATAGTAACCACAGACAATGTTTGGCTATTTTAGATTTTTGTATGTCCTTCTTTATTCTAATAAAGATTGTTGCATTATTTGTTCAATATACGCTTTTGCCTCTGTATGATTCTATGTATGTAGCGTAGAACAGGTGCTTACTACCAGCTTATATGGATGCTATACTTCATTCTAACTAGTTGTTTTTTTATTTATGCACCTTTGAAAGCATCTCTCCATTCAGGGGTTGTTATCTGATTTTCACATTAGGTGATGCGACTGCTCTACCTAGCAGCCTGCAACACACTGAGAGGAGCATGTAATCACTCCTGCAATGTGTAGCGCTGAGCTGCCATAAGTGAGGTCATAGCCTACATAGCCTAACATAGCCTAACCAAACCTTAAAAGGTTCACTCATCTCATGATGTCAAATGAAGTCTAGTCACTAAGTCTCATGCGACATCATAACATGTGTTTTAAGGCCTGGTAAGTGCCAGAGGCATCCAGACATGCTTCATGCGGCCTAGTAAACCAAAGAGGCACCCATGATGTTAAGCCAAGGATGCTGGGCACAGATGTAAAGATGTCTGTTGCTGAGAACAGAACTAGATTCCAGACCAGGGCAGTTGGAATTGAATTGCTCATCTGTAATAACTAAGTACTCTTAATTTTCTGTTTTTATTGTACAGAACTTGCTATTTTCCCTGTTTTTTTTCAATGAAAACTGAATAACCTCATGTGTCTAAACTTTTACATACAGTACAGACCAAAAGTTTGGACACACCTTCTCATTTAAAGATTTTTCTGTATTTTCATGACTATGAAAATTGTACATTCACACTGAAGGCATCAAAACTATGAATTAACACATGTGGAATTATATACTTAACAAAAAAGTGTGAAACAACTGAAATTCTGTCTTATATTCTAGGTTCTTCAAAGTAGCCACCTTTTGCTTTGATGACTGCTTTGCACACTCTTGGCATTCTCTTGATGAGCTTCAAGAGGTAGTCACCGGAAATGGTTTTCACTTCACAGGTGTGCCCTGTCAGGTTTAATAAGTGGGATTTCTTGCCTTATAAATGGTGTTGGGACCATCAGTTGTGTTGTGCAGATGTCTATGAATACACAGCTGACAGTCCTACTGAATAGACTGTTAAAATTTGTATTACGGCAAGAAAAAAGCAGCTAAGTAAAGAAAAATGAGTGGCTACCATTACTTTAAGAAATGAAGGTCAGTCAGTCAGAAAAATTGGGAAAACTTTGAAAGTGTCCCCAAGTGCAGTTGCAAAAACTATCAAGCGCTACAAAGAAACTGGCTCACATGAGGACCTCCCCTGGAAAGGAAGACCAAGAGTCACCTCTGCGTCTGAGGATAAGTTTATCCAAGTCACCAGCCTCAGAAATCACAGGTTAACAGCAGCTCAGATTAGAGACCAGGTCAATGCCACACAGAGTTCTAGCAGCAGACACATCTCTACAACAACTGTTAAGAGGAGACTTTGTGCAGCAGGCCTTCATGGTAAAATAGCTGCTAGGAAACCACTGCTAAGGACAGGCATCAAGCAGAAGAGACTTGTTTGGGCTAAAGAACACAAGGAATGGACATTAGAGCAGTGGAAATCTGTGCTTTTGTCTGATGAGTCCAAATTTGAGATTGTTGGTTCCAACTGCCGTGTCTTTGTGCGACGCAGAAAAGGTGAACGGATGGACTCTACGTGCCTGGTTCCCACCGTGAAGCATGGAGAAGGAGGTGTGATGGTGTGGGTGTGCTTTGCTGGTGACACTGTTGGGGATTTATTCAAAATTGAAGGCATACTGAACCAGCATGTCTAGGACAGCATCTTGCAGCGGCATGCTATTTCATCCGGTTTGCGTTTAGTTGGACCATCATTTATTTTTCAACAGGACAATGACCCCAAACACACCTCCAGGCTATGTAAGGGCTATTTGACCAAGAAGGAGAGTGATGGGGTGCTACACCAGATGACCTGGCCTCCACAGTCACCAGACCTGAGCCCAATCGAGATGGTTTGGGGTGAGCTGGAACGCAGAGTGAAGGCAAAAGGGCCAACAAGTGCTAAGCATCTCTGGGAACTCCTTCAAGATTGTTGGAAGACCATTCCTGGTGACTACCTCTTGAAGCTCATCAAGGGAATGCCAAGAGTGTGCAAAGTAGTCATCAAAGCAAAAGGTGGCTACTTTGAAGAACCTAGAATATAAGACATAATTTCAGCTGTTTCACACTTTTTTGTTAAGTATATAATTCCACATGTGTTAATTCATAGTTTTGATGCCTTCAGTGTGAATGTACAATTTTCATAGTCATGAAAATACAGAAAAATCTTTAAATGAGATGGTGTGTCCAAACTTTGGTCTGTACTGTATATTAGTAAACAATGATTTGGTACTGCCACTTGCATGCCCACAGTTCCATAAAATAAAGCCCCTTAGCCTTTCACCAAGGGCACAATTATTTGTAATAGGTTCTTGGCAGAGAATTAAAATTAATGTTATTATTATTTATTATTATACCGCCATTTATTCCATGGCCCTTTACATGTGAGAAGGGGTATAAATAATAAAAACAAGTACAATAATCTTAATCAATACAAGTCACGACCGGGACATGAGGAGAAAGGACCCTACCCGTGAGGGCTCACAATCTACAAGGGATGGGTAAGAATACAGTAGGTCCTAGAAATTGTGGCAGGACTTGCAATTAGACCACCTGTCCACAGGTAATATAGTGTTTTGTAACTCAAAAGCAGTTATACTCTTCCAATTCCTTTTATTTTTTAATTAATAATCTGGTCGCTTACTAACATGCAGTAGTCCAAGGGGGTCTGGGAGCCCCATCAATTGTAAAGGAATGGAGAAATTGCTTATACTCTCTTGAGATTCTGGTTTGGCTTTTATCCTAAGTCATGTGACAAGGCTGGTTAAAGGGTCGACATTGACTGTTAGGATTGCTACTTCCAATAGGTGACACTAGAGTTCTAGTCCTCTTCCTCTCTGAAGAGACAACTTGCATATACACTCTTTAAAATCTTATGAGTTTTAATGTATTGCTCTGTTTTAAATATAGTTTTATCTGGTTTTTGTTCTGCAACAGTGGGTTAGCTGCAGACAGGGTTAGCTATTGGGGCCAGCCCAGGATGGGAGGAGTTAAGTGGTTATTTGAAAGCAGTTACTTGTTGTCAGACAGATAAGGAAGAGCACTTGGGAATTATAGGACCTATGACTTCTTGTTGCTAGCAGACCTGCATTGAATTAGGTGTTTGTGTGCGAAGAGGGAAGACCATATATTGAATATTGAGTTCTAAAAGAAATAAGTACCTAGTGGCTGAAAGATTCATTATCTCAGGCTAAAGTGAGGACTAGAGGAAGTATTCCTTATCTCTCAGGTGAGCAGGTGTTAAAGGATTATTTACACTAGATAAGAAGCTAGAGTGTATCCAGGCCTGAGGGTCTTAAGGTACCGTCACACTCAGCGATGCTGCAGCGATATAGACAATGAGCCGAGCTAAACTAGATCACTGGAGCGTCGCTGTTTAGGACGCTGTAGAGACGTCAAACACAGCAACTCCAGAACGATGCAGGAGCGATCCAGTGATGTAACGGCAACTCACTTATCGTTCTCGCTGGTTGTTAGCTCCATGTCAAACAGCCGGAGTGTACCGATCCGACACACATCTAGGGGCCCTATGCTCGTTGCTGGCGTCGTTGCTTTTGATGTCAAACATGACGATACACGCCGACCTGGCGACAAAATAAAGTTCTGGACTTCTAGCTCCGACCAGCGATGGCACAGCGGGATCCAGATCGCTGCTGCGTGTCAAACACAACGAGATCGCTATCCAGGACACTGCAACGTCACGGATTGTTGTCGTTCTCTTTGCAAAGTTGCTGAGTGTGACGGTACCTTTAGAAGAGAAGATTGCAAGACTTAAATGTAGGAAGAGGGAATGTGGAGTCAGCTCACTGAATTCCAGGTACCTGAAGAAGGACAAAATCACATACATTGAGCAGCCCCGGTCCTGGGCGCTTCTTGGAGCAAAAGTAAATGAAGAGAGAGCTCCACCATTGATTTAAATGGTAGAACTTCACATTCCCTTGAATGTTCTTTAAAAATTAATATTTGGGTACACCAGTAGAAATCCAGGAAGGCACAAATTGACGTGTTTCGACTAGGTTGTCTTTTTCATGGTCTCCGTGAGTAAGACTACCTAGTTGCAATGCATCAGCATACATTCAAAATCCCCTGCAAAACGGGGTCTGGACACATACACCGACAGGGCCAATAGCCTGCAATGGTGACAGCAGAGTGAATGTCTACTTTTTTCAGGACTGTGCGCATACAGGAGGCAGCCACTCCGACGTAATAATTAATATGGATGTGAGTCATCTTTTAAAACATAAACGTAGCATTTATGGATCATTCCTGCCTATAAACACACGTGTAACATGTTGCCCCCTGTTTACACTCACCTCAGGGGCGTATGGTTCTACTAAAATACTTGGCTGTCATACTCCATGTGTGAGGTTTTTGTAAAAACACTTCAATGTATCACTGATTTTTTTTCTACCATCTCTGAAGTTCCAGAACAAGGAGCACACGGTGTCAGAGATGCAGGCAATTTATTAAGCAGCCATGGCATTATAATGAAAGCAGTGTTTAAGGTGCATTGCTTTAAACACAGTTCTCTCCTTGATAAATAACCCCATTTGTGTGTGCAGTACACATGAATAACAAATAGACCGCTCTCCACTCCCAGGGATTCAGAGATAAAACGCCATCAAACAATAAAAAGCTGAAGCTGAAACTTATTTCCACAAAAGTTATGATTTTTAATATTTATTTTTGTTCTGCAAAACACTTCAGTAGCTTCTTGAAATATGTGCCTGCTCAAATAATTACAATACAGTACACATGAACAGGAGAAAAATCAACTTTGGTGAACCAGATCCAAATGAGCAGTGATTAAAGTCATTTTTTTTTACATGTAACTATGTTACTATGTTACTATGTTATTATACATAATTTTAACCCCTTAAGCCCTGAGGGTGGTTTGCACGTTAATGACCGGGCCAATTTTTACAATTCTGACCACTATATCTTTATGAGGTTATAACTCTGGAACGCTTCAACGGATCCCAGTGATTCTGACAACATTTTCTTGAGACATATTGTACTTCATGATAGTGGTAACATTTCTTTGATATTACCTGCGTTTATTTGTGAAAAAAAGGAAATTTGGTGAAAATTTTGAAAATTTCGCAATTTTCCAACTTTGAATTTTTATGCCCTTAAATCACAGAGATATGTCACACAAAATACTTAATTAGTAACATTTCCCACATGTCTACTTTACATCAGCACAATTTTGGAAACAACATTTTTTGGGGTTAGGGAGTTATAAGGGTTAAAAGTTGACCAGCAATTTCTCATTTTTACAACACCATTTTTTTTAGGGACCACGTCACATTTGAAGTCATTTTCAGGGGTCTATATGATAGAAAATACCCAAGTGTGACACCATTCTAAAAACTGCACCCCTCCAGGTGCTCAAAACCACATTCAAGAAGTTTATTAACTTTTCAGATGTTTCACAGGAATTTTTGGAATGTTTAAAAAAAATGAACATTTTTTTTTTTTCACAAAAAATTTACATCAGCTCCAATTTCTTTTATTTTACCAAGGGTAACAGGACAAAATTGACCTCAAAAATTGTTGTACAATTTGTCCTGAGTGCCCGGACACCCCAAATGTGGGGGTAAACCTTTGTTTGGGCGCATGACAGAGCTCGGAAGGGAAGGAGCGCCATTTGACTTTTCAATACAAAATTGGCTGGAATTGAGATGGGACGCCATGTTGCATTGGGGAGCCCATGATGTGCCTAAACATTGAAACCCCTCACAAGTGACACCATTTTGGAAACTAGACCCCCTAAGGAACATATCAAGATGTGTTGTGAAAACTTTAAACCCCAAAGTGTTTCACTACAGTTTATAATGCAGAGCCGTGAAAATAAAAATTCTTTTTTTTCCACAAAAATTATTTTTTAGCCCCCAGTTTTGTATTTTCCCAAGGGTAACAGGAGAAATTGGACCACAAAAGTTGTTGTGCAATTTTTCCTGAGTACGCTGATACTCCATATATGGGGGAACCACCGTTTGGGCGCATGGCAGAGCTCGGAAGGGAAGGAGCGCCATTTGGAATGCAGACTTAGATGGATTGGTCTTCAGGCGTCACATTGCATTTGCAGAGCCCCTGATGTACCTAAACAGTAGAAGCCCTCCACAAGTGACCCCATATTGGAAACTAGACCCCCCCAGGGAACTTATCTAGATGTGCTGTGAGAACTTTGAACCCCCAAGTGTTTCACTACCGTTAATAACGCAGAGCCGTGAAAAAAAAAAAAAATTTCCACAAAAATTAACTTTAACACCCAGTTTTGTATTTTCCCAAGGGTAACAGGAGAAATTGGTCCCAAAGAATTGTTATCCAATTTGTCCTGAGTACGCTGATACTCGATATGTGGGGGGGAACCACCGTTTGGGCACATGGCAGAGGTCCGAAGGGAAGGAGCGCCACTTGGAATGCAGACTTAGATGGATTGGTCTGCAGGTGTCATGTTGCATTTGCAGAGCCCCTGATGTACCTAAACAGTAGAAACCCCCCACAGGTGACCCCATATTGGAAACTAGAGCCCCCAAGGAACCTATGTAGATGTGTTGTGACAACTTTGAACCCCCAAGTGTTTCACTACAGTTAATAACGCAGAGCCGTGAAAATAAAAAAATATTTTTTTCCACAAAAATTATCTTTAACACCCAGTTTTGTATTTTCCCAAGGGTAACAGGAGAAATTGGTCCACAAAAGTTGCTGTCCAATTTGTTCTGAGTACGCTGATGCCCCATATGTGGGGGGGAACCACTGTTTGGCGCATGGCAGAGCTCGGAAGGGAAGGAGCACCATTTGGAATGCCGACTTAGATGGATTGGTCTGCAGGCGTCACGTTGCATTTGCAGAGCCCCTAATGTACCTAAACTGTAGAAACCCCCCACAACTGACCCCATATTGGAACCTAGACCCCCCCAAGGAACTTATCTAGATGTGTTGTGAGAACTTTGAACCCCTAAGTATTTCACTACAGTTTATAACGCAGAGCCGTGAAAATAAAAAATAATTTTTGTCCCACAGAAATATTTGTTTAGCCCCCCAAATTTTTATTTTCCCAAGGGTAACAAGAGAAATTTAACCCCAGAAGTTGTTGTCCAATTTGTCCTGAGTACGCTGATACCCCATATGTTGGGGTAAACCCCTGTTTGGGCGCACAGGAGAGCTCGGAAGGGAAGGAACACTGTTTTACTTTTTCAACGCAGAATTGGCTGGACTTGAGATCTGACGCCATGTCGCGTTTGGAGAGCCCTGATGTGCCTAAACAATGGAAACCCCCAATTCTAACTGAAACCCTAACCCAACACACCCCTAATCCCAACCACACCCCTAACCCCAACCCTAACCACACCACTAACTCCAACACACCCCAAACCCTAATCCCAACCATAACCCTAACCACACCCCTAACCCTGACACACCCCTAACCCCAACCATAAATGTAATCTAAACCCTAACCCTAGCCCCAACCCTAACCCCAACCCCAACCCCAACCCAAGCCCTAACCCTAGCCCCAACCCTAGCCCCAACCCTAGCCCCAACTCTAGCCCTAACCCAAGCCCTAACCCTAGCCCTAACCCTAACCTTAACCCTAGCCCTAGCCCTAACCCTAATACTAACCCTAGCCCTAACCCTAGCCCTAATCCTAATGGGAAAATGGAAATAAATACATTTTTTTAATTTTTTTATGTTTCACTAACTAAAGGGGTGATGAAAGGGGGTTTGATTTACTTTTATAGCGGGTTTTTTCACACTCTAAAAGACGCTTTTTCTTGCAAAAAATATTATTTTGCATCACCACATTTTGAGAGCTATAATTTTTCCATATTTTTGTCCACAGAGTAATGTGAGGTCTTGTTTTTTGTGTGGACAAGTTGTCGTTTTTATTGGTAACATTTTCGGGCATGTGACATATTTTGATCACTTTTTATTCCGATTTTTGTGAGGCAGTATGACCAAAAACCAGCTATTCATGAATTTATTTTTTTGGGGGGGCGTTTATACAGTTCCACTTTTGGTAAAATGGATAAAGCAGTTTTATTCTTCGTGTCAGAACGAGAACAGTGATACCTCATTTAGATTTTTTTATGTTTTGGCGCTTTTATAGGATAAAAATTATTTCATAGAAAAAATAATTATTTTTGCATCGCCTTATTCTGAGGACTATAACCTTTTTATTTTTTCACTGATGATGCTGTATGGCGGCTCGTTTTTTGCGGGACATGATGATGTTTTCAGCGGTACCATGGTTTTTTATATCTGTCTTTTTGATCGCGTGCTATTCCACTTTTTGTTCGGCGGTACGATAATAAAGGGTTGTTTTTTGCCTCTTTTTAATTTTTTTTACGGTGTTCACTGAAGGGGATAAGTAGTGGGACAGTTTTATAGGTCGGGTCGTTACGGAGGCGCCATACTGAATATGTGTACTTTTTTGTTTTTTATTATTATTTAGATAAAGGAATGTATTTATTGGAACAATATATATATTTTTTTAATTATTTAGGAATTTAAAAACAATTTTTTTTACACATGTAAATATTTTTTTTTTTTTTAACTTTTTTACTTTACCCCAGGGGGACATCACAGTAAAGTGACAGATGGCTGATCTGACTCTTTGCTGTGCATTGTGTCAGATCAGCGATCACAAAGGCACAGCAGGGAGGCTTCCCGACACCTGCTCTGAGCAGGAGCTTGTAAGCCACCTCCCTGCAGGACCCGGGTGCAGCCCCGCAGCCATTTTGGATCTGGGGCCTGCAGGGAGAAGACGCTCGGTACAAGTAGAGCACATCGCCTTGTACAGAGGGTCTCAGGGAAGCCCACAGGGAGCCCCCTCCCTGCGCAATGCTTCCCTATGCCCTCGGAACACTGCGATCATGTTTGAACGCAGTGTGCCGGGGGTTAATGTGCCAGGGGCGGTCCGTGATCGCTCCTGGCACATAGTGGCGGATGTCAGCTGCGATAGTCAGCTGACACCCAGCCGCGATCGTCCGCGCTCCCCTCCTGAGCGCAGCTGATCGTGAGGACGTACTATCCTATCACTGGGAATTAAGTCCCAGGTCACCTTGATGGGATAGTATGTCCAATGGGATTAAGGGGTTAATCCTCATTAAGGCAAACAAAAAACATTTCCAATCATAGGTTATAAGACATAAAATATTTATATCTGAAAGAGAAAACTCAAAGGGATTTGTGATCACAAACTGCAATATTGTCAAGACCGAAACAAAGAAACTGCTTTTTTATATTTGCAGTAAAGTTTAATGTTTAGGCAACATAAAACTAGATGAAATGCTAGAATATTGAGGTTTCAAGTAACAGAGCACATATTTTACACTGTTATTGAAGACAGCATATTAGCATCCTGGCAAAATATGTATAATAAAATATTTTTAATATATACAGTACAGACCAAAGTTTAGACACACCTCATTTAAAGATTTTTTCTGTATTTTCATGACTATGAAAATTGTACATTCACACTGAAGGCATCAAAACTATGAATTAACACATGTGGAATTATATACTTAACAAAAAAGTGTGAAACAACTGAAATTCTGTCTTATATTCTAGGTTCTTCAAAGTAGCCACCTTTTGCTTTGATGACTGCTTTGCACACTCTTGGCATTCTCTTGATGAGCTTCAAGAGATAGTCATCGGGAATGGTTTTCACTTCACAGGTGTGCCCTGTCAGGTTTAATAAGTGGGATTTCTTGCCTTATAAATGAGGTTGGGACCATCCGTTGTGTTGTGCAGAAGTCTGGTGGATACACAGCTGATAGTCCTACTGAATAGACTGTTAGAATTTGTATTATGGCAAGAAAAAAAGCAGCTAAGTAAAAAAAAACGAGTGGCCATCATTACTTTAAGAAATGAAGGTCAGTCAGTCCGAAAAATTGGGAAAACTTTGAAAGTGTCCCCAAGGGCTGTTGCAAAAACCTTCAAGCTCTACAAAGAAACTGGCTCACATGAGGACCACCCCAGGAAAGGAAGACCAAGAGTCACCTCTCCTTCTGAGGATAAGTTTATCCAAGTCACCAGCTTCAGAAATCGCAGGTTAACAGCAGCTCAGATTAGAGACCAGGTCAATGCCACACAGAGTTCTAGCAGCAGACACATCTCTACAACTGTTAAGAGGAGACTTTGTGCAGCAGGCCTTCATGGTAAAATAGCTGCTAAGAAACCACTGCTAAGGACAGGCAACAAGCAGAAGAGACTTGTTTGGGCTAAAGAACACAAAGAATGGACATTAGACTAGTGCAAATCTGTGCTTTGGTCTGATGAGTAAAAAATTTCAGATCTTTGGTTCCAACCACCGTGTCTTTGTGCGATGCAGAAAAGGTGAACTGATGGACTCCACATGCCTGGTTCCCACCGTGAAGCATGGAGGAGGAGGTGTAATGGTGTGGGGGTGCTTTGCTGGTGACAATGTTGGGGATTTATTCAAAATTGAAGGCATACTGAACCAGCATGGCTACCACAGCATCTTGCAGCGGCATGCTATTCCATCCGGTTTGCGTTTATTTGGACCATCATTTATTTTTCAAAAGGACAATGACCCCAAACACACCTCTAGGCTGTGTAATGGCTATTTGACCAAGAAGGAGAGTGATGGGGTGCTATGCCAAATAACCTGGCCTCCACAGTCACCAGAACTGAACCCAATCGAGATTGTTTGGGGTGAGCTGGACCGCAGAGTGAAGGCAAAAGGGCCAACAAGTGCTAAGCATCTCTGGGAACTCATTCAAGATTGTTGGAAGACTATTCTCGATGACTACCCCTTGAAGCTCATCAAGAGAATGCCAAGAGTGTGCAAAGTAGTCATCAAAGCAAAAGGTGGCTACTTTGAAGAACCTAGAATATAAGACATATTTTCAGTTGTTTCACACTTTTTTGTTAAGTATATAATTCCACATGTGTTAATTCATAGTTTTGATGCCTTCAGTGTGAATGTACAATTTTCATAGTTATGAAAATACAGAAAAATCTTTTCATGAGGTGTGTCCAAACTTTTGGTCTGCACTGTATATTAGAGGACTTGGTAAAACAATGGCAATAATACACATTACAACCAAATAGGCACAATCTAGTGATGTTTCACACCTGCTGTGCTGAGACTCAGACACCACTGGCTGAATAGTGGAGCAGAGAGCTAGTAGATCCCTGCTCTAACATTATAATCAACTACTGCACATTTACACCCAGAAGACATGCCACCGACCTTCCAGGATAGCCTCCCAGATCCCCTGCTGATTGCCCACTGCTCAAACGGTGTATTCGGCTTTATTTACGTCTTGAGGATACAAGACACAGTTGATAGAGAGTTGAACATTTTCCCAAATTTGGGTTCCAGGATGATTGTGGCATATGCCCTTCACTGATCTCTCATACAAATATTAGCAGAATCAATATAAAAAAAGAAATAAATTCAGTGGAAATGTTTGACTTTTAATTAAAGGAGTTCTCTTGGGGTTAGACATTGATCCTATTTTCTTAAACATAAAAAGTTTTGACATTTTCAACAATAACGTTCATGATGACTATGCAGTCCTAAAGTATAGGTTCTCAGAGACTATTCTTCATAGAGGTGTGCAGACCTTTCTATACGTCTACAAGAACAAGACTATATTATTTTCCAGAGTACTTATATTTGAATGAATAAAGAGTGTTCATAATTACATTTATATAAAGCAGAATCCTCAAAACTTTAGTTGGGAACTGCAGGAGAGTATAAATGATAAAGTTCACTGGAGCCTAAAGCCAGTTCAGGCCAACAGCCATCTCGGCTGGCTCTTACGTACAGAGTCAAGTGTTCCTGTACAATTTCTGAAAAAGCCATTGCCAGACACGGAAAATAATGGGAAAATAAAGTGATCGACACTCTGATTTTGGATATGGATACGACATCTCCCCCTACAATCAGTTGTCCGGGGCCCTCATACACATTAGACTGTTGGTCAACCCTGTCCATATAATGTGTATATGGATCATAATTCTTGAAGAAATTGACTTTTTTGCCTGCAAATATTGTTTTCAAAATAAATTAGCCATTTATTCAGATCTTGCATAGGATGGGTTTTATGGACATGACAGTATTAGGGATGTCTGCGCGGATCTTGAATATGGTTAAAGGGGTTGTCCACTTTTGTGAACATTTTTTTCTCTGTTTAAATGCATGCAATTGGGGTTAAATAATATTTTTTTCAATTGAATTTCATTAGAAATTTAGCATTATTTTCCTCCTATAGCTCCTGTATTACACAGCTACATTATCATTATTTTATCAGATACGCTGAGGACATGATTTTGTGGTGCTTACTAATATAGCTGTATTATATTGTATTTGTCTATATTTGCCCCCATTTCTTATGTAAAGCGCCATGGAATAAATGGCGCTATAAAAATGTATAATAATAATAATAATAATAATAGGTTCTCCTCCTACTCTCGTCAGTTCAGCTTTCCTCACAGAATGCACAACACTTCTGTCCATACAATGGCTGCTGGTGGAGGAGCAGTGACCAGACGTGCCCATCAGCCTCCTCCTATAGAAGAATGAAGACACAAAAGAGCACAGTGAGGTCAAAAATACTCTGTTGTAAAAAAAATCACAGTAATAAGCAAGTGCTAGTCAAAAGATGGAAAAAAAACAGGGTATTTAGTTGATTTGTTTTTTTGCAAAAAAATGCATACTAAGCTGCTCCACCAATTGTCAAGGTATACCCATATAGAGCAGTCCTAACTAATGTATATAATACCTATCTGATGTATTTAAAAACCTGATCATCTGTATAGTACCTGTATAAGCAGGGTTCAGAGATGGAATATCCATGTGGACATGCAGGATGGACCAGCTTAAGTACAAATGACCCACAAAGGAGTGGTGGACTCCCCAGTCTTGTATAAACAAGAGAACAATTATAGAACCAGAAACACATGGGCTACTTGCACGTTGAACAAGTCTGTAGGAACATGTTCACACACACCACCAAGAAACTTGAAGACACACAAGAGCATTGTGAGGTCAAAAATACTCTGTTGTAAAAAAAATCACAGTAATAAGCAAGTGCTAGTCAAAAGATGGAAAAAAAACAGTCTGTAGAGACTTGTTCAACGTGCAAGTAGCCCATGTGTTTCTGGTCCTATAGAAGAATGTGAATTATTCAATTGGACAAGGCTGATGGACAGGTCTGGTCCCTGCTCCTCCACCAGCGGCCATTGTATGGACTAGAGAGCTGTGCAGTCTGTGAGAAAAGCTGCACAAGAGCAGGGGGAGAACCTGTCATAGCTATATAATAATAAGGGCCACAAAATCATGTCCCTAACACATCTGATAAAATAAAGATGATGTGGCCAGCCCTGTTACTTGTTCTACAGCCAGCAATAGACAGGGTAATACAGAAGCTATACGAGGCAAATGGTGCAACATTGTTAATGAAACACAATTGCAAAAATGATTTTTAGTCCCAACTGAATGCATTTAAATAAGAAAAAAAAAATTCAACAAAGGTGGACAACCCTTTCAATACAGTCCCATGGAGACATGCATCTTAGGCTATCAATGTATTTGTCTTAATAGAAGCGATACCTCAATATACTACATGTTAGTGCACAAAATGTTAAAGGGATTGTCTGGTCCAAATTGATAAGTCTACAGTCACTCTGTGTGTCTGTAGACTTATGAATCCCCTCAGCACTGTGATCTGCAAGGATTCACCAGTTTCTGAGACAGGATTGGAGGGTATGTATGAGTTATGCACATGTGGAAAAAGGGAATCCAGCTCCAAGAGATAAAATCACTTAACTTTAATAGTATTCATTTAAAATAGAAATAGGCTATAAGAGACTAAGAGCACTTATGTGTCCGAAACGCGTACAGTTTACACAGGCACTCTCCTTCCGGTATATCCAGTTTTTGTATGTCTTGCAGCCTTTTTCTATTTTAAATGAATGCTATTAAAAGTTAAGTGATTTTATCTCTTGGAGCTGGATTCCCTTTTTTCCACATGTGCATCTCTAGGCGTCTGGCAGAGACGCAAATCCGTGCTCAAGATTTCCTGGATTCATAAGGAAACCCATCTAAAGGGTGAGCTGAATATATCTTTTTTCTGCATGTATGAGTTATACATGCTCCCGACCAGTGGGCACAGCCTCATTCCACACACTTGTATGGAGTGAGGCTGCGCCCTATAGTCGTCCACGCTCACTTGATGACAGCTTCTCTAGACGGGACGCGGCCTCGCTTAATACAAGTGTATGGAGCGAGGCTGTGCCCACTAGACAGACTATGGCCGGGAGTATGGATGTGTGTGTGTGTGTGTGTGTGTGTGTGTGTGTGTGTGAAGGGAGCCACCATTTTATTGTTTTTAACTTGAACATTGAAATATAGGTCTTCCATGTTGGAATTTACATTTGTAGCAGATTCTCTTCACTTTCCCCTCAAGATGTGCCACACTAATCATATATTACATTCTTCTTCCTCTCTAGGAGTTGGCAATTTAGAGCTAGACGTAATGTACATATGTAGCAGTGGCCAACATGGAGGCTGCTGCACTGTTGCCAAAGCAGTCATATAATCATAGAATCATAGAATGGTAGAGTTGGAAGGGACCTCCTGGGTCATCTGGTCCAACCCCCTGCTCAATGCAGGATTCACTAAATCATCCCAGACAGATGTCAGTCCAGCTACTGTTTGAAAACTTCCATTGAAGGAGAACTCACCCCCTCTCGTGGCAGCCTGTTCCACTCATTGATCACCCTCACTGTCAAAAAGTTTTTTCTATTATCTAATCTGTGTCTCCTCCCATTCAGTTTCATCCCATTGCTTCTAGTTTTTCTTTGTGGAAATGAGAATAAAGATGGTCCGTCTACGATGTGACAGCCCTTGAGATATTTACGATAGTGCACGATGGCGCTCTGCACGATTTGTGTAGTGCATCAGTTTTTATTCAGTTTGATTCAATATCGCTGCAGTCTATCTCAGCCATCATGGTGGCTTCTGCTGCATCTGTCCTTGTTCCTGGTGGGATTGAGCATCATAAAGCAACACTTCAGGCACGATGTATACTTTGTGTGATGCCGTGTGTTGGGGCTGAGGGTGCAGGACATAACACCAATTAGTCTGTTTCATTCCTTTCCCCATCAGGGTAGGCAATGGAAATAATACAGGGTATAGGTATACGTGTATTTTTAATTTATATTGGACCACAAGCTAATGTGTATTTTTGGCTTTACCAGCGCTGTCCTAATATTTATATAATACACCCCCCCAAAAAAAAAAAAAATGTTTATAGCACAGTTAAATTATGAGTTTTCTTTGCTACATACATTTATTAGATTCCCGTTTAATTATCTCTTCTTTGGTGACAAGACTTTGTAATGGAAAATACTGTTGAACTCTACCCCAGCATGTTCAATCCAATAAACTGGCCCACGTTAATGTATATGAAGGGTATACACAGACCTCGCTAGTAACAAAGTGCAGATGTGAACTGTTCAACTCCCTTCAACTGTGCTTTTTCATCACTGCACCTACAAAGCTAATTTATCTCATGTGTCAATTTGTGTGAAAGATCTCTGTATCTGGAGATTGTTGGCATGGGACTAGGTAAAAACTTTCTACTTGGGTGCACATGAAGCATATAAATGAAACTCCAGAGACAGAAAACAATATGGCATGACTGTAGTCTGACTCCCTAGCAAATAAATACACACCGGCCTGAGACGATAGACATGCACATCGCCAATAAAAGCTCCTGAAAATGAAGCAGATTTTCCAGACAATTTAAATGAGAAATGTAATATCATAAAGAAACAATGTGTCCTACAAATATAAGCAATAAAATATGCAAATCTATCCTCCCCGCTCAATGTGCAATCATAAAACATTTTAGAGTGCAAGCCAATTATCAATTTCAGCGTCTGAATACTAATTATAAGAGAAGCGTAGACAAGGAGATGGAAACTTGATTAAAGAAAGGTTGTGAAGAGACAAATGGCAGTTATAGAGCATGTGAACGAGCATTTAAAGTCTTAATTGAAATATGTTTTCCAGCAAAATGTTGAATCAAAGGAAAGGTGCAAAAGTTAACGGGGTTACATGGCGGTATCAGTGCAAACACAAGGAGGTTGTATCTGGTTTGATAACCACACCTAATATTACCTGGGATTAGTTCTCTGCTGCTATACAGGTGTATGACAACTTTTTGCCGTTTGCAAATTTACAGCATTCCTACATAAAACGTTGAGTAACTTAAAAGAGTTGTTCAGGTTTGTGATGAAAGTTTGCAGCTATTCTACATTTCAGTAGGCCTACATTTCAGATTTTAAAATCATTTTTCAAGCTGGTATTATAAAGTATTGTAATTTACTGAGATAATGACTTTTGGGTTTTCATTGGCTGTAAGCCATAATCATCGACATTAACAGAAATAAACACTTGAAATAGATCACTCTGTTTGTAATGACTCTATATAACATATGAGTTTCACTTTTGGTATTGACGAACTGAAATAAATTAACTTTTTGATGATATTCTAATTTTGTGAGAAGCACCTGTATATATATAGTTTTACATGTATTGTAGATATCTGTTCAATAATCCCGGTGCCAAGTTTATCCTACACTATAGTCTGAGTGCTTCTTTTCCAGCATGTATACTGCACTCATTCACACCCCTCTGGTAAGAGTGAATTATTTTCATACATTATTGAATACATGAAAACTGCATTTCAGAGCAAGTTACTTTCAATGATGTACCTCACACCGCTATGCTTTGAAATCTTAATGTTGCTTTTAAGATTTCAAAATACAGTATTTGCTATGATCTCAGCATGATTTAATTTCCAAGAGAATCACTTGAAAAGCAGTCAAGCACTTGAAAAGCAAGAATAAATAAAACAAAAACATATATAAATAGAGATAGATAAATCTTTTACAATTAGATCATCCCGTCTGCCAATTTCATTTTGTGATAATCAATGGCAGGAGGGAGCATTTTTTGGTTTTAAAGGCATAGAGTTAGAAATTATTAATAGTAGCACTATTTGTTCTCTGCATGCATTTTAATGCCAACTCTAATTAATTCTAGCTACTACATAGTGGAAAAGCCAACCAAAACCAGCACATGTGAGCATACCCTTACTATTTAGAATTCTACCTCTATTGTGCGTCATGCCGCAAAATAGTCTTCTAATGAAATGGGTTGTCCTTCAAACAAAGTACATTTTCATTAATAGATCTTGGAATAATAATGAGTTCCACAATTGGATGTGCTGGAGGTAACACATTTCCCTGGATGTTTTATTATAGTTGTGAATGGAGAAAATAGAAGAGAAAAAGATGCATGCTAAGAAATAGGGAACTCCCATGAAAATTGGAGTTGAATAGAATTTTATTAATGTAAACAACAACAAATCACATGCAACAAGACAGACTCATAAAAACTCATAAAAAACATTAAAAAAAGCAAAAACAGGTTCAATAGCTGGTTATGCCCTTGATATGGCAATAACTTACCTTCACAGATGTTCACAAAAATACAAATGTTAGAGGCCAAGACTTCCCTGCCATGTGTGATGTTTCACAGGTACTGTTTGTTGCTCTTGTCTTCCATTCAGGTCCGGCTGCTGGGTCTGTTGCTTAGCACAGACATTGATCCCAGCATCTTGCTCAAGCTCCTGTTATACGTGTGGTTACTGCTGGCTCTCCAGCTAAAGTCTATGGTAACCAGTGGTATACCATATCTCTGGAGTCTAAGTCCAAAAATCACCTTACTGAACATGTCTGTGATTTGGCGCATTGTCATTTATGCGCAGATGCTTTCTGCTCTGGTGATGTGGCAGCTCCGGATTGGCCCGCGGGTGACGGGCTTGAGTTTTTGGGGTGGAACCTGGCACATAAAGGGTTTTCAGCGAAGCATCTGGGCATGATAGCATCACTTGTGTTTGGTGTATGTGTGAGTGGATTTGCTACTGCTCTGTCTGTGTGTTTTGTGTGTTTATCTTCCGTATCAGCTACCAGTGGGACATCAGTGATCTGTGTCAGCATGTGTTCAGGGCTGGTCCTTTGTCATTAGAATTCCGGCACCTCCGGAGAGGAGATTGGCTGTGAGTTGAATTCTGGCTCCTCCGCAGTGGAGGTTTGCTCGTGTTCTTGCTGACTGTGAGTTTTTGCTATCTGTTCCCATCCCGTATGTATGCTAAACTTCCCTGTGGGATTAACAGGATATTGCACCACAGAGCAAGTTCAACCCATGTGTTCTTTTGCAGTGGTTCTAATGGGGTATTGCACACTTCCTATTGTCCTTGTACCCCTCAGTGGTTAGCTGAGCTGGTACTTACCATTCCTGTACCCCTTGGTGGTTATCTGAGCTGGTACTTGCTTTCCATATTCCCCTGCGTGGTTATCTGAGCTGGTACTTACTGTCTTTGTACCTCTCAGTGGTTAGCTGAGCTGGTACTTACTGTCCCTGTACCTCTCGGTGGTTAGTTGAGTAGGTACTCCTCTCACTGTGCACCCCTGAGTTGTTTCTGTGTTTGGTTTTCTGTGTTCCATTCACACTGTGTGGAGTTAACTCAGTGTTTAAGGAGGAACGTTCGCTAGTTTTTTATCCATCTTTGTTCATACCAGCAGTATGGACCCCAGGTTGCGATTGCACCTTATTTGCTATTTATTTTTTATTTGGTGCAATCTGCCAACCCTAACAACAAATGGCAGTATATTAGTATATAATACCAGCAGAAAAACTTCATATAAGCAAAGATTCATGAGAAAACAGAACATTGATATGTACTGTTAGTAAATGATTAAACCCATGAACCCATAGATGTGCAAAAAACATGCACAATATGGAGACAGTAGAAGCCTGCTCCTCCACAAATTTTCTACTGGCAAAAAAGGCTCCAAATAGGAATTTTACATCTTAATGATCTAATACCAGCAGTACCAAGATCCAAAGAAAAGTAAAATCAAAGTAATTTTTATTTCACTATTAAATATAAGGCACCGAAACAACATAATACATGGTCATATCATAGACAGAGTTTTAAGCAAGACAAAGACTCAGGTGCAGCAAATCACATGCAGACAAGCAGCACAACCAAGTAAGATAAAGTAACAGTGTTCTCAGCCCCCTGACGAAGCCCACGCGAAACACGCGTAGGGGTTACATGTGCGAGGGGCATCACAACCTTGGGTAAGAACTATTGAAGTTATGTGATTCTCAGTGGATGCCATCTGTTAATATGATCGGTACTATATTTTACTATATGTCACATTGACCACACTACAGTACAGACCAAAAGTTTTGACTATGAAAATAGTACATTCACATTGAAGGCGTCAAAATTATGAATTAACACATGTGGAATTATATACTTATCAAAAAAGTGTGAAGCAACTGAAATTATATCTTATATTCTAGGTTCTTCAAAGTAGCCACCTTTTGCTTTGATGACTGCTTTGCACACTCTTGGCATTCTCTTGATAAGCTTCAAGATGTAGTCACCGGGAATGGTTTTCAATTCACAGGTGTGCCCTGTCAGGTTTAATAAGTGGGATTTCTTGCCTTATAAAAGGGGTTGGGACCATCAGTTGTGTTGTGCAGAAGTCTGGTGGATACACAGCTGACAATCCTACTGAATAGACTGTTAGAGTTTGTATTATGGCAAGAAAAAAGCAGCTAAGTAAAGAAAAATAAGTGGCCATCATTACTTTAAGAAATGAAGGTCAATCAGTCCGAAAAATTGGGCACACTTTGAAAGTGTCCCCAAGTGCAATGACAAAAACCATCAAGCGCTACAAAGAAACTGGCTCACATGAGGACCGCCCCAGGAAAGGAAGACCAAGAGTCACCTCTACTTCGGAGGATAAGTTTATCCGAGTCACCAGCATCTGAAAACGAAGATTAACAGCAGCTCAGATTAGAGACCAGGTCAATGCCACACAGAGTTCTAGCAACAGACACATCTCTACAACAACTGTTTAGAGGAGACTTTGTGCAGCAGGCCTTCATAGTAAAATAGCTGCTAGGAAACCACTGCTAAGGACAGGCAACAAGCAGAAGAGACTTGTTTGGGCTAAAGGACACAAGAAATGGACATTAGACCAGTGGAAATCTGTGCTTTGGTCTGATGAGTCCAAAGTTGAGATCTTTGGTTCCAAACACCATGTCTTTGCGCAGCGCAGAAAAGGTGAACGGATGGACTCTACATGCCTGGTTCCCACCGTGAAGCATGGAGGAGGAGGTGTGATGGTGTGGGGGTGCTTTTCTTGTGAAATTGTTGGGGATTTATGCAAATTTGAAGGCATACTGAACCAGCATGGCTACTACAGCATCATACAGCGGCATGCTATTCCATCCGGTTTGCGTTTAGTTGGACCATCATTTATTTTTCAACAGGACAATGACTACAAACACACCTCCAGGCTGTGTAAGGGCTATTTGACCAAGAAGGAGAGTGATGGGGTGCTACGCCAGATGACCTGGCCTCCACACTGAACCCAATTGAGATGGTTTGGGGTGAGCTGGACCGCAGAGTGAAGAGAAAAAGGGCCAACAAGTGCTAAACATCTCTGGGAACTCCTTCAAGATTATTGGAAGACCATTCCCAGTGACTACCTCTTGAAACTCATCAAGAGAATGCCAAGAGTGTGCAAAGCAGTCATCAAAGCAAAAGGTGGCTACTTTGAAGAACCTAGAATATAAGACATAATTTCAATTGTTTCACACTTTTTTGCTAAGTATATAATTCCACATGTGTTAATTCATAGTTTTGATGCCTTTGGTGTGAATGTGCAAATTTCATAGTCATTGTGGACAACAGGGATGGATGGGGTGGAGAAATGAACCAGAAAAAAGACATTTACATATCCCGCCAATTTGAGGTGACAGGTTCACCTTAGGGAACAGCAGCTGTGACTGAAATACAAAAAAATGCAGTGGGTTGTGGACTACCAAAAGGTTTAACCCGTAAAGTGATTATCCCAAACAAAAATACATACATAAGCTCCTACATCACTGACTTGATTTATGATGAGCACAGAGGGCTGGTTATCTGGCAGAAACAGTCACTCCTGTGATAAAACAATCAGGGAAATGTGTTAATTCCAGCAGGAAATAGTGTTACTTCAGAAAGCATTAGCTGCAAGCCCCTGCTGCTTTGTCTGTACACTCACTTATCATAACTGACTTAGGTTTCCCCCCAAACCCTGACCAGGAGCGGTGGCAAGATCAGACCATGTTCCCGCATGGTTATTACACAGTACATAGCAGAGGCACATTTATAAGATTATCTCAGCACAGAAGCATTATTTTAAACATATTCAATAGTGGAACGTATTATTATTCTAAGATCTATTTATTAAAATTTACTTTGTCAGTGGGATTACCCCAAAAAAAATATTTATTTACTGAATAAGGATAGTAAAAGTACTTTTTCAGCTTTTTAGTTCAGTGCTGCGAGCAAAAAAAATTTAAAACAATGGAGAGTCCTTTCTATTCCATTATAGACATCAACAGTGTCTGACAGACCCATCGACCTATAATGAGTTGTGTCGGATTCTGCAGTGGTGTCCATCAAGGAGTCTGAACAGAGTCTAAGGGGTACTCGTAATATACTTGTATTTTGCTGTTCTTGGGTTATTAATTTGTAGCATAGTTTATCATCATAGTCTTGGAATTATTTGACTTGAAAACATTTCCTTACACACGTGGTCTCCAACAATGGCTCTCCGGCTTTGTAGACCACTGACATATGCGGTCCATTTGTGAGCCATTGCATTGCATCGTGACCTGTGGATGGCTAATTCTACACATAGGAAACACAATACTATGGCACCTAAGAAATGAACAGCAGCCTAAATTATGCCTCCCAAACAAGCAGCATCCATAATGCTGCTCATGTATTCCATAAAGTTAATGTACAGAGCTTACGGTTTATAAATGATCCTTTCAGCGCTCCTACTCAACAGTATATCATTGCTGGTCCAGATAAAGAGAAGGGTCAATGTGACAGCTCTGCTGCTTCGCTGTATAGCATAAAGGTTAACCTCCTCTACTCTAGCACATTACTACATTTTACAACATGCTAATGCATGCTCATAAATAATGGATCTCGGACTCGGCTTCTGCTTATAAACAAAGAGGAATCATTTTTTTTACAGGATGGCTGCTGATTAATCTGTAGCGTGTGTTTGAGATATGATTCATGACTGTTGATGGAAGAAGAAAGGCAAGACCTTCATTTTTGAGTCCAAGTCCCTAAATGCTTTACTGTAGCATATCTGCAGAACTTTACCTCGGTAATTACACCTTACCATTTAAAAGAACAAAGTGAACTTTGCTGCTAATGTAATCTTCGGTTCCCTCTGCAAATGTTACCATTAATCTTACCTTCAAATAATTAAATACACATTAGTGCAGGCACGCTAGACTGTTCCGGAGAATGTGCCTTCCTTGCCTGCGTATTATGCCAATTTTTTGTTCAAAACTTTTAACCTTTTGGCTTCTTTGGTTTAAAAGTTATTTTCGGAGGAGTAACAACATGAACTTGTTTAACCCACATACATTTACATACAGAATTTCTGGAATATTGGAGAGAAACATTCTGCGTTCACTGAATCACTTCATATACTCTAGTATATGCGATGTGTTATAATGCAAGGCTAAGTCTACACGGGTGATTTATAGTCCGCTCATGCTCCCGGAGGTTACGCGGGGGCAGCGCAGTAGAATCTCGCACAGTTAAATCTTTGGAGACTGAACATTTAGGAAAACACACAGAAATTATATTCAATATTATATATCATTTAAGCAAGTTTTATGCCTCAATAAAATCCTATTATCTGAATTCTCTATATGGTGTTATATTTTCTATAGCTGGATGCCTGGGCGAGTTATCTGCACCACACCGACATTAAATAATAGCTCCACTCCAAATGAATTCATGGACCCATAAGGAAGGGTACCAACATTAAATGCTAGGACAGAAATGAGTGCTTGAAAACATTAAGGGGGTTTGCTGAGACTTTAATATATTAATCGAGATGTATTCTCATATTTGTCTCTGGAAACCCACCAAGCAGTCCTCATTACTATGTACCAGGCACAGAGCAATACATTTGGTAGTGACAACCAAGTTAATAAGAGTAGCAATACTGGGAAGAACCACTGGAAAAGATACAGAGATGTGCGTAGAAAACAATGAAAGGGTCGACGACAGTTCCAAGAATTGGACTATTACCAATTTGATATCAAAGAAGACCTATTCTTAGCATCTACATCAAAGTTTGTGAAAACCTCTTTACTCATCACATATACTTACTGAGATTTATGGAGGCCAGGGAGGTAGGCAAATATCTTTCAGCAGGTAATTAAAATGCTCGTCTTTGATCTGAAAAGTTTATTATTTATAACCATTATGTAAACAACTAAGACGTAATTTGGAGCTCCTCCTAATGCAGAATCACCATTCATATTGATTTCAACTAATAATGCAGGTTAAGTCCTTACATACCTTGTCAATAACTGTTCCCCAGGATACATCAAAGGTGACTTTCTTACACACAGGAGTGTTCACTCTGCAGAGTGCTGTTCTGTTCTCTATGAAAAAGTCCCTGCAAGAAACCTCTGGCGGTGCCTTATTTCTGGAGAACAAAAAGATTGACATTCAGCAATCAGACATGCCGAATAATTATCTCCCCGAATATCATCAGTCAGGGGTCCCTTTACATATAAAGGTACCGTTACACTAAACGACTTACCAACAATCACGACCAGCGATACGACATGGCCGTGATCGTTGGTAAGTCGTTGTGTGGTCACTGGGGAGCTGTCACACAGACCGCTCTCTCCAGCGACCAACGATCAGGGGAAAGACTTTGGCATCGTTGAAACTGTCTTCAATGATGCCGAAGTCCCCGGGTAACCAGGGTAAATATCGGGTTACTAAGCGCAGGGCCGTGCTTAGTAACCCGATATTTACCCTGGTTACCATTGTAAAAGTAAAAAAAAAAAAAAACACTACATACTCACATTTTGATGTCTGTCACGTCCCCCGCCGTCTGCTTCCCGCACTGACTGTGTCAGCACCGGACCGTAATGCAGAGCACAGCGGTGACATCACCGCTGCACTCTGCTTTACGGCCAGCGCTGACAGTCAGTGCAGGGAAGCTGACGGCGGGGGACGTGACAGACATCGGAATGTGAGTATGTACTGTTTTTTTTTTTTACTTTTACAATGGTAACCAGGGTAAATATTGGGTTACTAAGCACGGCCCTGCACTTAGTAACCCGATATTTACCCTGGTTACCAGTGAACACATCGCTGGATCGGCGTCACACACGCCGATCCAGCGATGACAGCGGGTGATCAGCGACGAAAAAAAGGTCCTGATCATTCCCCAGCGACCAACGATCTCCCAGCAGGGGCTTGATCGTTGGTCGCTGTCACACATAACAAGATCGTTAGCGGGATCGTTGCTACGTCACAAAAAGCGTGACATTGCAATGATATCGTTAACGAAATCGTTATGTGTGAAGGTACCTTAAGACTGTCAGCCAAACCTGTCAATGAGAGTGGGTTTGGCCAACATTTGTCTAATGTGTATGGGAGCCTTTATTTAGAAACGATACTTCTTGGATATCGGAGCCTTTATTTGGAAGAAGAGAAAAATGACTACAGGCTGTAGCAGATGGAATTCATCTGGTGTGTGTATTTTCTATAGTTGGTCTGTTACCGTATTTAAATCAGCTTTTTATGTGAAATATATATATTTTATCTTGTTGATATTTTTGCAATTTTCTATATCACTTCCAATTTTATTTATTTTTTTTTAATCTGAATTTCTCCAATGTTCACAATGGCCGTTAATCCTAAAGGCCCCTTCACATTAAGCGACGCTGCAGCGATACCGACAACGATCCGGATCGCTGCAGCGTCGCTGTTTGGTCGCTGGAGAGCTGTCACACAGACCGCTCTCCAGCGACCAACGATGCCGGTAACCAGGGTAAACATCGGGTAACTAAGCGCAGGGCCGCGCTTAGTAACCCGATGTTTACCCTGGTTACCATGCTAAAAGTAAAAAAAACAAACACTAGATACTTACCTACAGCTGTCTGTCCTCCAGCGCTGCGCTCTGCTTCTCTGCACTCCTCCTGTACTGGCTGTGAGCCGGAAAGCAGAGCGGTGACGTCACCGCTCTGCTTTCTGGCTCACAGCCAGTGCAGGAGGAGTGCAGAGCACAGCGCTGGAGGACAGACGGCTGTAGGTAAGTATCTAGTGTTTGTTTTTTTTCACTTTTAGCATGGTAACCAGGGTAAACATCGGGTTACTAAGCGCGGCCCTGCGCTTAGTTACCCGATGTTTACCCTGGTTACCAGTGAAGACATCGCTGGATCGGTGTCACACACGCCGATCCAGCGATGTCAGCAGGAGTCCAGCGACGAAATAAAGTTCTGGACTTTCTTCAGCGACCAACGATCTCCCAGCAGGGGCCTGATCGTTGGTCGCTGTCACACATAACGATTTCATTAACGATATCGTTGCTACGTCACAAATAGCAACGATATCGTTAACAATATCGTTATGTGTGAAGGTACCTTAACACTAGACTCATACTTCCTGTTCAGTACAGATCACTTTTCAGCAGGCGCTATCATTACAGGCAGGACTACAATGAGAGGTAACACTTGTATATAATGTAGATAACACGGGCTCCACCATATACAGCAGGGGACCACACAATTATCTTTGCACAGATCAGAGCATACCTAGAAAGATCTTTTGTAGAAGTCATGACGTCAGAGCCAAGAATAAGGTGTTTGAGGCTAATATAAAACTTAGTGGCCAGTGTAAAAATTGCAATTATTTTTTTAATGTATATTTAATGATACAGAGAAAAACACTATTAAATTAAAAAAGAATACATTTAACATAAAACCTGATGTAAAAAAATGTCACTTTCTGATAAAACATTCCCTTTTCACCTGAGACTTTCATTCGCTGCCCTGTACATGACCAAGCCATTCAAAGCTGTACTTGAATAAAACAGGAGACATAACAATAGTATTAATATTGCAGTGTTTTGTAAGACTTATTATTTTTCAGTTGATATCAAACAATTAGATATTGCTTTTCTTTCCTTTGCTAAAATTTTTAATTCTGCATTGTGTGAGATATAAGTTGGTTAAATATATGCGATATCTTGCCCCAGATTGTTAATACCGCAACTATCTCTACTGATTCCTACATACATGAGAACTCGGCTGGGACGAGCATTCATATGTTTTCATTAGGGAGAGATGATAAGGCTGCTGCAATACACATCTACACTGGCATTGAAATTCCAACAGCCCAATCCTTCTCTCCCCCGAAATCATGTGTAGGGTAAGGAGGCCCCATAGAACCCAGATGGTCAGGCCTCCCTAATTCACTCTGTTATGATCTTGCTTAATGTGTGTCGGGCCTTTAGTTATAGACTCCCTTACTGGAAATCACAATCCATTTGCTTTCAGGTTATATCTACGATAAATTTTGCACTATTTATTGCTTTTTTATACTTCTATCCAGCCAACTAGGTCTGCTTCCCTGCACTGACTGTCAGCGCCGGCCGTAAAGCAGAGCACAGCGGTGACATCACCGCTGTGCTCTGCTTTACGGCCGATGCTGACACAGTCAGTGCGGGAAGCTGACGGCGGGGGACGTGACAGACATCAGAATGTGAGTATGTACTGTTTTTTTTTTTACTTTTACAATGGTAACCAGGATAAATATCGGGTTACTAAGCGCGGCCCTTCACTTAGTAACCCAATGTTTACCCTGGTTACCTGGGAACTTCGGCATCATTGAAGACAGTTTCAACGATGCCGAACTCATTCCCCTGATCGTTGGTCGCTGGAGAGAGCTGTCTGTGTGACAGCTCCCCAGCGACCACACAACGACTTACCAACTATCACGGCCAGGTCGTATCGCTGGTCGTGATCATTGGTAAGTTGTTTAGTGTAACGGTACCTTAACTCCTCCTCCAGACCAGAACACTTAAAGCTGAGGAAGCTCCCCTGAATCCGGGTTCAGAGCTCCCCCTCTTGGCCTGGATTTGGAATGTGTTGAATGTGGGTGCGTTACCTGCCTCCAAGCGTGATATCGCCCTCCCCGAAAGGAAGGCAACATCACTGTAACAACCGGTTACAAGACTACAGTTTAACTTGGTTGTCTATTGGCACTGCATACAAAACAGTCACCTTTCAGAATAAGAATAGCTCATATATCTGATGGGGATCACCGGGCAGTGTCAGGTTACAAGTTAATTAGAAGTTGTAAGTGAGGGAGTATAGGGCTGTTTTTGTTGGGCCTTCATGTCAAACACCTGGTGGTGCTTGCCGATATGCCATCTAGGAATTCTCACAATTACAAAGCTTCTCCACTGTGGAGTCAATATCAGTCAACATCTCAGTGGGATATCCCTCTACAGCTAGCATGAATCAGACATATTTTAGTCACTAAAAGCAAATATAAAGAGGCAGCTTACACAGCAAACAACACATCTTCTTTCCTGAACACAGCGTAGTGTTTCGTGTGTACTCATCTGTTATTCCTTCAGATGCTACCTTCAGAATACATTACAGTCAAGCACAGGTAAAAAGTTCACATCTGTCCTTTTATAAGCTCAACAATTCATTACCTGATGTTTTGTTACTTAAACAGGTTTCCTCTGAAATTTCCGTGTACGGTAATTAGTATTATATAAGATGCCATCTGTGGCACTGTGGTTATACATACTGTACATACATATTTACATACTCTACACAATTGTAGATTTAAAGGTCTTCTGAGACCTTAGATAACCTCCTCAAACACAATATATATGTACCTGACTAGTAGCTTATGAACATGTCTGATCGTTATTTATTACATGACTATCTGATGTAAAAATTCATCTAAAAATGATTTCCTTTCAATTCAGTCTACCTGACACTTGCACATAATTGAGAAGGGCTGCTGTGTAACAGTCTGGTCTCGATTCTCTGCCTGGATATATTTATTTCTTATTTTCTACACGTCAGTTATTCCTCCAAAAGGTCATCAATGACGTGATCTTCTTGGAAGTTGACCTTCCGAACATGCAATATTTCATCTTACACGTATTCTACGAACCATTATTACTCTTGCTTTGGCTATATACTTACAATTCACTATATACTTACCATTCACTAGACCAGAATATTTCAGCTTTCCATTTTTTTTAAAAATATGTACAATAAACATATCCAGATGTTAGAATGGCCAAGTCAAAGTCCAGACCTCAATCCAATCGAGAATCTGTGGAAAGAGCTGAAAACTACTGTTCACAAACGATCTCCATCAAACCTCACTGAGCTCGAACTGTTTGCCAAGGAAGAATGGGCAAGAATTTCAGACTCTCGATGTACAAAACTGATAGAGACATACCCCAAGCAACTTGCAGCTGTAATCGCAGCAAAAGGTGGCGCAACAAAGTATTAAGTTAAAGGAGCCGAATAATATTGCACGCCCCACTTTTCAGTTTTTGAATTTCCCCAAAAATTTAAAATAACCAATACATTTTGTTCAAATTCACAATTGTGTTCCACTTGTTGTTGATTCTTCACCAAAAATTTACATTTGGTATCTTTATTAGTGATGAGCGAACGTGCTCGCCACTGCTCGTTACTCGCCCAAGTATCACTATGCTCGGTGTACTTGGCGAGCACCGAGCATTTTCGGGATTTATCAGCGGTAATTGGTGTCTCCACCCAGTGTTTTTGGTGGACTTTAGAGACCCAATCACGGTGCTGGGATTGTCTGTCAGGCCATGAATCGCTGCAGCCATCTTTGTTGTGGTCGTGCAGTGATTGGCTTGGCAGCACAGCATCATCCCAAGTATAAGAGATCTGCCCTGTGCCCTGCTCACCGCATTCTGCTCCTGATTCAGCGAGAGTAGAGAGAGCTGGTGCCGAGATCGGGTCAGAATCATGGTTTTAAGAGTTAGTGTAGGTCTGCAACTCTTAAATCCACAACTCCTCAGAAACCAAAAGTCCTTTTTAGAGCTAATTCGTGGGTCCTGATATTGCAGCACTAGGTAGGCAGGGCACAGCATATCCACATCAGTGCAAGGCCTGCAGGCACTGTATGTGCATCCATTGCTCCTACTGCATTCCTCCCAAAGCTCCATAACTGTCTGCTGCTGCTGCAGCTTCTTTACTATATACCTAGTTGCATTTTTTTCCCAAAAATTCACCCCAAAAAACAAAAATATACAGTCTGTTCTGTCAGACTGAGGCCTGTTGAAAAATCATAGTTTGTCAGGCATACGTAGCATAGTTGTGTGTGCTAGCCTTGTGCCACTTTTTTTGTGTTTTAAATTCACCGAATAAGGCCTCATATATCTGCGTGCTCCAAGTTTTTGCATTATAGGCCGTTTTGCCACTGTTTTTGCTGTCTGTTACTCTAATTATATACAGGAATATTTAGCTTCAAAAAATATAAAAAGGCCACATATTTGCCAGTGTGGTATTTCCGTGACAGCCCGCATATATCTGCATGGTCCAAGTTTGGTCATTGTAGGCCGGCGTACCCCTTTTTTGGTGTCTGATACTCTAATCCTATACAACACTATTTAGCTTCAAAAAATATAAAAAGGCCACATATTTGCCAGTGTGGTATTTCCGTGACAGCCCGCATATATATCTGCGTGCTCCAAGTTTGGTCATTGTAGGCCGGTCTGTCTGATACTCTAATTCTACACAGCACTATTTTGCATAAATTTACTTCACAAAAAGCCCCCCAAAATTTAATACAGTCTGTTATATCAGGCTGAGGCCTGCCTGGTGTTTGGGTTATAAAAATCGTAGATTTGCAGGCATACTGGTCAGATATTATTTCACTACTAAAAAATATATTTGTTTTGAGCATTTGAAATAGTGCAGTAGTCCATTTAAAATTGGCAAGGCCAGGGGCAATGGATGGGAATTGGACGTGATGATGATGGTGCATGCAGAGGACGAGGCCATGGCCAAGGTGAAAGTGGGCAACAACAAAGACCCATATCTTCTCGCTCGCCTTCCTGTCCCAGTTTCTAGGTGACCGCAGCACACCACTATTGAAGCCAGAGCAGTGTGAAACGGTTGTTTGTTGGATAACAGATAATGCTTCCAGTAACTTAGCCACCACCATCACCACCACCATGTCTTTCACACCATCAAGTCTGAGTAGCTGTGAGTGTGACCCAGATATTCGTCACCCTGATCCTCCTTCCTCCCACCATGCCGAGTGCCCTGAGACAACTGATACCACACTTGGACACTCTGAAGAGCTTTTCAGTTTTCCATTTCAAGATTCTGAACTCTCGGCCGGTCAACTTGAAGTGGGGACAGATGACATCTCATGTACAGATGTCTAAAGCTTTGACCAGCCCCGGTCTCGCAAAGGCGATGGTGGGAAAGTGTCAGAAGAGCTGGACGATGAAGGGACACAATTGCCAGAAAGTCAGGAGGAGGAGCAGGGTACGGATGTGGAAGACAAGGTGGTGGATGACATAGTGACTGACCCAACCAGGCAAGAGGACATGCAGAGCGAGGGCAGCAGCACACATGGGAAAGGAGGCATATCACCACAACAGGCAGGAAGAAGCAGTGTGGTGGCCACAGACAGAATGCGTGCATCCATTCCCCATAACACCAACATGAGGAAGTAGCCATTCCAACTGTTAGATCTTCCCGAGTCTGGTTATTTTTTAAAAGATAAAGCCGTGTGTACTACTACTAGTGGTGCCCAGGTAGGTTAAGTTGAGTGCCAGGTTCTTTCTTTTAGTATCACATGGTTATATTTTATAGACTCTGCCGATAACCCCAAACAGGCAATTTGCAGCACCTGCCATGCGCGCATCAGCAGGGGTATCAAAACAACCAGCCTGACCACCACCAGCATGATCAAGCACATGGCAGCAAAGCACCCGACTTTGTGGGCCGAACCCCAGGCTCCAGGACCATGGCCTGCAGGTCACACCACTGCTTCTTCAACTGTTTTGCGGCGAAGCCAATCCCCAGTACACTGTGCATGTGAAGATGCCTCTAGCCCTGTACCTGTTGTTTCCCACAGTCAAGTAGCACCATCATTAAGCCCGTCCACGTCCTTGTCCCAGCACAGCCTTCAGTTGTCAATAACCCAGTCTTTGGAACGCAAGCGGAAATACCCCACCAACGCTCCACAGGCCACAGTCGTAAATTCTAATATTTCTCTTCTGCTTGTGCTAGGAATGCTGCCTTTTAGGCTCATTGAGATGGGAGCTTTCCGCAACTTGATGGCGGTAGCCATTCCAAGGTACTCGATCCCCAGTCGCCACTATTTCTCCTGGTGTGCTGTATCGGCATTACACAAGCATGTGTCCGACAACATTACCCGTGCCCTCAACAATGCTGTTACAGGGAAAGTCCACCTAACCATGGACACGTGGACAAGTGCTTGTGGGCAGGGAAGGTACATCACACTGATGGCACACTGTGTTAACATAGTGGAAGCTGGGACCCAGTCCGACCTTGGGATGGAACACATCCTCCCCGTGCCGAGGATTGCTGGCCCTATGTCAATCAGGGTTGCCCCCACAGTCTACAGCTCCTGCACCTCCTTCTCTTCATCCTCCATCTCTGAAATCAACACATTAGTCAGAAGCTGGGAGAACTGTAGCACTGCCTCAGCCAAGCGGCAACAGGCTGTGCTAAAGCTAATCTGCATAGGTAACAAACTGCACAATGCAGAAGAGCTGTGAACAGTGCTAAAAGAGCAGTCAGATGTTTGGATGACACCGCTAAACCTACAGCCAGGCATGGTCGTGTGCGACAATGGCCGTAACCTGGTAACTAGAGCGGGGGCACCACATAGGGACCGGGGATCCAACCAGGTCTATAAGATACTGAACCACATACATAAGACAAAAGATAGACCATAAACGGGGATCACCCAAGGCAATGGATTGAATATAAGAAAAAAGCAATCTTTATTAACAATAATTATGGACATACAAAAAGCCACATAGAGCACACAAATTAAAAACATTTAAAACAATGGTCACACATAGGACCTATATACATAGACATTCGGCTCACAATAGAGCCCTCCCCCTCGTACGGCACCTCCCACACACTCTCTATTCTGTTATAGTAGACCAAAGGTATATGAAGTGTGGGACGTCTGCATGAACAGCACCAAAGAACAGAGAAATTCTGAATCATAGGGCGATAATATGGCCCAGAAAAATATATGTATGCACCAGCAAAAAGTTTACTTACAAAAACAGGCTAACTATGAAATAGATGAACAGATGTGTGTGGTGAAAAACCTGCTTACAATATAAGGACAATATGAGCGATAACCATATCACACCAAAATATATGCATAAAAGGTGAAGCAGGTTCTAAATCACAATGATAACAGGTAAAACTGCTCACTATGAAATATGACAGTAAATAATCACTGGGCAATGTATAATGTCATAGGGCGATGATATAGCCCAGAAACATATATATGCACCAGCAAACAGTTTATTTACATAGACAGGTAGACTATGACATACATAAACAGATGTGCACCGATATATATGCATACAGGGTAAGACAGGTTCTAAACCATAATGATGACAGGTGAAGCTGCTCACTACGGAATATAACAGTATAAAATCACTGGGTAGATCATATGGCGGTTCCACCAGACAATTAAATCATGTAGTGAGACCTCAATCGTAGGGAGCCACAGACCTCTGGAGTGAGACACATAGAAAACCTGCTAACAAGTAAAGGCCCCTTCACATTTAGCGACGCTGCAGCGATACCGACAACGATCCGGATCGCTGCAGCGTCGCTGTTTGGTCGCTGGAGAGCTGTCACACAGACCGCTCTCCAGCGACCAACGATGCCGGTAACCAGGGTAAACATCGGGTAACTAAGCGCAGGGCCGCGCTTAGTAACCCGATATTTACCCTGGTTACCATCCTAAAAGTAAAAAAAAACAAACACTAGATACTTACCTACCGCTGTCTGTCCTCCAGCGCTGCGCTCTGCTTCTCTGCTCTCCTCCTGTACTGGCTGTGAGCCGGAAAGCAGAGCGGTGACGTCACCGCTCTGCTTTCCGGCTCACAGCCAGTACAGGAGGAGTGCAGAGCGCAGCGCTGGAGGACAGACAGCGTTAGGTAAGTATCTAGTGTTTGTTTTTTTTTACTTTTAGCATGGTAACCAGGGTAAACATCGGGTTACTAAGCGCGGCCCTGCGCTTAGTTACCCGATGTTTACCCTGGTTACCAGTGAAGACATCGCTGGATCGGTGTCACACACGCCGATCCAGCGATGTCTCCAGGGAGTCCAGCGACGAAATAAAGTTCTGGACTTTATTCAGCGACCAACGATCTCCCAGCAGGGGCCTGATCGTTGGTCGTTGTCACACATAACGATTTCATTAACGATATCGTTGCTACGTCACAAATAGCAACGATATCGTTAACAATATCGTTATGTGTGAAGGTACCCTAAGAGTATAAGTAGCCAAATAGCATAAACCTGGTAAGCAAACCCCAGTGCTGTTCAGGCCCCGTACACAGTTGGGGGGGTGCCGACAGGAGGAGCAGAGACCCGACGCGTGTCGCCACAGCAGTGGCTTCGTCAGGGGTAGCTCCTGTGGAAATCCGGCGTCCTTATCTAGTCTAATGATTGCTTTTAACGCAGCTGCAGCTGTGCTGCTTAACAGAGACAGACACATACGGTGATTTCAGGGGCGGTACTGCACGGGATCGCTACCAATGAGCCATGGGACTCCACCACACCTCCTACCTCTATCTTGATACACGCACTGCGGTTGCCATAGTGTCCAAAGGACGCGGCAGTTTCTCGCTCCTCCGCCGCGTGTAATACAACAGAACTCCTCCTACTGGCTGCCGTCACACTTCCGGTCTAGTATCCATAGTTACCGGTTTGTGTGCGGAAGCCGAGAAGTATTACGGCGCGTGTGCCTACCAACCCCTATGCTCCATTCTGGTAGTTACTGCAGCGGCGCTTGAACAGCATGCCTCCATGGAGGGTAGATCTCTGCTGGCCGTCATACAGTTAACTGCTGTTGTCATGGAGCTCTATGGACGCAACCAATTCTAACTTGGCAGCATCAGGGGATGAGCCCTAGGGCTCAATCACCCCTCCTGCCTGTGTCCTGCTATTTACACAGTGATAGCCATAATGCCCCATAGACGTGACAATCTATGGCTAATCCATAGAACACATGAAGAAGGGCTCCTCCTACTTCTGATTATGTAGCAAAAGTTGCCAGTTGTGTGCAACAATCTGCGTCCGCAGGTTTAATTCAAGTTTGTCCAAACCTGATAGCCTATATCACGATACAGTAGTAACATCTTTTTAAGCAAGGAAAAAATCCCAACTTCTCAACATATATATTTGCTAAATGCATAGTCGGGTAGATGTAATGTGACAAACAATGGACTCATAAACACCCATGTATGTAGAGGACAGCCTACTAATCATTCGTAAGCATGCCTCAGAGTTATGGTTAATACAGCCCTCATCAGACTTCCAACCCATAAACCTTTGGGGAGGAATGACACCTCATTTTAGCCCCAAAGGCAGAATGGGGTCAACTTGCCATACATTATAAATTAAATGACACCAGATGCGCACTTTCCGTTGTATGCAAACACGGCATCGATGCAGAGGTAAAATTCTCACCACAATAATCATATTTGACGGTGTTCCAACAAAATAGATATCAAAAATCCTAGGTAAGTGTATAGACTACCAAGGACAAGTGAATCATTTACCTCTGCATCAATCAACCTGGGATACAGCCAAAGCCCCCTCGGGCATAAGCCATAGTATAACCTTCAATTGCCTTATAACAAATGACCGAGCATATTTATACAAGAGACTCACATTTAATGAAAGGTGTAACCACCGAATGATAGAAGGATATACACAACCCCAAAAGGTCCCCCCCGGGATAACAAACAAACCATAACTGAGAGGTACACTCATGGCGGACAGAGACCCTTCCCATCGAGTCTGATTTTAAAGCCACCACTCAGGTGGAGTTTGTGCTGTTCATGCAGACATCCAGGTGGAGGAAAAACGCATCCCCACTAAAAAAATGCAGAGGTCAAGGGCCAGGTAAATATACGGATGAATTCAGAAGGTTTAACCTGAGCTTGCTGTATATCCCTATCAATCATAAATATATACAATTGAGCTAATCCCTTCAGCACCAAGTTCAAATTACCCCCATACCACATGGTGAACAAATTCAGGACTGTTTATAGAACCCTGTGAACAGCAGATCTTCGTTCAGTCCAAGTGGAGTTTGACTATTCAAATTGAAAATCCATTTGGACTCTCGTCTGAGTAGTTCCAATGTAATGTCTCCCCCTCTGATATCTGATGGAACGGATTCCAGACCCACGATCTTGATCCCTTTATTTTGTGAGTTGTGTGTTGTTAAAAAATGCGATGCCACCGAAGTCAAGGTTTTGCCCTTTTCCCGATCCTTCTTGGCCGTGGATATATTTGATAGATGTTGTTGTATTCTTCTTTTCAACTCCTGTGTTGTTTGACCCACATATGTCTTTGGGCATGGGCAAATGAGAGCATAAACCAGGTTGCGGGATTTGCAATTGAAATATGATTTTGCCACCATCTGTAATGGAGAGGAAGAAGATGAGAGACACACATCACTGCTACCAATAAATGGGCATATGTTACATTTGCCACAGGGAAATGTACCGGTTATCCTGAATCCCCTATTCAGCCTGATTACCGGATGCTTAAAGTGGCTATGGCTCAGGCAGTCTTTTAGATTTTTTGGCCTTCTGGCGGTTAGGCTAGGCCATTCGGCTATATGTGGTCTTAACCTAGGTTCACTATGTAGGATCCCCCAGTATTTAGCAAGGATCCCACGGATTTCCTGCCACTGATTGTTAAAAGTGGTAATAACTCCTAGTGCCTTGAAGCAGTATATTGTCTCGACTGTAGTAAACTTCCTCTGTCAGCCTCCTTAGCCATGCCAAATGCATTTGCAATTACCTTCCCAGGGTAGCCTCGATTTTTGAAGCGTTGAGTCAAGTCCTGTGAGTGTCTTCGAAAATCCTCCTGAGTGCTGCAGTTACGCTTTATCCGGTAGAACTGTCCCTTTGGAATACCTTTCTTCAAATGCTGTGGGTGGAAACCGGAAAAATGTAAAAGGCTATTGACAGCCGTAGGCTTGCGGTACAGCGTGGTATGAACGTACCCATCTTTAGGATATAGCTTTAAATCCAGGAATTCCACTTCTGTTTGCGAGAAAGATGATGTCAGTCTTATATTCCACGGGTTCCGATTAAGGGTGTCCACAAAAAGATGGCAGTCCTCCAGGGTGCCTGTCCAGAGGAAAAGAATATCATCTATGTAGCGATACCATTTGATGACAAATGTCGAAAACGCCTCTAGACAGTACACCCTGGTGACCTCCCACCACCCCAAAAATAAATTTGCATACGAGGGCGCACACCGTGCGCCCATCGCGGTACCTCTAATTTGTCTGTAAAACACTCGATCAAAAACAAAATAATTTTTGTCTAAAATGAAGGAGAGTAGGTCAAGCAAAAAAGAGTCGTGGTGTCTATCACCTGTGGTGTTTTTATCCAGAAAAAAAGCGACTGCTTGCGTCCCCAGGTCATGGCCGATGCAGGTATAAAGGGATTCAACATCTAGTGTAACAAGCCAAGTGCCAGGTGGAACCCTTATATTTTGCAATTGTTGAATCAAGAAAGTTGAATCCCTCACGTATGAATCTAAAGAAGAAACAAAGGGTTGTAGGAAAAAATCCACGTATGTACAGGGCCGTTCTAAAAGGCCCCCCAACCCTGACACAATAGGCCTACCTGGGGGTTTCTCAGCTGATTTGTGGACTTTCGGGATAAGATAGAACGTTGGTACCCTGGGGTGGTGGTTGGTCATAAAATCCCTCTCACGCTTGGTGATGATATTAAGGGTAAATGCCGAGTCCAGAAGACGGTCCAATTTGGACCTAAACACATCAGTAGGATTTGATGGTAACACCTGATAACATTCAGAGTTAGACAATTGAAATTTAGCTTCATCAACATATAGTTCAGTGGGCCAGATCACCAGGTTCCCCCCCTTATCGGCCTCTCTGATGACAAAATCCCGATTTGCACCGAGCCCAATCACAGCTTTCTGTTCAGCCTTACTCAAATTCCTCCCCTTAGTAGGATCTAGTTTTAGGCTTTGTACCTCACGATAAACTGCATTGAAAAAACTTTGCAGAGCTGGAAAGAGAGATAAGGAGGGTGTAGCCTGTGAGGGTAACCTACCAGGAAATTGTCTCTTTTTAGGATGTCCAGTTTCACTTTCTTCAAGTAGATCAAGGAGGTCTCTAAAAACTTCTTGTTCATCAGTGGGTAAGCCATCCAAGATTGAGGGTTGATGGTACAATAATTTAAAGGCCAGCTGTCTACAAAACAGGTAAACATCTTTTATTAAGATAAATTTATCCAACCCATTAGTTGGACAGAAGGAGAGTCCCTTCTCTAATACTGAAACTCTACATCAGAGAGGGTATATGATGACAAATTGATAATGGCCAGCTTACCAGAGTCCGAGGGGTTAGTTCTGGAGGTAGAGGCAATTAGCGTTTCCGATTCTGTCTCGTCTCTCGCCTGTATTTGGGAGACCAGGCCCTGTAATAATTGTTGCGTCTTTTTTGGACCACATCTCCTCCTACGGCCCCTCCTATTGTGTCTTCTACCTCGCTTTGCTCCGATGATAAAAAATCGCTTGATGTAAGCTCTTGTGAGGTTGCCGCATTTGGTGGATTCAGATTAGTACCTCTTCTATTTCCTTTATGCACCCACTTAAAAGCTCGTCCGTTCTTGAAGTCCTGCTGATCTCGTTTGTGTCTCGTAAATTTGTGTCTCTTACCTCCTATGATCTCTTTCTCAAAGAGAAACCTGTATCCCAGGTTGATTGATGCAGAGGTAAATGATTCACTTGTCCTTGGTAGTCTATACACTTACCTAGGATTTTTGATATCTATTTTGTTGGAACACCGTCAAATATGATTATTGTGGTGAGAATTTTACCTCTGCATCGATGCCGTGTTTGCATACAACGGAAAGTGCGCATCTGGTGTCATTTAATTTATAATGTATGGCAAGTTGACCCCATTCTGCCTTTGGGGCTAAAATGAGGTGTCATTCCTCCCCAAAGGTTTATGGGTTGGAAGTCTGATGAGGGCTGTATTAACCATAACTCTGAGGCATGCTTACGAATGATTAGTAGGCTGTCCTCTACATACATGGGTGTTTATGAGTCCATTGTTTGTCACATTACATCTACCCGACTATGCATTTAGCAAATATATATGTTGAGAAGTTGGGATTTTTTCCTTGCTTAAAAAGATGTTACTACTGTATCGTGATATAGGTTATCAGGTTTGGACAAACTTGAATTAAACCTGCGGACGCAGATTGTTGCACACAACTGGCAACTTTTGCTACATAATCAGAAGTAGGAGGAGCCCTTCTTCATGTGTTCTATGGATTAGCCATAGATTGTCACGTCTATGGGGCATTATGGCTATCACTGTGTAAATAGCAGGACACAGGCAGGAGGGGTGATTGAGCCCTAGGGCTCATCCCCTGATGCTGCCAAGTTAGAATTGGTTGCGTCCATAGAGCTTCATGACAACAGCAGTTAACTGTATGACGGCCAGCAGAGATCTACCCTCCATGGAGGCATGCTGTTCAAGCGCCGCTGCAGTAACTACCAGAATGGAGCATAGGGGTTGGTAGGCACACGCGCCGTAATACTTCTCGGCTTCCGCACACAAACCGGTAACTATGGATACTAGACCGGAAGTGTGACAGCAGCCAGTAGGAGGAGTTCTGTTGTATTACACGCGGCGGAGGAGCGAGAAACTGCCGCGTCCTTTGGACACTATGGCAACCGCAGTGCGTGTATCAAGATAGAGGTAGGAGGTGTGGTGGAGTCCCATGGCTCATTGGTAGCGATCCCGTGCAGTACCGCCCCTGAAATCATCGTATGTGTCTGTCTCTGTTAAGCAGCACAGCTGCAGCTGCGTTAAAAGCAATCATTAGACTAGATAAGGACGCCGGATTTCCACAGGAGCTACCCCTGACGAAGCCACTGCTGTGGCGACACGCGTCGGGTCTCTGCTCCCCCTGTCGGCACCCCCCCCAACTGTGTACGGGGCCTGAACAGCACTGGGGTTTGCTTACCAGGTTTATGCTATTTGGCTACTTATACTCTTACTTGTTAGCAGGTTTTCTATGTGTCTCACTCCAGAGGTCTGTGGCTCCCTACGATTGAGGTCTCACTACATGATTTAATTGTCTGGTGGAACCGCCATATGATCTACCCAGTGATTTTATACTGTTATATTCCGTAGTGAGCAGCTTCACCTGTCATCATTATGGTTTAGAACCTGTCTTACCCTGTATGCATATATATCGGTGCACATCTGTTTATGTATGTCATAGTCTACCTGTCTATGTAAATAAACTGTTTGCTGGTGCATATATATGTTTCTGGGCTATATCATCGCCCTATGACATTATACATTGCCCAGTGATTATTTACTGTCATATTTCATAGTGAGCAGTTTTACCTGTTATCATTGTGATTTAGAACCTGCTTCACCTTTTATGCATATATTTTGGTGTGATATGGTTATCGCTCATATTGTCCTTATATTGTAAGCAGGTTTTTCACCACACACATCTGTTCATCTATTTCATAGTTAGCCTGTTTTTGTAAGTAAACTTTTTGCTGGTGCATACATATATTTTTCTGGGCCATATTATCGCCCTATGATTCAGAATTTCTCTGTTCTTTGGTGCTGTTCATGCAGACGTCCCACACTTCATATACCTTTGGTCTACTATAACAGAATAGAGAGTGTGTGGGAGGTGCCGTACGAGGGGGAGGGCTCTATTGTGAGCCGAATGTCTATGTATATAGGTCCTATGTGTGACCATTGTTTTAAATGTTTTTAATTTGTGTGCTCTGTGTGGCTTTTTGTATGTCCATAATTATTGTTAATAAAGATTGCTTTTTTCTTATATTCAATCCATTGCCTTGGGTGATCCCCGTTTATGGTCTATCTTTTGTCTTATGTAAATGGCCGTAACCTGGTGGCGGCTCTGAAGCAAGGTGAGCTCACACATGTACCTTGCTTGGCCCATGTGCTTAACCTCGTGGTTCAACGTTTTCTGAAAAGCTACCTGGAGCTGCAAGATCTGCTAGTGAAAGTATGTCGTCTGTCTGCCCATTTTAGAAAGTCAGCTACAGCTTCAGCTGCCTTTGCCGTGCTTCAGCAGCGTTTGCAGCTTCCAGCTCACCGGCTGGTGTGCGATGTCCCCACGCGCTGGAACTCTATGCTGCTTATATTGGAAAGGCTTTGTGAGCAGAAGAGGGCAGTTGTTGACTACCAACATCAACAAGGCTGTCAATATTCAGTTCAGACTCCACACATAAGACCTCAGGAATGGAAATGGACATCCAACATATGTACCATCCTCCAAAACTTTGAGGATAGCACCAAGATGGTGAGCGATGATGTCATAATTAGCATCACCATCCCGCTTCTCAGCATTCTGAAAACCTCTCTGCTCACAATTAAAAAGGATGCATTACAGGCAGAGCACGAGGACATGGAGCAAGGAACCATACAGGGGGATTACACTCAGCCCAGCCTCATGTCTTCTCATCGTGGATTGGTAATCAATGAGGAGGAGGAGGAAGAGCAGGAGCTACTTTCATGTGTTATAGATGGTACTACAACCACAGTTGTCATACCGTCTGTTCAGCGGGGATGGCCTGAGGACAGGGAGGAAGAGGACAGCATGGTCAGTCGTCCTGTAAAAATTTTGGGTGACACTCATTACTGGTTGGTGATACTTCTAGACCCACGCTACAAGGAGAACTTTCAATCTCTTCTACCAGAGGCAGAGATGTGTACTAAAATGTTGCAGTACCAGAGGGCCCTTGTAGCAGAATTACTTAGAAAATTCACATGTAAGAATGCTGGCAGCAGATGTCAGAGTTTGTTGTATAACCAAGGAGTCCAAGCGAGAGAGACAGAAGCACAATCCAGCTCAGGCAGGGGAACAATGGCCAAGTTCTGGAACAGTTTTCTCAGACCCTCATATCGTGACGACACAGAGGCAAGGGGTGCTGTCACAAAAAGGGCAATGTTTGTGAAGATGGTGAGGGAGTACCTTGCAGATAGTACAAACATCCTCTGGGATTCCTCTGTGCCTTTTAATTATTGGGTATCCAAGCTGGACACATGACATGAACTGGCTCTCTACGCCTTGGAGGTCCTGGCCTGCTCTGCTGTTAGCGTTCTGTTAGAGAGGTTTTTTAGTGCCACTGGTGGAATTATAACAGATAAGCGCATCCGCCTTTCAACTGAAAATGCTGACAGGCTGACTCTTATAAAAATGAACAAGGCCTGGATTGGGAAAGACTTCTGTACACCACCAAGCGAAAACAGCGAAACATAACCTCAAATACATTCTCTCTTTTGGGGAGGTGTATTCTCATGCGCCTCTTTACAACCACACATGGGTATACGCTTCCAGATTTGGTCTGTTTGTTGTTATCCTCCTCCTTATCCTCATCCTCATCATCCAGAACCACTAGATGACCAGGTTGAACGTGCTCTGTACTGTTATAGGCCGGTGAATTTTGGGCACGGGCGCTGTGAAGGCACTATTTTATTTTTAAAAAAGGTACCCCCATTGGGGAATTGTTTGGCAGCTCATGCACTGCTTTACAAGTCTCAGAGACACACACCACTACATTGGGCCTACTTCTTAACTCTGTCTCCTGCAATGTGTCCTTTAACTGCCACTAGATCTCCAGGGTGAACATGCTTTGTACAGTTATAGACCGGTGAAGTTTGGGCAAGGGGCCTGCGATGGCACTAGTCTATTTTTTTAAAAATTTACCCCCATTGGGGAATTGTTTGGCAGCTCATGCACTCCCTTTTAAGTCTCAGTGACCCACACCACTACATTGGGCTTACTTCTTAACTCTGTCTCCTGCAATGTCTCTTCTTTAACTGCCACTAGATCACCAGGGTGAACGTGCTCTGTATGATTTAGTAAAAACAGGACCCCACATTGGGGAATTGGGCATTACATTACATTGGGCCTACTTCTTAAGTCTGTCTCCTGCAATGTATCCTTGACCTGCAACTAGATCACCAGAGTGAACGTGCTCTGTACTGTTATAGGCTGGTGAAGTTTGGGAAAGGGGCCTGCGATGGCACTAGCCTATTTTTAAAAAAGGTACCCCCATTGGGAAATTGTTTGACAGATCATGCACTGCATTACAAGTCTCAGAGACACACCACTACATTGGGCCTACTTCTTATGTCTGTCTCCTGCAATGTGTCCATTACCTGCCACTAGATCACCAGGGTGAACGTGCTTTGTACTATTATAAGCCAGAAGTTTTGGCAAGTGGGGCTGTGATGGCAATAGTATATTTTTTTTTAAAATGTACCCCACATTGGTGAAACCACATCCTTGTTGGCAAAGACTTCATAACATTTGTGTACCTTAAAGAGCTCCCTTATAAAGCTCCTTTTTGTGTTGCCTGTTTGCTCACATTGGACACAATACACTTCATATAAATTTGATAATGCAATTCTGTAAGATTGGCTCAGTAGTTCATTAAAAATATAGCTTTGTCCACTATATTAGTTTCTCTCCTTGAGAGCCATAACTTTGGCTGCCTCAAATGTACAAATGGTGAATATACAAATGGCGATTTGTAAACAAGATTAAAATACTGTATACTGAATGCATTCAGACAATCACATAGCTGCATTTCTTGTAAAACATTTACAGATGTCACAGACAATGCTTATAGTGACACAATCTTGATAAATGTTTGTTTATTCACTTCACAAACAGTTCTAAGCCTCTATATGTCATTGTAAAACATTAATGTTTACCGAAACTATGCCTATGGTGGTTTGATCTAAATCCTTGTGGCTTTTATTTTCTAGGTGTTTATGGCTCCTCGTCTGATGACTCCATGAGTTACTGCATAGTGTAAATCACTATATAAGACCAGAGAAACATGACTAAGACAGATGCCAAAACTGGGTTACCTGTACATGTACAATGTGCTAATACCTGCATAATTGGGGACGCCCATGTAGTGTAGGTAATCTCCCAGGGGTTCTCTGTCTTGGTCTTGCTTCTCTGATATTCCAGACGGATGATGTTTAAAAGCCTCTTGGTGATGATCTTAGTATACTGTATTTAGTTAATCTTCATATATATGTAATCACTACATTTATTTAATCCTTATAAGTACTTATTAACCTTTGTATGTTAACATATACAAAAGTGTACGCACTCACGCTATTCAATCATACTATTCCTTGAATTTTATAGTTTGCAATAAAATTGCGTTGTGTTGCAAGTATTAGCCTTTTTTAAAGCCGTATCTGAACCTTAATGTTAACAACATGGCAAATAAAATTGCCAAATTCTCCTGTAAATAATTCTGCAAAAAGGGAACCATCATACCATTTCAAAATACGAGTGGATTTTCATGGGCCCATCCAGTATGTTGGTACAAAGGTGTAATGGGGTGTATATGACTGACTATGCAGCAGGGCTGGCCTTACTGCCAATGTGTAAAACAAAAGAGTACGGGAGTACAAAATGCATACTGTGAAGGGGATTTTCCTGGGCCCATCCAGTATGTGGGTACCAAGGCGTAATGGGGTGCATATGACTATGCAACAGGGCTGACCTTGCTGCCAATGTGTAAAACAAAGGAGTACGGGAGTGCAAAATGCATATTGTGAAGTGGATTTTCCTGAGCCCATCCAGTATGTGGTTCCAAGGCATAATGGGGTGCATATGACTATGCTGCAGGGCTGGCCTTGCTGCCAATGTGTAAAATAAAAGAGTACGGGAGTGCAAAATGCATATTGTGAAGTGGATTTTCAGGGGCCTATCCAGTATGTGGGTTCCAAGGCCTAATGGGGTGCATATGACTATGCAACAGGGCTGACCTTGCTGCCAATGTGTAAAACAAAGGAGTGCGGGAGTGCAAAATGCATACTGTGAAGTGGATTTTCCTGAGCCCATCCAGTATGTGGGTTCCACGGCATAATGGGGTGCATATGACTATGCAGCAGGGCTGGCCTTGCTGCCAATGTGTAAAATAAAGGAGTACGGGAGTAGAAAATGCATATTGTGAAGTGGATTTTCATGGGCCCATCCAGTATGTGGGTTCCAAGGCGTAATGGGGTGCATATGACTATGCAGCAGGGCTGGCCTTGCTGCCAATGTGTAAATCAAAGAGTAGGGGAGAACAAAATGCATATTGTGAAGTGGATTTTCCTGGGCCCATCCAGTATGTGAGTTCCAAGGTGTAGTGAGGTGGATATGACTATGCAGCAGGGCTGGCCTTGCTGCCATTGTGTAAAACAAAGGAGTACGGGAGTGCAAAATGCATATTGTGAAGTGGATTTTCCTGAGCCCATCCAGTATGTGGTTCCAAGGCATAATGGGGTGCATATGACTATGCTGCAGGGCTGGCCTTGCTGCCAATGTGTAAAATAAAAGAGTACGGGATTACAAAATGCATATTGTCAAGTGGATTTTCAGGGGCCCATCCAGTATGTGGGTTCCAAGGCGTAATGGGGTGCATATGACTATGCAGCAGGGCTGGCCTTGCTGCCAATGTGTAAATCAAAGAGTAGGGGAGTACAAAATGCATATTGTGAAGTGGATTTTCCTGGGCCCATCCAGTATGTGAGTTCCAAGGTGTAGTGAGGTGGATATGACTATGCAGCAGGGCTGGCCTTGCTGCCATTGTGTAAAACAAAGGAGTATGGGACTCGGGAGTATAAAATGCATATTGTGAAATGGATTTTCAGGGGCCCATCCAGTATGTGGGTTCAAAGGCGTAATGGGGTGCATATGACTGACTATGCAGCAGGGCTGGCCTTGCTGCCAATGTGTAAAACAAAGGAGTACGGGAGTACAAAATGCATATTGTGAAGTGGATTTTCCTGGGCCCATCCACTATGTGGTTTTAAAGGCGTAATGGGGTGCATATGACTATGCAACAGGGCTGGCCTTGCTGCCAATGTGTAAAACAAAGGAGTATGGAGCACAAAATGCATATTATGAAGTGGATTCTCCTGGGCCCATCCAGTATGTGGTTTCAAAGGCGTAATGGGGTGCATATGACTATGCAACAGGGCTGGCCTTGCTGCCAATGTGTAAAACAAAGGAGTATGGAGCACAAAATGCATATTGTGAAGTGGATTTTCCTGGGCCCATCCAGAATGTAGGGTCAAAGGCTTATTGGGGTGTATATGAATTGGTATCAGGGCAGGCCTTGAATTGAATGTAAGGGTACCGTCACACACTGCCATTTCGATCGCTACGACGGTACGATTCGTGACGTTCCAGTGATATCGTTACGATATCGCTCTGTCCGACACACAGCAGCGATCAGGGATCCTGCTGAGAATCGTACGTCGTAGCAGATCGTTTAGAACTTTCTTTCGTCGCTGGATCTCCCGCTGTCATCGCTAGATCGGTGTGTGTGACACCGATCTAGCGATGCGATCTAGCGATGCGTTAGCTTGTAACCAGGGTAAACATCGGGTTACTAAGCGCAGGGCCGCGCTTAGTAACCCGATGTTTACCCTGGTTACAAGCGTAAAACTATAAAAAAACAAACAGCACATACTTACATTCTGGTGTCCGTCAGGTCCCTTGCCGTCTGCTTCCCGCACTCAGTGACTGCCGGCCGTAAAGTGAAAGCAGAGCACAGCGGTGACGTCACCGCTGTGCTGTGCTTTCACTTTCACTTTACGGCCGGCAGTCACTGAGTGCGGGAAGCAGACGGCAAGGGACCTGACGGACACCGGAATGTAAGTATGTGCTGTTTGTTTGTTTTTACGCTGGTAACCAGGGTAAACATCGGGTTACTAAGCGCGGTCCTGCACTTAGTAACCCGATGTTTACCCTGGTTACCCGGGGACCTCGGCATCGTTGGTCGCTGGAGAGCTGTCTGTGTGACAGCTCCCCAGCGACCACACTACGATTTACCTACGATCACGGCCAGGTCATATCGCTGGTCGTGATCGTAGGTAAATCGTTTAGTGTGACGGTACCCTAACACTTTTTCAGGAGTTCCCCCTGGACATCTTATGAAAGGGGTATTGTGGTGCGTCGTAATTCTTGGCAGCCCATCCCCTCACAGCATAGGCTACAACTGCTTAGGAGACCCACTGTTTAATAATGGCCCTTTAAGAAGATTAATGCCGCCTGATGCACCAGAAAAAATAGGCTCTGTGACTTTAAGAGTCCCTCCTTCATAAATGAAACAAGATGGGTCTGCTTATGTGTCACATACCATATGGCCAGCTAGGGTTGTTAAATGTTACAATGACATTTCCCAGTGAATGCATTTGTATTGGTTGAAAGCAATGTTAAAGTTGAAAAACGCTTCAAAAATGCTGCATCTGAACTAAGCCTAAGTGAGGGAGGAAATTTTCGGTCTGGGATTAAGTATTTGGCCTTACAGGCAAGTCATTAACCTGCAAAGGATGTACCTTGACATATGTCCCAGCAAAACCCATTTTGGTTTTGTTTTAATGTGTTTTTTGGGGCACCGGAAAAAATGGCATGAATCTCGGAAAAAATTGATTAAAGCTGTGAACTAGGAGTCAGGAATGCTTCCAAGGGCGATCCCCATGATGTCGCTGTGTCATTTGAGCAGTGTTTCCATCATTTTCAGATGTTTTTAGACCTTAAAAGGACCCCCGGGGGGGTGGGAAGGGGATCGCGGTAAAAATACTCGGGTCTCCCACAGACTTACATTGGGCTCGTTGTTCTGGCCGAGTACCCGAGTATTCCAATCTGCTCGACCCGAGCAATGAGCACCCGAGCATTTTAGTGCTCGTTCATCACTAATCTTTATGTTTGAAGCATGATATGTGGGAAAAGGTTGAAAAGTTCCATGGAGCCGAATACTTTCGCAAAAATTAAAATCAATTATGACATATGAGGAATTTGTAAAATACTACCTCAGATTCCTGCTAATATCTATTTAGTTCCATCCTTCATTTGGAAGTATTGCTAGAGGCCCCCAGGTACTAGACTAATGTCTACCAAACTCACTGATATTGAGGGGATTGATTGACACGGTAATGTGTATGGGGGTGCTAGCCACCTGATCATTGAGCGAGATGTCTATTGGGCATGTCTGATTTTGGACTGCTGATCGATTTTTTTTCTCACAGATGTAAGCCACAGGCAGAAATGTCTATTGGTGACTCTCATAAAGAACATAGGAGCGCTCAGCGAATCAAGTGTGTTTGTGTATGTAAAAGATGGTAGAGTTGAGCGAATATGTTCGGATTTGGTCACCGAATCTGAATTTGCCATATTCGTGCCATATTGGTACCCTATTCGTGCCGATTTATGTTTGATGATCGGTTCCGAACATATTCGGTAATTTTTACTCCCATTGACTCTAATGACGTTCGGCTGTGTTAGATGAATATTGCAAAAACAATATTTGCTGCTGATCGAATTCGGACCCAAATCCGAACAAATTCGCACAACTCTTAAAGATGGTCTAGATAGCTGTCGGCTGAACGATTGGTCGGTGCATCGATCATCCGATAGCCATCTAATGCATATGACCATCCTGAGACAAGTCATATAATGCAAATACCACGTGGTGTATGCTTTTCTTTGTATTAGATGGCTATATGCAGCATATGAAACTGTATGACCATACAATGGGAATCATATCAGCTCTTTGATGTGTAGCTCTGGCAGAAGATAAAAACCATATGCAAAACATATAACATGTTCCGCAAGATATAAAAAATGGATCATGTTATCCTTCCCATTTTGACCTATGTGATACACTTTAGAGTATTATTGTTCTTTCATAAACTGGTGTACCCAAGAACACAATTTATAAATCTCTCCCATTCTGTTATAATACAATAGATGTTTTTAGTAATTTTCTTCTAGAGTATAGTATAGAAAACATAAAGGAACACAGCTTTAGCATAGTAATAACATTTCTTAACTGAGAAGAGTCTTTGTGAAGTCGTATATATAAGTCAAGGCTAGGTCACAGTGTTGAAAGTAGTCTTGTCAGGTTTATGATTAAAGCTTCTAGAGCAAACAAGGTCATTCCAGATAGGTCAGTGAATGGTACAAACCGTAAATTGACCTAATCTCCATCATTACTGCTGGTGTAGTTAATTAGCAGGAACATTTGGTTTCTATCTATAGGATTTGTCCTAATCCCTGCACAGGGCATGAAATAGATAAAGCTAATAAAACAAGTGAGTCTTTGTAAATTTATTTTCACGTGTTATAAAGTTAAACCATAAAGAGCAACTGTTCCATGACTACAAAAGATCTTACTGTTAATTATGATTAAAAACCAAGTAACGGTGCTGCACAGTTATAATCGTATGTATAACAATCACAAAATTATTTTTGCTATCATAATTATTACAGCAATAGTATGATAGAACACAATAAAGTAAGGAAAACACATTAGAACAAGTCTTAAGTTCCTCATAACAAATAGCTTGATAGCTTTTACCGAGCGGTTATTAATCAAATGTCGCCATAGACAGGTGACTGTAGTTCACAGAGTTATCTTTTATTGAAAAAATTCTGAAAGCAGTATAATATCATAGGAGATTTTAAATATTTAGCTGATTGCATCCTTCTGCAATAATGCAGTAATTTATGAACAAGCATATTAACAGAGGATCTTTTATGACATCCCATTCTAAATCCATAGGCATTAACCCCTTTCCAACCTTAGATGTATAGATACATCAAAGGTTGCCTCCCCCTGTTTGCTGCAGGCTCCTGCGATGAGCCTTCAACTTTTCCGGCATATATAGGCTGATTTCATCAGCTGACATGTGCCACTAACAGCCGCGGGTGGAATCGCAATCCACCCACGGCTTTTAACATGTTAATTGATGCTGTCAATCTCTGACAGCGGCATTTAACATGCTCACGCCGGAAGCGTGTCATTAATCCCACCCATCGTTGCCCGTGTTGCTGATGGGTTGGCATGACAACCAGGGGTCTGCAGAAGACCTCTGTGGCTGTCATTGACAGATAGCTATGAGCACCGCCCAGCGTTCTGCGCTCATAGCAAGTAAGCATTTCTGCTACACAGAGCAGAGCTGAAGCCCTGCTCTATATAGCAAAAGCAATCAGATGATCATAGCTTCTAGTCTCCCATGGAGACTACTGAAGCAAAGTAAAAAAAAATGTTTTTAAAAAAATATATAAAAGTTTAAATCACCCCCCCCCATTTGCCTCATTCAAAATAAAATAATTAAAAAAACAATATACACATATTTGGCACCTCCACGTTCAGAATCGCCCAATCTATCAGTATATAGAAAGAATTAATCATCCAATCGATAAACGGTATAACGAGAAAAAAATCAAAACGCCATAATCACGAATATTTTGGTCACCGCAACATTGCATTAAAATGCAATACCAAGCAATTAAAAGATCATATACACACCAAAATGGTATAATAAAAATGTCCACTCGGCACGCAAAAAATAAGCCCTCACCCTGCCTCAGATCATGAAAATCAGAGACATTGCGGGTCTTGCAAAATGGCGACTTGCTTTTTTTTTAAAATAAACTTTCTTTTTTTTTCACTACTTAAATAAAAGAAGAACCTATACAAGTTTGGTGCCTATAAACTCATAATGACCTGGAGAATCATAATGGCTGCTCAGTTGTAACATGGTAACGTGGTAAAAAAACAAAAACTTTTTTTTTTCTGATTTTTCAGTACACTCTATGGGAAAACCAATGTTGTAGTTAAAAAGTACAACTCTTCCTGCAAAAAACAAGCCCATCACATGGCCATATTGCCTCTGAAAAGAAGGGGAGCTAAAAACGGAAAAACCCAAGGTGCTAAAGGGGTTAATATAGAGGTGGTCTCCACTTTGCAATTAAAACAGCTTTCTCTGTTCTGGGAAGAGCATTTGTGAGGTAAGATACTGATGTTGAATGTGAGGACCTGGCTCACAATCTCTATTGTAGTTCATCCAAAAGGTTTTTGGCTGGGTTTTTTATCATTATTTATTTTAAGAGCACCATTAATTCCATTGTACATGAGAAGGGGTTACATACAAAATGCAAACATAAATTACAATGAACAAACTAACAATTACAGACTGGTACAGAACGGAGAGTGCCCGGCCCTTGTGGGCTTAACCCCTTTCTGACATCGGACTTAATACTACATCCATGTGCCCTGGGCCTATTTGACCAGGGAAGGAATATTACTTCTGAGCGATCGCCAGCGCACACGTGGGTGTGCGGGTGATCGCCGCCTGGTGTCAGCTGATTCTGACAGCTGACACCCAGCACTAGGTGACAGGAGTGGTCACAGACCACTATCGATACTTTAACCCCCAAAATGCTGCGATTGAACATGATCGCAGCTTTCCGAAAGCTGGCAGAGGGCTGACAGCCCCTTCTGCCTTTGGACAGGAGACCCCGCGGCATGACACAGGGTCCCGATCATTACCATGGTGAATCGATGTCGTCATGACAATGTAAGGGGGTGGCAGGTCCCCTCAGTTGCGCCCTCTCCTCCTTCCGTGTGGCCCCCATGCGTTTTATGTAAAATATGTTGTGCACTGCTATGTACTACTGTTGTACTGAATTTTCATGTGCATTTACTGTATATGACAACAGTTGCAATCCAGATTATTTATATACTAGATGGTGGCCCGATTCTAACGCATCAGGTATTCTAGAATATGCATGTCCACGTAGTATATTGCCCAGCCACGTAGTATATTGCCCATCGACGTAGTATATTGCCCAGCGACGTAGTATATTGCCCAGCCACGTAGTATATTGCCCATCGACGTAGTATATTGCCCAGCAACATAGTATATTGCCCAGCCACGTAGTAGATTGCCCATCAACGTAGTATATTGCCCAGCGACGTAGTATATTGCCCATCGACGTAGTATATTGCCCAGCGACGTAGTATATTGCCCAGCCACGTAGTATATTGCCCAGCCACGTAGTATATTGCCCAGCCATTTAGTATATTGGCCAGCCACGTAGTATATTGCCCAGTTACGTAGCATATTGCCTAGTTACGTAGTATATTGCCCAGCCACGTAGTATATTGCCCAGCCATGTAGTATATTGCCCAGCGACGTAGTATATTGCCCAGTTACGTAGTATGTTGCTCAGTTACGTAGTATATTGCCCAGCCACGTAGTATACAGCACAGAGCCACAAAGTATATTGCACAGTGACGTAGTATATTGGCCAGCCACGTAGTGGCCAGCCACGTAGTATACAGCACAGAGCCACGTAGTATATTGTCCAGCCATGTAGTATACAGCACAGAGCCACATAGTATATTGCACAGCGACGTAGTATATTGCCCAGCCATGTAGTATACAGCACAGAGCCACATAGTATATTGCCCAGTCTTGTAGTATACAGCACAGAGCCACGTAGTATATTGCCCAGCCTTGTAGTATACAGCACAGAGCCACGTAGTATATTGCCCAGTGACGTAGTATATTGCGGAGCCACGTATGTCACAGGTTAAAAAAATAAAAAATAAACATACTCACCTAACGATCCGAGGGCCCCTTGTAGTTTAACATACTCACCATTCTGGTCGCTGCTCCTCAGCATCCCGTCTCTCCACTTCCTGGGATCCAACGGCGCTGTGCAGATGGGCGCGTGGCTGCCGCCATCTTGCGTTCCCAGGATGCTTTGCGAAATTACCCATATGACTTAGCGGTCTCGCGAGACCGCTAGGTCTTCTGGGTAAATTCGCAAAGCATCGCTGGGAAAGGAAGATGGCGGCAGGCGTGAGCGCCTCAGCGGACAACAGAGGGTGAGTATAGCAGTTTTTTTACTAATTTTAACATTACTTTTTTTTACTATTGATGCCGCATAGGCAGCATCAATAGTAAAAGGTTGGGGACACACAGGGTTAATAGTGGTAGTAACGGAATGCGTTACCCGCGGCATAACGCGGTCCGTTAACGCTGGCATTAACCCTGTGCTAGCGGTGACCGGAGGGGACTATGGAGCGGGCATCGGGGACACTGACTGCGGGAAGTAAACAGCGGAGCGCCGGGCACACTGACTGCGGGGAGCGGAGCGTCAGGGACACTGACTGCGGGGAGCAGAGCGCCGGGGACACTGACTGCGGGGAGTATGGAGCGGCCATTTTCTTCCGGACTGTGCCCATCGCTGATTGGTTGTGGCTGTTTTGCGGCAACCAATCAGCGACTTGGATTTCCATGATAGACACAGGCCACGACCAATGAATATCCATGACAGACATACAGAAGGACAGACGGAAGTACCCCTTAGACAATTATATAGTGATGATATGCTGTGCTTGTCTTGTGTCACTGTTATATTTTCATGCTATGCCTGTCTTTGATGTGTAAATAAGTTCAGGGCAAGCACAAGATAACTTTGTGGACTGGACTTGCAGCCAGGAGGCGAGGGGAAGTTGTTACTTCCTCCGAACTGCCTGGGACTTCTGACAGAGCAGACACTGAGGAACACAGGGCATTGCAATGCCTCCAGGATGAGAGGGAACTGCTGCCTTGAATTCCGGACTGGTTGTTAAAGGTGAGGACTGCAATACAGGCCTTAGGATTTTCCGGAAAGGCCCCCCGCTTCTGTAGGGCTATGCCAAGCGTGTGGAATTCCTCTGGACTTGGTATCAAGGCAAACTATCTGGAGAAACCGCCAGGTGGCACTTCCCAGCGGTTTATGCTGCCCTGACAGTGAGAACCCGGACCCTCAGACAGCCTGTGACAGCTGTACTCACAGCGCTCGAGAGCTGGGCAAGAAAACACCAATACAGCAGAGCTGGAGTGAGCAGAATGCCAGATGATGAGTGTAATGAAAGGACCTGTGGTCATGTGACATCAGGGGATGGGGCTTAGCATCCTGTAGCTGGAGTATGCAGGATACTACAGTGACACAGGGCACAAGAGAAGGGAAAGGGAGTAACCGGACACCAGGGAAAGGATGAGGCAACAGAGGGAGACACAATCCAAGGCAAGCTGAGGTCAGCAAATGAGAGAGGTAACACAGTACACAAGGAGCAGGGTAATCAAGAATAGTCAGGGACGTGGCAGGAGTCTGAAAACTGGAGAAGCAGATACACAGTACAGAATCAAAAAGGCAAAATCACACCGAGGAACAGAACCGAGTCAGAACCATACAAACAAGCTAGATTACAGGCACAAGGCACAAGCACACAGGGGTCAACACACTGAGCCAATAGCAAAAGTATAACTGACAGACATTTGAGCTTCCCAAAGCTATAAGAAGGTCCCCCAGAATCAAAGAGGGGCCAATAATAAACCCCAGGTGTGCAGGTCAAACCCTGCACTGGGATCATGACACTTGGACTGCTGCATTTGCTATGGGTGCAGTTGGAGAGCATGACAGGGAAAGAATAGGAGGGCCAGTGTTGTACTTGTGCCTTTACTTCATTCCACTTTTGTTCAATAAAAGTTATTTTCCCGTTGGAATACAGTGTGTCCCTAGATCATCTGGTAACTGGACTACTGTGACACAAAGAAAGAAGGTAACTGCACCTGGGAGACACAGCCTAATCCATCCCATATTGCATGTACAAGGGGCCGGGGTGTTCACAGACTGTGTTTAGTGGGTGAGCTCGGTCCGGACTACCACCTCGGTGCCCCTTATTACAACAACATCCGGGTCACCAGACCTTGCAAACTTGCTGATCATGACCAATGCATGAAGCGCAAGTTTGTCTGTCAGGGCAGAGCTGATAGTTTCTGCAGCATGGAGATGTTGCTGCATCTTCATGCTGTAGAAGCGATCAGCCTGCAAAACATGATTGTCCCATAGTGATAGAAAGTAAAAAAGTTATAAAAAATTTTTTTAATTATTTGATTCCAAGCTTTAATTCCCCTCCCACATCCGATCACTGGCTCACTCTTATTATCTGTTATCTGCACCTCAAAAACATTTCTAGAATTCGCCCTTTTCTTACTTTCGACTCTGCAAAACCTCTCACTGTTTCTCTTACTCATTCTCGTCTGGATTATTGTAACTCTCTACTAATTGGTCTGCCTCTTACCAAACTCTCCCCTCTCTAATCTGTCCTGAATGCTGCAGCCAGGATCATGTTCCTCACCAATTGTTATACTGATGCCTCTACCTTGTGCCAGTCATTACACTGGTTACCCATCCACTCCAGAATCCAGTACAAACTTATTACCCTCACCCACAAAGCACTCCATGGCTCAGCACCACCCTACATCTCCTCCCTGGTCACTGTCTACCACCCTATCCGTGCCCTCCGTTCTCTTAATGGCCTGAGGTTAGCATCCACAATAATCGGATCCTCTCACTCCCATCTCCAAGACTTTTCACGTGCTGTGCCAATTATTTGGCTGGGTATAACGTACTGGTGACTGTAACATACTGGTCACTACAGCATACTGGTCACTTCAACGGCAGTTTGCAATTTTCACTCTGCAACATTCATTTCCGCTTGTTTCTGGAAAATACCCATGGAGTCAAAATCGTCATTACATCCTCTAGATAAATTCCCCAGGGGGTATAGTTTCCCAAATGAGGTCACTTGAGGGGGGATTCTGCTCTTCTAGCAATTAGGGGCTCTGTAGATGAAGTCCACAAACTGTTCTAGGAAAATCTGCGCTCCAGGAGGCAAATAGCGCTCCGTTTCTCCCGAGTCTCTCCATATGGCTAAGTAGTACTGTACAGCCACATATGGGGTATTGTCACATTCAGCAGAAATTGTGGGACAAATTTTGGTGTAATTTTTAACCACTTCTAGTGTTAAAATGTAAAATCTGGAGATAAAATAAAATTGTGGTGGTAAAAATGTAGTTATTTTGTCTTCACTGCCCAATGGTATAAAATTCGGTGACACACCCATGGTGTCAATATGATCACTGCACCCCTATATGAGTTCATTGAGAGTTGCAGTTTGTAAAAAGGGGTCACTTATGGAGTGTTCTGCTGTACTGGCACCTCATAGGCTCTCCCAGTGAGACATGGCACCTGCAAACCATAACAGTAAAATCTGGCGCTCCTTGCCTTTTGAGCTTTGAACTGTACCTGAAAAATATTTCCCGATTACATGTAGGGTATGGCACGCTCAGGAAAAAATGGAACTCAGTTTGTTGTAAAAAAGAAATTTCCTATTAGCCCTTAGAAAAATTAAAAACTTGAGGCTAAAACAACATTTTAGTGGTGAAAATGTAATTTATTCTTTCTTCACCGCTCAGTGGCATAAAACTCTGTGAGGCACATGTGGTGTCAATATGATCACTGCACCCCTAGATTAATTTATTGGGGAGTATAGTTTGTAAAATGAGTTCACATATAGGGGGTTTATTTTGTTCTGGAACCTCATGTGGCATAGCACCTTCAAACCATTCCAGCAAAATCTGAATTCCAATGTGGCATCTCTTCCCTTCTGAGCTTTGCACTGTGCCTAAAAAATAGCATTCCCCCACATATGGGGTATCAGTGTACTCAGGAGAAATTGCACAACAGACTGTATGGCGCAATTTCTCCTGTTACCCTTATGAAAATGCAATATTTTGGGGAAAACTAGATCTTTTTTTATTTTTCGGCTCAACCTTATAAATGTCTGTGAAGCACCTGAGGGTTCAATGTGCTCACCACACATCTAGATCAGTTCCCTGAGGGGTCTAGTTTCCAAAATGGGGTCGCTTGTGGGGGATTTTCACTGTTTAGGCACATTAGAGGCTCTCCAAATGCGACATGGTACCCGCCAATTTTTGCAGCAAAGTTTGCATTCAAAAAGTCAAATGGCGCTCCTCCCTTCCAAGTTCTGCCATGAACTCAAACAGTTGTTTTCTCCTTCAAATGGGGTATTAGCGTACTCAGGAGAAATTGCACAACAAATTTTGGGGTCCCTTTTTTTCTTGTCACCCTTGTCAAAATAAAAACTATGGGATCTGAAGTAATTTTTTGGGGGAAAAAAAGTTAAATGTTCATATTTTTCCACATTCCTAAAATTCCTGTGAAGCACCTGAAGAGTTAGTAAACTTCTTGAATGTGGTTTTGAGCACCTTGAGGGGTGCAGGTTTTAGAATGGTGTCACTTTTGGGTATCTTCTATCAAATAGACCCCTCAAAGTGACTTCAAATGTGATGTGGTCCCTAAAAAAAAATGGTGTTGCAAAAATGAGGAATCGCTGGTCACCTTTTAACCCTTATAACTTCCTAACAAAAAAAATTTGGTTCCAAAATTGTGCTGATGTAAAGTAGACATGTGGGAAATGTTACTTAAGTATTTTGTGTGACATATCTCTCTGATTTAAGGGACAGAAAATTCAAAGTTGGAAAATTGCGAAATTTTCAAAATTTTCGCCAAATTTCAGATTTTTTTTTTTTGCAAATAAACACAAGTTATATCAAAGAAATTTTACCACTTCATGAAGTACAATATGCCATGACAAAATAGTCTCAGAATCACGGGGATCTACTGAAGCTTTCCGGGGTTATTACCTCATAAAGGAACAGTGGTCAGAATTGTAAAAATTGGCCTGGTCATTAACGTGTAAACCACCCTCGAGGGTAAAGGGGTTGTAGTCTATAGGATAAAGAAGGAAACTATGCTGGGGGATTAGCAGCTCTTGCGTGGTGAGGTGGCAGGGGGCCATTGCAAGCTGTAAGCTTTCTTCAAGAGATGGGTTTTTAAGTTCCATCTGAAAGTTTTGAATGTAGTGGATAATCAGACTTGTTCAAGAGGATGGTGGATAGAGAATACTAGGGATAAGTTTGGGAGGTGATTGTGTGAGGGACATACAGTCATGGCTCAAATCCTGAAAATGAAGTATTTCTCCCAGAAAATCATTGCAATTACACATGTTTTGTTATACATATATTAATTTCCTTTATATGTATTGGAACAACACACACTCACACACACAAAAGGTAAGATGGACATAATTTGACACAAAACTTGAAAAATGGGTCAGACAAAATTGTTGGCACCTTTCCAAAACTGTGGGTAAACAACTTTGTTTCAAGCATGTGATGCTCATTCAAGATCACCTGTGGAAAGTAACAGGGGTGTGCAATATGAAAATCACACCTGAAACCAGATAAAAAGGGGAGAAGTTGACTCAAAATTTTATATGTGTGTTTGCATGTGCCACCACTAAGAACAGAAAGATGAGAAGAGATTTTTTTCAGGATCTGAGAACCAAAATTGTTGAACAACATAACAAATCTCAAGGTTACAAAGTCCATCTCCTCAGAGAGAAAGAGGACTAGAACTCTAGTGCCACCTATTGGAAGTAGCAATCCTAACAGTCAATGTCGACCCTTTAACGAGCTTTGTCACATGACTTAGGATAATAGCCAAACCAGAATCTCAATTTGCAGACACTGTTTCGGGGTACTGCCCCTCATCAGTACAAAGTGGAGACAGTGTCTGCGAATTGAGATTCTGGTTTGGCTATTATCCTAAGTCATGTGACAAGGCTCGTTAAAGGATCGACATTGACTGTTAGGATTGTTACTTCCAATAGGTGGCACTAGAGTTCTCTTCCTCTATGAAGAGACAATTTGCATATTTCCCAGAGGAGCATTGCGGCTTTAAATCTCCTCACCTCGACATGCTTATCATGTCACTCACCGCAAGGAGAAACAATACTTCTTGGATCAAAGTCCATCGCCGAAATTCTTGATGTTCCTTTGTCCATGGTGCACAATATAATCAAGAAGTTTACAACCCATGGCACTGTAACTAATGTCTCCTGATGTGGACAGCAGAGAAAAATTGATGAAACATTTCAAGTTCCAAATAAATTTGAGCTGTCGTGCAGGATCAGGGTGTATCAGTGTCAGCATTAACTATCCGTCAACATTTGTATGAAATGAAACGCAATAGCAGTAGACCCAGGAGGACCCCACTGCTGACACAGAGATATAAAAAAAGCTAGACTGCAGTTTGCCAAAATGTATGTAAGACAAAATCCTTCTGGGAAAGCATCTTGTGGACAGATGAGACTAAGATAGAGCTTTTTGCTAAAGCACATCATTCTAATGTTTACTGAAAATGGAATGATAAAAGAACACAGTACCTATAGTCAAACATCGTGGACGTTCAAAGACTGTGAGCAAGGTATTATGAAATCTGAACATTACCAAGATATTTTGGGTCACAATGCAGTGTCCAGTGTCGGAACTCTAGGTTTGTGTCCTATGTCATGGGCCTTCCAGCAGGACAATGACTTCAAAAAGAACTCAGGAATGGATGGAAATAAAGGGCTAGCAGGTTCTGAAGTGGCCAGCAATGAGTCCGAATCTAAATCCCATTGAATAAGAGATCTTAAAATTGCTGATAGGAGAATATACCCTTCAAATATGACAGAACTGGAGTAGTTTGCAAAAGAATAGCAGTCCAAAATTCCAGCTGAAAGGTGTAAGAAGCTTGTTGATGGTTTTTGGAAGTGATTGATTGCAGTTAATTATTCCAAAGGGTGTGCAGCCAAATACAACAAATAGGAAGGACTGGAAAAGTGCAAGGGTGTTAGCAGGGAGGCCACAGAGGAGAATATTTCAGTACTCAAGGAGATAGATGATGAGGGCATATACTAATATTTTAGTAAATTCAGAGTTGACGAAAGCATGGATTCTGGAAATATTTTTGAGTTAGAAGCAGCAGGAGGTGGTAAGAGCTTGGATGTGCGATTTGAAGGACAAGGCACAGCTGAGCGTTACTAGGAGGCAACAGACTTCTGGTACAGGGGAAAACGTGATGCCATTTATTGTGATAGATTGCGTAGGGGAGTTTGATGAGATTGAGGAAAAATGATGAGTTCAGTTTTCTCCACATTGAGCTTTAGGAAGGGTTATGAGAACAATGAGGATATGACTTATAGACACTCTGGGATTCTGGAGAGCAGAAACGTGACTTCTAGGCCAGAGAGGTAGATCTGAGTGTTATCAGCATATACAGTGGAGAAAATAAGTATTTGATGAAATGCCAATTTTGCAAGTTTTCCCACCTACAAAGAATGGAGAGGTCTGTAATTTTTATCATAGGTTAACTTCAACTGTTTGAGACAGAATCAAAAATAAAAAAAACAGAAAATCACATTGTATGATTTTTAAATAATTACATTGCATTTTATTTCATGAAATGAGTAATTGATCATCTATCAACAGGTAAGAATTCTGGCTCTCACAGCCCAGTTAGTTTTACTTTAAGAAGCCCTCCTATTCTGCTCTCATTACGTGTATCAATTGCACCTGTTTAAACTTGTTACCTGTATAAAAGGCATCTGTTCACATAATCAATTACACTCCAACCTCTCCACAATGGCCAAGACCAAAGAGCTGTCTAAGAACACAATGGACAAAGTTTCAGACCTGCACAAGGCTGGCATGGGCTACAGTACAATAGGCAAGCAGCTTCATGAGAAGGCAACAACTGTTGGCACAATTATTAGAAAAGGAAGAAACACAAGATGTCACCTCCTGGGGTAAGAATGATTGTGATTAATCATTCCAGAGCATGGGAGTGAAGATATGAAGGCGAGCGGTAGAATAGAATCATAGAGTGTTTGAAAGACAACCGAGTATGTTATGGTGACATTTTTTGTGTATGGGAGGGGACCCAGGAGGACCTTTTTGATTTTTGGCAGAACTTAACAATATACACCCCGAGCTAAAATTTACCATGACATACTCGGTGGATAGGGTGCAATTTTTAGATACCATGGTCTATAAGCAAGGTGACAACCTTTGGACTGATCTTTTTATAAAGGCAACTGATAGGAATAGCCTTTTGTGTTATGACAGCTATCACCCTAAAAGAATGATGGACTCATTACCTTGGAGCCAGTTAGTTCAGGTACGTAGGATAGTTACTGACAATGAGGTTTGTGACAAAAGATTGGACAAAATGTGTGAGAAATTTATGCGTAGAGGGTATCCGAAGGAGAAAGTGTTGGGTCATAAGGATAAAATAACCAGATTGTCCGATGGTGATCTACAGACCCATAGAACAAAGGCCAAACAGAAACGTGTACCATTTGTTTCCACCTATTGCCCAGCCAGCAATGGCATTGCAAACATTCTGAATAGACATTGGGGGCTACTACAGAAGGGTTTGCCTCACATTCAGGATTTTTGCTCTCGTCCCATTCTTTCTTATAGACGGGGGCGCAATCTCAAGGACCGTTTGGTGAAGTCAGATGTTGGGACAGACAGGGTTGCCGTCCAGAGGACATTATGTCCTCCTCGGATGGGCAATTTTCCCTGTCTGAACTGTGCTTGTTGTGGTAACATGCTTAAGAGCGATAGTTTTCACCATCCCCGAACTGGTAAAAAATTCATGATCAGAGATCGCTATACATGCTCTTCGAAATTTGTCATTTATTTAATAGTATGTCCATGTGGACTTATGTACGTTGGTGAAACAACGATGGAAGTAAAAGCACGAATAAGTAAACATAAGAGCACAATAAGAACAAATTTACATGAATTACCAATACCCAAACACTTCAGTGAATGTAGACACTCTATCAACCAATTACGTTTTAGGGTCATAGATGGGGTCCCTGCCTTGAGGAGAGGGGGTGATAGGACACTTAAACTTAAACAAAAAGAGTTGAGGTGGATCTCGGTATTAGAGACGCTACAACCTAGAGGGTTGAATGTAGATTACAATTTACAAATATGTATGTCTTGATTTGGACATTATGTACGCTATGACCTGATTGGTCATATTCAATTGATATATATGTGGCTATATGTCTTTTGATCCCCTGATGTACCTCATGGATGCGTCCACTTCTGTGTATTTTTAATTTTGTGCTGCTGCATGTTTTTAATGTTTTTTTCTTTTTTGTTTTTATAGTGCACTCGGGATTTGACATCCAAGGGACATATGGAGGATACTGGGAATTTTCTCCCTTTTCTTTTTTCCATATTCTCCTGTATATATATATATCCTTTCCTCCCTTTGATCCTTGCCTGCCAAATCACCTTGTGATTAATGTATCCTATGTGTGTAGGGCGGTTGCCATGGATTTGGTTAAGTTCGGGTCATCTCTATGAGCGCAGGCGTGGTGCGGCATGTGGGCGTGCTGGGGGTGTTGACGTTTATGCGTCATAACATCTGCTTGCCGGTCATGTGGTTGCGCTTACTGCCTGAGGTCTCTGGCGATGACGTTCCGCCTGTGACGCTGTGCGCAGGCGCTGTGTGTCACACCAGGTGATGGTCACATGACCGCCGCTTGGGTGTGCGCTATGCGCAGGCGCCGGCGTTCTAGGACGGACGGACATATCCACATGGGTAGGTGGCGATTGGTTAGGAGTAACTTAGGCACCTTTATTTGTTCAGCGGATGGTGATTGGATAATCGATATGTGGACATGAACCAGATCTGGAGATTGGTGGAATCATCGCTATGGCAACAGAATAGCTAGAGCTTTGATTGGGACAGCGATCAGATGTTATGTTTCCTATGTGTTTTTCTTATTTATTGTTGCTAATATTTGTGTAATATAATGGTGATTGGTTGCTAGTTGATGGATTATTTTATGCTATATATAATGTGAGCACATATTATGTGATTTTAAGAGGATTTAATAAAGGCCACCTCTTGTTGGTGATTGGTTCCTGCATAGGTTCCACACTATTTAAGATGGCCATTTTTGATATCTTGTATACTTGACAAAGGCCAACCCGGCCGAAACGTTGTATTTCTCTGATGGCAGAATAAAGACCGTTTTGGACACTATTCACCTGGTATGGATGCTGCTCCTTCTTTTCTTCTTGTGACTACGGGTCCGATTGGATCCTTGGACTCTTGAGCGTGCTGGTGGTTGATTTCTTCTATATAGCTGCACATGTATGATAAGTCTTCTTGTCATGAATGGGAGCCAGGCTCTCCGATTTCTCCAGATATCTGGGTGTCCTATTAGTCACCCTTACTGGATACATTTTTTTGGACTGAGTGAAAAAATAAAATTCCGGTAACTTGGTTCCATGGGAATACATACCCTCCAAGTGCAACCATGTGATGTTATATTAAAGAGATACTATTCTCTAGAAGCGTTTCTCTGTAATTCAGCTTCCAACAGAATATGGCACTTTTTTAACTGAAATTCATAGGAAATAAAAAAAGTCATCTCTTTATTTCTCGATATAAAACTTGAGGCATTAATAAGTACCATATTGACCTGCAAAGCTCACAGTGATCTCAAGCTCTGTTATTACCTTGATTAGATCAATTTTAACCTAAATTTCTTCTTTTTTTATTGTGTCTGTAAGCGCCATATTTTCTCTGCTGTAAAATCCACATGATGCCTAGGTTCAGAAAACCATTTCCCAATAACACTTATTGTTGGGCCATGTTAACATTTTGTACTTCGCTCTAGTTTTTCTGCTGGGTTTTTACATTACATTTTATATAGAAGAAAAGTTGTAAAACTTTCCATCCTGTAGATATTGATTTCTATTCTTCCTGCTACTAGGCTGCAGTTTTTATCCGCTGAATTCAAAACATGTAAAAAAACAAATAATTTAATTGCTTTTTATCTTTTCTTCAATAAAAACTCAGCATGCCTTAACAATGGCATTTTATGCTGATTTATCTTCCCAAAGGGATGCCCACTAAATACATTTATTACCTTCAGATACATATTTTATAAATCTATTATGTGAGTTAAGCCATGTAAAGCTTGGCCAAGTTGAGTATTCATGTGGATGGGGAAGTGGAAAGATAGTCCGTTGCCCACTGGTCTGATTGATTGTCATTTGAACATCTACATATTTAGATGTGTCTTTAACTTGTGTTAATGTGCTCTCAATGTGAAAAGGGAAGCAATCTGTGACAGAAACAGCAAAATACAATGGTCATCCATTGTTTCTAAAATTACAATATTTGGATGACAGTCATTTAATGTGTATTTTCACCTTTAGCTAATCAACACGTTTGAAATTCCGCCCTATGATTAGTATGATTTTTTTCCTCTATACAGAATTGAATTTAAGTTTTTCTTTTTTTTTATGTAATTTTTTTTATATTTATGGCATTTTGTTTACTGAGCAGCGGAGTGATTACGAATCTGAAAGCAAGTAGAATTTACTAGTATTGTTAATATATAAATTGCTCTCTTTTGCGCCTCGCGCCCCCGCTGTTATGAAAGGAATTATTTTGAAGAGCATAAAAGGATGTTTCATTAAAAGGAACCCACAGGACAACTAAACAAAACAACGTGTTTCATTCTAGTCATCTGGATTTTGCAAAAATGTGCAACCTACGTAGGCCTGACTACACATCTGACTATGTTATGTTTTTCTTTCTCATCCTCATAAGAAGACAAAAGCATACATTTCTTTTCATAAGTTTTACTTTATTTCGTCATAAAAGGGGTTGTTTGGTAGAGGAAACTGTTTACAAAAGTCAAATTAGTTAAAAAAAATAATAAAGAGGCTTGATACTCACTTTACCGATCCCCGACCACCCCACGTAACTCCCAGGCTGGTCTCAGCAGAAAGTAATGACCTCCAGAGGACCAAGCAGCCGATGAATATTGCTTCTTTTACTTTTTTAACACAATTCTGCTGTACAAAAAACTGGAAAAATTGCACATGGTAATCAATCATGTCATTGTTTTCATTTTCTAAAAGGTTTCTGAAAAATGAAAAGGTGGAATTTGATTGGTTGCCATAAACAACTACTGCACTTTTTCTTTATACCGATTTTGATATTTTTCTCCTCAATGCAAAATGAAGTACCATTGCTAAAACTGCTAGAAAAAAAAATGTACTATACAACTCTGGCAAAAAATAAGAGACCACTGCAAAATTTTCAGTTTGTCTGATTTTTCTCTTTATAGGTATATTTTTTAGTAAAATGTATATTGTTCTTTTATTCTATAAACTAGTGACATGTCTCTAAAGTTCCAAGCAATAAATTTTGTGCTTATTTTCTGAAAATGAGAAATGGTCAAAATTAAAAAAAAAATGCATTGCTTGCACACCTCAATTAATGCAAAAAACAAGATCATAATCATTTAGTAACAAAAATACTAATGGTTTAACTCAAGAAGAGTTCCGAAATCAATATTTTGTGGAATAACCATGATTTTTAATCACAGCTTTCATGCGTCTTGGCATGCTTTCCACCAGTCTTTCACATTGCTTTTGGGTGATCTTATGCCACTCCTGGTACAAAAATTTAAGTAGTTCTTCTTTGTTTGATGGCTTGTGACTATCCATCTTCCTCTTGATTACATTCCAGAGGTTTTCAATGGGGTTCAGGTCTGGAGATTGGGCTGGCCATGACAGGGATTTGACATGGTGGTCCTTCATCCACACCTTGATTGACCTAGCTGTGTGGCATGGTGCATTGTCCTGCTGGAAAAACCAGTCCAGATGGTGAATATTGCCTGAGCAGAAGGAATCAACTGTTTTTCCAGGATAACCTTGCATGATGCTTGATTCATACGTCCTTCACAAAGAACAACCTGCCCAATTCCAGCCTTGCTGAAGCATCCTCAGATCGTCACTGATCCTCCACCAAATTTCACACTGGGTGCAAGACACTGTAGCTTGTATGCCTCTCCATGTCTCCATCTAACCATTAGACGACCAGGTGTTGATCTGGTGAATTTTTTTTCACCACTTAGATAAAATATACCCAAGACATGTTTGGTGTCTATGAACTCGTAGTGACCAGGAGAATCATAATGGCAGGTCAGTTTTAGCATTTAGTGAACCTAGCATAAAAGCCAAACAAAAAACAAGTGTGGGATTGAACTTTTTTTTTGGTAATTTCACCGCACTTGGAGTTTTATTCCCATTTCCTAGTACACGACATGCTAAAACCAATAGTGTCATTCAAAAGTACAACTCGTCTCGCAAAAAATATGCCCTCACATGATCATACTGACATAAAAATAAAAATGTTATGGCTCTGGGTAGGAGGGGAGCGAAAATTGAAAATGCAAAACCGAAAAAACTTAGGGGGTTAATGGGTTAAATACAGCATTCTAGCATGCGTTAACCTAGGGCTTACAAGTGCTGGATGTGCTTTATATAGGAAAAAACAGGTGACATGTTCTCTTTTTAACCACTTTATGACTTTGGACGTATCCATACGACCAGGTTGGTTGGTACTCACCAATCTTGGATGTATGGATATGTCATGCCGATTTTTCGCCACAGAGGCTGTGCGCACATGATCTCCATCGGGTGTCAGCTGATTCTGACAGCATTAATTGCCAGGAGCAGGGCCCGCAATTTTCCCAGCACTTTAACCCCCTAAATGCTGTGATAAAAGCATTTAGCAGGCATGCAGAAGGAGGGAGCCCACTATATTCTCACTCTATTCTCCTTTCGACGTCATGGGCGTCATGACAACATCTGGGTCCCTAGAGTTAGCAAACTTGTTAAACCATGCTCAGAACATAGTGTAGTGTAGTGTCTGTCAGTGCAGAGCTCCTGCTTTGCTATGCTTTACAAGTGATCAGACTGCAAAAAGTGAATGTCCCATAGTGGGACAAAGTAAAAAAGTAAAAAAAAAATTGAAAAAAAAAGTAAAATTTAAAAACCAAAATAATAAACAAATATATTGTACCCAAAAATTTGAGGGAGATTCACAAGGAGTGGACTGCTGTTAGAGTCATTGCATCAAGAACCACCACACACAGACGTATTCAGGACATGGGCTACAAGTGTTGCATTCCTTGTGACGAGCCTCTCATGACCAATACAAAAAGCCAGAAGCATCTTACCTGGACCAAGGAGAAAAATAACTGGACTATTGCTCAGTGGTCCAAGGTGTTGTTTTCAGATGAAAGTACATTTTGCATTTCAGTTGGAAATCAAGGTCCCAGAGCAAGAGTGGAGAGACACACAATCCAAGCTGCTTGAGGTCTAGAGTGAAGTTTCTACAATAAGTGATGGTTTCTTCCTGGCAGCAGGGCTCTAAGTGCTGTGGCTGCAGAACATCACAACGCTATAATTATTATTGTTATTATTTATTATTATAGCGCCATTTATTCCATGGCGCTTTACATGTGAGGAGGGGTATGCATAATAAAAACAGGTACAATAATCTTGAACAACACAAATCACAACTGGTACAGAAGGAGAGAGGACCCTGCCCGCGAGGGCTCACAATCTACAAGGGATGGGTGAGGATACAGTAGGTGAGGATAGAGCTGGTCGTGCAGTTGCTTGGTCAATCGGTGGTTACTGCAGGTTGTAGGCTTGCTGGAAGAGGTAGGTCTTCAGGTTCCCTTTGAATGTTTCGATGGTAGGCGAGAGTCTGATATGTTGTGGTAGAGAGTTCCAGAGTAGGGGTGATGCGTGAGAGAAATCTTGTATGCGATTGTGGGAAGAGGAGATAAGAGGAGAGTAGAGAAGGAGATCTTGTGAGGATCGGAGGTTGCGTTCAGGAAAGTACCGGGACTCGAGGTCACAGATGTATAGAGGGGACTGGTTGTGGATGGCTTTGTATGTCATGGTTAGGCTTTTGTACTGGAGTCTCTGGGTAATGGGGAGCCAGTGAAGGGATTGACAGAGGGGAGAGGCCGGGGAATAGTGGGAGGACAGGTGGATTAGTCGGGCAGCAGAGTTAAGAATAGATTGGAGGGGTGCGAGAGTGTTCGAGGGGAGGCCACAGAGCAGGAGGTTATAGTAGTCGAGGCGGGAGATGATGAGGTCATGGACTAGGGTTTTTGCAGATTCTTGGTTTAGGAATGTACGGATCCGTAAAATATTTTTGAGTCGAAGGCGGCAGGAAGTGGAAAGGGCTTGGATATGCGGTTTGAAGGAAAGATCAGTGTCAAGGAGTACCCTGAGACAGCGAGCTTGTGGGACTGGGGAGAGTGGGCAGCCGTTTACTGTAATGGATAGGTTCGCTGGGGGGGTCGCGTGAGATGGGGGAAAGACAATGAATTCTGTTTTGTCCATGTTAAGTTTTAGAAATATAGCGATGAAGAAGGATGACATAGCGGATAGACATTGAGGGATTCTGGTTAGTAGGGTGGTGATATCTGATCCAGAGATGTAGATCTGTGTGTCATCAGCATAGAGATGATACTGAAAACTGTGAGATTCTATGAGCTGTCCCAGGCTAAAAGTGTAAATGTAGAAGAGCAGGGGCCCTAGAACTGAACCTTGCGAGACTCCGACAGATAGTGGGCGAGGTGAGGAGGTGGTGTGTGAATGGGAGACGCTGAATGTTCGGTCAGTTAGGTATGACGAGATCCAGGATAGGGCCAAGTCTGTGATGCCAAGAGATGAGAGGGTCTGTAGTAATAGGGAATGGTCCACTGTGTCAAAGGCAGAGGACAGGTCCAGGAGGAGGAGGATAGAGTAGTGTCACTTGCTCTTGGCGGTTAATAGGTCATTGGTGACCTTAGTTAGGGCAGTTTCAGTAGAGTGGTGTGACCGGAAGCCTGATTGTAAGCAGTCGAAAAGGGAGCAGGAAGATAGATGGGAGGACAGTTCAAGATGGAGAAGTGATTTAGGGCAATAGCTAGATACAGAGGATGGGTCAAGAGAGGGCTTTTTGAGGATAGGTGTGATTGAGGCATGTTTAAAGCTTGAGGGGAAAACACCAGTTGGTAGTGATAGGTTGAAGAGATGGGTTAGAGTTGGGATGAAGACTGTGGCAAGGTTTGGGATGAAATGGGAAGGGATCGGGTCAAGTGCACAGGTGGTGAGATGCGATCTTGAGAGTAGAGTGGAGAGTCGATCTTCTGTAATGGTGGAGAAGTTGGTTTTTGAGGTGGAGGGCTGGGTAGTTGGGAGGAAGGGCTCTGGGGGTTGTTGACTAATACTGTCTCTGATGTTCTCAATCTTTTGCTTGAAAAATGAGGCAAAGTCTTCAGCTGAGATGAGTGGGGAGGGAGGAGGTGCTGGGGGACGGAGGAGAGAATTGAAGGTGTTGAATAACTGTTTAGGGTTGTGAGACAGGGAGGATATGAGAGACAAGAAGTAGTTTGTTTAGCTGTGGCGAGTGCGGTCTTGAAAGTAGTGAGGGACTGCTTGAATGCGATAAAGTGCTCGTTGGAGAGGGATCTTTTCCCTCTCCGCTCTGCAGCCCTGGAAGCTCCCCTCAGTTCTTTGGTCAGGCTGATTTGCCAGGGCTGTCTGTTGATTTTTTGAGCTTTGGTGTGTGTGAAAGGGGCAAGAGATTCCAAAGCTGCAGATATTGTGGTGTTATGTAGAGCGGCAGCGTCATCCGCATTGTGTAGGGAACTTATGTCTGTGAGAGGGAGGAGGGATTCAGAGAGTGAATGAAGATCAAGGTGTTTAAGATTTCTGTGAGGGTGTGCAAGTTTTTGGGGTGGGGATTGTAGACAAGGAGTGGAGAGGGAAGAGAATGTGAGTAGATTGTGGTCAGAAAGAGGAAGAGGTGAGTTAGAAAGGTTAGATAGGGAGCAGAGGCGGGTGAAGATGAGGTCCAATGTGTGACCATCTTTGTGAGTGGCTGCAGAAGACCATTGAGTGAGGCCGAAGCAGGAAGTGAGAGATAGAAGTTTAGTGGCAGCTGAGAGGGAAGTGTCAATGGGTATGTTGAAGTCGCCCATGATGATAGTGGGGATGTCCGCAGAAAGGAAGTGAAGTAGCCAGGTGGTGAAGTGGTCAAAGAAGGTGGTGGCTGGCCCTGGGGGTGGTAAATGACAGCCAGTTGGAGGTTGGAGGTATCCTCCCTGTTAGATGCGCACAGAGTGCACCTCAAAGGAATGGAGGGTATTATCCTGCAGATGCAGGATCTGAGCCAGATGCAACAGGGTTTTGGCACGGGAGTGCCTCCGTTGCTCTCCTTCATAAGCATCCAATACATTAGAATTAATTCTTCAGACCACTGCTCCAACATAGACCTGCTCTTTAATAAGCAAGAGACAATTGTGACAAAGACCTAAGAAGGGTAGAAAAGTCAAAAGTCTGCAGGTGCTTCTCACAAAATTAGAATATCATCAAAAAGTTAAATTATTTCAGTTCTTCAATACAAAAAGTTAAACTCATATATTATACAGAGTCATTGCAAACAATATTTGGTTGGGGCTCCTTTTGCATCAATTAGTGCATCAATGCTATCAGCCCGTGGCACTGCTTAGGTGTTATGGAAGCCCAGGTTGCTTTGATAGCAACTTTCAGCTTGTCTGCATTGTTGGGTCTGGTGTCTCTCATCTTCCTCTTGACAAAACCCCATAGATTCACTATGGGGTTATGGTCAGGCGAGTTTACTGCCCAATCAAGCACAGTGATACTGTTGTTTTAAACCAGGTATTGGTACTTTTGGCAGTGTGGACAGGTGACAAGTCCTGCTGGAGAATGAAATTTCCATATCCAAAAAGCTTGTTGGCGGAGGGAAGCATGAAGTGCTCTTAAATTTCCTGCTAGAAGGCTGCACTGACTTTGGTCTTGATAAAACACAGTGGACCTACACCAGCAGATGACCTCAAGCAGGTTGGATTGTGTGCTTCTCCACTCTTCATCCAAACTCTGGGACCTTGATTTCCAAATGAAATGCAAAATTTACTGTAATCTGAAAACAACACCTTGGACCACTGAGCAACAGTCCAGTTATTTTTCACCTTGGCCTAGGTAAGATACTTCTGGCATTGTCTATTGGTCATGAGTGGCTTGACACAAGGAATGCGACACTTGTATGTCCTGGATACGTCTGTGTGTGGTGGCTCTTGAAGCAATGACTCAAGCAGCAGTCCACTAACTGTGAATCTCCTGCAAATTTTTGAATGGCCTTTTCGTAACAATCCTTTCAAGTCTGCGGTTTTCACTGTTGCTACTGCACCTTTTTCTACCACACTTTTTCCTTCCACTCAACTGTCTATTACTCCAACTAAGATAAATTTAATACACTGCACACTCTGGGGATATATATTGTGACAAACTTATAATTTATGAAAGTGCTACAAACATAGTATTCAACAATGCAGTAGGCGACCAGAAGTCAAACTGACAATGTTTCGACTCTTCCCGAGTCTTTGTCATGTGGTTGCTGGAAAAGACAAAATACATATAAGCAAAAATAAAGAAAATATACATAATAAATACAGTATACAACAGTGTAGCACATATGAATGAGACCCGGGGAAAAAAGAAAAAATATACGTCAGTTGCATAGCACATACTAGACATTAATCGGATTCCGGACAAAGGAAGAGTAGTAACAATCGAGGGCATGGTCCAGTATAAGGTTATAGAATATAAGATACAGTAGGAGAGCAAGATGACTAGGGTCCCAAGAAGATGCATATCCCCAAGGCGAGAGACCTGGTAGGGTAACTGATGTATTATGATAAATGTGGTTTACCTTAGCAAGGTGAATAAAAGTATGTTGCACAAATAATCTCTTTGCAAAATGTGGGGTGTCTGTGGGGAATAAAAGGTGTTAGTAGGATTGCCAATATAGGGTCATATCTAATACTTAAAGGCTTGAGGAAATTACCTTATATAAAGCATGATAGCGGTACATAGGTTGGCTTGTCCCGGTATGGGGCAGAAAAAATATGTGTTTAATATATAGGTTTAAAATGTATGTAGTCTAGGGCACAAATTGAAGAACGTATACAGTGGTGGGACAGAGGGTTACCTGGCAGAGCTGGAGTACAAGCGGCGCTCCTGTGCCTTAGAAATGTATGGGGTTTCTGTGGGGAATACAAGGTGTTTAGCAAAGCTGCCAGTGGATTGCCATACCTCTGTGGTTAATATCAAGTTAAAATGTATGTAGTCTAGGATCTAGGTAGAAGAATGTAAGCAGTGGTAGAACAGGGGATTACCTGGCAGAGCTGGAGTACAAGCGGCGCTCCCGCGCCTTGCTGGATAAGGCACATTGTGTAGGGCATCCTAGCCCTGGTATATAAGCACCACGGGATCCGCAGCACCGGAAGTGCATCACCCGGTACCGGAGGTCCCGCTGCATCAGACGCATAGCAATGTGCGCATGCGCGGGCACTAAAATAAGGAGGGAGCGCAGCTAGGTGCTGGAATGTGATACATGGGGTGACAGTAGTAGCGCCTGCGCAGTCCTGTGTGTCAACTAGCCCCTAGATATACTGTAAGACTTGTAATGTATTTAAGTAAGGATCCCATAGGAACCTGGGTAAAAGTAAAAGAGCGTGTTGGGTACATGTAATGGTCTAATGGACATACACAGAGTAACCCTTAAATATAGCTGAAGATAAAAAAATGTTATACAAAAAGAGGCAGGATGGCAACAAGGTAACAAAGAAATGTTGACATGATTAAAAATAAAAAATAAAAATAGAAAAATAAATGAAATATAAAAATGGTGGAAGGAAACAAAAACGTATAAGAGGTGAAAACCACGGAGCCTTGGGAGTATAGAGGGGGAAAAAAAGTAAAAAATAAAATGAAGACAAAAGAAAACCAAAAGGACGTAAATAATAAAGACCAAAAACAAAAACAAAAAACAAAAAAACCTAGAAGAGGAGGGTAGTCATAATGAAAAGTATATATTTGACTCACCATCGTGATCAACGGGTCTAGGAGGAGGGAAAGAAAAAGGGAAATAATCAGTAAAATGATTACATTAACCAGTCTATTTCTCTATTCAAGCCCTATGACGTCAAGGTATCAAGAGTATAAATCCAATAAGTTTCTCTTGACTACAGAAGCTTAATGTGGTTACCCCCACGTCTGGGTCGTGGTACCTGTTCGATAATATGAAATTTAAGTTGCGCTACTGTATGTCTAGCTGCAGTAAAGTGGTCAGGCAAGGGGAGCCACGTTTTGCCACATCTTTTTGTGGATTTATGACTTGCGATACGATCTCATACATGTTGTATTGTCTCTCCGACGTAGAGGAGGTCACATGGGCATTTAATTACGTAAATTACGAAATTGGATTCGCAAGTGAAAATACTTCGAATGGGAAAGGACTTACCGGTCCTGGGATGTGTGACACTGTCAGACCTGATTACATTGGAGCAGGCGGCACAATTAAGACATGGGAACGTGCCATGGCGACGTGTGATGAGAAGTTGTTGAGTAGATTCCAAGCGTGCACTACCACGTCTGCCCTGACAATCCGGTCTTTTATGTTCGGAGGCCTTCTCGTGCTAGTGTTGCGTAGACCCAGAGAAGAGATAGACAATTCAGTTACCTTTTCAGTAGTAGTTGAAGTATTGGGTACAGCAGCGGCCCCTGTACCAAAATGCTGTACCCAATACTTCAACTACTACTGAAAATGTAACTGAATTGTCTATCTCTTCTCTGGGTCTACGCAACCTCAGCACCTTTTCACCCCCACACTCTTACCATGCAGCTGAAACCTTAATTTCACTCATTGATCATGACATTACGTCTCTTACACACCAGCCAAAACTTGTTTTTTTTCCTACTCATACTAACCTTACCCTGGATGAGAAACAGGCACTCATGGCTCTACGATCCAATAGGGATATAATCATAAAGTCAGCTGACAAAGGGGGCGCCACTGTCGTGATGGACCGGTCTCTATATCACAACGAGGTACTCCGGCAACTATCTGACATGGATACCTATAAGGTCATTTCTAGGGACCCCATCCCTAGAATTACCCAACTAATACAAGACCTCCTCACTTCATACCTGGACAATAGATCCATAGACACCAAAACAGCAACCTATCTCAAAAATCCTCATCCCATTATCCCTGTTTTTTACATCCTACCTAAAATTCACAAATCCCTCAGTAATCCCCCGGGGAGGCCCATCGTGGCCTTGATAAGGGGTGTCATGATTTTTTCCAGGAAAACCGAAAGAGGTGAAAAGATGGAGTCGGTGGAGGCCACGATGGGCCTCCCTGGGTGGTTAAATGTGCGGTGTAAATTGATCTTGCATGTAATAGGACTATCCAGTCCTCTACACCAGCACCTCGCTATTTTATTCCTAGTGCACACCATTTTTTTCTCTATTCAATACTCCAACTAGTCACTGCCTCTTGCCAGCTTTGTAGTGGCCAGGCTCAAGGACCCAAAATAACTGTCTGGGTGTCTGGTTTGGCTAGTATGGGATAGTTTTCCTCCTGGATGAGATCTAATCTGTTTAGAACTAATCTGTATATTAGTTAGTTAGAAATCATCTGGTTTAAAAATCATCTGACCACATCCCAACACTGCATTGTCTTCTCATGTCTTAATGGATGTGCAACTTTACATTAGAATGGGAATAGGCAGTTAATATTTAGCTTTCATCATGATAATGATGATAATGGGACAACCCCTCCTATCTATGCTCATTTTTCATTGCTAGTACAAACACAGCTATGGGGAATGAGCACTGTCACCACTCTGTATCTTTTTAATCAAAAACGCAGTAAAAAAAAAGCACCAAAAATGCAGCAAAAGCAAAGCAAAAAACATGGCAAACGATCAGCAAACCTGCTTTTTTGATGTTGCTTCTTCACTGCCAAGGTTTTGCCTGAGAATAAAATGCATCAAAAACACAATGTGTGAACCACAGACTGTAATGATGCAGACTGAGCGAGCGTGCGCTCTGACATGCATTATTTTCGAGAGTGTACTTACACAGGAAGTGATTCTGGGTACTTCCCTGTACAGGAGGTTGACACTCAGTCGCAGTCTACTACGCCTGAGTGTCTACCTCCTGCAGGCCTACACTCCCGAAAATTATGCACAGCAGAGTATGTGTTCACTCTGCCGTCACTATTGAAGTATATGGCCCCGTTGGTGCATACGTCCAAACCCCATTTTGTGATGGATTTTGTACGTAGGCACCGACGGGGACACAACACAATGTGAAAGCACCCTTAATCTTCTTACATGTCACAGTTGTTACTGACTGCAAATGTAAGGAATTAATTGAGCTAGTACAGAGTACTGACAATGCTCCAATGGGGCCACTGAACAGGTGCAGATGCAATGTGAAAGCACCCTTACAAAAGGAGATTGCTCCCTCTGTCTCTTTGTCTGTTCCCCTCAGTAGAATCACAGGAACCAATGGTTGCTATTAAAAATGGCCGTCCAACTTTGGCCTCTTTTCTATAATTGATCAAAGTTTATTCTCTTATTTCAAAGACACGATGTTTCAGGCTGCCTTTAAGTACAAAAATGACAGGCTAAATAATACAGTGTACTATATGTGTAGTACAATATATTATCTCTGAGATCAAAGTATCACATTTTCAAGTCTGCTTGTAGGATTGATGGATATTGTAAAACATTACTTTAAAATGTTTAAATGCTTAAAAAAAGTAAAAAAAATCGTATTTTTCTGATTAAAAACTTGCTTAATCTAATAAAGAGCAAATGTTAAGAAAAGACATATCTCTTATTACCCCAATCGTAATGACCAGCACAATAAAACAATATAGTTATTTATTCCACACAGTGAATGCTGCAAATCTAAATACCAAAAACTGTGCCAAAATTGCCAGTTTTGTTCATTTTGCCACACATAAAATGAAATTAAAAATTAATCCGGAGTCATATGGATCTCAAAATGGTAACATTGAAAACAAGCCTGCATATACACCATGTTCCAAATTATTATGCACATTGGATTTAAGTGTCATACAGATTTAATTGTTTTGTTTTTCAAATAAACACATGGATGGTATTGTGTCTCAGGGGTCAATGGATCACTGAAATCAATCTTAAACACATGTGATAATTAGTTTTCCAGGTGAAGGAAAACTACTTAAAAATGATGTGATGACTTTTATTAGACTGACTGTCATTTGCACCGACTATTTAGAAAAATCCGAGAAAAATATAATTTGCATAATAATTTGGAACATGGTGTAGCTCTGTACGCAAAAAAATTAAAAAGTTATGGCTCTCTGAATATGATTAACACATTTTCTTGTGGAAAAATAATTTTAATTTTTTTTATAAATTGTATGCCAATGGAATAAACTGTATCTTTATTTATCCTGCCCTTTTAATTGCTACAAAAACTACTAAAAAGAAACAACCTTTCTCACCCTTCCTCCAAAAATTGGAATAAAAAGTGTTCAAAAAGTCATATCTACTCCAAAATGGTACCAGTGAATGATTCATGTTGTCCCACAAAAAATGAGTCCCTTATATAGCTCCAGAGAATGGACAAATGTGTAACATATGACTCTGCGTGTGGCGTTACAAAAATACACACATTTTTATAAAGAATATTTATTGTGCCAAAATTGGTATTGCCATGGTCGAGCTGCCCCACAGAATTAGGCCGGAGTCACACCTGCGAGAAACACGTCCGTGTCTCGCATGTGACAAGCAAGCTCTGGCGCCGGCACAGTGGAGCAGAGCGTGCGGCCGCATAGCAACATATGGAGCTGCACGCTCCACTCTGAAGTGCCGGCGCCAGAGCTTGCTTGTCACATGCGAGACACGGACGTGTTTCTCGCAGGTGTGACTCCGGCCTTAGGCTGACACTTTATTTGTGCAGTAAAAGAAAAGTCTAACATTTATAATGTTAAAAAGCAACAGCAGAATTGCGGTTTTATTTCTTCTTCCCATAAAGTGTTAATCAAAGGTGCTACAAAAAATACAATATCATGCCTCAAAACACAAGCACTTATTACCATTGCTCCTGGAATGTGACGATGAAAATACCTAAAAACATGTCAAATTAGGCCTGATACTTAAAGCGAGCCTTTCAGCAGTAACTACAGACACTGTCAGGTTGGTGCTGTTATATATATATACAGCTCTGGCAAAAATTAAGAGACCACTGCAAAATGTTCAGTTTGTCTGATTTTTCTCTTTATAGGTATATTTTTGAGTAAAACATAAATTGTTCTTTTAGTCTATAAACTTCTGACAACATGTCTTTGAATTTCCAAGCAATAATAATGAGAAATCATCAAAATTAAAAAACAACAGTGCTTTCAGACCTCAAATAATGCAAAGAAAACAAGTTCATAATCATTTAGAAACAACAATACTAATGTTTTTACTCAGGAAGAGTTCAGAAATCAATATTTTGTGGAATAACCATGATTTTTAATCACAGCTTTCATGCATCTTGGCATGCTTTCCACCAGTCTTTCACACTGCTTATGGCTCAAAAAAGTAAGCAGTTCTTCTTTGTTTGATGGCTTGTGACTAGGGTTGAGCGAAACGGGTCGTTCATTTTCAAAAGTCGCCGACTTTTGGCAAAGTCGGGTTTCATGAAACCCGATCCGACCCCTGTGCGGGGTCGGCCATGCGGTACGCGACTTTCGCGCCAAAGTCGCGTTTCAATGACGCGAAAAGCGCCATTTCTCAGCCAATGAAGGTAAACGCAGAGTGTGGGCAGCGTGATGACATAGGTCCTGGTCCCCACCATCTTAGAGAAGGGCATTGCAGTGATTGGCTTGCTGTCTGCGGCGTCACAGGGGCTATAAAGGGGCGTTCCCGCCGACCGCCATGTTACTGCTGCTGATCTGAGCTTAGGGAGAGGTTGCTGCCGCTTCGTCAGAAGCAGGGATAGCGTTAGGCAGGGTCAATTAACCACCAAACCGCTTGTGCTGTAGCGATTTCCACTGCCCAACACCACCTTCGGTGTGCAGGGACAGTGGAAGCTACATTTTTTTTTTTTCCCCTCAGCGCTGTAGCTCATTGGGCTGCCCTAGAATGCTCCCTGATAGCTGCATTGCTGTGTGTACGCCGCTGTGCAAACCAACTGCTTTTTTCAAAGCACAAATCCTCTTGTTCCTTCCTTTCTGCACAGCTATCTTTTTTGTTTGTCCACACTTTTTATTTAATTTGTGCATCAATCCACTCCTTATTGCTGCCTGCCATACCTGGCTGAGATTACTGCAGGGAGATAGTAATTGTTGGACACTCCCTGTTTTTTTTTTTTTGTGGGAGATTAAGATTGACATTTCTGCTAGAGTGCCATCCCTGTGTGTGCCATCTCTCACTCAGTGGGCCATAGAAAGCCTATTTATTTTTTTGCTTGATTTGGGTTATAAAATCTACCTGAAAAAATCACTACATCAATCAGTGGGAGAAAAATATTGGCCTCAGGGCTTGTGTGCCACTCTTGACTCCTGTGTGTGCCATCTCTCAGTCAGTGGGCCATAGAAAGCCTATTTATTTTTTTGCTTGATTTGGGTTCTAAAATCTACCTGAAAAAATCACTACATCAATCAGTGGGAGAAAAATATTGGCCTCAGGGCTTGTGTGCCACTCCTGACTCCTGTGTGCATCATCACTCACTCAGTGGGCCATAGAAAGCCTATTTTTTTTTTTTTGCTTTATTTGGGTTCTAAATTCTACCTGAAAAAATCAATAAATCAATCAGTGGGAGATTAATATTGGCCTTTGGGCTTGTGTGCCAGTCCTAAGCGTGCCATCTGTCTCTCTCAGATATTGGGCCATAGAAAGCCTATTTATTATTTTTTTTATTGGGTTTATAAATTTTCCCTGGAACAAAAAAAAAAAAGTGGGAGATTAATATTGGCCTCTGGGCTTGTGTGCCAGTCCTGAGCGTGCCATCTCTCTCACAAATAGTGGGCCATAGAAAGCCTATTTATTTTTTATTTTTTGGTTTTATAAATTCTCCCTGAAAAAAAAAGGGAGATTAATATTGGCCTTTGGGCTTGTGTGCCAGTCCTAAGCGTGCCATCTCTCTCTCTCAGATAGTGGGCCATAGAAAGCCTATTTATTATTTTTTTTATTGGGTTTATAAATTTTCCCTGAAAAAAAATAAAAAGTGGGAGATTAATATTGGCCTCTGGGCTTGTGTGCCAGTCCTGAGCGTGCCATCTCTCTCACAAATAGTGGGCCATAGAAAGCCTATTTATGTTTTTGGTTGATTTGGGTTCTAAATTCTACCTGAAAAAATCAATAAATCAATCAGTGGGAGATAAATATTGGCCTCTGGGCTTGTGTGCCACTCCTGACTCCTGTGTGCGTCATCTCTCACTCAGTGGGCCATAGAAAGCCTATTTTTTGTTTTATTTGTTTTATAAATTCTCCCTGAAAAAATCATTTTTATTTTATTTGGTTTCTAAATTCTTCCTGAAAAAATCATTTTTTTTTTATTATTTTTTTTTTCTAAAGTCTCCCTGGAAAAAAAAAAAAAAATCAAATCAGTGGGAGATTAATATTGCCCTTTCTGCTTGTGTGCCAGTCTTGACTCCTGGGTGTGCCATCTCTCTCTCTCTCTCCAATTGTGGGCCATAGAAAGCCTATTATTTTTTTAGCTTGATTTGGGTTCCAAAATCTACCTGAAAAAATCACTACATCAATCATTGGGAGAACAATATTGGCCTCTGGGCTTGTGTGCCACTCCTGACTCCTGTGTGCGTCATCTCTCACTCCGTGGGCCATAGAAAGCCTATTTTTTCTTTTATTTGTTTTCTAAATTCTCCCTGAAAAAATCATTTTATTTTATTTGGTTTCTAAATTCTTCCTGAAAAAATCATTTTATTCTATTATTTTTTTTTCCTAAAGTCTCCCTGAAAAAAAAAAAAAAATCAAATCAGTGAGAGATTAATATTGCCCTTTCTGCTTGTGTGCCAGTCTTGACTCCTGGGTGTGCCATCTCTCTCTCTCTCTCTCTCTCTCCAATTGTGGGCCATAGAAAGCCTATTATTTTTTTAGCTTGATTTGGGTTCCAAAATCTACCTGAAAAAATCACTACATCAATCAGTGGGAGATAAATATTTGCCTCTGGGCTTGTGTGCCACTCCTGACTCCTGTGTGCATCATCTCTCACTCAGTGGGCCATAGAAAGCCTTTTTTTGTTTTATTTGTTTTCTAAATTCTCCCTGAAAAAATCATTTTATTTTATTTGGTTTCTAAATTCTTCCTGAAAAAATCATTTTATTCTATTATTTTTTTTCCCTAAAGTCTCCCTGAAAAAAAAAAAAAAATCAAATCAGTGGGAGATTAATATTTACATTTGTGCTTCAGTGACAGTCCTGCGTGTGTGGCATCTCTCTCATTTGTTGCCACCAACAACAGAGTGTGTAACATTGTGCCTGATTTTCGTTGTGGTCTCACTCACCTGTAAAGGGGTAGCTAAATCATACAGAAGTTATAGCTCACCGTGTAAGTTGTGTGACAGCAACAAATACCGTTAGTTTGGTTACGTTTTTAAAACAATGAGGAAGTCTGGTGGAAGAGGTCGTGGTCGGGGGCGTTCATTGTCAGCTGGTAATGAGGGTAGTGGTAGTGGTGGAGCATCAGCTGGTCGTGGGAAAAAAAATATTGCACCTAAGTCTGGAGCTGTGGAGCCAGGTTCGTCGTCTGGCTACACAAGGCCTCGAACGCTCCCTTTTCTGGGAGTAGGAAAACCGCTTTTAAAGCCGGAGCAGCAAGAGCAAGTTTTGGCTTATCTTGCTGACTCAGCCTCTAGCTCTTTTGCCTCCTCTCGTGAAACTGGTAAATGTCAAAGCAGCGCGTCGTTAGTGGATGTTCACGGTCAGGGACAAGTCGCTTCCTTGTCCTCTTCAGCAAAAACAACAACAGAGAAGAATGCAGCAGGCGACACAACGGGTTACTCCATGGAGCTCTTTACACATACCGTCCCTGGCTTAGAAAGTGAAGCAGTTAACAGTCCATGCCCATTACAAGTTGAATCTGACATGGAGTGCACTGATGCACAGCCACAGCCAGACTACTATGCTGGTCCTTTGACTCAGACCACAACATTGCCCTCGCAGGGTAATGATCAAGAATCAGACCCTGATGAGACTATGTTGCCCCATCACGAACGCTATACCACCGACCGACACGGTGACACAGACGAAGTTGCACACGAGCTACAAGAAGAGGTAATAGATGACCCAGTTCTTGACCCCGATTGGCAGCCATTGGGGGAACAGGGTGCAGGCGGCAGCTGTTCTGAAGCGGAGGAGGAGGGGCCGCAGCAGGCATCAACATCGCAAGAGGTTCCATCTGCCGGGCCCGTATCTTGCCCAAAACGCGTGGCAAAGCCAAAACCTGTTGGAGGACAGCGTGGCCATCCGGTTAAAGCTCAATCTGCAATGCCTGAAAAGGTATCCGATGCTAGAAAGAGTGCAGTCTGGCATTTTTTTAAACAACATCCAATTGATCAGCGCAAAGTCATCTGTCAAAAATGTTCAACTACCTTAAGCAGAGTACAGAATCTGAAAAGTCTCTATACAAGTTGCATGCATAGATATTTAACCACCATGCATTTGCAAGCCTGGACTAACTACCAAACGTCCCTTAAGGTTGTAGCACCCTCGGCCAATGAAGCTAGTCAGCAACGCAACATCCCTTCCGGCAGTGTAGGGCCACCATTTTCCGCACCACCTGCAGTATCTGTGCAGGTTTCTTTGCCAGGCCAAAGCAGTCAGGGTCAGGGAATCACCAGTTTCGTAGTAGGAAACACTGCATCTAGGGCACCGGCGGCAACAATACCATCTCCCACCGTCTCTCAGTCTGCCATGTCCACCGGCACCCCCGCTAGTTCCACGATCTCCAGCTCTCCAGTCCAGCTCACCCTACATGAGACTATGGTTAGAAAAAGGAAGTACTTAGCCTCGCATCCGCGTACACAGGGTTTGAACGCCCACATAGCTAGACTAATCTCGTTAGAGATGATGCCCTACCGGTTAGTTGAAAGCGAAGCTTTCAAAGCCCTGATGGACTACGCTGTACCACGCTACGAGCTACCCAGTCGACACTTTTTTTCCAGAAAAGCCATCCCAGCCCTCCACCAGCATGTTAAAGAGCGCATCGTCCATGCACTCAGGCAATCTGTGAGCACAAAGGTGCACCTGACAACAGATGCATGGACCAGTAGGCATGGCCAGGGACGTTACGTGCCCATCACGGCACACTGGGTGAATGTTGTGGATGCAGGGTCCACAGGGGACAGCAAGTTTGGGACAGTTCTGCCTAGCCCACGGTCTAGGAAACAGTTGGCTGTAGCCGTTCGCACCCCCTCCTCCTCCTCTTCGTCCTCTTGCAGAAGCTAGAGCTCGTCCACAGACCGCAGTCGCACAACCACTCCATCCGCAGCTGCCACTGTTGCACACCAGGTCTCCCATTATGGGGCAGCTACTGGCAAACGTCAGCAGGTTGTATTGGCTATGAAGTGTTTGGGCGACAACAGACACACCGTGGAAGTTCTGTCCGAGTTCTTGCAGAAAGAAACGCAGTCGTGGCTGGGCACTGTAGATTTTGAGGCAGGCAAGGTAGTGAGTGATAACGGAAGGAATTTCATGGCTGCCATCTCCCATTCCCAACTGAAACACATTCCTTGCCTGGCTCACACCTTAAAGCTGGTGGTGCAGTGCTTCCTGAAAAGTTATCCGGGGTTATCCGACCTGCTCCTCAAAGTGCGTGGACTTTGCTCACATATCCGCCGTTCGCCCGTACACTCCAGCCGTATGCAGACCTATCAGCGTTCTTTGAACCTTCCCCAGCATCGCCTAATCAAAGACGTTGCAACAAGGTGGAACTCAACACTGCACATGCTTCAGAGACTATGCGAACAGAGGCGGGCTGTTATGTTTTTGTGGGAGGATACACATACACGGGCAGGCAGTAGGATGGCAGACATGGAGTTGTCAGGTGTGCAGTGGTCGAAGATTCAAGACATGTGTCAAGTCCTTCAGTGTTTTGAGGAATGCACACGGCTGGTTAGTGCAGACAACGCCATAATAAGCATGAGCATCCCCCTAATGCGTCTGCTGATGCAAAGTTTGACGCACATAAAGGATCAGGCGTCTGCAGCTGAGGAAGAGGAAAGCCTTGATGACAGTCAGTCATTGTCTGGCCAGGGCAGTGTACAGGACGAGTTAGCGGGCGAAGAGGAGGAGGAGAACGAGGAGGATGATGGGGATGATTATATTTTTAATGAGGAAGCTTTTCCGGGGCCACTGGAAATTGGTGGCGCGGCAAGGCCGGGTTCTGGTTTTTTGAGGGACACAAGTGACGTGGATTTGCCTGAAACTGCCCCTCAACCAAGCACAACCGCAGATTTTAGAACTGGAACTTTGGCCCACATGGCGGATTATGCCTTACGTATCCTCAAAAGGGACACACGCATAACTAAAATGATGAACGATGACGATTACTGGTTGGCCTGCCTCCTTGATCCTCGCTATGAAGGCAAATTGCAAAATATAATGCCACATGAGAACTTGGAACTAATATTAGCAACCAAACAATCAACTCTTGTTGACCGTTTGCTTCTGGCATTCCCTGCACACAGCGCCCGTGATCGTTCTCACACGAGCTGCAGGGGCCAGCAGACCAGAGGAGTTAGAGGGGCAGAAATCAGAAGTGGCGTTGGCCAGAGGGGTTTTCTGACCAGGTTGTGCCACATGAGAACTTGGAACTAATATTAGCAACAAAACAATCAACTCTTGTTGACCGTTTGCTTCAGGCATTCCCAGCACACAGCGCCCATGATCGTTCTCACACGAGCTCCAGGGGGCAGCAGACCAGGAGTGTTAGGGGTGCACACATCAGAAGTGGCATTGGACAGAGGGGTTTTCTGACCAGGTTGTGGAGTGATTTTGCTATGACCGCAGACAGGACAGGTACTGCAGCATCAATTCAAAGTGACAGAAGACAACATTTGTCCAGTATGGTTACAAACTATTTTTCATCCCTTATCGATGTTCTCCCTCAACCGTCATTCCCATTTGATTACTGGGCATCAAAATTAGACACCTGGCCAGAATTGGCAGAATATGCATTGCAGGAGCTTGCTTGCCCGGCAGCTAGTGTCCTATCAGAAAGAGTATTCAGTGCTGCAGGTTCAATACTAACAGAAAAAAGGACTCGTCTGGCTACCCAAAATGTAGATGATCTAACCTTCATTAAAATGAACCACAACTGGATTTCGAAATCTTTTGCCCCACCTTGCCCGGCTGACACCTAGCTTTCCTATGAAAAGGTCTTGCCTGTGGACTATTCTGAATGCCTTTTCCAATCTCGTAATTTTCTGCACCTGATTGTCCAGCATACGACATGTTTACACCTCACTAAATGGCCAAACTCCCCACACGGGGCCGTGGTATCGACACTTGGCGACAGCACCCGTGAGAGTGCTGTTTGTCTGAAGAGGTGGGTGTGCCCGCTTTTGGTCGACGGCACTGCCACTGGGTCCCTCCTAGTACAATAAAGTGTCTCTGGCGGTGGTGGTGCGCACCCAACGTCAGACACACCGTTGTAATATGAGGGGCCCTGGGCCTGTACCGCCGGCCACAAGACAGTTCCCCCCCCCAGCTCAAACAGTGCTCTACCACTTGCAAAATTATCTCACAGCTCCACCAATGTTTAGTCTATGCGCTGACATCCTTCAATGCCTGCCACTGACAATACCATTGTATTGACATTTTTGTTATGTTAGGCCTTCGAAGCCTGTCTGCGGTCACTCCTTCCACTATGCCTCCACTGACCACACCACTGCTGCCCGTGTACCCCTGGAACCAATTTAAAATTGCCTACAGCCAGCCCAATTTTTTTATTTTAGGCCTTCGATGCCTGTCTGCGGTCCATTCTTTCTACTACTACTACACTGACCAGGCCACTGCTGCCCTTGTACCCCTGGAACCAATTTAAAATTGCCTACAGCCATGTGTTATTATTTTAGGCCTTCGATGCCTGTCTGCGGTCAGTCCTTCCACTAGGCCTCCACTGACCACACCACTGCTGCCCGTGTACCCCTGGAACCAATTTAAAATTGCCTACAGCCAGCCCAATTTTTTTATTTTAGGCCTTCGATGCCTGTCTGCGGTCCGTTCTTTCTACTACTACTACACTGACCAGGCCACTGCTGCCCGTGTACCCCTGGAACCAATTTAAAATTGCCTACAGCCATGTGTTATTATTTTAGGCCTTCGATGCCTGTCTGCGGTCACTCCTTCCACTAGGCCTCCACTGACCACACCACTGCTGCCCGTGTACCCCTGGAACCAATTTAAAATTGCCTACAGCCAGCCCAATTTTTTTATTTTAGGCCTTCGATGCCTGTCTGCGGTCACTCCTTCCACTAGGCCTCCACTGACCACACCACTGCTGCCCGTGTACCCCTGGAACCAATTTAAAATTGCCTACAGCCAGCCCAATTTTTTTATTTTAGGCCTTCGATGCCTGTCTGTGGTCACTCCTTCCACTAGGCCTCCACTGACCACACCACTGCTGCCCGTGTACCCCTGGAACCAATTTAAAATTGCCTACAGCCATGTGTTATTATTTTAGGCCTTCGATGCCTGTCTGCGGTCACTCCTTACAATATGCCTCCACTGACCACACCACTGCTGCCCGTGTACCCCTGGAACCAATTTAAAATTGCCTACAGCCAGCCCAATTTTGTTATTTTAGGCCTTCGATGCCTGTCTGCGGTCCGTTCTTTCTACTACTACTACACTGACCAGGCCACTGCTGCCCGTGTACCCCTGGAACCAATTTAAAATTGCCTACAGCCATGTGTTATTATTTTAGGCCTTCGATGCCTGTCTGCGGTCACTCCTTCCACTAGGCCTCCACTGACCACACCACTGCTGCCCGTGTACCCCTAGAACCAATTTATAATTGCATAGAGCATCCTTTTTTTAATAGTAGGCGTACAAAGTCTGTCTGCGGTTCACTATTGAAATTGTCCTCCACTGCCCAGAGCACTGCAGCTTGTGTACCCCTGTAACTTTTTTCTGCTGCAGTGAGCCACATTTTTGGTTTGAGTCCTACTACCTGTGTCTGTCTGCGCCACTCAATTCAGCTGTGTTCCTTTGAAAAAAGCTGAGCGTCAATAGTCTTGTTTTCAGCCTCTAGGAATTTTAAAACTGCATTGGGTGCACAACTTTGGTAGGGCCTACTAACGGTGTCTGCCTCCCCAAGGTGTGCCCCAGGTTTCCTCTCCATTGCTTCAATCTTCATGCTCTCGTTTAGTAGTTGTTGGAAACTACGCTGCATTAGGCCTACAAATTGGGTATGGGGTGTAGAGAGATGGTGTGTTCCACTCCAAGGTGTTCTCCAGGTTGCCTTTCCTGAGCTTCAATCTTCATGCTCTCGTTTAGTAGTTGTTGGAAACTACGCTGCATTAGGCCTACAAATTGGGTATGGGGTGTAGAGAGATGGTGTGTTCCACTCCAAGGTGTTCTCCAGGTTGCCTTTCCTGAGCTTCAATCTTCATGCTCTCGTTTAGTAGTTGTTGGAAACTATGCTGCATTAGGCCTACAAATTGGGTATGGGGTGTAGAGAGATGGTGTGTTCCACTCCAAGGTGTTCCCAAGGTTTCCTCTCCATTGCTTCAATCTTCATGCTCTCGTTTAGTAGTTGTTGGAAACTACGCTGCATTAGGCCTACAAATTGGGTATGGGGTGCAGAGAGATGGTGTGTTCCACTCCAAGGTGTTCTCCAGGTTGCCTTTCCTGAGCTTCGATCTTCATGCTCTCGTTTAGTAGTTGTTGGAAACTACGCTGCATTAGGCCTACAAATTGGGTATGGGGTGTAGAGAGATGGTGTGTTCCACTCCAAGGTGTTCCCAAGGTTTCCTCTCCATTGCTTCAATCTTCATGCTCTCGTTTAGTAGTTGTTGGAAACTACGCTGCATTAGGCCTACAAATTGGGTATGGGGTGTAGAGAGATGGTGTGTTCCACTCCAAGGTGTTCCCCAGGTTTCCTCTCCATTGCTTCGATCTTCATGCTCTCGTTTAGTAGTTGTTGGAAACTACGCTGCATTAGGCCTACAAATTGGGTATGGGGTGTAGAGAGATGGTGTGTTCCACTCCAAGGTGTTCTCCAGGTTGCCTTTCCTGAGCTTCAATCTTCATGCTCTCGTTTAGTAGTTGTTGGAAACTACGCTGCATTAGGCCTACAAATTGGGTATGGGGTGTAGAGAGATGGTGTGTTCCACTCCAAGGTGTTCTCCAGGTTGCCTTTCCTGAGCTTCAATCTTCATGCTCTCGTTTAGTAGTTGTTGGAAACTACGCTGCATTAGGCCTACAAATTGGGTATGGGGTGTAGAGAGATGGTGTGTTCCACTCCAAGGTGTTCTCCAGGTTGCCTTTCCTGAGCTTCAATCTTCATGCTCTCGTTTAGCAGTTGTTGGAAACTACGCTGCACTAGGCCTACAAATTGGGTATGGGGTGTAGAGAGATGGTGTGTTCCACTCCAAGGTGTTCTCCAGGTTGCCTTTCCTGAGCTTCAATCTTCATGCTCTCGTTTAGTAGTTGTTGGAAACTACGCTGCATTAGGCCTAAAAATTGGGTATGGGGTGTAGAGAGATGGTGTGTTCCACTCCAAGGTGTTCCCAAGGTTTCCTCTCCATTGCTTCGATCTTCATGCTCTCGTTTAGTAGTTGTTGGAAACTACGCTGCATTAGGCCTACAAATTGGGTATGGGGTGTAAAGAGATGGTGTGTTCCACTTCAAGGTGTTCCCCAGGTTTCCTCTCCATTGCTTCGATCTTCATGCTCTCGTTTAGTAGTTGTTGGAAACTACGCTGCATTAGGCCTACAAATTGGGTATGGGGTGTAGAGAGATGGTGTGTTCCACTCCAAGGTGTTCTCCAGGTTGCCTTTCCTGAGCTTCAATCTTCATGCTCTCGTTTAGTAGTTGTTGGAAACTACGCTGCATTAGGCCTACAAATTGGGTATGGGGTGTAGAGAGATGGTGTGTTCCACTCCAAGGTGTTCTCCAGGTTGCCTTTCCTGAGCTTCAATCTTAATGCTCTCGTTTAGTAGTTGTTGGAAACTACGCTGCATTAGGCCTACAAATTGGGTATGGGGTGTAGAGAGATGGTGTGTTCCACTCCAAGGTGTTCTCCAGGTTGCCTTTCCTGAGCTTCAATCTTCATGCTCTCGTTTAGTAGTTGTTGGAAACTACGCTGCATTAGGCCTACAAATTGGGTATGGGGTGTAGAGAGATGGTGTGTTCCACTCCAAGGTGTTCTCCAGGTTGCCTTTCCTGAGCTTCAATCTTCATGCTCTCGTTTAGTAGTTGTTGGAAACTACGCTGCATTAGGCCTACAAATTGGGTATGGGGTGTTGAGAGATGGTGTGTTCCACTCCAAGGTGTTCTCCAGGTTGCCTTTCCTGAGCTTCAATCTTCATGCTCTCGTTTAGTAGTTGTTGGAAACTACGCTGCATTAGGCCTACAAATTGGGTATGGGGTGTAGAGAGATGGTGTGTTCCACTCCAAGGTGTTCTCCAGGTTGCCTTTCCTGAGCTTCAATCTTCATGCTCTCGTTTAGTAGTTGTTGGAAACTACGCTGCACTAGGCCTACAAATTGGGTATGGGGTGTAGAGAGATGGTGTGTTCCACTCCAAGGTGTTCTCCAGGTTGCCTTTCCTGAGCTTCAATCTTCATGCTCTCGTTTAGTAGTTGTTGGAAACTACGCTGCATTAGGCCTACAAATTGGGTATGGGGTGTAGAGAGATGGTGTGTTCCACTCCAAGGTGTTCCCAAGGTTTCCTCTCCATTGCTTCGATCTTCATGCTCTCGTTTAGTAGTTGTTGAAAACTACGCTGCATTAGGCCTACAAATTGGGTATGGGGTGTAGAGAGATGGTGTGTTCCACTCCAAGGTGTTCCCCAGGTTTCATCGCCATTGGTTCGATCTTCATGCTCTCGTTTAGTAGTTGTTGGAAACTACGCTGCATTAGGCCTACAAATTGGGTATGGGGTGTAGAGAGATGGTGTGTTCCACTCCAAGGTGTTCCCCAGGTTTCCTCTCCATTGCTTCGATCTTCATGCTCTCGTTTAGTAGTTGTTGGAAACTACGCTGCATTAGGCCTACAAATTGGGTATGGGGTGCAGAGAGATGGTGTGTTCCACTCCAAGGTGTTCTCCAGGTTGCCTTTCCTGAGCTTCGATCTTCATGCTCTCGTTTAGTAGTTGTTGGAAACTACGCTGTATTAGGCCTACAAATTGGGTATGGGGTGTATGTTGTGAATTCTGTGGCTGAGTTCACTTCTGTGGTCACAAGTGGTATTGCAGTCTCTGGGCTTCCTCCCTCAGGTGTTTTGGTGAGCTCGTTGGCTGCCTTGCTATTTAGCTCCACCTGAGTTTGTCTTCCTTGCTCCTTGTCAATGTTCCAGTGTTGGATCTGAGCTACTGCATCTTTCCTTGGGCCTGCTGCTCTGCTAGATAAGTGCTTCTAGTTTGTTTTCTGTTTTTTCTGTCCAGCTTGCTATTATCTTTTGCTGGAAGCTCTGAGAAGCAAAGGGGTGCACCGCCGTGCTGTTAGTTCGGCACGGTGGGTCTTTTTGCCCCTTTGCGTGGTTTTCGTTTTAGGGTTTTTTGTAGACTGCATAGTTCTCTTTGCTATCCTCGCTCTGTCTAGAATATCGGGCCTCACTTTGCTGAATCTATTTCATTCCTACGTTTGTCTTTTCATCTTGCTAACAGTCATTATATGTGGGGGGCTGCCTATTCCTTTGGGGTATTTCTCTGAGGTAAGTCAGGCTTGTATTTCTATCTTCAGGCTAGTCAGCTCCTCAGGCAGTGCCGAGTTGCATAGGTAGTTGTTAGGCGCAATCCACTGCTGCTTATAGTTGTGTGAGGATAGATCAGGTACTGCAGTCTACAGAGATTCCACGTCTCAGAGCTTGTCCTATTGTTTTTGGTTATTGCCAGATCTCTGTATGTGCGCTGATTACTGCACGCTGTGTTGCCTGATTGCCAGCCATAACAGGTGTAGAGAGATGGTGTGTTCCACTCCAAGGTGTTCCCCAGGTTTCGTCCACATTGCTTCGGTCTTCCGACTCTCGTTTAGTAGTTGTAGAAAACTACACTGCATTGGGCCTACAAATTGAGTATGGGGTGTAGAGAGACGGTGTGTTACACTCCAAGGTGTTCCCCAGGTTTCGTCCACATTGCTTCGATCTTCCGACTCTCGTTTAGTAGTTGTTGAAAACTACACTGCATTAGGCCTACAAATTGGGTATGGGGTGTAGAGAGATGGTTTGTTCCACTCCAAGTTGTTCTCCAGGTTGCCTTTCCTGAACTTCTATCTTCAGGCTCTCATTAAATTGCAGTTAAATGGAACAACTGCATTTGGCGTACTAGTTGGTTTGGGGCCTACTATCGGTGTCTGCCACTCCTTGCTGTTCTCCTGGTTTCCTGTCCTGAAATTCCATTTTCAGGCTCTTGTTAAGTAGTTGTTAATGTTAGACTGCATTTGGCCTACTAGTTGGGTTGGGGCCTACTATCGGTGTCTGCCACTCCTTGCTGTTCTCCTCAACTGAACAAAGCTGGGCCGCCTGTTTACTACGGTTGCCAATTTTGAACTGCATGTCAACTACTTACTGATTTGGGCCTACTCTCTGTGTCAGCCTCTCATTCCAGTTGTCCTCCACTGCAATGCCCCCTGGTTAGTCCTGTGTTACCAATTTTGAACTGCATTTAGCCCACTTTATTCTTTGGGCCTATATCTGTGTTTCCTCCTCATCCTGCCCATTGCCCAGCCAGTGATAGATGAGTCTGCTGGTACATTGACCCATAACGCAAAATTCCCCGTGCACGCTACACAGCAAGATTGTGACCCTGCTGAAAGTCAGGTTCCTCTTCCCGCATACCATACCACCTTACACGGGGACAAAGAGGAAGGTGCAGATGAAAGTGCAGGTTCCTTCATCAGGTGGGGGGAGGAATACTAGTTGGCGACGTCACTGGCACAGGGCCTCTCATAGTACGCAAAAGTGTTGCTGCCGGTGGGAGGCGCCCCCGCCGTGCAAACACACCGCTGTACTTTGAGGGGCCCTGTGCCAGTGCCAATGCCAACGAGTGGGCCCCCCCTGCTTGCTCAGGATCACAGCACTTGCAAAGTTGAAATACTTACCTCTCCCTGCTCCACTGCCGTGACGTGGTCCAGATTTACTGGGCCCACTAATTACTTGAACCAGCCCTACCCCCCACAACTTTAGCCAAATGACCCCCAATTTCAAATGCCTTCCAATTATTATAAGGTAAATTACGATTGACAAGCTTCTTTAACAAGAATGGATGTTTTTGCCATTAAAATGGGCAGTGTAGGTGTTTTCCTGGCCTCCACTCACTGCCGACTATGCTCCCCCATTGACTTGCATTGGGTTTCGTGTTTCGGGCGATACCCGACTTTTCGCGATAATCGGCCGATTCCACTCGACTCGACTTCTAAGATAGTCGGGTTTCGTGAAACACGGCTCGACTCTAAAAAGGTCAAGGTCGCTCAACCCTACTTGTGACTATCCATCATCCTCTTGATTACATTCCAGAGGTTTTCAATGGGGTTCAGGTCTGGAGATTGGGCTGCCCATGGCAGGGTTTTGGTATGGTGGTCTCTTAATTTTTGCCATTGCTGTACAATAGTACAGGTCCTTCTCAAAAAATTAGCATATAGTGTTAAATTTCATTATTTACCATAATGTAATGATTACAATTAAACTTTCATATATTATAGATTCATTATCCACCAACTGAAATTTGTCACGTCTTTTATTGTTTTAATACTGATGATTTTGGCATACAACTCCTGATAACCCAAAAAACCTGTCTCAATAAATTAGCATATTTCACCCATCCAATCAAATAAAAGTGTTTTTTAATAACAAACAAAAAACCATCAAATAATAATGTTCAGTTATGCACTCAATACTTGGTCGGGAATCCTTTGGCAGAAATGACTGCTTCAATGCGGCGTGGCATGGAGGCAATCAGCCTGTGACACTGCTGAGATGTTATGGAGGCCCAGGATGCTTCAATAGCGGCCTTAAGCTCATCCAGAGTGTTGGGTCTTGCGTATCTCAACTTTCTCTTCACAATATCCCACAGATTCTCTATGGGGTTCAGGTCAGAAGAGTTGGCAGGCCAATTGAGCACAGTAATACCATGGTCAGTGTGGCACCCCTAGGGGTATTTGCTACAAAAATAGTTACTGACAATAAATACAAATACTAAGATAGCAAAACTGCACTACCACCTCCGGCCAGAAGGGGGAGCTCCAGAGACTTCCCTTGATCCATTCTGGTCTGAGAGAAGAAATGGCAGTTGGGCCAAGGAGCTGAAAGTGAGAGGTCATACAGTTGAATCTCTAACAGCCCTGTGACTGTTACCAGGCCTAAATCACCGGCCTGAGGAGAAGAGGGATAGAGAAAAGGGACATTGTGAGAACCGGGTAGCATTAATCACTACCCAGAACAGGCGCAAAGACGGATACCGGATCCGTGGCTGTATTCATTACATATAATACAGCAACCGGAAAAACGTGAGGTGATATCAGCTTCACTAGGGCCGGACGCAGCAACAGACACAGAGTTCAGCGGTACTCCCAGAGGGGGTAAACCGATAATAAGACTCGGGTTGCCCGTCGAACCAGGACCCGGAGGGGACAGATTGGGCCGGCAGCCAGTTCACATACAGCAGCAGGGCCACACAGAAATTGCGCACAATAAGAGGCGAAGACCCCGGCAGGGTCAAAGTAACTCAGAGTTCCCATACAGACTCCGGTGACAGGACTGGTTGTAAATCCTTTTATGTTAAAGTAAACTGGTTAAACGTTTCAGTGCCTCAGTCTTTCATTTGGACAATAGCCATCTATCCAGGATCGGGATCGTCACCGCTGGGAGAACCTGCTGCTGATCAAGTAAGTGCCTGTCCCCTCACGATACCCCTTACACTGTGCATTGCCTGAGGCCACAGCACCGGGTCAAGCCACCCGTGACATCCCCCTCAAGAGACAGACTCCATTGGTCCGGTGCTGGGTATCCCGGTCTCCTGGGCGTCACAATTTGGCGTCACGAACAGGATTCAGCCAGCCCGTATACCGGGTATTGTGTGCCATGATTGGAGTCCAAAATTGTGAAAACTTGGATGAAAAATCTTGAAAATTGACTTTATTAAAGAAAATTCCATTTCCCATTGAAAACTATTGAAAGTGACTTTTCCCCATTGGTTATAATGGAGAAAAGATGGCCGCCATCCCCTGAGGTAATCACCTCATAACCGTTAGGCACGAGACTGTTAATTGAGCTACGCCATCACCTGAGCCCCAGTCTAACTGAAAAACTTCAGAATCCGCCATTACAGAGCGCGCGGCGGGTGGGAGCAGCAGGGGGCGTGTCATTGTGGGCGGCACCAAGCTGAGCGCTCTGACGTCAGAGCAAGGGGAAAACCGATCCTGCTGCACAGCGGAACGAATCTACACTATCCCGACGGAAGCGGAGGACCGGAAGGGTCAGGATTAACTAAGGGGGCACAGTATGTCGCAGCACGGAGACGCCGCAGCACCCGGCGACGCTAATGCAGCTGAAAGACAGAGTGTCGATAGAGAGTCCGGTAGCGCAGCGGTGCAAGGAGTTGCGCCCATCATGCCGGTGCTGATGCCATATACCCCGGGTGGTCCATGGCTTCCAATGTATGAAGGTGAACCTAATACCCTTGACGATTTCAGAGAAAAGATGCTGGCCCATTTTGACATGTTCCCCGTGGGTGAAGTTCAGCGTGTTAGTCTCCTGATGATGCAGTTAAGTGGCCATGCTAAGCGAGAAGTCACAGCATGGGCAGCTGATCTAAAAGGCACTGTTGAACGCATATTTGCTGGATTAAAAGCTACATTTGAAACCACTGCCAGCAGCAAAGCTAAAGTACGATTCTTTAATTGCAAACAAAAAGCTAATGAGGGCGTGAGAGACTTTGCCTTAAACCTGCAGGAAGCCCTTAAATCACTTACACTGGCTGAACCCATTTTTAACACCGGAGCGGATAAACTGCTAAGAGATCAATTTATGGAGGGACTCTACACCCCTTGTCACCGGGGGCATGTGAGCATGCTTGTTTTTAAGAACCCTGAATTGACATTTGCCCAATTAAAGGAGAGCGTTATACGTCTCCAGCTGGCAGAAGCACCTCGGGATCAGGAGCCTGCGCAACTCATGGCAGAGGCTCCTCAACAACATGGAGTACCAGTGACATCAGCTATGTCCGGGGCCATTGCTAAGCCCCTGGGGCCCAGTACTAATGAGGCTCTTCAACAAAAGCTTGACTCTTTAACTGATGTTGTTGCTTCAATGGCTAAAACCATGCAGGAGATGAGAGGACCCAAGATGGAGTTGGCAAACCGTAGAGAAGATGTTCCATGGATGAGACCCCGGAGATACCCGACATGGAGAGGACGACCCCGCGACCGCTACCAACCGGATGGACAGCCCATTTGCCGCCGTTGCCAGCAGCCAGGCCACTTTGCACGAGATTGTGATTTAAATGGGAATCCCCTGGGAATGCGGGCCGCTTCACAGGAATGAACTTTCAAGGCCCAACACCCTGGCACGACAGGTACATCGGAGGACGACCCATTATCCCTATCGTGCTGGACGGAATTCCTCTCAACGCTTTGCTGGACACAGGTTCCCAGATTTCATCTATACCGTATATCCTTTATAAGAGGTACTGGGCTGATGCAGATATTGATAAAGGGCCCTCTGATGTTGAACTAGATATATGGGCCAGTAATGGTAAGTTGGTACCGAAACTAGGATTCAGGGAGATGACCATAAAGATTGGTAAAGTAGAATTGAAGAAGCAGGGTATAATTGTTGTTGATGTTGACCGGCGGAACTGTGAACCAACTGTATTGATAGGAATGAATGTGTTAGAGAACTGCTTTTCCGAAGTCATTTCTGTCTTACAGCAAATTGCTGAAACTGCCCAATCTTGCCAGCAGAGAGTTCTCCGGAGGGAAATAAAAGTATTGATGTTAAGGCAACAGGTAGAAGTTGCAGGTGGAGAAATCGGCAGTGTGAGGGTAAGTGATCCAACGTCTATTGTAATCCCACCAAAAACAGAAATGCTGGTATGGTGTAGAGCAGCCATTGGTACTAAGGGACGAGATTATCAAGCCTTAATAGAACCAGTGTACACCGACAGCAGGCCCACTATACTCACAGCACGAGGGATAGTCGAGGTACACCGGGGACGAGTGCCGGTACGACTTTTGAACTGTGGAGAGGAAGAGGTCACTTTGCCAAGGTATGCTACAATGGCAAAGCTATATACTGTTGACAACAATGCCATCACAACCATTGAGCCCTTAGAACCAACCTGTCAGGTGGAAGGCAATGGCTCAGATGGAGAAATGGAGGATTGGTGCCAACAGCTACACGTGGGCATAAATTCAACACCTACCCATCAAAAACAAGGGGTGTATAGGCTAGTGATGGAATATGAACAAGTCTTCAGTAAACACCCATTGGACTTCGGACGGATAGAAGGGGTAGAACACACAATCCCCACCGGTGACCATCCCCCAATAAAAGAAAGATATAGACCCATACCGCCCGCTCACTATCAATGTGCAAAAGATATGCTGAGGGAGATGAAACAGGCCGGGGTAATAAGAGACAGCTGTAGCCCCTGGGCGGCCCCTCTGGTGATTGTCAAAAAAAAAGACGGAACCATGAGAATGTGCGTAGACTACCGGCAGATTAATAACATCACCCATAAAGACGCCTACCCCTTGCCTAGGATAGAAGAGTCCTTGACTGCTTTGAAATCTGCTAATTATTTTTCCACCTTAGACTTAACAAGCGGGTATTGGCAAGTCCCTGTGGCTGAGAGAGATAAGGAAAAGACGGCATTCACCACACCAATGGGTCTAAGTGAATTTAATCGCATGCCGTTCGGACTCTGCAATGCATCCGGTACCTTCCAGCGGCTGATGGAATGCTGCCTCGGACACAAGAACTTCGAGACCGTCCTCCTGTACCTAGATGATGTGATCGTCTACTCAAAGACTTACGAACAACACTTAATAGACCTGGCAGAAGTGTTCGAAGCCTTATCCAGGTATGGCATGAAAATCAAGCCATCCAAATGTCACCTTCTCAAGCCAAAGGTACAGTACCTGGGACACATCGTGAGTTCGGAGGGAGTAGCACCGGATCCCGAGAAAATAACCGCCATAAGGGATTGGCCGAGACCTACCAGCGCAAAAGAAGTGAGGCAATTCCTGGGATTGGTGGGTTACTATCGCAGATTTATAAAAGGATTTACCAAGTTGGCAGCACCCTTGCAAGACGCCTTGGTAGGGCAGACGAAGAAACCTTCAAACCGAAACCCTCCTTTCCAGTGGAACGACGAAAGGGAAGACTCCTTTGAACAACTAAAGAAGGCACTAACCGGAGAAGAGGTTCTGGCATACCCAGATTACCATCAACCTTTCATCCTCTACACCGATGCCAGTAATGTGGGACTAGGAGCGGTGCTGTCACAAAAGCAAGAAGGTCGGGAGAAAGTCATCGCCTTTGCAAGTAGAAAGCTCCGGCCTACTGAAAGAAATCCAGAAAATTATAGCTCCTTCAAATTGGAACTACTGGCAGTAGTTTGGGCTGTGACTGAACGTTTCAAACACTATCTGGCCGCTGCAGAATTTATTGTCTATACTGACAACAATCCGTTGACCCACCTGGACACAGCCAAATTAGGTGCGTTAGAACAGCGATGGATAGCCCTGTTATCTAATTACAACTTCAAGATCAAGTATCGAGCAGGTCGCAAGAATGGAAATGCTGATGCCCTATCCCGGATGCCACACTTGAGAGATGTAGAAGAAGAAACGGGGGAGCTTGAAGAAATTGAACTACCAGCCTTCCATCATCCCAAGGCAAAACATCATCAGTCAAGTACCTATCAGAAACAACAAGAGGTGAATTTTAATCTGTTAGCACACCATAGATGGGCTGACACCCAAGACAGCAATCCGGCTGTGAAGTTGGTGAAGGAACTGTTAACTGAGCAAAGTGCATATCCCGATGAGGATGCCCCAGAAGAGACACATCAACTCTGGAAAGAGAGAGGAAAAATGTTCCTGTATCAAGGGAAGCTCTGTAGAAGGTACACCAATCCGAAAACAAATGAATTGGTTTGGCAGATTATCGTGCCTAAACAAGATGTGAAGATGGTCCTTGAAGCTTACCATAATGGTGCTGGTCACTTCGGTTGGAAAAAGTTAGAAGTACTTCTAAGAGAAAGATTTTATTGGGTCGGGATGAGAAAATCAATCGAACAGTGGTGCAGAAATTGTGGCCCGTGCAACCTCAGAAGAAACGATCAAAAGAACCAAAGAGCACCACTGCAGCCCATAATCACCAAACAACCACTTGAACTTGTAGCCATAGACCACGTGAAGTTAATACCAAGCCGGTCCGGCTATGTCTATGCCTTGACCATCGTGGACCATTATTCACGCTTCTTGGTAGTAGTACCCGTAAAAGATCTGACAGCAAAAACAGCAGCCAAAGCGTTCCAAACGTACTTTTGTAGACCCCATGGATATCCGGAACAGGTTCTCACCGACCAAGGTACAGCCTTTGAATCAGAGATCTTCAGAGAATTCTGTAATATGTATGGTTGCAAAAAGATCCGGACGACGGCCTATCATCCACAAACAAACGGCTTATGCGAGAAGATGAACCATATTGTAATAGACCTACTAAAGACTTTACCTGAGACAGAAAGGAATCAATGGCCAGAGAAATTGCCTGACTTGGTGGATCTGTATAATCATGTCCCGGTGAGCTCCACCAACTGCACCCCAGCTTACCTTATGCGTGCAAGACCCGGCCAATTACCAATCGATCTAGAAATGGGAATTCTGAAACCAGACGCAGAAGTTCAAGACTCCAATTGGGATATCATACGGCAAAAGCAGTATCGCCAAGTGCAAGAGAGTGTGGAAAGAAGCCTTCAGCAAACTAGAGAAAGACAAGAGCGAACTTTCAACCAGAATGCTCTAGCGACCCCATTAAGACCGGGTGACCAAGTGCTCAAGAGAAATCGTCGAACCAATAAACTGGACAATCAGTGGGAAGCCGTACCCTACACAGTTTTACCAACAAGAGTGGATAATCCTAAAATGTGTCTCATTAGCAAAAACGGAGGCTTAACATCTGTACTAGTGTCAAGAGACAATCTTAAATTATGTCCGGAAGCATTGAAAGAGCCAGACGTTGTCCAGCCAGAACCAGAAGTTATTCAACCCATACAGGTTCAACCAGTAAAGGAAAAAGAAGAGGAAGTGTATCACACCTGTATAGGAGACTTTCCCAAAACCCTACTAACATACCATGGTGCAGTAGTGGTTCCCATGGTGGCCTTTTACCCAACACCGAACCCAATACCAGAAGTCCCAAGACAGGAAGAGGCTGACCCCGTACTACAGGAGGTTCCAGGCCAGGAAGAACAGATTCCTGGTCAGAGTAATCCCATTCACGGTGGACTTGCCAACTCCATAGTCGTGGAATTATCTTTAGCAGAGCGGGCAGATACTACATCCGCAGTAGACAGTAGTACACCACATGAAGAGACACCGCTATTACGTAGATCACAGCGTAGTACCCAGGGTCAATTACCGGCCAGGTATGCAGATTACCAACTATAAAGCTCATAATGTGAATTGTATATATGTTATGCCGTATATAGTTAAACAGAAAGTGTAGTATAGTCATTGTTATCAGTCTGCAACGTTTAAGCCCAGTACCTACAGAGACTTGTCTGTATGAACTTATTGCATATTCTTGAACTTTTTATCAGCCCGGAGGCACTAAATCAAAGCTCCGGAAAGACTGCTTTTTGAACTTTGCTTTTTGCTCTTTTTGAACTTTCTTTAGACTTTATATTGGCAACTCCGTTGGAAAAATGGAACTAAATTCCTGGACACAAAGTGCAGTGCCTTTCCTAGTACCTTCAAGGATAGGACTGTATTAATGGACGCTATTTGAAGTGACTTTTTACAGAACTCTATTTTTGTTTCTTTGAGTGATTTTTGTAACTTTTCATTTTTAAGACTCTGTACATATTAATTGTTATTTCAAAATGTTATTGTCCCACAGTCCCGGAGTACTGTTCTTAACTAAGGGGGAATGTGGCACCCCTAGGGGTATTTGCCACAAAAATAGTTACTGACAATAAATACAAATACTAAGATAGCAAAACTGCACTACCACCTCCGGCCAGAAGGGGGAGCTCCAGAGACTTCCCTTGATCCATTCTGGTCTGAGAGAAGAACTGGCAGTTGGGCTAAGGAGCTGAAAGTGAGAGGTCATACAGTTGAATCTCTAACAGCCCTGTGACTGTTACCAGGCCTAAATCACCGGCCTGAGGAGAAGAGGGATAGAGAAAAGGGACATTGTGAGAACCGGGTAGCATTAATCACTACCCAGAACAGGCGCAAAGACGGATACCGGATCCGTGGCTGTATTCATTACATATAATACAGCAACCGGAAAAACGTGAGGTGATATCAGCTTCACTAGGGCCGGACGCAGCAACAGACACAGAGTTCAGCGGTACTCCCAGAGGGGGTAAACCGATAATAAGACTCGGGTTGCCCGTCGAACCAGGACCCGGAGGGGACAGATTGGGCCGGCAGCCAGTTCACATACAGCAGCAGGGCCACACAGAAATTGCGCACAATAAGAGGCGAAGACCCCGGCAGGGTCAAAGCAACTCAGAGTTCCCATACAGACTCCGGTGACAGGACTGGTTGTAAATCCTTTTATGTTAAAGTAAACTGGTTAAACGTTTCAGTGCCTCAGTCTTTCATTTGGACAATAGCCATCTATCCAGGATCGGGATCGTCACCGCTGGGAGAACCTGCTGCTGATCAAGTAAGTGCCTGTCCCCTCACGATACCCCTTACACTGTGCATTGCCTGAGGCCACAGCACCGGGTCAAGCCACCCGTGACATCCCCCTCAAGAGACAGACTCCATTGGTCTGGTGCTGGGTATCCCGGTCTCCTGGGCGTCACATCAGTAAACCATTTACCAGTGGTTTTGGCACTGTGAGCAGGTGCCAGGTTGTGCTGAAAAATGAAATCTTCATCTCCATAAAGCATTTCAGCCGATGGAAGCATGAAGTGCTCCAAAATCTCCTGATAGCTAGCTGCATTGACCCTGCCCTTGATGAAACACAGTGGACCAACACCAGCAGCTGACATGGCACCCCACACCATCACTGACTGTGGGTACTTGACACTGGACTTCAGGCATTTTGGCATTTCCTTCTCCCCAGTCTTCCTCCAGACTCTGGCACCTTGATTTCCGAATGACATGCAAAATTTGCTTTCATCAGAAAAAAGTACTTGGGACCACTTAGCAACAGTCCAGTGCTGCTTCTCTGTAGCCCATTTCGGCACCTGTAGCCCATTTCCTGCACACGCCTGTGCACAGTGGCTCTGGATGTTTCCACACCAGACTCAGTCCACTGCTTCCTCAGGTTCCCCAAGGTCTGGAATCGGTCCTTCTCCACAATCTTCCTCAGGGTCCTGTCTCCTCTTCTCGTTGTACAGCGTTTTCTGCCACATTGTTTCCTTCCAACAGACTTACCATTGAGGTGCCTTGATACAGCACTCTGGGAACAGCCTATTTGTTGAGAAATTTCTTTCTGGGTCTTACCCTCTTGCTTGAGGGTGTCAATGATGGCCTTCTTGACATCTGTCAGGTCGCTAGTCTTACCCATGATGGGGGTTTTGAGTAATGAACCAGGCAGGGAGTTTATAAAAGCCTCAGGTATCTTTTGCATGTGTTTAGAGTTAATTAGTTGATTCAGAAGATTAGGGTAATAGGTCGTTTAGAGAACCTTTTCTTGATATGCTAATTTATTGAGACAGGTTTTTTGGGTTATCAGGAGTTGTATGCCAAAATCATCAGTATTAAAACAATAAAAGACGTGACAAATTTCAGTTGGTGGATAATGAATCTATAATATATGAAAGTTTAATTGTAATCATTACATTATGGTAAATAATGAAATTTAACACTATATGCTAATTTTTTGAGAAGGACCTGTATATTCAGTATGTAAATAGGGGGCAGGTCAGTGACCTGTCATAAGCTATTAGAGAATGCTGAGTAAAGACAGAGAGGTTCTTTCTTCATGACCCTCATAGCTGGGACTCTTAAGACCACCATACACGTTAGACTAATGTTGGATGAATCCACCAATATCAACAGGTTTGCCAATGGTCTAATGCGCATAGGAGAGCCAGCCGAATATTGGTTGGGAAAGATGTCGATCGTGAATGTCTGATTACTTCTTGAAATAAACTACTGGCCAAAGTGTGAGGTGGCAGCTTTTTCATAGAGAACATGGGAGTAATCGGCCAAGCAAGCGTTCCTGTTTATAGACCAGCTGACTGAGATGGCTGTCGGCTGAACAATCGGCCAAAGCTTCGTCGGCTAATGTGTATGGCGTATGGTAGGCTTTACCTGAGGATGCCTATGAAGAATGTCTCTCCTCTAGATGATTCAGCATTTCTATGTATTATATCCTATTTATTTCATTGGGCACAGTTTAGTGTAGAATTTTAGCTCAGTTTAATACCTATCGCTGGTGGTGCCCTCATAGGGACAATAGGTGGCCAGCTTATTATCGGGGGTCCCTTTAAAAAAAAAACACAGAATAATTCAAAGCAAACAACGCCTCTACTAATAAACGAATAATGTGATTTTATTACTCTGTGTTGATGAATCATAATAATAACATAATTTAACCCACTTACTTTAATAGTTAACAGTATTATGTATGTTTTTTGTCATATCGGGAGCATAATTATATACAATATCATATTTAGTATTAGGAGACAGATTTGTCCTGTCAATTAATTACACAAACGTTCTGCAACAAACCAATCACTACAGACTAATTTGCTTCTTTGCAACAGAAACTAAGGTTAACAAGGCTAATTATGTTTACCAGTATTCAGGGAGAAAAAAGTCAACTCAATCTCAGCAAGTTTTTTTTTCCATTCTTAATAAGGATTACAAGTATGGAACTGACTGCAATAATATTAACCGTTATCATGTTCTCATCAAATTTCCTGTAAAGGAAATGTTTGACAACGATAGAATATCACAGAAGGTTTGAGAGGAAATCGCTGTTAGTCCTCATCAATCATACTAACTCAACTGCGTTCTTGACCATTCACGGTGATATTAAGGAAACCAAAAAAAAGTCGGATTCAGTAATATGCTTGAAAATGCAGATTTAGATTCTTGAAGGTTTGCAGATTGAAGAAGACCACTTATGGATCTGGACACGTTTACTCAAGAGGATATAAGCACCTCAGGTTTTCCAAGTTGTCGGTAACGATTTCAGCAAGCTGTACACAGAGAATATGATTCAAGTAGGATGGTGGAAGGATTAAAGACTTATTATCATTTAAACTGAGTTTAACATAGCAGATTTAATTCCTTGTTTCTCTGAATACCATCTGCTTTGTATTAGGCGGCAGACCACCAGACAGAAAATGAATCGCCCATAATATCCAGTTGCGGTAAGTTTAATGCAACACCTCATTGGTACTGATTTCCCCAGCCGAAAAGGGAAACTTGCCAGTTCCCAGGAGCAGATGAGGACATGTGACTGTGGAGAAACGAGCTGTGACCCTTAATTTGAGAAAAACATTGACTTCAACACAGAAGTTGCTTCTAGGTGATAATGAGGCCACATGAGGCAAAAAAGTGAAGAGGGTTTAGAAATAATGTATTTCAATGCCAGATAAGTTTTATTCCATTGAAATGTTAACTTTATATTTAACAAAATAATTATAATGTATGAAATTTATACAAATATATCCAAAAATGTGCATGGTGCCATGAGCAGATATAACAGATACAGTACGAACATAACAGATATCATACCAAAAACAGATGAAACACAACAAATACATAACATATAAGTAAAATCAAGCAGTGGTTTCCATTCAGTTGATGTTCACGGATGTTGCTAATGGCCACTTTTAGTCAGGTATAAAGTGGTTGCATTCTTACATCCACATAAGGGCCCTGGAGGTCCAAGTGAGGCAGCTGCAATATTATACAGTTACCGTATATGAAAAAGTTTGGGCACCCCTATTAATCTTAAGCTTAATGTTTTATAAAAATTGTTCTTTTTGCAACAGCTATTTCAGTTTCATATATCTAATAACTGTTGGACACAGTAATGTTTCTGCCTTGAAATGAGGTTTATTGTACTAACAGAAAATGTGCAATCTGCATTCAAACAAAATTTGACAGGTGCATAAGTATGGGCACCCTTATCATTTTCTTGTTTTAAATACTCCTACCTACCTTTTACTGACTTACTAAAGCACTTTTTTTGGTTTTCTAACCTCATTGAGCTTTGAACTTCATAGCCAGGTGTATGCAATCATGAGAAAAGCTACTTAGAGTGGCCACTTGCAAGTTGTTCTCCTGTTTGAATCTCCTCTGAAGAGTGGCATCATGGGCTCCTCAAAACAACTGTCTAATGATCTGAAAACAAAGATTATTCAACATAGTTGTTCAGGGGAAGGATACAAAAAGATGTCTCAGAGATTTAACCTGTCAATTTCCACTGTGAGGAACATAGAAAGGAAATGGAAGAACACAGGTTCAGTTCTTGTTAAGGTCAGAAGTGGCAGGCCAAGAAAAACATCAGAAAGGCAGAGAAGAAGAATGGTGAGATCAGTCAAGGACAATCCTCAGACCACCTCCAGAGAGCTGCAGCATCAACTTGCTGTAGATGGTGTCACTGTGCATCGGTCAACTATACAACGCACTTTGCACAAGGAGAACCTGTATGGGAAAGTGATGCAAAAGAAGCCATTTCTGCAAGCACGCCACAAACAGAGTCAGCTGAGGTATGCAAAAGCACATTTGGAGAAGCCAATTTCTTTTTGGAAGAAGGTCCTGTGGACTGATGAAACCAAGATTGAGTTGTTTGGTCATACAAAAAGACGTTATGCATGGTGGCCAAAAAAACACAGCATTCCAAGAAAAAGACTTGCTACCCACAATAAAATTTGGTGGAGGGTCCATCATGCTTTGGGGCTGTGAGGCCAATGCCGGCACCGGGAATCTTATTAAAGTTGAGGGATGCATGGATTTCTCTCAGTATCAGCAGATTCTTGACAATAATGTTCATGAATCAGTGACAAAGTTGAAGTTACGCTGGGGATGGATCTTTCAGCAAGACAATGATCCAAAACCCCGCTCCAAATCTACTCAGGCATTCATGCAGAGGAACAATTACACTGTTCTGGAATGGCCATCCCAGTCCCCTGACCTGAATATCATTGAACATCTGTGGGAACATTTGAAGAGGGCTGTCCATGCTCGGCGACCATCAAACTTAACTGAACTGGCATTGTTTTGTAAAGAGGAATGGTGAAAAATACCTTCATCCAGGATCCAGGAACTCATTAAAAGCTACAAGAAGCGACTAGAGGCTGTTATTTTTGCAAAAGGAGGATCTACTAAATATTAATGTCACTTTTCTGGTGGGGTGCCCATACTTATGCACCTGTCAAATTTTGTTTGAATGCAGATTGCACATTTTCTGTTAGTACAATAAACCTCATTTCAAGGCAGAAACATTACTGTGTCCAACAGTTATTAGATATATGAAACTGAAATAGCTGTTGCAAAAAAACAATTTTTATAAAACATTAAGCTTAAGATTAATAGGGGTGCCCAAACTTTTTCATATAACTGTAGCTAAAATATGACAGCTGCAATTCAATAGCTGTTAGTCAGAGGCCTAAAAGTGGTGTTGAGGTTAAACTGAGGGATAAAGAGCAGTGCATGTTATTATTCCACTATACTGCTCATAGAACCAGAGTTTGATAATCTGTATACTGTGTTTGGCATTAAGCTAAAAAGGAGAGGAGCACTGTGAGCTGTTGTCTGCTACTTGTCTGATCTCAGCCAATCAGTATTGGCAGGAGTATTTTAAGCAATGTTGATTGGCTGCCAGTTAATCTCAAGAGGGCTTGCCCAAAGTGTCTTCTTCAGCCGTATGCCAGTAACACCTGAAACGTCTATTCAAGAAACTGTATTATATATCTAAGTAAGCACTAAAATAACTCATAACAGAAATCTTATAACTTAGGCAGGGAATAGATAAGGGAGTCCACAAGTAGACCACAGACCAGAGAACATTCCAGGACCACTGACAAATCAACAAGACTGACCTACATTAATACCTACCATCCATTCTCCCCTCTGATCGAAAAGGCATACCCCAGTGTCAATGAATTGAAGGTACCACCTATGATTTGTCACAAACGTGCCCGTAATCTCTGTGACCATCTAGTCAGATCAGACATTGGGTCGAGTAGAATCACAATGAAATAAACTACACTCAGTACGGCACGCATGGGGACTTACCCCTGCCTTAATTGCGCCCAGTGTGCTAATGTAAGTAAAGGGGATTCTGGCAAGCGCTTTCAGATGAATGGTTTCTATACCTGCGATTCCACTTACGTCATCTATCTAATTAAATGCCCGTGTTCGCGAAACCACCCAGCATATCCGAGACCGCATAAGTAAACATAAATCAACAATACAGTGCAAGAATACTTTGTTACCCATTCCAGCCCATTTCATTAAAAAAAACATTCCATCAGCCAGCTCAAGTTCCAGATAATTGAACAGGTTCCCCTGCCCAGGAGAGGTGGTAATAGAAAACAAAAATTAAAAGAATGGGAGTCATACTGGATATAAACCCTCTCCCCATTAGGACTCAATAGAGAACATGAGATCTGGTATTGAATTGTATTGCTCTATTTTGTTGGCATTATGAAATGTATGCTTTATATATTCTGCCCATGGTTATGTTCTAGGAATATATAGAACTACTATGTATATACAAAGCAATGTTATTCTATGTTAAATGCAGCAGTATGAATAAGTCTACCTTAATACATCTGTATTCCTAGCAATACCTTTCTCATATGTAGACACTCCAAAAAGCTAGAGATCATTATCTTAAAGAAGTTGTCAACTACAATAACTTTTTTTTTTCATAAATCTTGTTATTATGTGCCACTGAAAACATCCACTGTGTTTATTTTAGCAATATTACCTTTTATCATGCTGTAGCAGCACATCTTCAGTGCTGGATCCAGCTCTCATGGGGTTAATCGACAACTTCCATTCTCCTGACTTATTGTGCTCTAATACTACAAGTTCCATGATGCTTTGCACAGGCCACTAAGCCTGAACCTAGCACACCCACTCCAAAACACACCCAAACCCCTCCCTCCTCTATCTCCTCTATCTTCAAAAAGATTTGTGATGTCATTTCTGTCCAACCGCCTCTTTAACATTTGTCCAACCCACACTCCATTACACACAGATAGACAGATAGATGATAGATAGATAGATAGATAGATAGATAGATAGATAGATAGATAGATAGATAGATATGCCCTTTCCACTTCCTGCCGACTTCAACTGAAAAATATTTCACAAATCCGTTCATTCCTCAACCAAGAATCTGCAAAAACCCTAGTCCATGCCCTCATCATCTCTCGCCTTGACTACTGCAACTTCCTGCTCTGTTGCCTCCCCTCTAACACTCTCGCACCCCACTAATCTATTCTAAACTCTGCTGCCCGACTAATCCACCTGTCCCCCCACTATTCCCCAGCCTCTCCCCTCTGTCAATCCCTTCACTGGCTGCCCAGAGACTCCAGTACAAAACCCTAACCATGACGTACAAAGCCATCCACAACCTGTCTCCTCCATACATCTGTGACCCCGTCTCCCGGTACTTACCTACACGCAACCTCCGATCCTCACAAGATCTTCTTCTCTGCTCCCCTCTTATCTTCTCTTCCCACAATCGTATACAAGATTTCTCTCGCGTATCACCCCTACTCTGGAACCCTCTACCACAACACATCAGACTCTCGCCTACCATCGAAACCTTCAAAAAGAACCTGAAGACCTACCTCTTCTGACAAGCCTACAACCTGCAGTAACCACCGATCGACCAAACCGCTGCATGACCAGCTGTACCCTCGCCTACTGTATTCTCACCCATCCCTTGTAGATTGTGAGCCTTCGCGGACAGGGTCCTCGCTCCTCCTGTACCAGTTATGACTTGTATTGTTTAAGATTATTGGACTTGTTTTTATTATGTATACCCCTCCTTACATGTAAAGCGCCATGGAATAAATGGCGCTATAACAATAAATAATAATAATAATATGGGATGGATAGATAGATACATACAGAGATATATCTATATATCTGTATCTATTTCCATAGATATGTCCATATCCATGTTTCTAAACCCCTTCACCCCTGGAGCTTTTTTCGGTTATCGCTCCCCTTCTTTCCAGAGCCATAATTTTTCTGTCAATATGGCCATGTGAGGGCTTATCTTTTGTGGGACAAGTTCTACTTTTGAACGACATCATTTGTTTTACCATGTCGTGTAACAGAAAATGTGAACAAAATTCAAAGTGCAATGAACTTGCAAAAAAAGTGCAATCACACACTTGTTTTTTCCTTGGCTTTTTTGCTAGGTTCAATAAATGCTAAGGCTGTGTGCACACATTGCAGATTTGATTGCAGATCCACAGCATTTTTTTGCCATACAGAATGGCATCAAATCCGCAGTGTAGTGCACAACCAATGTAAGTCTATGAGAGCTGCAGACTTATTGTGCACATGCTGTGGAAAAAGCAGCACCAAAACGCAGCTTTTTTTTCCGCAGCATGTCACTACTCTTGTGCCGAACTGCAGCGTTTCTGCACTCTTAGACTTTCATTGAATCAGCCACATCTGCAGCAAAACTGCAGATGTAAAAAAGATCTGCAGTTTAGCTGCGGATGTGGGTCCGAGAAACACTGAAGTTCAGGAGGAGGGAAGTGTGTGGGCGGTGACTGTGTGCCTGCATGTGTGTGCAGGCGGGGTCTGCGGGCTGTTTGGGTGTGTGCGGGACTGTTTGGGTGTGTGCGGGACTGTTTGGGTGTGTGCGGGACTGTTCGGGTGTGTGTGGGACTGTGCGGGTGTGTGCCTGGCTGTTCAGGTGTGTGCAGGACTGTGCGGGTGTGTGCCTGGCTGTTCGGGTGTGTGCAGGGTTGTGCGGGTGTGTGCCTGGCTGTTCGGGTGTGTGCCTGGCTGTTCAGGTGTGTGCGGCACTGTTCGGATGTGTGCGGGGCTGTGCGGGTGTGTGCCTGGCTGTTCGGGTGTGTGCGGGACTGTTCAGATATGTGCGGTGCTGTGCGGGTGTGTGCCTGGCTGTTCGTGCGTGTGCAGGACTGTTCGGGTGTGTGCGGGACTGTTCGGGTGTGTGACTGGCTGTTCGTGTGTGTGCGGGACTGTTCGGGTGTGTGTGGGACTGTTCTGGTGTGTGAGGGGCTGTGCGGGGGGTCTTTTGGGGTGTGTGTGTGCAGGCATCATCCGATGGGACTACAAGTACGCAGCATCCAATCTGCAGCTAATTCGGATCCAGACATTGGACACACACCCTACATTATCCATACAGCTATCAATAGATATATCTATCCAGATATATCTATAGATAGATATATGAATAGATAGATGTATGCATCTATAGATCTATCTATATGTAGATCTGTCTATCCATTTCATCTATCATCTATCTGTCTATCTCTGAGTGTAATTGAGTGTGGGTTGGACAAATGTAAAAGAGGAGGTTGGACAATAATGACATCACAAATCCTTTTTTTTTTGTTCAATAATACATCTTTATTTAGCTTTCAAAAACGCACAAAAACGCATAGAAACCGCACCAAAAACAAATTTAAAAATGCATCAAAACCACGCAAAAATGCACCAAAAACTGCATCAAAAACAGCATCAAAACTGCACCATAAACTGCATCAAAACCGCACCAAAAACTGCATCAAAACCGCACCAAAAACTGCATCAAAGCTGCACCAAAAACTGCATCAAAAACTGCATCAAAACTGCATCAAATCTGCACCAAAAGCTGCATCAAAACTGCACCAAAAACTGCATAAAAACCGCACCAAAAACAGCATCAAAAACGCGCAAAAACCGCACCAAAAACGAATAAAAAATGCATAGCAACCATGCAAAAAAGCATCAAAACCGCACCAAAATTGCATCAAAACTGCACCAAAAACTGCATCAAAACCTCACCAAAACTGCATCAAAGTCGCATCAAAACGGCACCAAAAACTGCATCACAACTGCACCAAGAACTGCATCAAAATGGTGCATGTCATATGTTGCATGTCGCATGGTGCATCTCACATGGTGCATGTCACGTGTCGTATGTTGCATGTCGCATGGTGCATGTCACATGGTGCATGTCATGTTGTATGTAGCATTTTGCATGGCACATGTTGCATGTCACATGTTACATGTCGCATGGTGCATGTCACATGTCGCATGGTGCATGTTGCATGTTGTATGTAGCGTGTCGCATGTTGTATGTCGCATGTTGCATGTCGCATGGTGCATGTCGCATGTTGCATGTCACATGGTGCATGTCGCATGCCGCATGTCGCATGCTGCATGTCACATGTTGCATGTCACATGTTGAATGGTGCATGTCGCATGGTGCATGGGGCATGTCGCATGTCGTATGTCGCATGTTGCATGGTACATGTCACATGATGTATGGTGCTTGTTGCATGGTGTATGTACTGTATGTGTGTACTGTATGTTGTATGTATGTACTGTATATGTGTGTATGTGTTTTTTTACATTCATCATATTAGCAGGATGATGGGACTACTGCTGTCCCATCATTGGCTAATGTGTCACTCACTGTCACTCTAGCAGGCAGAGACCAATGGGACTTGTAGTCCCATTGGACGATGCCTGCACACAGAGACACACACACCAATGACCCACACAGCACAGCCCCGCAGACCCCCCTCCCGCACACTCCAGCACCTTCCGCAGACTCACTGCGCAGAACCCCCACCGCCAGCAGATCCACCGACAGCAGATTCACCACGCAGACCCCCGCCGCATCGGCCACACATCTCAGCACATGAGCGTGGCTGGCCAGCAGACCCCAGCATATGGGAACGGCCAGCAGACCCCAGCCCCGCCCACCCACAGATCCCAGCCCCGCCCCACCACAGATCCCAGCACAGCCCTGCAGGCTGACCCCAGCCCTGCCCACAGCCCAGTCACTCTTGATGAGTGACCACTGTCTGTGGAGGCTGGTCACGCCTGCTGCTGACGTCACGTGAATTTCCAGAGTCTGGAAATTGACGTGACGTTGGTGGAAATTAGCGGCGGCTGCAGCCTGGGGGTCATGTGACCCGGACTCAGCCGCCGCCATAGTGCAGCTCACAGGCTAAAACAACAACAGAAAGTATTTAGAAAATTCATTAGGGGCCACGAGGGGATACATTGGGGAGTTAACTGAAAGTAGTGGACAACCCCTTTAAATCCTTCACTTACCCTTTGTCTAATAGGATAGTCTGCTATGGATGTGAACAGTTTCATTTAATTTCATTCTGCTGACCAATGTAGTTATGAGGTCAATGTAAATAATGTAAGATAAACAAATGGATAGGTAACCTCCTTTGTTTCTTATAGACCACTTTTGACAGACTTCCATAGGGCAATCTGAGAGCCCAGGACCTACATACGATATAACTACCATAAGGTGGACCATACTATGTACTAGCTATTGAACCCGTTCTACGCCCGGGTGGTGAGCATTTATATTGGTATATGGTCTCCATCCTGGTATGTGCTGCTCCATCCTGCGCCCCCATCCTGTCATGTGCTGCTCCATCCTGCGTCCCCATCCTGTCATGAGCTGCTCCATCCTGCGCCCCCATCCTGTCATGTGCTGCCCCATCCTGCGTCCCCATCCTGTCATGTGCTGCACCCATCCTGCTCCCCCATTCTGTCATGTGCTGCTCCCATCCTGCGCCCCCATTCTGACATGTGCTGCTCCCATCCTGCACCCCCATTCTGACATGTGCTGCACCCATCCTGCGCCCCCATTCTGACATGTGCTGCACCCATCCTGCGCCCCTGTTCTGTCATGTGCTGCACCCATCCTGCACCTCCACTCTGACATGTGCTGCACCCATCCTGCGCCTCCATTCTGTCATTTGCTGCTCCCATCCTGCGCCCCTATCCTGTCATGTGCTGCTTCCATCCTGCACCCCCGTTCTGCCATGTGCTGCTGCCATCCTGCACCCCCGTTCTGTCATGTGCTGCTTCCATCCTGCACCCCCGTTCTGTCATGTGCTGCTACCATCCTGCGCCCCCGTTCTGTCATGTGCTGCTCCCATCCTGCGCCCCCGTTCTGTCATGTGCTGCTTCCATCCTGCACTCCTGTTCTGTCATGTGCTGCTGCCATCCTGCGCCCCCGTTTTGTCATGTGCTGCTCCCATCCTGTGCCCCCGTTCTATCATGTGCTGCTCCCATCCTGCACCACCGTTCTGTAACTTGCTGCTCCCATCCATATGCTCCTTAAAGGTTTATGGCCCCCATAAGATGCTCCATAGTATATGCCCCGTACACTGCTCCATAAAGGTTTATGGCCCCCATAAGATGTTCCATGTTATATGCCCCGTACACTGCTCCATAAAGGTTTATGGCCCCCATAAGATGCTCCATAGTATATGCCCCCGTACACTGCTCCATAAAGGTTTATGGCCCCCATAAGATGCTCCATATTATATGCCCCGTACACTGCTCCATAAAGCTTTATGGCCCCCATAAGATGCTCCATAGTATATGCCCCGTACACTGCTCCAATATGGTTGATGGCCCCATAAGATCCTCCATAGTATATGCCCCGTATGCTGCTGCGATATATAAAAAAAAATACCATACTCACCTATCGTCGCTGGGCGCCGAGTGCTGGGGGGCCTGAGCAGGCGGGGACACCGGCGCGCTGTGGGGGTCAGGTGCCGGTATCACCGCTAGCTCAGGCACCCCAGCACTTGCTATATTCACCTGTCTGCCCCCTTCCAGCGCTGTGCGCTGCTCTGTGTTCCGGGTCCTCTGGCCGTGACTGTTCAGTCAGAGGGCGGCGCGCATTAAGCGCGTCATCGCGCCCTCTGAACTGTGAACGTCACAGGCAGAGGACCCGGGAGATGGAGCGGCGCGCAGCGCTGGAACGGGACAGACAGGTGAATATAGCATACTTACCCTCTGGCGCGTCCCTGCCTCTCCGTTGGAGATCGCGGTGTGCGTTCAGTGCTTACGCATACCGCGATCTCCTGGGAGCTCCCAGCGTTATATTATAGATCCCTTATCTCTATTTATGTGCTTTTCTATCTGCTCCATTTTAACACCACTTCTTATAATCTATGGCCTTTTTTTCTTTTCAGTCCTCTTGTTTCCCCACCCAATCACTACAACACCATCTCACTTACACAAGCGCTTTCAGCATGCACACCAGATAACATTATATAGTAATATCATATGTAGAATGCGTGAGATAATTAAAACATGTACCTATGTTTTCTTTTGTTTATTATTCTTTTGATTTTTAATTGTAATATATGCTTTTTTGTTATTACGTATGAACAGATTGTCTTCCTGATGAAGGCTCGTGCCTGAGCCAAAATGTTGGAACCATTCGATTTTGCACAAGATAAATTAAAAAAACTTTGAAAGCAGCAGTTCTGTCTACACGTTTGTGGAATGTGCCGGGTTTAGATCTTTTGTATTGGAAATACATAAGGTGTCACGGAGTAGCTTCAATAGCAAGTTCGATAATACAGTCAGCTTTCTTGCAATATTCAACCCCTTTCCAAGTCCAGAATATGTATATTTCTTGCTACTTTTATGTCACAGTTGTAATGACTTACTAGTAAGGCTGCCGTCACACTAGCAGTATTTGGTCAGTATTTTACATCAGTATTTGTAAGCCAAAACCAGGAGTGGGTGATAAATGCAGAAGTGGTGCATATGTTTCTATTATACTTTTCCTCCAATTGTTCCACTCCTGGTTTTGGCTTACAAATACTGATGTAAAATACTGTCCAAATACTGCTAGTGTGACGGCAGCCTAACAGGTAAACCAAATTGACTTTCATTATGGTTTGCCATGGCATCAGCATAATGCGATCTTTAGCTTAGTGATTTCTATAATTGAAAGTGCAGTCTATGGTGACAATTTTCGTCAGCTCCATTCTTATCAATATTACATTTAGGCTAGGGTCACACGACCATTTTCTCTCCATTCGAGGAAAAGGGTCAGATTATACTAATCAGACTCGGAATTTGATCAGAGTGACATCCGTTTTCTTTGAGTTAGAGCAAGAAAAACAAGTTTCTCCACCTTCTCCATTCAGTGTGTGAAAATTGGACCACCCTCGGATATCATCTAGGTGCGGTCAGATGTTTTCCATGGACTGATAAACTTGCATTGCCGATTTTGATCCACCACTCAGATCAAAATCGGACATGTGCACAGACCATAGAATATCATGGGTAGGAGTGCTATAAGTCAAAACCACTCGTAGAACTTACAAATTAAATGGTCATGTGCAAGAGCCCTTACAAGAGAAAATATTGGATTACCCTAATTCACTAGATATAGGGGTGCGAGAATATACAAGATGTACAAGTACAATTGTAAAATGCACAACTTAATTGAAAATGGTCAAAGACAACATAAGTACTAATATACCATCTTACTCAAATCCCATGACCAGCAAAGCCATTAATCACAAGTTATTAGACAGGAGCGCAGGTGGTCATGCATGCTAACAGCATTATGAGATTATGCGGTCTTTAGCTGGCCTGATTTAGAGTGGTTGAAGATCATCGCTTGCATGTTTTAAGGAGATCTTAGTGTACTAAATGAGTATCTCGAGAGATGGTCTTTATTTGATCAATCGATATGCCTTTGTTTCTGTCTGTCAAGCTGTTCAACATTACTGTGGTACAGCAAAAATTATTAATTTATGTTCACCCACAATCCACGCTGAGCACATACAGCCAGCACCGGTTCGTCTCCTGAACATAATTACATAGAAAATAAAGATTGATTTTTCCATCGAATGTCTTGAGAATAAAGATCTGATGTCTGGAGACTGGAGCAAATTAAATTAATAAATTCTATATGCATATGTGTTCTTCCATGAAAGGGTATTTTACATTGATACATGGTAAGTATTCCTGCTTTTCTTCGAGTGTCCGGGTCCTGTTTCCTATGTGGAGTTTGCTCTAGCACAGTATACTGACCTACAGCGCTGTACTGCATATTATATTTTGCAGAAGATTCGTAATAAGAAATTAAAATGTTTTTTTCAAGTTCAATATATGAAAAGCTAATCCTTCATATAATGAAAGAATACAATTGCGTCCAGAGAGAAAAAAGAAAAAAGTTGGCACTCACCCAGCGATGAAAGTAGAAAAGTCCTTTATTTATCCATACAATGGGATGCGGACATGCCTGTAGGGCTGCAGTACAAACGAGAGGGAACCGGACGACGGCCGTTTCGCGCGGACTGCGCTTCAACGGGTCCAGGTATCTGGTAGGCTGATACCTGGACCCGTTGAAGTGCAGGCCGTCATCCGGTTCCCTCCTCGCACCCTCTCGTTTGTACTGCAGCCCTACAGGCATGTCCGCATCCCATTGTATGGATAAATAAAGGACTTTTCTACTTTCATCGCTGGGTGAGTGCCAACTTTTTTCTTTTTTCTCTCTGGACACCCTTATATGACTTGCTGCTTGGTTGTGCACCACTATGCGATTCTAATCCACGGTTTGTCTGCCTGCCGCATGAAACATTGATTTTTTGCAGCTTGTTTGCCTATATCAATTACCATCAAAAACCACTCATCCTGGTGCCGTCATACTTTCTTTTTTTTCATTCATGAAAGAATACAATTGTCTAAGAGTCCCAGAAGAAGCACATGAAGAGCACGAAACGGCCATAGTCCGTCAGGCTCTTTTCTTCTGCCTGCTCACCTGCCACCTTTTTTAAGATGTGGATGACATCTTAATATGGATTAAGAACAGGGTGAGTGCTCCATTCCTGGATATTAAATTGTGGGGTGAACACTTGTCTTCAGACAAAGCACTTTTACAGCTGTCTTAATTGGTGCCTAAATCTGAGAAACCAACTTTCTAAGAGATTTTATATTTCAATTCTTCACTTATTTTAAGGTCTCTGTTTGCTGGTAGCTAAGAACATTCCTGTTTACATTCAGAAGCTAAAAACAAATACCCCTAGAAGATGAAAGGCCCAGTCTAAACAATCTTTTGTGAGCTATTGCCCTGTTTATATCTAGTTTTTATACCCTAGGAACAAATACAGTGGCATGTAAAAGTTTTGCCACCCTTGGTCAAAGTTATTATTGTGAACAGTTAGGTAAGCTAAAGATGAAATGGTCTGATAGGCCTTAAGTTGAAGAGGACACAATTCCTTTGTATTTTAAGCAAAAAAATATACGGTATATATTTTCCTCTTTCACATGGAAAATTCTTCAAGTTCTGTGAGATTCCTGGGTCGTCTTTCATGCACTGCAATTTTGAGGTCTAGCCACAGATTTTAAATGATGTTTAGAGACAGTGAGGGCCATTGTAAAACCTTCAGCTTGCGCCTTTTCAGGTAGTCTATTGTAGATTTTGATGCTTGTTTAGGATCATTTTTAGTGATCAGCAGATATACTCGTTACTTGAAATTTCTCGAGCATGCTCGGGGGTCCTCCAAGTATTTTTTAGTGCTCGGAGATTTAGTTTTTCTTGCCGCAGCTGAATGATTTACATCTGTTAGCCAGCATAAGTACATGTGGGGGTTGCCTGGTTGCTAGGGAATCCCCACATGTACTTATGCTGGCTAACCAATGTAAATCATTCAGCTGCGGCAAGAAAAATGAAATCTCCGAGCACTAAAAAATACTCGGAGGACCCCCAAGCATGCTCGAGAAATCTCGAGTAACGAGTATATTCGCTCATCACTAATCATTATCCATTTGTAGAAGCCATGCTTTTTTCAACTTCAGCTTTTTTGCAGATGGTGTTATGTTTGCATTAAGAATTTGTTCAAATTGAATTGAATCCATTCTTTCTTCTATCCAGGGCAGCCATCAGTGCATTACTGCCCCTACTACTGTATGGGGCCAGTAATTAGAAGCAAAAAGGGGGTCCCGAACATGCTGGCAGCCCGATTCGCTCAGGCTCCCCTCTCTTTGCTTCTCCTCATCGGACCCCTGGACATTTTGATCAAGGCTTCCGAACTCCCGATGCATAATGTGACGCCCAGGAGACCGGGGTACCCAGCACCGGACCAATGGGGTCTGTCTCTTGAGGGAGATGTCACGGGTGGCTTGACCCGGTGCTGTGGCCTCAGGCAATGCACAGTGTAAGGGGTATCATGAGGGAACAGGCACTTACTTGATCAGCAGCAGGTTCTCTCAGTGGTGATGATCCTGATCCTGGATAGATAGCTATTGTCCAAATGAAAGTCTGAGGCACTGAAACGTTTAACCAGTTTACTTCAACATAAAGGGATTTACAACCAGTCCTGTCACCGGAGTCTGTATGGGAACTCTGAGTTACTTTGACCCTGCCGGGGTCTTCGCCTCCTATTGTACGTAGTTTCTGTGTGGCCCTGCTGCTGTATGTGAACTGGCTGCCGGCCCAATCTGTCCCCTCCGGGTCCTGGTTCGACGGGCAACCCGAGTCCTTTTATCGGCTTACCCCCTCCAGGAGTACCGCTGAACTCTGTGTCTGCTGCTGCGTCCGGCCCTAGTGAAGCTGATATCACCTCACGTTTTTCCGGTTGCTGTATTATATATAATGAATACAGCCACGGATCCGGTATCCGTCTTTGCGCCTGTTCTGGGTAGTGATTAATGCTACCCGGTTCTCACAATGTCTTTTTTTTCTATCCCTCTTCTCCTCAGGCCGGTGATTTGGGCCTGGAAACCGTCATAGGGCTGTTAGAAATTCAGCTGTATGACCTCTCACTTTCAGCTCCTTAGCCCAACTGCCAGTTCTTCTCTCAGACCAGAATGGATCAAGGGGAGTCTCTGGAGCTCCCCCTTCTGGCCGGAGGTGGTAGTGCAGTCTTGCTATTTTAGTATTTGTATCCAGTGTCAGTAACTGTTTTTGTGGCAAATACCCCTAGGGGTGCCACATTCCGCCTTAGTTAAGAACAGTACTCCGGGACTGTGGGATGATAACATTTTGAAATAACAATTAATATGTACAGAGTCTTAAAAATGAAAAGTTACAAAAACCACTCAAGGAAACAAAAATAGAGTTCTGTAAAAAGTCACTTCAAATAGCGTCCATGAATACAGTTCTATCCTTGAAGGTACTAGGAAAGGCACTGCACTTTGTGTCCAAGAATTTAGTTCCATTTTTCCAACGGAGTTACCAATATAAAGTCTAAAGAAAGTTCAAAAAGAGCAAAAAGCAAAGTTCAAAAAGCAGTCTTTCCCGAGCTTTGATTTAGTGCCTCCGGGCTGATAAAAAGTTCAAGAATATGCAAGAAGTTCATACAGACAAGTCTCTGTAGGTACTGGGCTTAAACGTTGCAGAATGATAACAATGACTATAGTTTTATAGTTGGTAATCCGCATACCTGGCCGGTAATTGACCCTGGGTACTACGCTGTGATCTACGTAATAGCGGTGTCTCTTCATGTGGTGTACTACTGTGTACTGCGGATGTAGTATCTGCCCGCTCTGCTAAATATAATTCCACGACTATGGAATTGGCAAGTCCACCGTGAATGGGATTACTCTGATCAGGAATCTGTTCTTCCTGACCTGGAACCTCCCGTAGTACGGGGTCAGCCTCTTCCTGTCTTGGGACTTCTGGTATTGGGTTCGGTGTTGGGTAAAAGGCCACCATGGGAACCACTACTGCACCATGGTATGTTAGTAGGGTTTTGGGAAAGTCTCCTATACAGGTGTGATACATTTCCTCTTCTTTTTCCTTTACTGGTTGAACCTGTATGGGTTGAATAACTTCTGGTTCTGGCTGGACAACTTCTGGCTCTTTCAATGCTTCCGGACATAATTTAAGATTGTCTCTTGACACAAGTACAGATGTTAAGCCCCCGTTTTTGCTAATGAGGCACATTTTAGGATTATCCATTCTTGTTGGTAAAACTGTGTAGGGTACGGCTTCCCACTGATTGTCTAGTTTATTGGTTCGACGATTTCTCTTGAGCACTTGGTCACCCAGTCTTAATGGGGTCGCTAGAGCATTCTGGTTGAAAGTTCGCTCTTGTCTTTCTCTAGTTTGCTGAAGGCTACTTTCCACACTCTCTTGCACTTGGCGATACTGCTTTTGCCGTATGATATCCCAATTGGAGTCTTGGACTTCTGCGTCTGGTTTCAGAATTCCCATTTCTAGATCGATTGGTAATTGGCCGGGTCTTGCACGCATAAGGTAAGCTGGGGTGCAATTGGTGGAGCTCACCGGGACATGATTATACAGATCCACCAAGTCAGGCAATTTCTCTGGCCATTGATTCCTTTCTGTCTCAGGTAAAGTCTTTAGTAGTTCTATTACAATATGGTTCATCTTCTCGCATAAGTCGTTTGTTTGTGGATGATAGGCCGTCGTCCGGATCTTTTTGCAACCATACATATTACAGAATTCTCTGAAGATCTCTGATTCAAAGGCTGTACCTTGGTCGGTGAGAACCTGTTCCGGATATCCATGGGGTCTACAAAAGTATGTTTGTAACGCTTTGGCTGCTGTTTTTGCTGTCAGATCTTTTACGGGTACTACTACGAAGCGTGAATAATGGTCCACGATGGTCAAGGCATAGACATAGCCGGACCGGCTTGGTGTCAACTTCACGTGGTCCATGGCTACAAGTTCAAGTGGTTGTTTGGTGATTATGGGCTGCAGTGGTGCTCTTTGGTTCTTTTGATCGTTTCTTCTGAGGTTGCACGGGCCACAATTTCTGCACCACTGTTCGATTGATTTTCTCATCCCGACCCAATAAAATCTTTCTCTTAGAAGTACTTCTAACTTTTTCCAACCGAAGTGACCAGCACCATTATGGTAAGCTTCGAGGACCATCTTGACATCTTGTTTAGGCACGATAATCTGCCAAACCAATTCATGTGTTTTCGGATTGGTGTACCTTCTACAGAGCTTCCCTTGATACAGGAACATTTTGCCTCTCTCTTTCCAGAGTTGATGCGTCTCTTCTGGGGCATCCTCATCGGGATATGCACTTTGCTCAGTCAGCAGTTCCTTCACCAACTTCACAGCCGGATTGCTGTCTTGGGTGTCAGCCCATCTATGGTGTGCTAACGGATTAAAATTCACCTCTTGTTGTTTCTGATAGGTACTTGACTGATGATGTTTTGCCTTGGGATGATGGAAGGCTGGTAGTTCAATTTCTTCAAGTTCCCCCGTTTCTTCTTCTACATCTCAAGTGTGGCATCCGGGATAGGGCATCGGCATTTCCATTCTTGCGACCTGCTCGATACTTGATTATGAAGTTGTAATTAGATAACCGGGCTATCCATCGCTGTTCTAACGCACCTAATTTGGCTGTGTCCAGATGGGTCAACGGATTGTTGTCAGTATAGACAATAAATTCTGCAGCGGCCAGATAGTGTTTGAAACGTTCAGTCACAGCCCAAACTACTGCCAGTAGTTCCAATTTGAAGGAGCTGTAATTTTCTGAATTTCTTTCAGTTGGCCGGAGCTTTCTACTTGCAAAGGCAATGACTTTCTCCTGACCTTCTTGCTTTTGTGACAGCACCGCTCCTAGTCCCACATTACTGGCATCGGTGTAGAGGATGAAAGGTTGATGGTAATCGGGGTATGCCAGAACCTCTTCTCTGGTTAGTGCCTTCTTTAGTTGTTCAAAGGAGTCTTCCCTTTTGTCGTTCCACTAAAAAGAAGGGTTTCGGTTTGAAGGTTTCTTCGTCTGCCCTACCAAGGCGTCTTGCAAGGGTGCTGCCAACTTGGTAAATCCTTTTATAAATCTGCGATAGTAACCCACCAATCCCAGGAATTGCCTCACTTCTTTTGCGTTGGTAGGTCTTGGCCAATCCCTTATGGCGCTTATTTTCTCTGGATCCGGTGCTACTCCCTCCGAACTCACGATGTGTCCCAGGTACTGTACCTTTGGCTTGAGAAGGTGACATTTGGATGGCTTGATTTTCATGCCATACCAGGATAAGGCTTCGAACACTTCTGCCAGGTCTTTTAAGTGTTGTTCATAAGTCTTTGAGTAGACGATCACATCATCTAGGTACAGGAGGACGGTCTCGAAGTTCTTGTGTCCGAGGCAGCATTCCATCAGCCGCTGGAAGGTACCGGATGCGTTGCAGAGTCCGAATGGCATGCGATTAAATTCACATAGACCCATTGGTGTGGTGAATGCCGTCTTTTCCTTATCTCTCTCAGCCACAGGGACTTGCCAATACCCGCTTGTTAAGTCTAAGGTGGAAAAATAATTAGCAGATTTCAAAGCAGTCAAGGACTCTTCTATCCTAGGCAAGGGGTAGGCGTCTTTATGGGTGATGTTATTAATCCGCCGGTAGTCTACACACATTCTCATGGTTCCGTCCTTTTTTTTGACAATCACTAGAGGGGCCGCCCAGGGGCTACAGCTGTCTCTTATTACCCCGGCCTGTTTCATATCCCTCAGCATATCTTTTGCACATTGATAGTGAGCGGGCGGTATGGGTCTATATCTTTCTTTTATTGGGGGATGGTCACCGGTGGGGATTGTGTGTTCTACCCCTTCTATCCGTCCGAAGTCCAATGGGTGTTTACTGAAGACTTGTTCATATTCCGTCACTAGCCTATACACCCCTTGTTTTTGATGGGTAGGTGTTGAATTTATGCCCATGTGTAGCTGTTGGTACCAATCCTCCAATTCTCCATCTGAGCCGTTGACTTCCACCTGACAGGTTGGTTCTAAGGGCTCAATGGTTGTGATGGCATTGTTGTCAACAGTATATATCTTTGCCACTGTAGCATACCTTGGCAAAGTGACCTCTTCCTCTCAACAGTTCAAAAGTCGTACCGGCACTCGTCCCCGGTGTACCTCGACTACCCCTCGTGCTGTGAGTATAGTGGGCCTGCTGTCGGTGTACACTGGTTCTATTAAGGCTTGATAATCTCGTCCCTTAGTACCAATAGCTGCTCTACACCATACCAGCATTTCTGTTTTTGGTGGGATTACAATAGACGTTGGATCACTTACCCTCACACTGCCGATTTCTCCACCTGCAACTTCTACCTGTTGCCTTAACATCAATACTTTTATTTCCCTCCGGAGAACTCTCTGTTGGCAGGATTGGGCAGTTTCAGCAATTTGCTATAAGACAGAAATAACTTTGGAAAAGCAGTTCTCTAACACATTCATTCCTATCAATACAGTTGGTTCACAGTTCCGCCGGTCAACATCAACAACAATTATACCCTGTTTCTTCAATTCTACTTTACCAATCTTTATGGTCATCTCTCTGAATCCTAGTTTCGGTACCAACTTACCATTACTGGCCCATATACCTAGTTCAACATCAGAGGGCCCTTTATCAATATCTGCATCAGCCCAGTACCTCTTATAAAGGATAAACGGTATAGATGAAATCTGGGAACCTGTGTCCAGCAAAGCGTTGAGGGGAATTCCGTCCAGCACGATAGGGATAATGGGTCGTCCTCCGATGTACCTGTCGTGCCAGGGTGTTGGGCCTTGAAAGTTCATTCCTGTGAAGCGGCCCGCATTCCCAGGGGATTCCCGTTTAAATCACAATCTCGTGCAAAGTGGCCTGGCTGCTGGCAACGGCGGCAAATGGGCTGTCCATCCGGTTGGTAGCGGTCGCGGGGTCGTCCTCTCCATGTCGGGTATCTCCGGGGTCTCATCCATGGAACATCTTCTCTATGGTTTGCCAACTCCATCTTGGGTCCTCTCATCTCCTGCATGGTTTTAGCCATTGAAGCAACAACATCAGTTAAAGAGTCAAGCTTTTGTTGAAGAGCCTCATTAGTACTGGGCCCCAGGGGCTTAGCAATGGCCCTGGACATAGCTGATGTCACTGGCGCTCCCTGTTGTTGAGGAGCCTCTGCCATGGGTTGCGCAGGCTCCTGATCCCGAGGTGCCTCTGCCAGCTGGAGACGTATAGCGCTCTCCTTTAATTGGGTAAATGTCAATTCAGGTTTCTTAAAAACAAGCATGCTCACATGCCCCCGGTGAGAAGGGGTGTAGAGTCCCTCAATAAATTGATCTCTTAGCAGTTTATCCGCTCCGGTGTTAAAAATGGGTTCAGCCAGTGTAAGTGATTTAAGGGCTTCCTGCAGGTTTAAGGCAAAGTCTCTCACGCCCTCATTAACTTTTTGTTTGCAATTAAAGAATCGTACTTTAGCTTTGCTGCTGGCAGTGGTTTCAAATGTAGCTTTTAATCCAGCAAATATGCGTTCAACAGTGCCTTTTAGATCAGCTGCCCATGCTGTGACTTCTCGCTTAGCATGGCCACTTAACTGCATCATCAGGAGAATAACACGCTGAACTTCACCCACGGGGAACATGTTAAAATGGGCCAGCATCTTTTCTCTGAAATCGTCAAGGGCATTAGGCTCACCTTCATACATTGGAAGCCACGGGCCACCCGGGGTATATGGCATCAGCACCGGCATGATGGGCGCCACTCCTTGCACCGCTGCGCTACCGGACTCTCTATCGACACTCTGTCTTTCAGCTGCATTAGCGTCGCCGGGTGCTGCGGCGTCTCCATGCTGCGACATACTGTGCCCCCTTAGTTAATCCGGACCCTTCTGGTCCTCCGCTTCCGTCGGGATAGTGTAGATTCGTTCCGCTGTGCAGCAGGATTGGTTTTTCCCTTGCTCTGTCGTCAGAGCGCTCAGCTTGGTGCTGCCCACAATGACACGCCCCCTGCTGCTCCCGCCTGCCGCGCGCTCTGTAATGGCGGATTCTGATGTTTTTCAGTCAGACTGGGGCTCAGGTAATGGCGTAGCTCAATTAACAGTCTCATGCCTAACGGTTATGAGGTGATGGCGGCCATCTTTACTCCATTATAACCAATGGGGAAAAGTCACTTTCAATAGTTTTTAATGGGAAATGGAATTTTCTTTAAAGTCAATTTTCAAGATTTTTCATCCAAGTTTTCACAGTTTTGGGCTCCAATCACGGCACACAATACCCGGTATATGGGCTGGCTGGATCCTGTTCGTGACGCCAATTGTGACGCCCAGGAGACCGGGGTACCCAGCACCGGACCAATGGGGTCTGTCTCTTGAGGGAGATGTCACGGGTGGCTTGACCCGGTGCTGTGGCCTCAGGCAATGCACAGTGTAAGGGGTATCATGAGGGAACAGGCACTTACTTGATCAGCAGCAGGTTCTCTCAGTGGTGATGATCCTGATCCTGGATAGATAGCTATTGTCCAAATGAAAGTCTGAGGCACTGAAACGTTTAACCAGTTTACTTTAACATAAAGGGATTTACAACCAGTCCTGTCACCGGAGTCTGTATGGGAACTCTGAGTTACTTTGACCCTGCCGGGGTCTTCGCCTCCTATTGTACGCAGTTTCTGTGTGGCCCTGCTGCTGTATGTGAACTGGCTGCCGGCCCAATCTGTCCCCTCCGGGTCCTGGTTCGACGGGCAACCCGAGTCCTTTTATCGGCTTACCCCCTCCAGGAGTACTGCTGAACTCTGTGTCTGTTGCTGCGTCCGGCCCTAGTGAAGCTGATATCACCTCACGTTTTTCCGGTTGCTGTATTATATATAATGAATACAGCCACGGATCCGGTATCCGTCTTTGCGCCTGTTCTTGGTAGTGAGTAATGCTACCCGGTTCTCACAATGTCCTTTTTCTCTATCCCTCTTCTCCTCAGGGCGGTGATTTAGGCCTGGTAACAGTCACAGGGCTGTTAGAGATTCAACTGTATGACCTCTCACTTTCAGCTCCTTAGCCCAACTGCCAGTTCTTCTCTCAGACCAGAATGGATCAAGGGGAGTCTCTGGAGCTCCCCCTTCTGGCCGGAGGTGGTAGTGCAGTCTTGCTATTTTAGTATTTGTATCCAGTGTCAGTAACTGTTTTTGTGGCAAATACCCCTAGGGGTGCCACACATAACAACACTGTGGTGTTTTAAAGATACACCACTTCCTCATTCCAGAGCAGAGCAGCATGCAGTGTGCCCTGTGGGGACGGATGACGGACAAGCAGGGTGAGTCTCTCCGGTGATCCCGTCTGCTGAGCTGTATCTAATCATCTCATGTGTGATACTGTCTGCTGAGCCGTGTATCTAATCCTATCCTGTGTGATACCATCTGCTGAGCCGTGTATCAGGGACCAGCTGCTTGGAAAGCATCACCAACCCGCGCGCCTTACGGCGCGCAAATTTTTTCCTGTAGGACATTATTGCAAGAGAGCTTGGCTGAGTAGATTACACAAGAAGGATAACACACAGCAAGTCAGCAGGATCTAGGAGCAACATGGCAAATGTGACAACCTACATGGTGAGCTGCAGCATGTGCTACATGTTCACAGATCGACCAGAAGAAGAATCAAATTTCACCTGTCAGAAGTGTAGACTAGTGGCCCTTTTAGGAGAAAAGGTGCGGGGTCTGGAAGAAAGAATAGCAACTTTGAAACTCATCAAAGAGAATGAAGACTTTCTAGACAGAACAGAAGCATCTCTACTGGTCACAGAAGGTGAAAAAAGTGTCAGAGAACCTCCAAAAGCAGATGAGTGGAAGCATGTGACCAAAAGAAGCAAGAAGACCATGGAGAAATCACCAACCACACAACTGAAGAACCGATATCAAATCTTTGTAGAGGATGAAGATGGCACACCTAAGGATGAAGCAATACCAGCAAGCAAAAAAGAAAAGGGCACACAGCAACAAGTGACAGCAAAAAGTACAGCCAAGAAGCAACGAAGAGTGGTGGTGGTGGGAGACTCACTACTGAGAGGCACAGAAGCAGCCATCTGCAGACCGGACATAACTGCAAGAGAAGTATGCTGCCTTCCAGGTGCGATGATCAAGGATGTGACCGATAGGATACCAAAGCTCTTCAGCTCCAAGGACGTCCACCCATTTCTTCTGATACATGTTGGCACCAATGACACGGCAAGGAAGGACCTACCGACAATCTGCAAAGACTTTGAAGAGTTGGGGAAGAAAGTAAAGGAACTGGATGCACAGGTAGTTTTTTCTTCTATCCTTCCAGTAGACGGGCATGGCACCAGGAGATGGAACAGGATCCTTGATGCAAACAACTGGCTAAGACGATGGTGCAGACAACAAGGATTCGGATTCCTGGACCACAGTGTGAATTACTTGTACGATGGACTCCTCGCCAGAGACGGACTACACCTCAACAAACCTGGGAAACACACATTCGCCAGAAGACTCGCTACACTCATCAGGAGGGCGTTAAACTAGAAGAAGAGGGGACGGGAAGAAAAACATTAGACTTGAACAAAGAAGATCCAGGAAAACATACTCAGAAGGGAGGTAAGAACATTTCTAAAACAATCCACAGCGAGGAGATTGGAACAAAACAAAATCCTCTAAACTGCATGCTCGCAAACGCCAGAAGCCTGACAAACAAGATGGAAGAACTAGAAGCAGAAATATCTGCAGGTAACTTTGACATAGTGGGAATAACCGAGACATGGTTAGATGAAAGCTATGACTGGGCAGTTAACTTACAGGGTTACAGTCTGTTTAGAAAGGATCGTAAAAATCGGAGAGGAGGAGGGGTTTGTCTCTATGTAAAGTCTTGTCTAAAGTCCACTTTAAGGGAGGATATTAGCGAAGGAAATGAGGATGTCGAGTCCATATGGGTCGAAATTCATGGAGGAAAAAATGGTAACAAAATTCTCATTGGGGTCTGTTACAAACCCCCAAATATAACAGAAACCATGGAAAGTCTACTTCTAAAGCAGATAGATGAAGCTGCAACCCATAATGAGGTCCTGGTTATGGGGGACTTTAACTACCCGGATATTAACTGGGAAACAGAAACCTGTGAAACCCATAAAGGCAACAGGTTTCTGCTAATAACCAAGAAAAATTATCTTTCACAATTGGTGCAGAATCCAACCAGAGGAGCAGCACTTTTAGACCTAATACTATCTAATAGACCTGACAGAATAACAAAACTGCAGGTGGTCGGGCATCTAGGAAATAGCGACCACAATATTGTACAGTTTCACCTGTCTTTCACTAGGGGGACTTGTCAGGGAGTCACAAAAACACTGAACTTTAGGAAGGCAAAGTTTGACCAGCTTAGAGATGCCCTTAATCTGGTAGACTGGGACAATATCCTCAGAAATAAGAATACAGATAATAATTGGGAAATGTTTAAGAACATCCTAAATAGGCAATGTAAGCGGTTTATACCTTGTGGGAATAAAAGGACTAGAAATAGGAAAAACCCAATGTGGCTAAACAAAGAAGTAAGACAGGCAATTAACAGTAAAAAGAAAGCATTTGCACTACTAAAGCAGGATGGCACCATTGAAGCTCTAAAAAACTATAGGGAGAAAAATACTTTATCTAAAAAACTAATTAAAGCTGCCATAAAGGAAACAGAGAAGCACATTGCTAAGGAGAGTAAAACTAATCCCAAACTGTTCTTCAACTATATCAATAGTAAAAGAATAAAAACTGAAAATGTAGGCCCCTTAAAAAATAGTGAGGAAAGAATGGTTGTAGATGACGAGGAAAAAGCTAACATATTAAACACCTTCTTCTCCACGGTATTCACGATGGAAAATGAAATGCTAGGTGAAATCCCAAGAAACAATGAAAACCCTATATTAAGGGTCACCAATCTAACCCAAGAAGAGGTGCGAAACCGGCTAAATAAGATTAAAATAGATAAATCTCCGGGTCCGGATGGCATACACCCACGAGTTCTAAGAGAACTAAGTAATGTAATAGATAAACCATTATTTCTTATTTTTAGGGACTCTATAGCGACAGGGTCTGTTCCGCAGGATTGGCGCATAGCAAATGTGGTGCCAATATTCAAAAAGGGCTCTAGAAGTGAACCTGGAAATTATAGGCCAGTAAGTCTAACCTCTATTGTTGGTAAAATATTTGAAGGGTTTCTGAGGGATGTTATTCTGGATTATCTCAATGAGAATAACTGTTTAACTCCATATCAGCATGGGTTTATGAGAAATCGCTCCTGTCAAACCAATCTAATCAGTTTTTATGAAGAGGTAAGCTATAGGCTGGACCACGGTGAGTCATTGGACGTGGTATATCTCGATTTTTCCAAAGCGTTTGATACCGTGCCGCACAAGAGGTTGGTACACAAAATGAGAATGCTTGGTCTGGGGGAAAATGTGTGTAAATGGGTTAGTAACTGGCTTAGTGATAGAAAGCAGAGGGTGGTTATAAATGGTATAGTCTCTAACTGGGTCGCTGTGACCAGTGGGGTACCGCAGGGGTCAGTATTGGGACCTGTTCTCTTCAACATATTCATTAATGATCTGGTAGAAGGTTTACACAGTAAAATATCGATATTTGCAGATGATACAAAACTATGTAAAGCAGTTAATACAAGAGAAGATAGTATTCTGCTACAGATGGATCTGGATAAGTTGGAAACTTGGGCTGAAAGGTGGCAGATGAGGTTTAACAATGATAAATGTAAGGTTATACACATGGGAAGAAGGAATCAATATCACCATTACACACTGAATGGGAAACCACTGGGTAAATCTGACAGGGAGAAGGACTTGGGGATCCTAGTTAATGATAAACTTACCTGGAGCAGCCAGTGCCAGGCAGCAGCTGCCAAGGCAAACAGGATCATGGGGTGCATTAAAAGAGGTCTGGATACACATGATGAGAGCATTATACTGCCTCTGTACAAATCCCTAGTTAGACCGCACATGGAGTACTGTGTCCAGTTTTGGACACCGGTGCTCAGGAAGGATATAATGGAACTAGAGAGAGTACAAAGGAGGGCAACAAAATTAATAAAGGGGATGGGAGAACTACAATACCCAGATAGATTAGCGAAATTAGGATTATTTAGTCTAGAAAAAAGACGACTGAGGGGCGATCTAATAACCATGTATAAGTATATAAGGGGACAATACAAATATCTCGCTGAGGATCTGTTTATACCAAGGAAGATGACGGGCACAAGGGGGCATTCTTTGCGTCTGGAGGAGAGAAGGTTTTTCCACCAACATAGAAGAGGATTCTTTACTGTTAGGGCAGTGAGAATCTGGAATTGCTTGCCTGAGGAGGTGGTGATGGCGAACTCAGTCGAGGGGTTCGAGAGAGGCCTGGATGTCTTCCTGGAGCAGAACAATATTGTATCATACAATTAGGTTCTGTAGAAGGACGTAGATCTGGGGATTTATTATGATGGAATATAGGCTGAACTGGATGGACAAATGTCTTTTTTCGGCCTTACTAACTATGTTACTATGTTACTATGTATCTAATCCTCTCCTGTGTGATACTGTCTGCTGAGCCATTTATCTAATCCTATCATGTGTGATACCGTCTGCTGTGCTGTGTATCTAATCCTATCATGTGTGATTCTGTCTGTTGAGCAGTGTATCTAATCATCCCATGTGTGATACTGACTGTTGAGCCGTGTATCAAATCCTCTCCTGTGTGATACTATCTGCAGAGCCCTGTATCTAATCTTCTACTGTGTGATATTGTATGCTGAGCTGTGTATCTAATCCTATCTGGTGTGATACTGTCTGCTGAGCTGTGTATCTAATGCTATCCTGTTTGATACTGGCTGCTGAGCCATATATCTAATCCTGTCCTGTGTGATACCATCTGCTGAGCTGTATCTAATTCTCTCCTGTGTGATCCTGTCTGCTGAGCTGTATCTCATCCTCTCCCTTGTGATCCTATCTGCTGAGCTGTATTTAATTCTCTCCTGTGTGATCCTGTCTGCTGAGCTGTATCTCATCCTCTCCCTTGTGATCCCATCTGCTGAACTGTATTTATTCTTCTCCTGTATGATACTGTCTGCTGAGCTGTATCTAATCCTCTTCCATGTGATCCGGTCTGCTGAGCTGTATCTAATCCTCTCCCATGTTATCCGGTCTGCTGAGCTGTATCTCATCCTCTCCCATGTGATCCCGTTTGCTGAACTGTCTCATCCTCTCCCGTGTGCTGAGCTCTATCTCATTCTCCCCTATGTGATTACGTCTGCTGGGCTTTATGTGACCCTGTCCAGTGGGCACTGTGGTATAACCCCTTCTGCTTCTGCCGTTTCCTTTTTTTGACTGGGGGCCGATGACAGACGAGCAGGTGGAGGCAGTGGGCGAGCCGGACAAGGAGGCGGTGGGTGGACCGGATGATCAAGCGGAGGCAGCGGACGGACCAGACGAGCAGGGTGAGGGGGTGGGCGGGAGAGCAAGGTGAGTCTATCCAGTGAGAAGAGGCTTCAGATGGCTCACTGTGGCTGCTTCTGGACTGGTATCGTGTGGCTGATGAGGGAAGGCGAGTGGTGACTGGGGGCCCGCATCCAACAGGGCCCAGGAGGAGGGTAGTGGAGACTGGGGGCCATGTCCAACAGGGTCCAGGGGGAGGCTAGTGGAATGTATAAGCTACTGGATGATCCTGACCTGCTGCAAAACCAAATGCCCAATTACAACATCAGGCAGCAGTGCTCAGGATCATCCAGTAGCTTATAAGTTTTGGTTAGGGCTTGGAAGGGGGATGAGGAATTATTGATGCAAGTGCATATATATATTATCGGGAAACATCTTTATTATTATGGCAGTGTAATTTTTGAAGTGGGGCTATTAGTCTGCACTCCCACAGCAGTGCATGGACTGGACGCTGATCTCCTGACCAGCATACTCATACGTGCTGTGAGGCTGCTGAGTTCAAGTAAGAAGACCCGTGGCTGGTCCATGCACTGCGGTTCAAGTGCAGACCGATCTTCACCGAAAGTGGAGCTTTTCCAAGAGAGGGTGGAGGGACTGTGGAAGGTTCGAGGGGTGGAGGCGGAACTGGGGGTGAAGCCTGTGTGGAGTTTCAAAGGGGCCCCGAAATTTTGACAGTATGGGGGCCCTGATATTCCTAGTGGTAACCCTGCCTGTACCCGTGAAATGTTCCCTGAACCATTAGCTGCAACACAACCCCAAAGCATGATTGGTCCACCCCCATGCTTAATGGTTAGCAATCCTATGAGCATCGCTCACTGAAATTTTGCTTGGTCTTCCAGACCTTATCTTGACCTCCACTGTTTTTGTTAACTGCCATTTCTTAATTATATTTCAAAATGAGGAAAGGGCAACTTGAAATTTGCATCACCTTGCATTTCCTATCAATGATAGTGAACAAGCCATAATCCTAACAGGCTAATTAAGGTCTGAAACCTTGGCCAAAGTTATCCGAGTACACAAATCTTCACGAGTGCCCAAACTTTTGCATTGGCCCATTTTCCTTTTTGTAATTTTTAAAAAGTAAAAGATGAAAATATATATATTTTTTGCCTAAAATACAAATGAATTGTTTCATCTTTATCTTTAAGCCTTTAGATATCATTTCAACTTGCTTAACTGTTCAAAATAACATTTTTACCAAGGGTGCCACTAAATTTTACATGCGACTGTAATGTACACAATAGTGGGTCTGTAGGTTTCTTATTGCCAGACAAGGGCCAAAATACAAGGATACATAAGAATAGCACAAAATGGTACAGAATAAGCATAGCAGACTATGCCATTCTTTGGAGAGCAGTAAAAAGTTGTTTACTAATTTTTACATAGAAATCTATGGATAACGGGATAACGTTTGGTTTTGAGTAGCATCCATTAGATTGATATGTCTTGAGCTTTTTATGAAGTAGTCATAATACCGATGCCATTATATACTAACAGATGCTTGATATCTTGATAACTTTTTAGCAGGCACATCATTAAAACAATTGAATCTCATAATACAGTTCTGGCAAAAAATAAGAGACCACTGTAAAACGTTCAGTTTCTGATTTTAGTCTTTATAGATACTGCATATTTTTGAGTAAAATGTAAAAAAAATTTTATTCTATAAACTTCTGACAACATGTCTCCAAATTTCCAAGCAATACATTTTGCATTTTTTTTCTGAAAAGGAGAAATGGCCAAAATAAAAAAAAAACAGTGCTTTCAGACCTCAAATATTGCAAAGAAAACAAGTTCATAATCATTTATAAACAACAATACTCAGAAACTCAGAAAGAGTTCAGAAATCAATATTTTGTGGAATAACCATGACTTTTAATCACCGCTTTCATGCATCTTGGCATGCTTTCCACCAGTCTTTCACACTGCTCCTGGCTCAAAAATTTAAGCAGTTCTTCTTTGTTTGATATCAAAAAAAGCGTGTGCACAGCTCCAAAAGGTGGTGCTCAGGTAGGTTTCAAAACCTTAGTGATATATGTAACAAAAACCTGACACTCAACTTGTAATATATGCAAGCGGTTTTATTCCAAATGCAGTAACAGCAATTTTGCTGTTAATGCATTTGGAATAAAACCGCTTGCATATATTACAAGTTGAGTGCCAGGTTTTTGTTACACACTTCTTTGTTTGATGACTTATGACTATTAGGCTTGAGCGAAACGGATCGTACAAATTCAAAAGTCGCCGACTTTTGGCAAAGTCGGGTTTCATGAAACCCGACCCGATCCTAGTGTGGGATCGGCCATGCGGTCGGCGATCTTTGCGCCAAAGTCGTGTTTCGTATGACGCGTTTGGCGCCATTTTTTCAGCCAATGAAGGAGCGTGGGCAGAGTGATGACATAGGTCTTAGGGGTGTGCACGCCTATCGCCATCTTCTCGCTTGTGCGCTGTAGCGATTTGCAATGTGTAACACCAGCTTTTCTGTTCAGGGACGGAGGAGAGAGAGAGAGAGAGAGAGAGAAAAAAAAAAGATTTCCCATTGACTTTGCATTGGGTTTTGTGTTTCGGTCGATCCCTGACTTTTCGCCATAATCGGCCGATTTCACTCAACTCGACTTTTGAGATAGTCGGGTTTCGCGAAACCAGACTCGACCCTAAAAAACTAGAAGTCGCTCAACCCTAGTGACTATCCATCATCCTCTTGATTACATTCCAGAGGTTTTCAATGGGGTTCAGGTCTGGAGATTGGGCTGCCCATGACAAAGTTTTGATATGGTGGTCTCTTAATTTTTGCCAGAGCTGTATATTCATTAAAGGGTTATTCCCATTTTTCAAAGTTATCACATATCACATGAATCCCCACTAATCCCGAGAAAGAGGCTTGCAAATACCCCATCTCAATGGAACAGTGACCACACATGCGCTTCACCACTCCATTCATTCTCACCTGTACGTTTGGATTTCTTTTCCCTTAATAATAAAGACCTTGTTTTAAAAACTGCATTTTGTGTTACTTTTGTTATCTTTGTCTCATATTTAAATTTGTTTGGTGCTCTGAAGCACTTAAGTGTGACAAACATGCAAAAGAATAAGAATTCAGGAAAGGGGCAAACACTTTTTCACACAACTGTGTTAGGGAATAACATCTAAATATGAGTGTCATGTCTCACAACATAGGAACTATATAGTATTGTATTATCATAGTATTATTGCTGGTATGCTGCTACCCAATTAGTTTGCCTTTTGACGTTTGTCCTGTCTGTCCCCCTGTAGTCTAGCTTTGATGTAGATACCCCTCCCTTATTCTTGTATTTAGTTAGTATTGTGTCAGCCATCATTGTTGCATGTTCATTCTCTGGCCTAATCATCTTTTCACATATTGCTGATGTGCAAAATACAAGAATTTATGCCTGAGACTAAAGCTTTTCTGGAATCTTCATACATGCCTCTTCAGTTGACACTGTCTGAAAAAGTTCTGGGTGTGAGTACTAGTTCAATTCAGACATTCATAGAAGGACAGTCTCAGAAACCTCACACTTGCAGCCCTGTTATGGAGTCATATTGATGGGAATAACCCTTTAAATTAATCTAATCCATTTAACATATAGGACATTTTTACAGGTGAACACATCAAATGGATGCGATGTAAACATGGTCTACATGCATCAGAAACACAAATCACCTCCCTTTCCTAAGAGTTTCCTACAATGTATCAGTTGAAGAAAATTCTACAAGTAGATTTCGGGCTGTTTAGGTTATTTACTACAGACAATAGTTTCTACCTCTCAGCAGTGAGAAATATTAGGTCTGTATGGATTGTCAGCAGTCGTTAGATGGAAACATGACTGTTCCTGTTCAGCGACACTTAACAGAATAGAGTTGAAGAAGTGAATAGCGAAGTAAAATACTAAATTTTATAACGTTCGAAAATAGAGTGGTCAAACTTGCTGAAGTTTGAAAACATGATCACCTTGGGATTTGCTCAGCAACAGACACATAAAAGTTAAAAGCCTGCCTGTCATTCTTTAAAGCCGTACTCACCAGTTGTGGTCCTTGTGATTCTTGCTGCAATTTTCACAACATCTTAGCTATAACATGACATGACAAATTTACAACCTAAAAGTTGGAAGAGGTTTTTTTATGTGTTCATAGTACCTCTTTAAGTCTAGTCAAGAAACATCAATTCATCCCGCAAAAAAAAAAAACCCTCACATGACTATGTTGGCAGAAATATGGAAAAATTATAGCTCTCAAAATAAGCAATGCAAAAGGTCTGCGGTTTGCCATCTGTTAATGGAAATTTAGGGGGCTTCCACGTTAATGGTAGCAAAAAGGTTCTGGAAAAGTGAAATGGCTCTGTCAAAAGAAATCCAGTGAATTCTGCGCTCTCAAATCCAAATGCCCCTCTCCTTCTAAGCCACACAGTGTACCTAAGCCACATTTACGGTCCACATGTTTGGAATTTCAGTAGCAATGAGAACCCACTTAATTTACAGGATCCATATCTCCAGAAGCACGAGTTTGGAATAATGTATGGATATGAAAATATATGGGCACTACAATGATATGGGCACTATAATTGCAAATTTGTAAGTTTCCCTCAACAATATCCTCTGCTTTTTTTTTCTGGAAAACACCCATGGAGTCATAATCATCACTACACTTGAAGATAAATTCCCAAGGGGGTATAATATCCAAAATGGGGTCATGTGAGGGAGAATTATGCTGTTCTAGCACATAGGAGCTCTTTATATGGAGTCTGCAAGCTATTCTAGCAAAATCTGCCTTCAGGAGGAAAATAGCGCTCCATCCCTCTCGCCGTATGGGTAGAAGTACTGTAATTTCGAAAATAGGGTTGCTTGAGGGGGATTCTCCTGGCACTTAGGGACTGTGTGTATTGTGTTTGCAAACTATTCTACAATAAATTGCTCTCCAAGTGTCACATAGCACTCTGTCCCTCCTGAGTCTCGACGTTTGGCTAATCAGTAGTGTACAGCCACATGTGAGGCATTACCACGCTCAGCAGAAATTGTGTGCCAAATTTTGGTGATATTTTTACCCATTGGCAAACTGAAGAGAAATTGTGTAACAAATTGTACTGTTCATTTTCTCCTATTATCTATTTTAAAAATTGAAAGTTTGGGGCCAAAGCAACATTTTAGTGGAATAATTGTAATTTTCCATTGACTCTGCCCAATGACATTCAATTCAGTGAATCTCCTGAGGGCTAAAAATGTTCTCCACACAAACAGATAAATTCCTCAAGAGGTGTCGTTTAAAAAATTGGGTCATTTGATTTTTTTTTTTGCTGTTTTGGCATGTTAAGGGCTCTTCAAATGTGATATGGCATCGGCAATCTATTCCAGCCAAAATTGCGCTCCAGAATTCAATTGAGACTTCCTCCATTCTGAGACCTGCCGTGTGTCCAAACAGTAGCTTTCCACCTAATATGGGTTATGGGGGTACTCAGGAGAAATTGCACAACAAATTGTATGGTCCAATTTTCCCTGCTACCATTATGAAAATGAATAATTTGTGACAGAACCAAGATTTTTGAGGGAAAAATTTATTTTTTCCATTTTCACTGCTCAATATTGTAAAATACTTTGAAGCACCTTTGGATTCAAGATGCTCACCAAACTTCTATAAGTTCCTTGAGGAGGGGTATAGATTCCAAAAAGGGTCACTTGTCGGGGGTATCCACTGTTTAGACACATCAATGGCTCTCCAAACATGACATGGCGCCCACTATCCATTCCATCTAATTTTGCGATCCAAAAGTCAAATGGTACACCTGCCCTTCCAAGCCTTGCCTTGCGCCAAAACAGTGGGTTTCCTCACATATGGGTTATCAGCACACTCAGGAGAATTTGCACAACAAATTTTGTGGTTGATTTTTCCTGATACCCAAATGAAAATGATAGATTTGGGGATAAACAACATTTTTGTGGGAAAAGTAAAATATTCATTTTTTTCCTTCCACATTACTATAATTCCTGTGAAGCCCCTAAAGTGTTAATAAACTTCTTAAATGTGGTTTTGAGCACTTTTAGGGTTGTAGTTTTTAAAATGGTGTCACTTTTAGGTATTTTCTGTTACATAGGCCCCTTAAAGGGACACTGTCACCTGAATTTGGAGGGAACAATCTTCAGCCATGGAGGTGGGGTTTTTGGGTGTTTGATTCACCCTTTCCTTACCCGCTGGCTGCAAGCTGGCTGCAATATTGGATTGAAGTTCATTCTCTGTTCTCCATAGTACACGCCTGCGTAAGGCAAGATTGCCTTGTGCAGGCGTGTACTACGGAGGACAGAGAATGAACTTCAATCCAATATTGCAGCCAGCATGCAGCCAGCGGGTAAGGAAAGGGTGAATCAAACACCCAAAAACCCTGCCTCCATGGCTGAAGATTGTTCCCTCCAAATTCAGGTGACAGTGTCCCTTTAAAGTCACTTCAAATGGGATGCGGTCCCTAATAAATTGGTTTTGGACATTTTGTTGGAAAAATGAGATATTGCTGATAAACTTGTAACCCTTCAAATTTCCTAACAAAAAAAATTACATGCCAAAAACGATGCTGAAGTGAAGTAGTCATTTGGTAAATTTTATTTATTACCATAACTATTTTGTGTTGTATAACTTTCTGGTTCAAGGGCTTGCAAATTCAAAATCTGAAAGTTGCTAAATGTTTTGATCTTTGATCAAATTTTTGATATTGTCATAAATAAATAAATTATATTGACCAAAATGTACCAATAACGTGAAGCACATGTCATGAATCACTGGGATATGTTGAATCGTTCCAGAGCTATAACCTCATAAAATGACACTGGTCAGAATTGAAATATTTAGCCTGGTCAAGAATGTGGAAACAGGTTGATGAGTGAATGGGTTAATAGGCTATCTTTAGGATAGGCAATTAATGTTTGAAAGTAGGGGTTTAACCCCATGATCCTAATTCATCTGCTTATGTAGATGTTTGATTGTCTTTATATAGTTCTTTCTACTGGGGGTCTGAATTGGATCCCATTAATTTGACAATGGTGTCCGTATCATGCAGCCTTTGGTCATTTTTCACAATGAATTATCTGTGCATTAATTTCCACTGATACTAGTACCTGCCGCACTCGTAACAGGCAGTCGGCAGGCGGCATTTCATAATATATCTCCAGGTTGTTTATAGTTTCACATTGTCAGGCAATCTCTGTTACCGGTAATTAGGTTTGCGCTAATGTTATAAATAGGACCTTCATGTCATTTCACATTTAAAATATGTAAATGATGTTTAAAATAAACTGTGCCAAGTCAAGCTGTGCACACAGGACATAAAGCAAGTCAATAAAGGCAAGTTTTTCTGGCACTGCTGCGACCCAGTGAACTGCGGATATAAGGATCAAAACTGTGATGCTCTGAAAACAACAGATGGCTGCTGTGTTATTCAGGAATACATGACATCTGAGCAACCAAGATGAATCATGGCAGACATTTAAAAGTCTACATTTCAATTTGTAATACATGGTAATAATGAAAAATATTTACATACGATCCCCATCCAAGCCAGATTTAGATATCTTTACCTGAGTATGTAGGTGTACGGGCAGAATATGTTATGAATGGCGAGCCCCCATGATTTATAATTAGACTCAGGTGCAGGTGTCTATCTGATGCTACAGCAGGAGATTGATTGAAGATGTTCCAACTGCAATTTGTTTGTTTCCTATCTTCTAAGTAGAAATCTGGAACGAGGAAATCTTTGATGTCAAGCCCTTAGTTTAACTATTCTGTTTTCATGTGATAATGAAAATTAATCTCTGGAATCCACAGTATAACTTAAGGGAACTCATTGTTGCCCTTTGGCCAACACTTTGCTGTCTATAATATGGCAGAGTGATAACACTTTGTATTTTATTAATAAATTTACTCAATAAGTTTGAATTTTACTACATATTCAGGGTTCGCTCACACTGATGAGTAGCCAGCATATAACTCAGACGAATGCTATCTGATGGCTCATCGGAAAGCACTCGTTCCAATGTTGTACAAGGAGGCAGTGCCAACAACATTTTTTTCTCCTGCAGAGTCAGCTTGAGAAAAAAAAATCGCTGCAGACTGTGATTGGCAGCATATGTCGGACAGCACGCACCCATATATGTCTATGTCGGACTGCACTTGGATCTACACCGACTCAGATTGGAGAAGTTGGAGGAATTAAGTTCTCCATTTTTTCTGCATCTGTCATCTGATTCTTGCATTCAATAGAATCCGATCACAGTAAAATAAAGCTTGGATCACGCTCGCAGCAGAGTTTGAGCCGAGGGCTATTTGATTATAGCACCCCATTCTCGCATGACAGAAGTATCAGATTCTATATGCTAGTGTGAGTGAACCCTAGCAGTCAGTGATCCGCAGAAGTATGCAAACTTTGTTCTCTGGATCAGTGGAGGTCCAGAAGCAGGAGCCATTCCAAAACACCTGTATAGTAACATAGTTATTATTAAGGTTGAAGGAAGACTTTAAAGGGACACTGTCACCTGGATTTGGAGGGAACAATCTTCAGCCATGGAGGCGGGGTTTTTGATTCACCCTTTCCTTACCCGCTGGCTGCATGCTGGCTGCAATATTGGATTGAAGTTCATTCTCTGTCCTCCATAGTACACGCCTGCGCAAGGCATGTTGATCCAGAGGAAGGCAAAAAAAACCCATGTGGCAAATAGTAAGCTCCACATTGGGGAAAAAATTTCCTTCCCGACTCCACATACGGCAATCAGACTAGTTCCCTGGATAAACGCCCTATCAAGGAATCTAGTGTAAATACCCTGTAACATTATACTTTTCCAGAAATGTATCCAGTCCCCTCTTAATTTAAGTAATGAATCACTCATTACAACATCATACGGCAGAGAGTTTCATAGTCTCACTGCTCTTACAGTAAAGAATCCGTGTCTGTTATTATGCTTAAACCTTTTTTCCTCCAAACGTAGAGGATGCCCCATTGTACCTGTCTCAGGTCTATGATTAAAAAGATCATCAGAAAGGTCTTTGTACTGTCCTCTCATATAGTTATACATTAAAATAAGATCACCCCTTAGTCTTCGTTTTTCCAAACTAAATAGCCCAAAGTGTAATAACCTATCTTGGTATTGCAGACCCCCCAGTCCTCTAATAACCTTGGTCGCTCTTCTCTGCACCCGCTCTAGTTCTGCTATGTCTTTCTTATACACCGGAGACCAGAACTGTACAACGTATTCTAAGTGTGGTCGAACTAGTGACTTGTATAGAGGTAAAATTATGTTCTCCTCATGAGCAGCTATGCCTCTTTTAATGCATCCCATTATTTTATTTGCCTTTGTAGCAGCTGCTTGACACTGGCCACTGAATGAGTTTGTCATCCACCCATACCCCAGGTCTTTTTCATTGACGGTTTTGCCCAGAGTTTTAGAATTAAGCGCATAGTTATACATCTTATTACTTCTACCCAAGTGCATGACCTTACATTTTTCCCCATTAAAGCTCATTTGCCATTTATCAGCCCAAGCTTCTAGTTTACATAAATCATCCTGTAATATAAAATTGTCCTCCTCTGTATTGATTACCCTGCAGAGTTTAGTGTCATCTGCAAATATTAAAATTCTACTCTGAATGCCCCCTACAAGGTCATTAATAAATGTGTTTAAAAGAAGAGGGCCCATTACTGACCCCTGTGGTACCCCACTGCTAACTGCGACCCAGTCCGAGTGTGCTCAATTAATAACCACCCTTTGTTTCCTATCCTTGAGTCAGCTCTTAACCCACTTACACATATTTTCCCCTATCCCCATTATTCTCAAATTATATATCAACCTTTTGTGTGGCACAGTATCAAAAGCTTTTGAAAAGTCCATATACACTACATCCACTGGGTTCCATTGGTCCAGTCCGGAACTTACCTCTGCTGATCAGATTAGTCTGACATGAACGGTCCCTAGTAAACCCGTGCTGATACTGGGTGATGAGGTTATTCCTCTTCAGATACTCCAGTATAGCATCCCTTAGAATGCCCTCCAGGATTTTACCCACAGTAGAGGTTAAGCTTACTGGCCTATAATTATCGAGTTCAGTTTTTGTCCACTTTTTGAATATTGGCACCACATTTGCTATACGCCAGTCCTGTGGTACAGACCCTGTTATTATGGAGTCTTTAAAGATTAAAAATAATGGTCTATCAATGACTGTACTTAGTTCCTGCAGTACTCGGGGGTGTATCCCATCCGGGCCCGGAGATTTGTCAATTTTAGTGATTTTTAGACGCCGCCATGCTTCCTGCTGGGTTAAGCAGGTGACATTTAATTTGGAATTTCTATCACTAGACATTTTGTCTGCCATGGGATGTTCTTGTGTAAATACTGATGAAAAAAAGTCATTTAGCATATTGGCTTTTTCCTTATCCTTATCCACCATTTCACCCAGACTATTTTTAAGGGGGCCAACACTATCATCTTTTAGTTTCTTACTATTTATGTAGTTAAAGAATATTTTGGGATTATTTTTACTCTCTCTGGCAATGAGTCCCTCTGTCTCAATCTTTGCTGCCTTGATTTGCTTTTTACCGAATTTATTTAATTTTTTGCATTTATTTAATGCCTCATCACTACCTACTTCCTTTAATTCACTAAATGCTTTCTTTTGGTCACTTATTGCACACCTTACAGCTCTATTTAGCCATATTGGTTTCCTCCTATTTCTAGTATGTTTATTCCCATACGGTATATACTGTGCACAGGTCCTATCCAGGATGCTAATAAATGTCTCCCATTTTCTCTGTGCATTTTTGTGTCTCAGGATATCGTCCCAGTTAATTGCACCAAGATCCTCTCTCATCCATTGGAAATTTGCCCTCCTGAAGTTTAGTGTCCTTGTAACCCCCCTACTACACATCAAGGATACATGAAAACGTATTATTTTGTGATCACTATTCCCCAAGTGACCCCCAACCCTTATGTTTGATATGCGGTCTGACCTGTTGGTTAATATTAGGTCTAGCAGTGCCCCCCTTCTTGTTGGGTCCTGAACCAGTTGTGAAAGGTAATTGTCTCTCGTAGTTGTCAAAAACTGATTACCTTTGCTGGAACTAGAGTTGAGCGACTTTTAGTTTTTTAGGGTCGAGTCGGGTTTCGTGAAACCCGACTATCTCAACAGTCGAGTCAAGTGGAATCGGCTGATTATCGCGAAAAGTCGGGGATCGACCGAAACACGAAACCCAATGCAAGTCAATGGGGGAGCATAGTCAGCAGTGAGTGGAGGCCAGGGAAACATGTACAGTGCCCATTTTAATGGCAAAAACATCCATTCTTGTTACTGAAGCTTGTCAATCTTAATTTACCTTATAATAATAGTAAGGCATTGGAAATTGGGGGTCATTTGGCTAAAGTTGTGGGGGGTAGGGTTGGTTCAAGTATTTAGTGGGCCCAGGAAATCTGGACCATGTCACGGCAGTGGAGCAGGGAGAGGTAAGTATTTCAACTTTGCAAGTGCTGTGATCCTGAGCAAGCAGGGGGGCCCACTCGGCATTGGCACTGGCACAGGGCCCCACAAAGTACGGCGGTGTGTTTGCACGGCGGGGGCGCCTCCCACCGGCAGCGACACTTTTGCGTACTATGAGGGGCCCTGTGCCAGTGACGTCGCGAACGAGTATTCCTCCCCCCACCTGATGAAGGAACCTGCACTTTCATCTGCACCTTCCTCTTTGTCCCCGTGTAAGGTGGTATGGTATGCGGGAAGGGGAACCTGACTTTCAGCAGGGTTACAATCTTGCTGTGTAGCGTGCACGGGGAATGTTGCGTTATGGGTCAATGTACCAGCAGACTCATCTATCACTGGCTGGGCAATGGGCAGGATGAGGAGGAAACACAGATATAGGCCGAAAGAATAAAGTGGGCTAAATGCAGTTCAAAATTGGTAACAGGACTAACCAGGGGGCATTGCATTTAGACTACTTACTGATTTGGGCCTACTCTCTGTGTCAGCCTCTCATTACAGTTGTCCTCCACGGACAACTGTAATGAGAGGCTGACACAGAGAGTATGCCCAAATCAGTAAGTAGTCTAAATGCAGTTCAAAATTGGCAACAGTAGTAAACAGGCGGCACAGCTTTGTTCAGTGGAGGAGAACAGCAAGGAGCAGCAGACACCGATAGTAGGCCCCAACCCAACTAGTAGGCCAAATGCAGTCTAACATTAACAACTACTTAACGAGAGCCTGAAAATGGAATTTCAGGACAGGAAACCAGGAGAACAGCAAGGAGCGGCAGACACTGTTAGTAGGCCCTAACCCAACTAGTAGGCCAAATGCAGTTGTTCCATTTAACAACTATTTAACAAGAGCCTGAAGATAGAAGCTCAGGAAAGACAACCTGGAGAACACCTTGGAGCGGAAGACACCATCTCTACAACCCAGACACAACTTGTAGGCCTAATGCAGTGTTGTTTCAACAACTACTTAATGAGAGCTAGAAGATCGAAGCTATGGAGAGGCAACCTGGAGAACACCTTGGAGCGGCAGACACCGTCTCTACAACCCAGACCCAACTTGTAGGCCTAATGCAGTGTTGTTTCAACAACTACTGAATGAGAGCTAGAAGATCGAAGCTATGGAGACGCAACCTGGAGAACACCTTGGAGCGGAAGACACCGTCTCTACAACCCAGACCCAACTTGTAGGCCTAATGCAGTGTTGTTTCAACAACTACTTAACGAGAGCTAGAAGATCGAAGCTATGGAGAGGCAACCTGGAGAACACCTTGGAGCGGCAGACACCGTTAGTAGGCCTCACCGAAGTAGTAGCCCCAATGCAGTTTTCAAATTCCCCTAGGCTGAAAACCAGACTATTGACGCTCAGCTTTTTTCAGAGGAGGACAGCTGTATTGAGTGGCGCAGACAGACACAGGTAGTAGGCCTTAAACAAAAAATTTGTCTCAATGCAGTTTAAAAAAGGTTACAGGGGTACTGTTGTGAATTCTGCTGTCGAACTCCCTCCTGTGGTCGTGAATGGTACTTCGGCGAATTCTGTCTATGGGCTCCCTCTGGTGGCTGTGAGTGAAGCTACTGCTTCTGAGGTTCCTTACACAGGTGACGTGGTTTATCCTTTGGTTGGCTGTTCTATTTAACTCCTCTCAGATCGTTACTCCATGCCAGCTGTCAATGTTTTTGCATTGGTTCAGTTCGCTCCTATATCTCTCTGGTGACCTGCCTTCTCCTGCAGAAGCTAAGTTCCTGATAATCATTATTTGTTCACTGTTTTCTTGTCCAGCTGGTTTTCATGATTTTGTCTTGCTAGCTGGAAGCTCTGGGATGCAGAGTGGCCCCTCCGCACCGTGAGTCGGTACGGAGGTCTTTTTTGCACACGTGGTCTTTTGTAGGTTTTTGTGTTTCCTATCCTCTGTCTGTTTAGTAAGTCTGGCCGCCCTTTGCTGAAACCTGTTTCATTTCTGTGTTTGTGACTTTCATCTTTACTCACGGTCAATATATGTGGGGGGCTTCCTTCACCTTTGGGGAATTTCTCTGAGGCAAGGTAGGCTTTATTTTCTATCTCTAGGGCTAGATAGTTCTTAGGCTGTGACGAGGCGCCTAGGTCTGGTCAGGAGCGCTCCACGGCTATTTCTAGTGTGTGTGATAGGATTAGGGCTTGCGGTCAGCAGAGCTCCCACATCCCAGAGCTCGTCCTGTATGAGGTTTAACTATCAGGTCATTCCGGGTGCTCCTAACCACCAGGTCATAACAGTACAGCTGGCCCAAAGTATTAATGCATCTCAATAGAGGGATAAGAGAACTTCTGAGACCATTTTTTTTCTTTGCACTGTGTTTTGTCTTTCTTTTCCCCTAGACCTTTGGGTGGTTCAGGACACAGGTGTAGATATGGACATTCAAGGTCTGTCCTCTTGTATGGATCATCTCTCTGCAAGGGTACAAAACATTCAAGATTTTGTGGTTCAGAATCCTATGTTTGAGCCTAAAATTCCTATTCCTGACTTGTTTTCTGGGGATAGATCTAGGTTCTTGAATTTCAAAAATAATTGTAAACTGTTTCTAGCTTTGAAACCCCGCTCCTCTGGTGACCCCGTTCAACAGGTAAAAATCATTATTTCTTTGTTGCGTGGTGACCCTCAAGACTGGGCATTTTCCCTTGCGCCAGGAGATCTGGCATTGCGTGATGTTGATGCGTTTTTTCTGGCGCTTGGATTGCTTTATGATGAACCAAATTCAGTGGATCAGGCAGAGAAAATCTTGCTGGCTTTGTGTCAGGGTCAGGATGAAGCGGAGGTGTACTGTCAGAAGTTTAGAAAGTGGTCTGTGCTTACTCAGTGGAATGAATGTGCCCTGGCGGCAATTTTCAGAAAGGGTCTTTCTGAAGCCCTTAAGGATGTCATGGTGGGATTTCCCACGCCTGCTGGTCTGAATGAGTCTATGTCTTTGGCCATTCAGATAGATCGGCGCATGCGTGAGCGCAAAGCTGTGCACCATCTGGCGGTATTCTCTGAGCATAGGCCTGAGCCTATGCAGTGTGACAGTACTTTGACCAGAGCTGAACGGCAAGAACACAGACGTCGGAATGGGCTGTGTTTTTACTGTGGTGAATCCACTCATGCTATCTCCGATTGTCCTAAGCGCACTAAGCGGTTCGCTAGGTCTGCCACCATTGGTACGGTACAGTCTAAATTTCTTTTGTCCATTACTCTGATTTGCTCTCTGTCGTCCTATTCTGTAAAGGCACTTGTGGATTCAGGCGCTGCCCTGAATTTGATGGACTTGGAGTTTGCCAGGCGCTGTGGTTTTTTCTTGGAGCCCTTGCAGTATCCTATTCCATTGAGAGGAATTGATGCTACGCCTTTGGCCAAGAATAAGCCTCAGTACTGGACTCAATTGACCATGTGCATGGTTCCTGCACATCAGAAGGAAATTCGCTTTTTGGTGTTGCATAATCTGCATGATGTGGTCGTTTTGGGGTTGCCATGGCTACAGGTCCATAATCCAGTGTTGGATTGGAAATCTATGTCTGTGTCCAGCTGGAGTTGTCAGGGGGTGCATGGTGATGTTCCATTGCTCTCAATTTCACCTTCCACTCCTTCTGAAGTCCCTGAGTTTTTATCAGATTACCGGGATGTATTTGAAGAGCCCAAATCTGGTGCCCTACCTCCTCATAGGGATTGCGACTGTGCTATTAATTTGATTCCTGGTAGTAAGTTTCCTAAGGGCCGTCTGTTTAATTTATCTGTGCCAGAGCACGCCGCTATGCGGAGTTATATAAAGGAATCCTTGGAGAAGGGTCCTATTCGTCCGTCGTCGTCACCATTGGGAGCAGGGTTCTTTTTTGTGGCCAAGAAGGATGGTTCTTTGAGACCTTGTATTGATTACCGCCTTCTTAATAAGATCACAGTCAAATTTCAGTATCCTTTGCCGCTGCTGTCTGATTTATTTGCTCGGATTAAGGGGACTAGTTGGTTCACCAAGATTGTACGCACCACGAAGATCTATCTTGTGCGAATTAAACAGGGTGATGAATGGAAGACGGCATTTAATACGCCCGAGGGCCATTTTGAGTACCTGGTTATGCCATTCGGGCTTTCTAATGCTCCATCTGTGTTTCAGTCCTTTATGCATGACATCTTCCGAGATTACCTGGATAGATTCATGATTGTATATTTGGATGACATTTTGGTCTTTTCGGATGATTGGGAATCTCATGTGAAGCAGGTCAGAATGGTGTTCCAGGTCCTTCGTGCGAATTCCTTGTTTGTGAAGGGGTCAAAGTGTCTCTTTGGAGTTCAGAAGGTTTCATTTCATTTTTGGGTTTCATTTTTTTCCCCTTCTACTATCGAGATGGACCCTGTTAAAGTTCAGGCCATTTACCATTGGACTCAGCCGACATCTGTGAAGAGCTTGCAGAAGTTCCTGGGCTTTGCTAATTTTTATCGTCGCTTCATCGCTAACTTTTCCAGTGTTGCTAAGCCGTTGACTGATTTGACCAAGAAAGGTGCTGATGTGGTCAATTGGTCCTTTGCGGCTGTAGAGGCTTTTCAGGAGTTGAAGCGTTGTTTTGCTTCTGCCCCTGTGTTGTGCCAGCCAGATGTTTAGCTCCCTTTTCAGGTGGAGGTTGATGCTTCTGAAATTGGAGCAGGGGCTGTTTTGTCGCAAAGAAGTTCTGATGGCTTGGTGATGAAACCCTGTGCCTTCTTTTCTAGAAAATTCTCGCCTGCTGAGCGCAATTATGATGTGGGCAATCGGGAGTTGTTGGCCATGAAGTGGGCATTCGAGGAGTGGCGACATTGGCTTGAAGGAGCTAAACATCGCGTGGTGGTCTTGACGGATCACAAGAATTTGACTTATCTCGAGTCTGCCAAACGGTTGAATCCTAGACAGGCTCGATGGTCGCTCTTTTTCTCCCGTTTTGATTTTGTGGTTTCATACCTTCCGGGATCTAAGAATGTGAAGGCTGACGCCCTGTCAAGGAGTTTTGTGCCTGACTCTCCGGGTGTTCCGGAGCCGGCGGGTATTGTTAAAGAAGGGGTAATTTTGTCTGCCATTTCCCCTGATTTGCGGCGTGTGCTGCAAAAGTTTCAGGCTGATAGACCTGACCATTGTCCTACGGAGAAACTGTTTGTCCCTGATAGATGGACTAGTAGAGTTATCTCGGAGATTCATTGTTCAGTATTGGCTGGTCATCCTGGAATCTTTGGTACCAGAGATTTGGTGGCTAGATCCTTTTGGTGGCCTTCTTTGTCACGGGATGTGCGTTCTTTTGTGCAGTCCTGTGGGATTTGTGCTCGGGCTAAGCCCTGCTGTTCTCGTGCCAGTGGGTTGCTTTTGCCCTTGCCAATCCCGAAGAGGCCCTGGACGCATATTTCCATGGATTTTATTTCTGATCTCCCTGTTTCTCAAAAGATGTCGGTCATTTGGGTGGTTTCTGATCGCTTCTCTAAGATGGTCCATTTGGTACCCTTATCTAAACTGCCTTCCTCCTCTGATTTGGTGCCATTGTTTTTCCAGCATGTGGTTCGTTTGCATGGCATTCCAGAGAACATTATCTCAGACAGAGTTTCCCAGTTTGTTTCGAGGTTTTGGCGGTCCTTTTGCGCTAAGATGGGCATTGATTTGTCGTTTTCTTCGGCTTTCCATCCTCAGACTAATGGCCAAACCGAACGAACTAATCAGACTTTGGAGACATATCTGAGATGCTTTGTTTCTGCTGATCAGGATGATTGGGTGTCCTTCTTGCCTTTGGCTGAGTTCGCCCTTAATAATCGGGCCAGCTCGGCTACTTTGTTTCTCCTTTTTTCTGTAATTCTGGTTTCCATCCTCGTTTCTCTTCAGGGCAGGTTGAGCCTTCGGACTGTCCTGGTGTGGATGCGGCGGTGGACAGGTTGCAGCAGACTTGGACTCATGTGGTGGACAATTTGACATTGTCCCAGGAGAAGGCTCAATGTTTCGCTAACCGCCGGCATTGTGTTGGTCCCCGACTTCGTGTTGGGGATTTGGTTTGGTTGTCATCTCGTCACGTTCCTATGAAGGTTTCCTCTCCTAAGTTTAAGCCTCGTTTCATTGGACCATATAAGATTTCTGAAGTTCTTAATCCTGTGTCATTTCGTTTGGACCTTCCAGCTTCTTTTGCCATCCATAATGTGTTCCATAGGTCGTTGTTGCGGAGATACGTGGCGCCTATGGTTCCCTCCGTTGATCCTCCTGCCCCGGTGTTGGTTGAGGGGGAGTTGGAGTATGTAGTGGAGAAGATTTTGGATTCTCGTGTTCCGAGACGGAAACTCCAGTATCTGGTCAAGTGGAAGGGTTATGGTCAGGAAGATAATTCCTGGGTTTTTGCCTCTGATGTTCATGCTGCCGATCTTGTTCGTGCCTTTCATTTGGCTCATCCTGATCGGCCTGGGGGCTCTGGTGAGGGTTCGGTGACCCCTCCTCAAGGGGGGGGTACTGTTGTGAATTCTGTTGTCGAACTCCCTCCTGTGGTCGTGAATGGTACTTCGGCGAGTTCTGTCTATGGGCTTCCTCTGGTGGCTGTGAGTGAAGCTGCTGCTTCTGAGGTTCCTTACACAGGTGACGTGGTTTATCCTTTGGTTGGCTGTTCTATTTAACTCCTCTCAGATCGTTACTCCATGCCAGCTGTCAATGTTTTTGCATTGGTTCAGTTCGCTCCTGGATCTCTCTGGTGACCTGCCTTCTCCTGCAGAAGCTAAGTTCCTGATAATCATTATTTGTTCACTGTTTTCTTGTCCAGCTGGTTTTCATGATTTTGTCTTGCTAGCTGGAAGCTCTGGGATGCAGAGTGGCCCCTCCGCACCGTGAGTCGGTACGGAGGTCGTTTTTGCACACTCTGCGTGGTCTTTTGTAGGTTTTTGTGTTGATCGCAAAGTTACCTTTCCTATCCTCTGTCTATTTAGTAAGTCTGGCCTCCCTTTGCTGAAACCTGTTTCATTTCTGTGTTTGTGACTTTCATCTTTACTGACAGTCAATATATGTGGGGGGCTTCCTTTACCTTTGGGGAATTTCTCTGAGGCAAGGTAGGCTTTATTTTCTATCTCTAGGGCTAGATAGTTCTTAGGCTGTGACGAGGCGCCTAGGTCTAGTCAGGAGCACTCCACGGCTATTTCTAGTGTGTGTGGTAGGATTAGGGCTTGCGGTCAGCAGAGCTCCCACATCCCAGAGCTCGTCCTGTATGAGGTTTAACTATCAGGTCATTCCGGGTGCTCCTAACCACCAGGTAATAACAGGTACACAGGCAGCATTGCTCTTGTCAGTGGAGGACAATTTCAATTATGGACCGCAGACAGACTTAGTACGCCTACAATTAAAAAAAGGATGCTCTATGCAACTTAAAATAGGTTCCAGGGGTACACGGACAGCATTGGTCGGGTCAGTGGAGGACTATTGGAAGGAGGGACCGCAGAGAGGCTTAGTAGGCCTAACATAACAAAAGTAGGCTGTAGGCACTTTAAAATAGGTTCCAGGGGTACACTGGCAGTATTGTTCTGGACAGTGGGGGACTATTGGAAGGAGGGACCGCAGACAGGCTTAGTAGGCCTAACATAACAAAAGTAGGCTGTAGGCCCTTAAAATAGGTTCCAGGGGTACACGGGCAGCAGTGGTCTGGTCAGTGAAGGACTATTGGAAGGAGGGACCGCAGACAGGCTTAGTAGGCCTAACATAACAAAAGTAGGCTGTAGGCACTTTAAAAAAGCTTCCAGGGGTACACGGGCAGCAGTGGTGTGGTCAGTGGAGGACTATTGGAAGGAGGGACCGCAGACAGGCTTAGTAGGCCTAACATAACAAAAGTAGGCTGTAGGCACTTTAAAATAGCTTCCAGGGGTACACGGGCAGCAGTGGTGTGGTCAGTGGAGGACTATTGGAAGGAGGGACTGCAGACATGTTTAGTAGGCCTAACATAACAAAAGTTGGCTGTAGGCACTTTAAAAAAGCTTCCAGGGGTACACGGGCAGCATTGGTCTGGTCAGTGGAGGACTATTGGAAGGAGGGACCGCAGACAGGCTTAGTAGGCCTAACATAACAAAAGTAGGCTCTATGCACTTGGAATTATCTTGCAGGGGTACACAGGCAGCATTGGTGTTGTCAGCGGAGGCCGATTGTAATGAGTGTCTGCCAGTTGGTAGTCCCAAAAAATAAATAGATGTTAATGTCTTGCAATACAACAAAACCAAAAAACAATAGGGTGGCATACTTAGGTACAGGGGTGGGCTCCTCTGCTGTGTTTCTGACCTAGTAATTTGGCACAAAGTATTTACTGGTGTAAATATAGGACACTGCCCCTGACTATTTTAAGTAGCATCATACATGTCAACACATTGGTATTGTCAGTGCCAGGCATTAAAGGATGTCAGCGCATAGACTAAACATTGGTGGAGCTGTGAGAGATAATTTTGCAAATCGTAGAGCACTGTTTGAGCTGGGGGGGGAGTGTCTTGTGGCCGGCGGTACAGGCCCAGGGCCCCTCATGTTACAACGGTGTGTCTGACATTGGTTGCGCGCCAGCACTGCCAGAGACACTTTATTGTACTATGAGGGACCCAGTGGCAGTGCCGTCGACCAAAAGCGTGCACACCCACCTCTTCAGACAAACGGCACTCTCACGGGTGCTTGCGCCAAGTGGTGAGACCACGGCCCCGTGGGGGGAGTTTGGCCAATTAGGGAGGTGTAAACATGTCGTATGCTGGACAAACAGCTGCTGCAAATTACGAGATTGGAATACTCAGTCAGAGCAGTCCAGAAGCAAGACCTTTTCATAGGAAAGCTAGGTGTCAGCCGGGAAAGGTGGGGCAAAATAATTCGAAATCCAGTAGTGGTTCATTTTAATGAAGGTTAGATCATCAACATTTTGGGTAGCCAGACGAGTCCTTTTTTCGGTTAATATTGAACCAGCAGCACTGAATACTCTTTCTGATAGCACACTAGCTGCTGGGCAAGCAAGCTCCTGCAATGCATATTCTGCCAATTTTGGCCAGGTGTCTAATTTGGATGCCCAGTAATCAAATGGGAATGACGGATGAGAGAGAACATCGATAAGGGATGAAAAATAGTTAGTAACTATACTGGACAAATGTTGTCTCCTGTCACTTTGAATTGATGCTGCAGTACCTGTCCTGTCTGCGGTCATAGCAAAATCACTCCACAACCTAGTCAGAAAACCCCTCTGTCCAACGCCACTTCTGATTTGTGCACCTCTAACACCTCTGGTCTGCTGCCCCCTGCAGCTCATGTGGGAACGATCACCGGCGCTGTGTGCTGGGAATGCCTGAATCAAACGGTCAACAAGAGTTGATTGTTTGGTTGCTAATATTTGTTCCAAGTTCTCATGTGGCATAATATTTTGCAATTTGCCTTTATAGCGAGGATCAAGGAGGCAGGCCAACCAGTAATCGTCATTGGCCTTCATTTTAATAATGCGTGTGTCCCTTTTGAGGATACGTAAGGCATAATCCGCCATGTGGGCCAAAATTCCAGTTGTCAAATCTGCGGTTGTGCTGGGTTGAGGGGCAGTTTCAGGCAAATCTACGTCACTTGTGTCCCTCAAAAAACCAGAACCCGGCCTTGCCACGCCACCAATTCCCAGTGGCCCCGGAGAAGCTTCCTCATTAAAAAAATACTCATCCCCATCATCCTCCTCGTCCTCCTCCTCCGGTTCGCCCGCTACCTCGTCCTGTACACTGCCCTGACCAGACAATGGCTGACTGTCATCAAGGCTTTCCTCTTCCTCTGCTGCAGACTCCTGCTCCTTTATGTGTGTCAAACTTTGCATCAGCAGACGCATTAGGGCGATGCTCATGCTTATTATGGCTTTGTCTGCACTTACCAGCCGTGTGCATTCCTCAAAACACTGAAGGACTTGACACATGTCTTGTACCTTCGACCACTGCACACCTGACAACTCCATGTCTGCCTTCCTACTGCCTGCCCGTGTATGTGTATCCTCCCACAAATACATAACAGCCCGCCTCTGTTCGCACAGTCTCTGAAGCATGTGCAGTGTTGAGTTCCACCTTGTTGCAACGTCTATGATTAGGCGATGCTGGGGAACAATCAAAGACCGCTGATAGGTCTGCATACGGCTGGAGTGTACGGGCGAACGGCGGATATGTGAGCAAAGTCCACGCACTTTGAGGAGCAGGTCAGATAACTTTTCAGGAAGCACTGCACCACCAGGTTTAAGGTGTGAGCCAGGCAAGGAATGTGTTTCAGTTGGGAAAGGGAGATGGCAGCCATGAAATTCCTTCCGTTATCACTCACTACCTTGCCTGCCTCAAGATCTACAGTGCCCAGCCACGACTGCGTTTCATTCTGCAAGAACTCGGACAAAACTTCCGTGGTGTGTCTGTTGTCACCCAAACACTTCATAGCCAATGCAGCCTGCTGACGATTGCCAGTAGCTGCCCCATAATAGGACACCTGGTGTGCAACAGTGGCAGCTGCGGATGGAGTGGTTGTGCGACTGCGGTCTGTGGACGAGCTCTCGCTTCTGCAGGAGGACGAGGAGGAGGAGGAGGGGTGTTATGGACCTGGTGGTTAAGAGCACCCGGAACGACCTGATGGTTAAACTCACACAGGACAAGCTCTGGGAAGTGGGAACTCTGCTGACCGCAACCCCTAATCCTGTCACACAACTAGAAATAGCCGTGGAGCGTACCTAACACGACCTAGACGCCTCTGCACAGCCTAAGAGCTAACTAGCCCTAGAGATAGAAAATAAAGCCTACCTTGCCTCAGAGAAATTCCCCAAAGGTAAAGGAAGCCCCCCACATATATTGACTGTGAGTTAAGATGAAAGTCACAAACACAGAGATGAAACAGGTTTCAGCAAAGGGAGGCCAGACTTACTAAACAGACAGAGGATAGGAAAGGTATCTTTGCGGTCAGCACAAAAAACTACAAAAAACCATGCAGTGTGTGCAAAAAGACCTCCGCACCGACTCACGGTGCAGAGGTGCCACTCTGCATCCCAGAGCTTCCAGCTAGCAAGACAAAATCATGATAGCCAACTGGACAAGGAAACAATGAACAAATAATTAGCCAGCAGTGACTTAGCTTCTGCTGGAGTAGACAGGTCACCAGAAAGATCCAAGAGCGAACTGAACCAGTACAAGAACATTGACAGCTGGCATGGAGTAGCGATCTGAGTGGAGTTAAATAGAACAGCCAGCCAAAGAATAAACTACGTCACCTGTGGAAGGAACCTCAGAAGCAGCAGCTCCACTCACAGCCACCAGAGGGAGTCCATGGACAGAACTCGCCGAAGTACCATTCATGACCACAGGAGGGAGTTCGAAAACAGAATTCACAACAGTACCCCCCCTTGAGGAGGGGTCACCGAACCCTCAGCAGAGCCCCCAGGCCGATCAGGACGAGCCAAATGAAAGGCACGAACTAGATCGGCAGCATGAACATCAGAGGCAAAAACCCAGGAATTATCTTCCTGACCATAACCCTTCCACTTGACCAGGTACTGGAGTTTCCGTCTCGAAAAACGAGAATCCAAAATCTTCTCCACCACATACTCCAACTCCCCCTCGACCAACACCGGGGCAGGAGGATCAACGGAGGGAACCATAGGCGCCACGTATCTCCGCAACAACGACCTATGGAACACATTATGGATGGCAAAAGAAGCTGGAAGGTCCAAACGAAATGACACAGGATTAAGAACTTCAGAAATCTTATATGGCCCAATGAAATGAGGCTTAAACTTAGGAGAGGAAACCTTCATAGGAACATGACGAGATGACAACCAAACCAAATCTCCAACACGAAGTCGGGGACCAACACAGCGTGTCGGCGGTTAGCAAAACGTTGAGCCTTCTCCTGGGACAATGTCAAATTGTCCACCACATGAGTCCAAATCTGCTGCAACCTGTCCACCACCGTATCCACACCAGGACAGTCCGAAGGCTCAACCTGCCCTGAAGAGAAACGAGGATGGAAACCAGAATTACAGAAAAAAGGCGAAACAAAGTAGCCGAGCTGGCCCGATTATTAAGGGCGAACTCAGCCAAAGGCAAGAAGGACACCCAATCATCCTGATCAGCAGAAACAAAGCATCTCAGATATGTCTCCAAAGTCTGATTAGTTCGTTCGGTTTGGCCATTTGTCTGAGGATGGAAAGCCGAAGAAAAAGACAAATCAATGCCCATCTTAGCACAAAAGGACCGCCAAAACCTCTAAACAAACTGAGAACCTCTGTTCGAGACGATGTTCTCCGGAATGCCATGCAAATGAAGCACATGCTGGAAAAACAATGGCACCAAATCAGAGGAGGAAGGCAATTTAGACAAGGGTACCAAATGGACCATCTTAGAGAAGCGATCACAAACCACCCAAATGACCGACATCCTTTGAGAGACAGGGAAATCTGAAATAATATCCATGGAAATATGCGTCCAGGGCCTCTTTGGGACCGGCAAGGGCAAAAGCAACCCACTGGCACGAGAACAGGAGGGCTTAGCCCGAGCACAAGTTCCACAGGACTGCACAAACGAACGCACATCCCGTGACAGAGACGGCCACCAAAAGGATCTAGCCACCAAATCTCTGGTACCAAAGATCCCAGGATGACCCGCCAACACCGAACAATGAACCTCAGAGATGACTCTACTAGTCCATCTATCAGGGACAAACAGTTTCTCCGCTGGACAACGGTCAGGTCTATCAGCCTGAAACTTCTGCAGCACGCGCCACAAATCAGGGGAGATGGCAGACAAAATTACCCCCTCTTTGAGAATACCCGCCGGCTCAGGAACGCCCGGAGAGTCAGGCACAAAACTCCTTGACAGGGCATCAGCCTTCACATTCATAGAGCCCGGAAGGTACGAAACCACAAAATCAAGACGGGAGAAAAACAGCGACCATCGAGCCTGTCTAGGATTCAACAGTTTGGCAGACTCAAGATAAGTCAAATTCTTGTGATCCGTCAAGACCACCACGCGATGCTTGGCTCCTTCAAGCCAATGTCGCCACTCCTCGAATGCCCACTTCATGGCCAACAACTCTCGATTGCCAACATCATAATTGCGCTCAGCAGGCGAGAATTTTCTAGAAAAGAAGGCACATGGTTTCATCACCGAGCCATCAGAACTTCTTTGCGACAAAACAGCCCCTGCTCCAATCTCAGAAGCATCAACCTCGACCTGAAACGGGAGCGAAACATCTGGCTGGCACAACACAGGGGCAGAAGAAAAACGACGCTTCAACTCCTGAAAAGCCTCTACAGCCGCCGAGGACCAATTGACCACATCAACACCTTTCTTGGTCAAATCAGTCAATGGTTTAACAACACTAGAAAATTAGCGATGAAGCGACGGTAAAAATTAGCAAAGCCCAGGAACTTCTGCAGGCTCTTCACAGATGTCGGCTGAGTCCAATAATAAATGGCCTGAACTTTAACAGGGTCCATCTCGATAGTAGAAGGGGAAAAAATGAAACCCAAATATGAAACCTTCTGAACCCCAAAGAGACATTTCGACCCCTTCACAAACAAGGAATTCGCATGAAGGACCTGGAACACCATTCTGACCTGCTTCACATGAGACTCCCAATCATCCGAAAAGACCAAAATATCATCCAAATATACAATCATGAATCTGTCCAGGTACTCTCGGAAGATGTCATGCATAAAGGACTGAAACACAGATGGAGCATTAGAAAGCCCGAATGGCATAACCAGGTACTCAAAATGGCCCTCTGGCGTATTAAATGCTGTTTTCCATTCATCGCCCTGTTTAATTCGTACAAGATTATACGCCCCTCGAAGATCTATCTTGGTGAACCAACTAGCTCCCTTAATCCGAGCAAACAAATCAGACAGCAGCGGCAAAGGGTACTGAAATTTGACTGTGATCTTATTAAGAAGGCGGTAATCAATACAAGGTCTCAAAGAGCCATCCTTCTTGGCCACAAAAAAGAACCCTGCTCCCAACGGTGATGACGACGGGCGAATATGACCTTTCTCCAAGGATTCCTTTATATAACTCCACATAGCGGCGTGCTCTGGCACAGATAAATTAAACAGTCGGCCCTTAGGAAACTTACTACCAGGAATCAAATTAATAGCACAATTGCAATCCCTATGAGGAGATAAGGCACCGGATTTGGGCTCTTCAAATACATCCCGGTAATCTGACAAAAACTCAGGGACTTCAGAAGGAGTGGAAGGCGAAATTGACAGCAATGGAACATCACCATGTACCCCCTGACAACCCCAGCCGGACACAGACATAGATTTCCAATCCAATACTGGATTATGGACCTGTAGCCATGGCAACCCCAAAACGACCACATCATGCAGATTATGCAACACCAAAAAGCGAATATCCTCCTGATGTGCAGGAGCCATGCACATGGTCAATTGAGTCCAGTATTGAGGCTTGTTCTTGGCCAAAGGCGTAGCATCAATTCCTCTCAATGGAATAGGATACTGCAAGGGCTCCAAGAAAAAACCACAGCGCCTGGCAAACTCCATGTCCATCAAATTCAGGGCAGTGCCTGAATCCACAAATGCGATAACAGAATAGGACGACAGAGAGCAAATCAGAGTAACGGACAAAAGAAATTTAGACTGTACCGTACCAATGGTGGCAGACCTAGCGAACCGCTTAGTGCGCTTAGGACAATCGGAGATAGCATGAGTGGAATCACCACAGTAAAAACACAGCCCATTCCGACGTCTGTGTTCTTGCCGTTCCGCTCTGGTCAAAGTCCTATCACATTGCATAGGCTCAGGCCTATGCTCAGAGAATACCGCCAAATGGTGCACAGCTTTGCGCTCACGCAAGCGCCGATCGATCTGAATGGCCAAGGACATAGACTCATTCAGACCAGCAGGCTTGGGAAATCCCACCATGACATCCTTAAGGACTTCATAAAGACCCTTTCTGAAAATTGCCGCCAGGGCACACTCATTCCACTGAGTAAGCACAGACCACTTTCTAAACTTCTGACAGTACACCTCCGCTTCATCCTGACCCTGACACAAAGCCAGCAAGATTTTCTCTGCCTGATCCACTGAATTTGGTTCATCATAAAGCAATTCAAGCGCCATAAAAAACGCATTAACATCACGCAATGCAGGATCTCCTGGCGCAAGGGAAAATGCCCAGTCTTGAGGATCACCACGCAACAAAGAAATAATGATTTTTACTTGATGAACGGGGTCACCAGAGGAGCGGGGTTTCAAAGCTAGAAACAGTTTACAATTATTTTTGAAATTCAGGAATTTAGATCTATCCCCAGAAAACAAATCAGGAACTGGAATTCTAGGCTCTAACATCGGATTCTGAACCACAAAATCTTGTATGTTTTGTACCCTTGCCGTGAGATGATCCACACAAGAGGACAGACCCTGAATGTCCATATCTACAACTGTGTTCTGAACCACCCAGAGGTTAAGGGGAAAAGAAAGACAAAAAACACTGCAGAGGAAAAAAATGGTCTCAGAACTTCTCTTATCCCTCTATTGAGATGCATTAATACTTTTGGCCAGCTGTACTGTTATGGACCTGGTGGTTAAGAGCACCCGGAACGACCTGATGGTTAAACTCACACAGGACAAGCTCTGGGAAGTGGGAACTCTGCTGACCGCAACCCCTAATCCTGTCACACAACTAGAAATAGCCGTGGAGCGTACCTATCACGACCTAGACGCCTCTGCACAGCCTAAGAGCTAACTAGCCCTAGAGATAGAAAATAAAGCCTACCTTGCCTCAGAGAAATTCCCCAAAGGAAAAGGCAGCCCCCCACATATATTGACTGTGAGTTAAGATGAAAGTCACAAACACAGAGATGAAACAGGTTTCAGCAAAGGGAGGCCAGACTTACTAAACAGACAGAGGATAGGAAAGGTATCTTTGCGGTCAGCACAAAAAACTACAAAAAACCACGCAGAGTGTGCAAAAAGACCTCCGCACCGACTCACGGTGCGGAGGTGCCACTCTGCATCCCAGAGCTTCCAGCTAGCAAGACAAAATCATGATACAAATAATTAGCCAGCAGTGACTTAGCTTCTGCTGGAGTAGACAGGTCACCAGAAAGATCCAAGAGCGAACTGAACCAGTACAAGAACATTGACAGCTGGCATGGAGTAATGATCTGAGTGGAGTTAAATAGAACAGCCAGCCAAAGAATAAACTACGTCACCTGTGGAAGGAACCTCAGAAGCAGCAGCTCCACTCACAGCCACCAGAGGGAGTCCATGGACAGAACTCGCCGAAGTACAATTCATGACCACAGGAGGGAGTTCGAAAACAGAATTCACAACAGAGGGGGGGGCGAACGGCTACAGCCAACTGTTTCCTAGACCGTGGTCTAGGCAGAACTGTCCCAATATTGCTGTCCCCTGTGGACCCTGCATCCGCCACATTCACCCAGTGTGCCGTGATGGACACGTAACGTCCCTGGCCATGCCTACTGATCCATGCATCTGTTGTCAGGTGCACCTTTTGTACTCACAGATTGCCTGAGTGCATGGACGATGCGCTCTATAACATGCTGGTGGAGGGCTGGGATGGCTTTTCTCGAAAAGAAGTGTCGACTGGGTAGCTCGTAGCGTGGTTCAGCGTAGTCCATCAGGGCTTTGAAAGCTTCGCTTTCAACTAGCCGGTAGGGCATCATCTCTAACGAGATTAGTCTAGCTATGTGGGCGTTCAAACCCTGTGTACGTGGATGCGAGGGTGAGTACCTCCTTTTTCTAACGAGAGTTTCATGTAGGGTGAGCTGGACTGGAGAGCTGGAGATCGTGGAACTAGCAGGGGTGCCGGTGGACATGGCAGACTGAGAGACGGTTGGAGACGGTATTCTTGCCGGTGCCCTAGATGCAGTGTTTCCTACTACGAAACTGGTGATTCCCTGACCCTGACTGCTTTGGCCTGGCAAAGAAACCTGCACAGATACTGCAGGTGGAATGGAAAATGGTGGCCTTACAGTGACGGAAGGGATGTAGTGTTGCTGACTAGCTTCATTGGCCGAGGGTGCTACAACCTTAAGGGACGTTTGGTAGTTAGTCCAGGCTTGCAAATGCATGGTGGTTAAATGTCTATGCATGCAACTTGTATTTAGACTTTTCAGATTCTGACCTCTGCTTAAGGTAGTTGAACATTTTTGACAGATGACTTTGCGCTGATCATTTGGATGTTGTTTAAAAAAATGCCAGACTGCACTCTTTCTAGCATCGGATACCTTTTCAGGCATTGCAGACTGAGCTTCTTTAACCGGATGGCCACGCTGTCCTGCAACTGGTTTTGGCTTTGCCACGCGTTTTGGGCCAGATACGGGCCCGGCAGATGGAACCTGTTGTGATGTTGATGCCTGCTGTGGCCCCTCCTCCTCCGCTTCAGAACTACTGCCGCCTGCACCCTGTTCCCCCAATGGCTGCCAATCGGGGTCAACAACTGGGTCATCTATGACCTCCTCTTCTATCTCATGTGCAACTTCGTCTGTGTTACCATGTAAGCCGGTGGTATAGTGTTCGTGACGGGGCACCATAGTCTCATCAGGGTCTGATTCTGGATCAGTACACTGTGAGGGCAATGTGGTGGTGTGAGTCAAAGGAACAACATAGTAGTCTGGCTGTGGCTGTGCATCTGTGCACTCCATGTCCGATTCAACTTGTAATGGGCATGGCCTGTTAACTGTTTCACTTTCTAACCCAGGAACGGTATGTGTAAAGAGCTCCATGGAGTAACCCGTTGTGTCGCCTGACGCATCCTTCTCTGTTGTTGTTTTTGCTGAACAGGACAATGGAGCGACTTGTCCCTGAGCGTGAACATCCACTAACGATGCGCTGCTTTTACATTTATCAGTTTCAGAAGAGGAGGCAAAATTGCTAGAGGCTAAGTCAGCAAGGAAAGCCAAAACTTGCTCTTGCTGCTCCGGCTTTAAAAGCGGTTTTCCTACTCCCAGAAAAGGGAGCGTTCGAGGCCTTGTGTAGCCAGACAACGAACCTGGCTCCACAGCTCGAGACTTAGGTGCTATATTGTTTTTCCCACGACCACCTGATGCTCCACCACCACTACCATCATTACCAGCTGGCAATGAACGCCCACGGCCACGACCTCTTCCACCAGACTTCTTCATTGTTTTAAAAACATAACCAAAGTAACGTTATATGTTACTGTAAAACAACTTACAAGGTCAACTCAAACTTCTGTAGGATTTAGATATCCCTTTATAGGTGGGTGAGACTGCAAGGAAAATCAGGCACAATGTTACACACTCGGTTTTCTGTGGCACAAAATGAGACAGATGCCACACACGAAGGACTGGCACTGAAGCACAAATGCCAATATTAATCTCCCACTATTTTTTTTTTTTCAGGGAGAATTTAAAAACAAAAAAACAGACACTAGGCTTTCTGTGGCCCACAATTTGAGAGAGATGGCACACACGACTTGCACAGAAGCACAAATGCCAATATTAATCTCCCACTATTTATTTTTTTTTCAGGGAGAATTTAACCCCTCTGTGACCTTAGACGTACTATCCCGTCGAGGTGCCCTGGGCTTATCTGACCCTGGACGGGATAGTACGTCATAGCGATCGGCAGCGCTCACGGGGGGAGCGCCGCCGATCGCGGCCGGGTGTCAGCTGCTTATCGCAGCTGACATCCGGCACTATGTGCCAGGAGCCGTCACGGACCGCCCCCGGCACATTACCCCTGGCACACCGCGATCAAACATGATCACGATGTGCCGGCGGTGCAGGGAAGCACCGCGCAGGGATGGGACTCCCTGCGGGCTTCCCTGAGCCCCCCGCAGCAACGCGATGTGATCGCGTTGCTGTGGGGGTCTTACCTCCCTCCCTGCCTGCTCCAGCCCCGGATCCAAGATGGCCGCGGATCCGGGTCCTGCAGGGAGGGAGGTGGCTTCACAGAGCCTGCTCAGAGCAGGCACTGTGAAGCCTGCAGCGCTGCTAGTCAGATCAGTGATCTGACAGATTGCTGTGCAAACTGTCAGATCACTGATCTGTGATGTCCCCCCCGGGACAAAGTAAAAAAAAAAATTTCCAAATGTGTAAAAAAAAAAAAAAAAAATATTCCAAAATAATGAAAAAAAAATATATCTTATTCCCATAAATACATTTCTTCATCTAAATTAAAAAAAACCCCAATAAAAGTGCACATATTTAGTATCGCCGCGTCCGTAACGACCCGACCTATAAAACTGTCCCACTAGTTCACCCCTTCAGTAAACACCGTAAGAAAAAAAAAAAAAAAACGAGGCAAAAAACAACGCTTTATTATCATACCGCCGAACAAAAAGTGGAATAACACGCGATCAAAAACACAGATATAAATAAACATGGTATCGCTGAAAACGTAATCTTGTCCCACAAAAAACGAGCCGCCATACAGCATCATCAGCAAAAAAATAAAAAAGTTATAGTCCTCAGAATAAAGTGATGCAAAAATAATTATTTTTTCTGTAAAATAGTTTTTATCGTATAAAAGCGCCAAAACATAAAAAAATGATATAAATGAGGTATCACTGTAATCGTACTGACCCGAAGAATAAAACTGCTTTATCAATTTTACCAAACGCGGAACGCCTCCCCCAATAGAAATTCATGAATAGCTGGTTTTTGGTCATTCTTCCTCACAAAAATCGGAATAAAAAGCGATGAAAAAATGTCACGTGCCCGAAAATGTTTTCAATAAAAACGTCAACTCGTCCCGCAAAAAACAAGACCTCACATGACTCTGTGGACCCAAATATGGAAAAATTATGGCTCTCAAAATGTGGTATTGCAAAAAATATTTTTTGCAATAAAAAGCGTCTTTCAGTGTGTGACGGCTGCCAATCATAAAAATCCGCTAAAAAACTCGCTATAAAAGTAAATCAAACCCCCCTTCATCACCCCCTTAGTTAGGGAAAAATAAAAAAAATGTATTTATTTCCATTAGGGCTAGGGTTAGGGCTAGGGTTAGGATTAGGGCTAGGGTTAGGGTTAGGGCTAGGGTTAGGGCTAGGATTAGGGCTAGGGTTAGGGTTGGGGCTACAGTTAGGGTTGGGGCTAAAGTTAGGGTTAGGGTTTAGATTACATTTACAGTTGGGAATAGGGTTGGGATTAGGGTTAGGGGTGTGTCAGGGTTAGAGGTGTGGTTAGGGTTACCATTGGAATTAGGGTTAGGGGTGTGTTTAGATTAGGGTTTCAGTTATAATTGGGGGGTTTCCACTGTTTCGGCACATCAGGGGCTCTCCAAACACGACATGGCGTCCGATCTCAATTCCAGCCAATTCTGCGTTGAAAAAGTAAAACAGTGCTCCTTCCCTTCCGAGCTCTCCCGTGTGTCCAAACAGGAGTTTACCCCAACATATGGAGTATCAGCGTACTCAGGACAAATAGGACAACAACTTTTGTGGTCCAATTTCTCCTGTTACCCTTGGGAAAATACAAATCTGGGGGCTAAAAAATAATTTTTGTGGGAAAACAAAAAGATTTTTTATTTTCACGGCTCTGCGTTATAAACTGTAGTGAAACACTTGGGGGTTCAAAGTTCTCACAACACATCTAGATAAGTTCATTGAGGGGTCTAGTTTCCAATATGGGGTCACTTGTGGGGGGGTTTCTACTGTTTAGGTACATTAGGGGCTCTGCAAACGCAATGTGACGCCTGCAGACCATTCCATCTAAGTCTCCATTCCAAATGGCGCTCCTTCCCTTCCGAGCCCTTCCATGCGCCCAAACAGTGGTTCCCCCCCACATATGGGGTATCAGCGTACTCAGGACAAATTGGACAACAACTTTTAGGGTCCAATTTCTCCTGTTACCCTAGGGAAAATACAAAACTGGGGGCTAAAAAATAATTTTTGTGGGAAAAAAATTTTGTTTTATTTTTATGGCTCTGCATTATAAACTTCTGTGAAGCCCTTGGTGGGTCAAAGTGCTCACCACTAGAGTTGAGCGACCTTGACCTTTTTAGAGTCGAGCCGGGTTTCGCAAAACCCGACTATCTCAAAAGTCGGGTCGAGTGAAATCGGCCGATTATGACGTAAAGTCGGGATCGACCGAAACACGAAACCCAATGCAAGTCAATGGGGCAGCATAGTCGGCAGTGAGTGGGGGCCAGGAAAACACCTAGAGTGCCCATTTTAATGTCAAAACCATCCATTCTTCTTAATGAAGCTTGTCAAGCGTAATTTACCTTATAATAATTGGAAGGCATTTGAAATTGGGGGTCATTTGGCTAAAGTTGTGGTGGGTAGGGCTGGTTCAAGTAATTAGTGGGCCCTGGAAATCTGGACCACGTCACGGCAGTGGAGCAGGGAGAGGTAAGTATTTCAACTTTGCAAGTGCTGTGAACCTGAGCAAGCAGGGGGGGCCCACTCGTTGGCATTGGCACTGGCACAGGGCCCCTCAAAGTACAGCGGTGTGTTTGCACGGCGGGGGCGCCTCCCACCGGCAGCAACACTTTTGCGTACTATGAGAGGCCCTGTGCCAGTGACGTCGCCAACTAGTATTCCTCCCCCCACCTGATGAAGGAACCTGCACTTTCATCTGCACCTTCCTCTTTGTCCCCGTGTAAGGTGGTATGGTATGCGGGAAGAGCAACCTGACTTTCAGCAGGGTCACAATGTTGTTGTGTAGCGTGCAAGGGGAATGTTGCGTTATGGGTCAATGTACCAGCAGACTCATCTATCACTGGCTGGGCAATGGGCAGGATGAGGAGGAAACACAGATATAGGCCCAAAGAATAAAGTTGGCTAAATGCAGTTCAAAATTGGTAACACAGGAATAACCAGGGGGCATTGCAGTGGAGGACAACTGGAATGAGAGGCTGACACAGAGAGTAGGCCCAAATCAGTAAGTAGTCGAAATGCAGTTCAAAATTGGCAACCGTAGTAAACAGGCGGCACAGCTTTGTTCAGTGGAGGAGAACAGCAAGGAGTGGCAGACACCGATAGTAGGCCCCAACCCAACTAGTAGGCCAAATGCAGTCTAACATTAACAACTACTTAACGAGCGCCTGAAAACGGAATTTCAGGACAGGAAACCAGGAGAACAGCAAGGAGCGGCAGACACTGTTAGTAGGCCCCAAACCAACTAGTACGCCAAATGCCGTTGTTCCATTTAACCACAATTTAACGAGAGCCTGAAGATAGAAGCTCAGGAAAGGCAACCTGGAGAACACCTTGGAGTGGAACACACCATCTCTCTCCACCCCATACCCATTTTGTAGGCCTAATGCAGTGTAGTTTTCTACAACTACTAAACGAGAGTCGGAAGACCGAAGCAATGGCAAGGAAACCTTGGGAACACCTTGGAGTGTAACACACCATCTCTCTCCACCCGATACCCATTTTGTAGGCCTAATGCAGTGTAGTTTTCTACAACTACTAAACGAGAGTCGGAAGACCGAAGCAATGGCAAGGAAACCTGGGGAACACCTTGGAGTGTAACACACCATCTCTCTCCACCCCATACTCAATTTGTAGGCCTAATGCAGCCTACTTTCCGACAACTACTAAACGAGAGCATGAAGATCGAAGCTCAGGAAAGGCAACCTGGGGAACACCTTGGAGTGTAACACACCCTCTCTCTACACCACGGAAGGGCTGATTCTTAGGAAGGAAGGCTGTCGGAAAGAAGCAGGGCGCGTCCGAGGGTGATTATATTCTTATTAGGTATATACTCACCCTCGGACGCGCCCTGCTTCTTTATTTGTAATGAATGTTTATTTGCAATGTGGTTTTGACTTACTCTATTTTTTTGGTAAATAATGATTTTATTATTTTCATTGTTTTGCATCTTCTTGGCAATAATATAAAGAAGACGCGACAGGACAACACTCGGTGGATGCCATATCTGTGTTTTAAATTGAAAAAAACTTTCAGTTAACTACTTGCAGGAGAAAGTTATTGTAGCTGGTGGCCATTTTTAGTACTGTACCAGATTTTTGTTGTATGTGTTTGTTTTTAATGTTAAAATGTCTGCATTTGATATCTCTCCAGTATTTTCTTTTTTATAAGCAAAATACTTATTTTTATATTTTCTGATGTTGGTTCAAGGGGTACACGGGCAGCAGTAGACAGGTCAGTGGAGGCCTAGTGGAAGGAGGGACCGCAGACAGGCTTTGAAGGCCTAACCTAATAAATTGGGCTGGCTGTAGGCAATTTAAAATTGGTTCCAGGGGAACACGGGCAGCAGTGGCCTGGTCAGTGTAGTAGTAGTGGAAAGAACGGGCCGCAGACAGGCTTCGAAGGCCTAACATAACAAAAATTGGGATGTAGGCAATTTACAATTGGTTCCAGGGGAACACGGACAGCAGTAGACAGGTCAGTGGAGGCCTAGTGGAAGGAGGGACCGCAGACAGGCTTCGAAGCCCTAACATAATAAATTGGGCTGGCTGTAGGCAATTTAAAATTGGTTCCAGGGGAACACGGGCGGCAGTAGACAGGTCAGTGGAGGCCTAGTGGAAGGAGGGACCGCAGACAGGCTTCGAAGCCCTAACATAATAAATTGGGCTGGCTGTAGGCAATTTAAAATTGGTTCCAGGGGAACACGGGCAGCAGTAGACAGGTCAGTGGAGGCCTAGTGGAAGGAGGGACCGCAGACAGGCTTCGAAGCCCTAACATAATAAATTGGGCTGGCTGTAGGCAATTTAAAATTGGTTCCAGGGGAACACGGGCGGCAGTAGACAGGTCAGTGGAGGCCTAGTGGAAGGAGGGACCGCAGACAGGCTTCGAAGCCCTAACATAATAAATTGGGCTGGCTGTAGGCAATTTAAAATTGGTTCCAGGGGAACACGGGCGGCAGTAGACAGGTCAGTGGAGGCCTAGTGGAAGGAGGGACCGCAGACAGGCTTCGAAGCCCTAACATAATAAATTGGGCTGGCTGTAGGCAATTTAAAATTGGTTGCAGGGGAACACGGGCAGCAGTAGACAGGTCAGTGGAGGCCTAGTGGAAGGAGGGACCGCAGACAGGCTTCGAAGCCCTAACATAATAAATTGGGCTGGCTGTAGGCAATTTAAAATTGGTTCCAGGGGAACACGGGCAGCAGTAGACAGGTCAGTGGAGGCCTAGTGGAAGGAGGGACCGCAGACAGGCTTCGAAGCCCTAACATAATAAATTGGGCTGGCTGTAGGCAATTTAAAATTGGTTCCAGGGGAACACGGGCGGCAGTAGAAAGGTCAGTGGAGGCCTAGTGGAAGGAGGGACCGCAGACAGGCTTCGAAGCCCTAACATAATAAATTGGGCTGGCTGTAGGCAATTTAAAATTGGTTCCAGGGGAACACGGGCGGCAGTAGACAGGTCAGTGGAGGCCTAGTGGAAGGAGGGACCGCAGACATGCTTCGAAGGCCTAACATAATAAATTGGGCTGGCTGTAGGCAATTTAAAATTGGTTCCAGGGGAACACGGGCGGCAGTAGACAGGTCAGTGGAGGCCTAGTGGAAGGAGGGACCGCAGACAGGCTTCGAAGCCCTAACATAATAAATTGGGCTGGCTGTAGGCAATTTAAAATTGGTTCCAGGGGAACACGGGCGGCAGTAGACAGGTCAGTGGAGGCCTAGTGGAAGGAGGGACCGCAGACAGGCTTCGAAGCCCTAACATAATAAATTGGGCTGGCTGTAGGCAATTTAAAATTGGTTCCAGGGGAACACGGGCGGCAGTAGACAGGTCAGTGGAGGCCTAGTGGAAGGAGGGACCGCAGACAGGCTTCGAAGCCCTAACATAATAAATTGGGCTGGCTGTAGGCAATTTAAAATTGGTTCCAGGGGAACACGGGCGGCAGTAGACAGGTCAGTGGAGGCCTAGTGGAAGGAGGGACCGCAGACAGGCTTCGAAGCCCTAACATAATAAATTGGGCTGGCTGTAGGCAATTTAAAATTGGTTCCAGGGGAACACGGGCGGCAGTAGACAGGTCAGTGGAGTCCTAGTGGAAGGAGGGACCGCAGACAGGCTTCGAAGCCCTAACATAATAAATTGGGCTGGCTGTAGGCAATTTAAAATTGGTTCCAGGGGAACACGGGCAGCAGTAGACAGGTCAGTGGAGGCCTAGTGGAAGGAGGGACCGCAGACAGGCTTCGAAGCCCTAACATAATAAATTGGGCTGGCTGTAGGCAATTTAAAATTGGTTCCAGGGGAACACGGGCAGCAGTAGACAGGTCAGTGGAGGCCTAGTGGAAGGAGTGACCGCAGACAGGCTTCGAAGGCCTAACATAAGAAAAATGTCAATACAATGGTATTGACAGTGCCAGACATTGAAGGATGTCAGCGCATAGACTAAACATTGGTGGAGCTGTGAGAGAAAATTTTGCAAGTCGTAGAGCACTGTTTGACCTGGGGGGGGGACTGTCTTGTGGCCGGCGGTACATGCCCAGGGCCCTTCATATTACAACGGTGTGTCTGACGTTGGGTGCGCACCACCCCCGCCAGACACTTTATTGTACTATGAGGGACCTAGTGGCAGTGCCGTCGACCAAAAGCGGGCACACCCACCTCTTCAGACAAACAGTACTCTCACGGGTGCTGGCGCCAAGTGGCGATACCACGGCCCCGTGTGGGGACTTTGGCCATTTAGGGAGGTGTTAACATGTCGGATGCTGGACAATCAGGTGCAGAAAATTACGAGATTGGAAAAGTCGTTCAGAATAGTCCACAGGCAAGACCTTTACATAGGAAAGCTAGGTGTCAGCCGGGCAAGGTGGGGCAAAAGATTTCGAAATCCAGTTGTGGTTCATTTTAATGAAGGTTAGATCATCTACATTTTGGGTAGCCAGACGAGTCCTTTTTTCTGTTAGTATTGAACCTGCAGCACTGAATACTCTTTCTGATAGGACACTAGCTGCCGGGCAAGCAAGCTCCTGCAATGCATATTCTGCCAATTCTGGCCAGGTGTCTAATTTTGATGCCCAGTAATCAAATGGGAATGACGGTTGAGGGAGAACGTCGATAAGGGATGAAAAATAGTTAGTAACCATACTGGACAAATGTTGTCTCCTGTCACTTTGAATTGATGCTGCAGTACCTGTCCTGTCTGCGGTCATAGCAAAATCACTCCATAACCTGGTCAGAAAACCCCTCTGGCCAACGCCACTTCTGATTTCTGCCCCTCTAACTCCTCTGGTCTGCTGGCCCCTGCAGCTCGTGTTAGAACGATCACGGGCACTGTGTGCAGGGAATGCCAGAAGCAAACGGTCAATAAGAGTTGATTGTTTGGTTGCTAATATTAGTTCCAAGTTCTCATGTGGCATTATATTTTGCAATTTGCCTTTATAGCGAGGATCAAGGAGGCAGGCCAACCAGTAATCGTCATCGTTCATCATTTTTGTTATGCGTGTGTCCCTTTTGAGGATACGTAAGGCATAATCCGCCATGTGGCCCAAAGTTCCAGTTCTCAAATCTGTGGTTGTGCTTGGTTGAGGGGCATTTTCAGGCAAATCCACGTCACTTGTGTCCCTCCAAAAACCAGAACCCGGCCTTGCCACGCCAACAATTTCCACTGGCCCCGGAAAAGCTTCCTCATTAAAAATATAATCATCCCCATCATCCTCCTCGTCCTCCTCCTCCTGTTCGCCCGCTACCTCATCCTGTACACTGCCCTGGCCAGACAATGGCTGACTGTCATCAAGGCTTTCCTCTTCCTCAGCTGCAGACGCCTGATCCTTTATGTGCGTCAAACTTTGCATCAGCAGACGCATTAGGGGGATGCTCATGCTTATTATGGCGTTGTCTGCACTAACCAGCCGTGTGCATTCCTCAAAACACTGAAGGACTTGACACATGTCTTGAATCTTCGACCACTGCACACCTGACAACTCCATGTCTGCCATCCTACTGCCTGCCCGTGTATGTGTATCCTCCCACAAAAACATAACAGCCCGCCTCTGTTCACACAGTCTCTGAAGCATGTGCAGTGTTGAGTTCCACCTTGTTGCAACGTCTATGATTAGGCGATGCTGGGGAAGGTTCAAAGAACGCTGATAGGTCTGCATACGGCTGGAGTGTACGGTCGAACGGCGGATATGTGAGCAAAGTCCACGCATTTTGAGGAGCAGGTCGGATAACCCCGGATAACTTTTCAGGAAGCACTGCACCACCAGGTTTAAGGTGTGAGCCAGGCAAGGAATGTGTTTCAGTTGGGAAAGGGAGATGGCAGCCATGAAATTCCTTCCGTTATCACTCACTACCTTGCCTGACTCAAGATCTACAGTGCCCAGCCACGACTGCGTTTCTTTCTGCAAGAACTCGGACAGAACTTCAGCGGTGTGTCTGTTGTCGCCCAAACACTTCATAGCCAATACAGCCTGCTGACGTTTGCCAGTAGCTGCCCCATAATGGGAGACCTGGTGTGCAACAGTGGCAGCTGCGGATGGAGTGGTTGTGCGACTGCGGTCTGTGGACGAGGTCTCGCTTCTGCAGGAGGACGAGGAGGAGGGGGTGCGAACGGCTACAGCCAACTGTTTCCTAGACCGTGGGCTAGGCAGAACTGTCCCAAACTTGCTGTCCCCTGTGGACCCTGCATCCACCACATTTACCCAGTGTGCCGTGATGGACACGTAACGTCCCTGGCCATGCCTACTGGTCCATGCATCTGTTGTCAGGTGCACCTTTATGCTCACAGATTGCCTGAGTGCATGGACGATGCGCTCTTTAACATGCTGGTGGAGGGCTGGGATGGCTTTTCTGGAAAAAAAGTGTCGACTGGGTAGCTCGTAGCGTGGTACAGCGTAGTCCATCAGGGCTTTGAAAGCTTCGCTTTCAACTAACCGGTAGGGCATCATCTCTAACGAGATTAGTCTAGCTATGTGGGCGTTCAAACCCTGTGTACGCGGATGCGAGGCTAAGTACTTCCTTTTTCTAACCATAGTCTCATGTAGGGTGAGCTGGACTGGAGAGCTGGAGATCGTGGAACTAGCGGGGGTGCCGGTGGACATGGCAGACTGAGAGACGGTGGGAGATGGTATTGTTGCCGCCGGTGCCCTAGATGCAGTGTTTCCTACTACGAAACTGGTGATTCCCTGAACCTGACTGCTTTGGCCTGGCAAAGAAACCTGCACAGATACTGCAGGTGGTGCAGAAAATGGTGGCCATACACTGCCGGAAGGGATGTTGCGTTGATGACTAGCTTCATTGGCCGAGGGTGCTACAACCTTAAGGGACGTTTGGTAGTTAGTCCAAGCTTGCAAATGCATGGTGGTTAAATGTCTATGCATGCAACTTGTATTGAGACTTTTCAGATTCTGCCCTCTGCTTAAGGTAGTTGAACATTTTTGACAGATGACTTTGCGCTGATCAATTGGATGTTGTTTAAAAAAATGCCAGACTGCACTCTTTCTAGCATCGGATACCTTTTCAGGCATTGCAGACTGAGCTTTAACCGGATGGCCACGCTGTCCTCCAACAGGTTTTGACTTTGCCACGCGTTTTGGGCAAGATACGGGCCCGGCAGATGGAACCTGTTGCGATGTTGATGCCTGCTGCGGCCCCTCCTCCTCCGCTTCAGAACTGCTGCCGCCTGCACCCTGTTCCCCCAATGGCTTCCAATCGGGGTCAAGAACTGGGTCATCTATTACCTCTTCTTGTAGCTCGTGTGCAACTTCGTCTGTGTCACCGTGTCGGTCGGTGGTATAGCGTTCATGATGGGGCAACATAGTCTCATCAGGGTCTGATTCTTGATCAGCACCCTGCGAGGGCAATGTTGTGGTCTGAGTCAAAGGACCAGCATAGTATTCTGGCTGTGGCTGTGCATCAGTGCACTCCATGTCAGATTCAACTTGTAATGGGCATGGACTGTTAACTGCTTCACTTTCTAAGCCAGGGACGGTATGTGTAAAGAGCTCCATGGAGTAACCCGTTGTGTCGCCTGCTGTATTCTTCTCTGTTGTTGTTTTTGCTGAAGAGGACAAGGAAGCGACTTGTCCCTGACCGTGAACATCCACTAACGACGCGCTGCTTTTACTTTTACCAGTTTCACGAGAGGAGGCAAAAGAGCTAGAGGCTGAGTCAGCAAGATAAGCCAAAACTTGCTCTTGCTGCTCCGGCTTTAAAAGCGGTTTTCCTACTCCCAGAAAAGGGAGCGTTCGAGGCCTTGTGTAGCCAGACGACGAACCTGGCTCCACAGCTCCCGACTTAGGTGCAATATTTTTTTTCCCACGACCACCTGATGCTCCACCACTACCACTACCCTCATTACCAGCTGACAATGAACGCCCCCGGCCACGACCTCTTCCACCAGACTTCCTCATTGTTTTAAAAACGTTACCAAACTAACGGTATTTGTTGCTGTCACACAACTTACACGGTGAGCTATAACTTCAGCATGATTTAGCTACCCCTTTACAGGTGGGTGAGACCACAACGAAAATCAGGCACAATGTTACACACTCTGTTGTTGGTGGCAACAAATGAGAGAGATGCCGCACACGCAGGACTGTCACTGAAGCGCAAATGTAAATATTAATCTCCCACTGATTTGTTTTTTTTTTTTTTAAAGGGAGACTTTAGAAAAAAAAAAATAATAAAAAAAAATGATTTTTTAAGGAAGAATTTATAAACCAAATAAAATGAAATGATTGTTTCAGGGAGAATTTAGAAAACAAATAAAAAAAAAATAGGCTTTCTATGGCCCACTGAGTGAGAGAGGACGCACACAGGAGTCAGGAGTGGCACACAAGCCCAGAGGCCAATATTTATCTCCCACTGATTGATTTAGTGATTTTTTCAGGTAGATTTTGGAACCCAAATCAAGCAAAAAAATTAATAGGCTTTCTATGGCCCACAATTGGAGAGAGAGAGAGATGGCACACCCAGGAGTCAAGACTGGCACACAAGCAGAAAGGGCAATATTAATCTCCCACTGATTTGATTTTTTTTTTTTTTTTCAGGGAGACTTTAGAAAAAAAAAATACAAAAAAATGAATTTTTCAGGAAGAATTTAGAAACAAAATAGAATAAAATGATTGTTTCAGGGAGAAATTAGAAAACAAATAAAAAAAAAAATAGGCTTTGTAGGGCCCACTGAGTGAGAGAGGACGCACACAGGAGTCAGGAGTGGCACACAAGCCCAGAGGCCAATATTTATCTCCCACTGATTGATTTAGTGATTTTTTCAGGTAGATTTTGGAACCCAAATCAAGCAAAAAAATTAATAGGCTTTCTATGGCCCACAATTGGAGAGAGAGAGAGAGATGGCACACCCAGGAGTCAAGACTGGCACACAAGCAGAAAGGGCAATATTAATCTCCCACTGATTTGATTTTTTTTTTTTTTCAGGGAGACTTTAGAAAAAAAAAATACAAAAAAAATTATTTTTTCAGGAATAATTTAGAAACCAAATAAAATAAAATGATTTTTTCAGGGAGAATTTAGAAAACAAATAAAACAAAAAATAGGCTTTCTAGGGCCCACTGAGTGAGAGAGGACGCACACAGGAGTCAGGAGTGGCACACAAGCCCAGAGGCCAATATTTATCTCCCACTGATTGATTTAGTGATTTTTTCAGGTAGATTTTGGAACCCAAATCAAGCAAAAAAATTAATAGGCTTTCTATGGCCCACAATTGGAGAGAGAGAGATGGCACACCCAGGAGTCAAGACTGGCACACAAGCAGAAAGGGCAATATTAATCTCCCACTGATTTGATTTTTTTTTTTTTTCAGGGAGACTTTAGAAAAAAAAAAATACAAAAAAAATGATTTTTTCAGGTAGAATTTAGAACCCAAATCAACCAAAAAAATAAATAGGCTTTCTATGGCCCACTATTTGTGAGAGAGATGGCACGCTCCGGACTGGCACACAAGCCCAGAGGCCAATATTAATCTCCCACTTTTTTTTTTTTTCCAGGGAAAATTTATAAACCCAATAAAAAAAATAATAAATAGGCTTTCTATGGCCCACTATCTGAGAGAGAGAGATGGCACGCTTAGGACTGGCACACAAGCCCAAAGGCCAATATTAATCTCCCACTGATTGATTTATTGATTTTTTTCAGGTAGAATTTAGAACCCAAATCAAGCAAAAAAAAATAATAGGCTTTCTATGGCCCACTGAGTGAAAGATGGCACACACAGGAGTCAGGAGTGGCACACAAGCCCTGAGGCCAATATTTTTCTCCCACTGATTGATGTTGTGATTTTTTCAGGTAGATTTTGGAACCCAAATCAAGCAAAAAAATAAATAGGCTTTCTATGGCCCACTGAGTGAGAGATGGCACACACAGGAGTAAGGAGTGGCACACAAGCCCTGAGGCCAATATTTTTCTCCCACTGATTGATGTAGTGATTTTTTCAGGTAGATTTTAGAACCCAAATCAAGCAAAAAAATAAATAGGCTTTCTACGGCCCACTGAGTGAGAGAGGACGCACACAGGAGTCAGGAGTGGCACACAAGCCCAGAGGCCAATATTTATCTCCCACTGATTGATTTAGTGATTTTTTCAGGTAGATTTTGGAACCCAAATCAAGCAAAAAAATTAATAGGCTTTCTATGGCCCACAATTGGAGAGAGAGAGAGATGGCACACCCAGGAGTCAAGACTGGCACACAAGCAGAAAGGGCAATATTAATCTCCCACTGATTTGATTTTTTTTTTTTTTTTCAGGGAGACTTTAGAAAAAAAAAATACAAAAAAATGAATTTTTCAGGAAGAATTTAGAAACAAAATAGAATAAAATGATTGTTTCAGGGAGAAATTAGAAAACAAATAAAAAAAAAAATAGGCTTTGTAGGGCCCACTGAGTGAGAGAGGACGCACACAGGAGTCAGGAGTGGCACACAAGCCCAGAGGCCAATATTTATCTCCCACTGATTGATTTAGTGATTTTTTCAGGTAGATTTTGGAACCCAAATCAAGCAAAAAAATTAATAGGCTTTCTATGGCCCACAATTGGAGAGAGAGAGAGAGATGGCACACCCAGGAGTCAAGACTGGCACACAAGCAGAAAGGGCAATATTAATCTCCCACTGATTTGATTTTTTTTTTTTTTCAGGGAGACTTTAGAAAAAAAAAATACAAAAAAAATTATTTTTTCAGGAATAATTTAGAAACCAAATAAAATAAAATGATTTTTTCAGGGAGAATTTAGAAAACAAATAAAACAAAAAATAGGCTTTCTAGGGCCCACTGAGTGAGAGAGGACGCACACAGGAGTCAGGAGTGGCACACAAGCCCAGAGGCCAATATTTATCTCCCACTGATTGATTTAGTGATTTTTTCAGGTAGATTTTGGAACCCAAATCAAGCAAAAAAATTAATAGGCTTTCTATGGCCCACAATTGGAGAGAGAGAGATGGCACACCCAGGAGTCAAGACTGGCACACAAGCAGAAAGGGCAATATTAATCTCCCACTGATTTGATTTTTTTTTTTTTTCAGGGAGACTTTAGAAAAAAAAAAATACAAAAAAAATGATTTTTTCAGGTAGAATTTAGAACCCAAATCAACCAAAAAAATAAATAGGCTTTCTATGGCCCACTATTTGTGAGAGAGATGGCACGCTCCGGACTGGCACACAAGCCCAGAGGCCAATATTAATCTCCCACTTTTTTTTTTTTTCCAGGGAAAATTTATAAACCCAATAAAAAAAATAATAAATAGGCTTTCTATGGCCCACTATCTGAGAGAGAGAGATGGCACGCTTAGGACTGGCACACAAGCCCAAAGGCCAATATTAATCTCCCACTGATTGATTTATTGATTTTTTTCAGGTAGAATTTAGAACCCAAATCAAGCAAAAAAAAATAATAGGCTTTCTATGGCCCACTGAGTGAAAGATGGCACACACAGGAGTCAGGAGTGGCACACAAGCCCTGAGGCCAATATTTTTCTCCCACTGATTGATGTTGTGATTTTTTCAGGTAGATTTTGGAACCCAAATCAAGCAAAAAAATAAATAGGCTTTCTATGGCCCACTGAGTGAGAGATGGCACACACAGGAGTAAGGAGTGGCACACAAGCCCTGAGGCCAATATTTTTCTCCCACTGATTGATGTAGTGATTTTTTCAGGTAGATTTTAGAACCCAAATCAAGCAAAAAAATAAATAGGCTTTCTACGGCCCACTGAGTGAGAGATGACACAGACAGGGATGGCACTCTAGCAGAAATGCCAATCTTAATCTCCCACAAAAAAAAAAAAAAGGAACTGTCCTTCAATTACTATCTCCCTGCAGTAATCTCAGCCAGGTATGGCAGGCAGCAATAAGGAGTGGACTGATGCACAAATTAAATAAAAAGTGTGGACAAACAAACAAGATAGCTGTGCAGAAAGGAAGGAACAAGAGGGTTTGTGCTTTGAAAAAAGCAGTTGGTTTGCACAGCGGCGTACACACAGCAATGCAGCTATCAGGGAGCCTTCTAGGGCAGCCCAATGAGCTACAGCGCTGAGGAAAAAAAAAAAATGTAGCTTCCACTGTCCCTGCACACCGAAGGTGGTGTTGGGCTGTGGAAATCGCTACAGCACAAGCGGTTTGGTGGTTAATGGACCCTGCCTAACGCTATCCCTGCTTCTGACGAAGCGGCAGCAACCTCTCCCTAAGCTCAGAGCAGCAGCAGTAACATGGTGGTCGGCGGGAACGCCCCTTTATAGCCCCTGTGACGCCGCGGACAGCAAGCCAATCACTGCAATGCCCTTCTCTAAGATGGTGGGGACCAGGACCTATGTCATCACGCTGCCCACACTCTGCGTTTACCTTCATTGGCTGAGAAATGGCGCTTTTCGCGTCATTGAAACGCGACTTTGGCGCGAAAGTCGCGTACCGCATGGCCGACCCCCGCACAGGGGTCGGATCGGGTTTCATGAAACCCGACTTTGCCAAAAGTCGGCGACTTTTGAAAATGAACGACCCGTTTCACTCAACCCTACTCATCACACATCCAGATAAGTTCCTTAGGGGGTCTACTTTCCAAAATGGTTTCACTTGAGGGGGTTTCAATGTTTAGGCACATCAGTGGCTCTCCAAACGCAACATGGCGTCCCATCTCAATTCCTGTCAATTTTGCATTGAAAAGTCAAACAACGCTCCTTCCCTTCCGAGCTCTCCCATGCGCCCAAACAGTGGTTTACTGCCACATATGGGGTATCAGCATACTCAGGACAAATTGGACAACAACTTTTGAGGTCCAATTTCTTCTCTTACCCTTGGAAAAATAAAAAATTGGGGGCAAAAATGTAATTTTTGTGAAAAAATATGATTTTTTATTTTTACGGTTCTGCATTATAAACTTCTGTGAAGCACTTGGTGGGTCAAAGTGCTCACCACACCTCTAGATAAGTTTCTTAGGGGGTCTACTTTCCAAAATGGTGTCACTTGTGGGGGGTTTCAATGTTTAGGCACATCAGTGGCTCTCCAAACGCAACATAGCGTCCCATCTCAATTTCTGTCAATTTTGCATTGAAAAGTCAAACGGCGCTCCTTCCCTTCCGAGCTCTCCCATGCGCCCAAACAGTGGTTTACTGCCACATATGGGGTATCAGCGTACTCAGGACAAATTGGACAACAACTTTTGTGGTCTATTTTCTCCTGTTACCCTTGGTAAAATAAAACAAATTGGAGCTGAAGTAAATTTTTTGTGTAAAAAAGTTAAATGTTCATTTTTATTTAAACATTCCAAAAATTCCTATTAAACACCTGAACGGTTAATAAACTTCTTGAATGTGGTTTTGAGCACCTTGAGGGGTGCAGTTTTTAGAATGGTGTCAAACTTGGGTATTTTCTATCATATAGACTCCTCAAAATGACTTCAAATGAGATGTGGTCCCTAAAAAAAAATGGTGTTGTAAAAATGAGAAATTGCTGGTCAACTTTTAACCCTTATAACTCCCTAACAAAAAAAAAATTTGGTTCCAAAATTATGCTGATGTAAAGGAGACATGTGAGAAATGTTACTTATTAAGTATTTTGTGTGACATATCTCTGTGATTTAATTGCATAAAAATTCAAAGTTTGAAAATTGCGAAATTTTCAAAATTTTCGCCAAATTTCCGTTTTTTTCAAAATTAAACGCAGGTACTATCAAAGAAATTTTACCACTATCATGAAGTACAATATGTCTCGAGAAAACAATGTCAGAATCACCAGGATCCGTTGAAGCATTCCAGAGTTATAACCTCATAAAGGGACAGTGGTCAGAATTGAAAAAATTGGCCTGGTCATTGACGTGCAAACCACCCTTGGGGGTAAAGGGGTTAAAAACCAAAATAAAAAAAACAGACACTAGGCTTTCTGTGGCCCACAATTTGAGAGAGATGGCACATACGACTGGCACAGAAGCACAAATGCCAATATTAATCTCCCACTATTTCTTTTTTTTCAGGGAGAATTTAAACCCCCCCCCCCAAAAAAAAAAAAACCAGACACTAGGCTTTCTGTGGCCAACAATTTGAGAGAGATGGAACACACGGCTGGCACTTAAGCACAAATGCCAATATTAATCTCCAACTATTTTTTTTTTTCAGGGAGAATTTAAAAACCAAAATAAAAAAAACAGACACTAGGCTTTCTGTGGCCAACAATTTGAGAGAGATGGAACACACGACTGGCACTCAAGCACAAATGCCAATATTAATCTCCAACTATTTTTTTTTTTTCAGGGAGAATTTAAAAACCAAAATTTAAAAAAAAAACAGACACTAGGCTTTCTGTGGCCCACAATTTGAGAGAGATGGCACACACGACTGGCACTCAAGCACAAATGCCAATATTAATCTCCCACTATTTTTTTTTTTTTCAGGGAGAATTTAAAAACCAAAATAAAAAAAAAACCAGACACTAGGCTTTCTGTGGCCCCAGGGCCGCCATCAGGGCATTACAGCCGTGACTGGCGTAAGGGGCCCGGTGAGCAGAGGGGGCCCGCATCGGGCCCCCTCTTACCTGCTCACCGGGCCCCTACCGGCAGCCGCAGGCTGAACCGGGCACTTAGCGGCGGCCGGCGCTGCAGCTGTACGCTATTGACATGCGGGCCCGCGCCCGCACGTCAATAGTTAACAGCCGCCAGCCGCAGCGTGCAGGTCGCCGGCGTCTGACGTCATTGTCAGTCGCCGGCGAGTGCACAGTGCAGCTGCGTGGAGAGATCAGGAGCGCGGCAGGTAAGTAGAACTTTTTTTTTTTCTATTAAGAGCGGAGAGCGGAGAGCGGAGAGCGGCGATCGGGGGGGGGAGGTTTGGGCAGAAGGCTGGACACAGAGGGGGCAGAAGGCAGCTGGACACAGAGGGGGTTAGAAGGCAGCTGGACACAGGGGGGCAGAAGGCAGCTGGACACAGGGGGGCAGAAGGCAGCTGGACACAGAGGGGGCAGAAGGCAGCTGGACACAGGGGGGCAGAAGGCAGCTGGACACAGAGGGGGCAGAAGGCAGCTGGACACAGGGGGGCAGTGCAGCTGGACACAGGGGGGCAGAAGGCAGCTGGACACAGAGGGGGCAGAAGGCAGCTGGACACAGGGGGGCAGTGCAGCTGGACACAGGGGGGCAGAAGGCAGCTGGACACAGAGGGGGCAGAAGGCAGCTGGACACAGGGGGGCAGAAGGCAGCTGGACACAGGGGGGCAGAAGGCAGCTGGACACAGAGGGGGCAGAAGGCAGCTGGACACAGGGGGCAGAAGGCAGCTGGACACAGAGGGGGCAGAAGGCAGCTGGACACGGGGGGCAGAAGGCTGGACACAGGGGGGCAGTAAAGCTGGACACAGGGGGGGCAGAAGGCTGGACACAGAGGGGGCAGTAAAGCTGGACACGGGGCAGTAAAGCTGGACACGGGGCAGTAAATCTGGACACAGAGGGGGCAGTAAATCTGGACACAGAGGGGGCAGTAAATCTGGACACAGAGGGGGCAGTAAATCTGGACACAGAGGGGGCAGTAAATCTGGACACAGAGGGGGCAGTAAATCTGGACACAGAGGGGGCAGTAAATCTGGACACGGGGGGGGGGGGGCAGAAAGCTGGACGGGGGGGCAGTAAAGCTGGACACGGGGGGGGGCAGAAAGCTGGACACGGGGGGGGCAGAAAGCTGGACACGGGGGGGGGGCAGAAAGCTGGACAGGGGGGCGGGGCAGAAAGCTGGACACATGGGGGGCAGAAAGCTGGACACATGGGGGGCAGAAAGCTGGACACGGGGCAGAGTGCTGGACAGAGATGGGGCAGAGTGCTGGACAGAGATGGGGCAGAGTGCTGGACAGAGATGGGGCAGAGTGCTGGACAGAGATGGGGCAGAGTGCTGGACAGAGATGGGGCAGAGTGCTGGGCAGAGTGCTGGACAGAGATGGGGCAGAGTGCTGGACAGAGATGGGGCAGAGTGCTGGGCAGAGTGCTGGACAGAGATGGGGCAGAGTGCTGGACAGAGATGGGGCAGAGTGCTGGACAGAGATGGGGCAGAGTGCTGGACAGAGATGGGGCAGAGTGCTGGACAGAGATGGGGCAGAGTGCTGGACAGAGATGGGGCAGAGTGCTGGACAGAGATGGTGCAGGATTGGAAACAGATGGGGCAGGATGGATACGATGGAGACAGATGGGGCAGGATGGGGAGATCATATGGGGTAGAATGGATACTCATGAGGGCAGGATGAGAGAACATATGGCTGGAGCCTGAAATGAGACACACGGTGGCCAGGATGGCGAATATTACCATAGGGGCTAATTAAGGGATATTATTATTGCAGTGATGTATTTATTTTATTTTTTGAGTATACTGTTTTAAATGGGGGGGCGGTCCTGTTACTGTGTAGAGTGATACTATGTTGCCTTCTTCATGTGGTGTAATGTAGAAGTTGGGAAAATTACGTAATGTGTTCTACAAGCGGAACTCGAGATAACTGTTTTATTTCCTGCAGAGACGAGTCCTGGCTGGATAAAGTGATGGCGGTCTGTGCTGGATGAAAGATGAAGGACTTCACCTAGAGACGTCACTGGTGAGTCAGTGTTACCTATACACTTACACTATACACTGTATACTATATACAGAGGTCCTGTGTACAATGTCACCAGTGATCACTGTATTATCTATACATTATATACAGAGCTCCTGTGTGTAATGTCACCAGTGATCACTGTATTACCTGTACACAGACACTGCTTACTAATTACAGATCTCCTGTGCATAATGGCACTGATGGTGATAGTATTGTGGGTTTTTTTTGTATTACTGATCAGTATTGTAGTATTCAGTCATTGTTGGTAATATGTGGTCTGGTCATGATGTGGAGGTAATATGTGGTCTGGTCATGGTGTAGCGGTATTTGTTCCTTGTATTTTATATTATTCGATCACTGTGGTGGTAATATGTCATCTGGTCATAGTGCTGTGGTATTTGTTCCTTGTATGTAGTATTATAGGTCATTTTAAAAATTGAAAAATAAATAAAAATATACCTAAATTGTATTGCATATTTTAACAAATATTTAGTAGGTTACAGTAGAGTAGGGCCCGGCCAAAAGTGTCTACCTTGTTGTGGTGGCGGCTTAAAAAATCTTTTGGCCAAAACAAAAGCTGCCGGCTATATGTGTGATCTGGTGATGGGAACTGTTAATGTGTGATAGGTGAGAAGTGGAGATTTTCCAAGAGAGAGTGGTGGGACTGTGGACAGTTCGTGGGGTGGAGCCTGGAGGCGGGGCTGGGGTGGAGCCTGGGCGGAGTTTCAAGGGGGCCCCGAAAATTTTGCCAGTATGGGGCCCCGAAATTTCTAGTGGCAGCCCTGTGTGGCCCACAATTTTAGAGAGATGCCACACACGCAGGACTGTCACTCAAGCACAAACGCCAATCTTAATCTCCCACTTTTTTTTTGTTTCTGGGAGAATTGTCAAGAAATCAGGCCCAGTATTACACACTAGGCTTTCTGTGCCCCAACATTGGAGAGAGATAGCACACACAGGACTGGCACTCTAGCAGAAATGCCAATCTTAATCTCCCACTACTTTTTTTTGTTAGGGAGAATTGCCAAGAAATCAGGGCCAGTATTACACACTAGGCTTTCTGTGCCCCAAAATTGGAGAGAGATGGCACACACAGGACTGGCACTCTAGCAGAAATGCCAATCTTAATCTCCCACTACTTCTTTTTGTTAGGGAGAATTGCCAAGAAATCAGGCCCAGTATTACACACTAGGCTTTCTGTGCCCCAAAATTGGAGAGAGATGGCACACACAGGACTGGCACTCTAGCAGAAATGCCAATCTTAATCTCCCACTATTTTTTTTAGGGAGAATTAAAAAAAAAAAAAAAAAAGGATTATAGACACTAGGCTTTCTGTGCCCCACAATTGGAGAGAGATGGCACACACGACTGGCACTCAAGCACAAATGCCAAGATTAATCTCCCACTATTTATTTTTTTTCAGGGAGAATTAAAAAAACAAAACAGGAACTGTTCTACAATTACTATCTCCCTGCAGTAATCTCGGCAAGGTATGGCAGGCAGGAATAACAAGGAGTGGACTGCTGCACAAATTAAATCAAAAGTGTGGACAAACAAACAAGATAGCTCTGCAGAAAGGAAGGAACAACAGGATTTGTGCTTTGAAAAAAGCAGTTGGTTTGCACAGCGGCGTACACACAGCAATGCAGCTATCAGGGATCCTTCTGGGGCAGCCCAATGAGCTACAGCGCTGAGGAAAAAAAATGTAGCTTCCACTGTCCTTGCAAACAAAAGGTGGTGTTAAACAGTGGAAATTGCTACAGCACAAGCGGTTTGGGGGTTAATGGACACTGCCTAACGCTATCCCTGCTTCTGGCGAAGCGGCAGCAACCTCTCCCTATGCTCAGATCAGAAGCAGTAACATGGCGGTCGGAGGGAACGCCCCTTTATAGCCCCTGTGACGCCGCAGACAGCAAGCCAATCACTGCAATGCCCTTCTGTAAGATGGTGGGGACCAGGACCTATGTCATCACGCTGCCCACACTCTGCGTCCACCTTCATTGGCTGAGAAATGGCACTTTTCGCGTCATTGAAACGCGACTTTGGCGCGAAAGTCGCGCACCGCATGGCTGACCCCACACAGGGATCGGGTCGGGTTTCATGAAACCCGACTGTGCCAAAAGTCGGCGACTTTTGAAAATGAACGATCCGTTTCGCTCAACCCTAGCTGGAACTGCAGGTTTCTGTTCCTTAATCTATATCAGGGTAGTTGAAGTCCCCCACAATAATGACTTCTCCTTGAGTTGCAGCTTCATCTATTTGCTTTACGAGGATATTCTCCGTTGCTTCCATTATTTTTGGAGATTTATAACAAACCCCAATCAGTAATTTATTATTTTTTCCCCCTCCCATTATCTCCACCCACAGGGACTCATTAGATTCACATATATTATCACGCCGGATGGGTTTTAAGCACGATTTTACATATAGACACACTCCTCCCCCTCGCCTATCCATTCGGTCATTTCTGAACAGACTATAACCCTGCAAGTTAACAGCCCAGTCATGGCTCTCATCCAGCCATGTTTCAGATATCCCCACCATGTCATAATTATGCTCCAACAGCATTAGTTCTAATTCGTCCATTTTGTTGGCGAGGCTTTTGGCATTAGTATACATACACTTTATGTATCTCTCTGCACCTCTATTCTTTCTTAAATTATTAATTGTTCTAACCCCACCCCCCCATGCCACCGCCACCCCCAACTTCCTTATTTGTGCCCAGGTCTCTATCTGCACTATCTTTCCCTCCTATAAAATGAATACCCTCCCCCCCAATCCCTAGTTTAAACACTCCTCCAACCTCCTAGCCATTTTCTCCCCCAACACAGCTGCACCCTCCCCATCGAGGTGCAGCCTGTCCCTAGCATAGAGCCTGTAGCCAACTGAGAAGTCAGCCCAGTTCTGCAGGAACCCAAACCCCTCCTTCCTACACCAATTCTTGAGCCACTTATTAACCTCTCTAATCTCCCGTTGCCTCTCTTGCGTGACACGTGGTACAGGCAGTATTTCGGAAAATATCACGTTGGAGGTCCTTGCTTTCAGCTTGCAGCCTAATTCCCTGAAATCATCTTTAAGGACATTCCACCTACCTCTAACTTTGTCATTTGTGCCAATGTGCACCATGACCGCTGGGTCCTCATCAGCCCCTCCCAGTAATCTGTCCACCTGATCAGCGATGTGTCAGACTTGAGCGCCAGGTAGGCAGCACACCGTTCGATGATCCCTGTCTTTGTGACAGATTGCCCTATCTGTTCCCCTAATAATTGAGTCCCCCACTACCGGCACCTGTCTGACCTGCCCTGCTCTCCTATTTCCCTCCTTACTGTAGCAGTCACTTCTCTGGCTTTCAGAGAACATGCCTGGCTGCGGCAGTGCTACCTCTGTACTGGCACCCCCCTCATCTGCCTACTTAGCAAACTTATTGGGGTGTGCCAGATCAGGACTAGCCTCCCTGGCACTTTTCCCTCTACCTCGCCTTCTAACTCACCCATCTTGCTACTCCACTGTCCTGCAGCTCCATCCTACCATCCCCCCTTCATCTATCTCATTGAGCATCTGCTTAGTGAGCATAAGACTCCTTTCCATATTGTCTATGGATCTCAGTGTTGCCAGCTGCACATTTAGATCCAGAATCTGGGTTTCCAAATGAACAACGTGCTCACATCTCGCACAGCAGTATGCACCCTCGACCGGCTGATCAATGTCTGCATACATGTGGCAAGATGTGGTATGCAGTGAATATCCCCAGCTCTCCCTGGATCCTGAATGCTTTGTATTTTGCAATGATTTTCTGTGTGTCAGCTAGCACCCTTAATGGTATGCAGTGACTATCCCCAGCTCTCCCTGGATCCTGAATGTTCTTTATTTTGCAATGATTTTCTGTGTGTCAGCTAGCACCCTGAATGGTATGCAGTGACTATCCCCAGCTCTCCCTGGATCCTGAATGTTCTGTATTTTGCAATGATTTTCTGTGTATCAGCTAGCACCCTGAATGGTAATTTCATGTCATTCAACTCCTGTGCTAGAATTCATCATCAGTTACATGGTTTTCAGTACTCACTGTTGTAGCTCCAGGGGGGGGGGGTCTCTGTAGATGCTTATCACAGAAGAGGTGTTAGTATAGAAATGTCATTAGGACTGCATCTTTGATCATCTATCCACACCAGGATTTGTTGAGCAGCTGTCCCTAATTTATAACTAACCAGCTCCCATAATCCCGCTGTTCTCTCACTGCACTGGGGGCCTATAAATTTAGATTCATTCTTAGGGGTGCACACATGGGTGGGGTCGCACGCATTCAGCAAAGCATCGCAGTAGCTAAGCATCAAGTTATTGCAGTTATTCCATATCAGTTAGTCAGGGGAGGAGTCAGGTAACCCACACTCTGCTCTCCCTTCTATCCATGTGCTTTACTCTTATCCTCCTATGTTCCCTTGCAATCCACATCCACAGCCCCATCCCCCCTCCATCACAACTCATATACATCAGCCTCTCTATACTTCCCTCTCCCATGTACAGCTCCCATGCACTTCTCACCTTCCTGAAAAACCTCAGTCCATCTTGCCAAAACACACTGCACAAAAAAACTTCTTACAATTCAAAAAACTTCTTGCTTTTTATCTTCCTACTCCTACTGATTTCAGGAGACATCTCCCCCAACCCTGATCCACCATCCCACAACCTCAACTGCTACCCTACCTCACATCAAAACCATTCTATCCTTATTAATATTATTTGCACTCCCTCATCTCCTTCTTTTAATTGTGCCCTTTGGAATCTATATGTAACAAGCTTCCTTTCCTGCACAACTACTTTCTGAACAACTGTCTAAATCTATTGGCCCTCACTGAAACCTGGATCCAGGATTCTGACACTGTCTCCCCTGCTGCCATTTCCCATGGTGGCCTACAATTCTCCCATTCCCCGAGACCCACAAACAGACCAGGTGGTGGAGTTGGCATACTCCTCTCCCCACAATGCACCTTCCAGGTCATCCCACCAACTCTATCACTCTCATTCCCTTCTTTTGAGATCTACACCATCAGGCTCTGTCGTCCCCTCTCCCTCAGAGTAGCGGTCATACACCGGCCCCCAGGCTCACCCACCCACTTCCTGGACCATTTCTCTGCCTGGCTGCCGCACTTCTTGTCCTCAGAACTCCCAACCCTTATCCTGGGAGACTTCAACATCCCCTTTAACAACCCCAGTTCTACATCTGCATCCCAGCTTCTATCACTAAACACTTTGCTCGACCTCTCACAGCTCTCAACCTCTGAGACACACAAGGACGGTGACACCCTTGACCTCGTCTTTGTCCGGCTGTGTTCAATCTCCTACCTAAATAACTCACGGCTTTCCCTCTCTGACCAGAACATTCTCTCCTTCATGCTCACAAATCCTTGCTCACCCCAGCACCCTCCTACCTACCATTCAGTCAGAAATCTACAAGCCATTAACCCTCATACACTTTCAGATTCCTTACACTCATCACTGTCCCCAATCTCTTCTTTTTCCTGTCCTCATCTGGCGGTACATCACTACAATGACACTCTTAGAAGCACCCTAGAACCTCCAAACACAGAGTTAATCAGCCGTGGCTCACATCACAAACCCGATTTCTCCAGCGAGGCTCTAGGAGTGCAGAACACTTGTGGAGGAAAAGTCACACACCGGAAGACTTCATACACTTCAAATTTATGTTAAAAACCTATAACTTTGCCCTTCACATCGCCAAACAGACATATTTCACCACTCTGAGCTCCTCACTATCCAACAACCCCAAAAAACTTTTTGACACCTTTTACTCCCTCCTCAGGCCAAACGCTCAAGCCCCTATCACAGACATTTGTGCTGATGACCTGGCCTCCCACTTTATAGAGAAAATAGACAATATACATCAGGAAATCCGCTCCCAGGCACCAAGTTCAGTGACTCCCATTCCTCCCTGCATCTCCCCTGGCTCACTCTCCACATTTGATCCCATCACAGAAAAAGAAGTCTCCAGGCTCCTCTATTCTTCTCGTCTGACTAAATGCTCTACCGACCCCATTCCCTCTCATCTCCTCCAGTCTCTCTCTCCAGTCGTCACTACTCACCTAACTACAATGTTTAATCTCTCACTCTCCTCAGGCATTTTCCCGTCCTCCTTCAAACACTCTATCATTACTCCGTTACTAAAGAAACCCACCCTCGACCCATCCTGCACAAACAACTACAGACCAGTCTCCAATCTCCCCTTCATCTCTAAACTCTTGGAGTGCCTAGTCTACTCCCGCCTTACTCGTAACCTCTCCATTCACTCCCTCCTACACCCTTCACAGTCCGGCTTCCTCCCCATACACACGACAGAGACTGCACTCAACAAAGTGACCAACGACCTTCTGACAGCAAAATGCAACGGTGACCACTCTCTGTTCATTCTTCTCGATCTTTCTGCAGCTTTCGACACTGTTGACCACCCTTTCTTACTTTCTAGGCTCCAGTCACTTGGCATTAAGGACACTGCTCTCTCCTGGTTCTCCTCCTATATTTCTGACCGCTCCTTCAGTGTTCTGTTCTCTGGCTCCACTTCATCTCCTCTTACTCTCACTGTCGGGGTACCCCAGGGCTCAGTCCTTGGCCCCCTTCTCTTCTCCCTCTACACGGCCCCAATTGGACAGACCATCAGCAGATTTGGCTTTCAATACCATCTTTATGCTGACGACACACATTATATACTTCATCCCCAGGCCTTGCTCCTGCTGTACTACAGAACGCCAGTGACTGTCTGTCTGCAGTCTCCAACATCATGTCCGCTTTCTATCTGAAACTCAACCTCTCCAAAACTGAACTTGTTCTGCTCCCACCATCTACTAACCTCCCTAAACCTGACGTTTTCCTCTCTGTGGGTGGCACCATAATAATACCCCGGCAGCAGGTGCACTGTCTGAGTGTTATGTTTGACTCTGATCTCTCCTTCACATCCCATATACAATCTCTTGCCCACTCATGCCGCTTACACCTAAAGAACATCTCTAGAATCTGCCCTTTTCTCACTATAGAAACAACAAAAACCATCACTGTCGCCCTGATCCACTCCCACCTGGACTACTGCAACGCTCTATTAATTGGCCTCCTCCTCACTCGACTTTCCCCTCTCCAGTCTATCCTTAATGCAGCAGCCAGGGTTGTCTATCTAGCTAATCGTTACACAAACGCATCCGCTCTTTGCCAGTCGTTACACTGGCTGCACATTCTTTACAAGATACAATTCAAAGTACTTGTTCTCACCCACAAAGCCCTTCACAGAGCAGCACCCCCTTACATTTCCTCCCTCATTTCGGTCTATCGACCTAACCGACCTCTGCGCTCTGCAAATGACTTTCGACTAACCTCTGCACTAATCCGTACCTCCCACTCCCGACTACAAGACTTCTCCCATGCTGCGCCAATCCTCTGGAATGCTCTACTCCAAGAAATTAGGACCATCCACAATTTGCATAGTTTTAGGCGCTCCCTCAAAACACATTTGTTCAGAGCGGCCTATCATGTTCCCTAATCAGTTATTTTGTTTGTGTGTACCCCATTCACTACTTCCATCTATCCCCCACTCCCTGAAGATGGCTGGACCATCATTGTAAATACTAGGGTTGAGCGAAACGGGTCGTTCATTTTCAAAAGTCGCCGACTTTTGGCAAAGTCGGGTTTCATGAAACCCGATCCGACCCCTGTGCGGGGTCGGCCATGCGGTACGCGACTTTCGCGCCAAAGTCGCGTTTCAATGACGCGAAAAGCGCCATTTCTCAGCCAATGAAGGTAAACGCAGAGTGTGGGCAGCGTGATGACATAGGTCCTGGTCCCCACCATCTTAGAGAAGGGCATTGCAGTGATTGGCTTGCTGTCTGCGGCGTCACAGGGGCTATAAAGGGGCGTTCCCGCCGACCGCCATGTTACTGCTGCTGATCTGAGCTTAGGGAGAGGTTGCTGCCGCTTCGTCAGAAGCAGGGATAGCGTTAGGCAGGGTCCATTCACCACCAAACCGCTTGTGCTGTAGCGATTTCCACTGCCCAACACCACCTTCGGTGTGCAGGGACAGTGGAAGCTACATTTTTTTTTTTTTCCCCTCAGCGCTGTAGCTCATTGGGCTGCCCTAGAAGGCTCCCTGATAGCTGCATTGCTGTGTGTACGCCGCTGTGCAAACCAACTGCTTTTTTCAAAGCTTTTTGTTTACAGTAGAAAAAAACCCCCCTTAAAAAGTTAGATACTTTATTAGATAACAATAATACGAGAAAAAAAAAAAGTAAAAACTTCAAAAAACCCCTATATAAACCGTCAGTCCTAAAAGGAAGAGGAATATAATCCCCTACAATGAACCCTGGTACATACTAATGGAATGCCTTATATACCAAAGAATGCAAATATACACGTGATTTAAACTACCAAATAGCAACTATAAGGGTGTTATGATATAAGTGTGAATATCCCTCACAGCTACAAAAAATAAACCTAAAAACTGATACTACCTAGATGCGGAGGTTGGCACCCTAAAAGAAATAACGAGAATGGCGCCCCCGCTCGTACGACGACTATCCCTGGTCTCCTGCCTACTCCCTATAAGGGATAGGTAGAGAAACAGAAGGCCAGATGGCTGGGAATAACTTGAGAATATATGTGATACCAAGAATACAGCAACTCAGGCCCTCCCCTCAAATGTGATGTGAGACCAAAGGATAGAAATACAAACTATAGCATCACTATATATAATATCAGGTAGAAGCTATAAGACATACAAAAATAAACAAATCAGTACCATTGTTGGTTAATATAAGATACCAAACCAACACAACTAAGGACTAACTAATGATGAACAAAACATACACACCACAAAGATATATAACACAGCACAACCGCATGCATCTTGAAAAACAATAAATAAATACATTCAGCAGTGTGGACAATGCAATGAATACATTGTATGGTCAAAATGATAATGATATACTTATCAATTGCATTAAATCATCCACAGCTGATAATGAATCCAGATGCCGCAGCTAAACCATGATGACCGGGCGATAGGCAGCCCTATCTTTGTAACCTGCCATGTCGTCATCTTGTCTCTCCTGATGAACCCAGATTAGTGGGGGAAACGCGTCGAGAGGTTGTCTGGAGGTGTTATTCGCCCGGTCATCATGGTTTAGCTGCGGCATCTGGATTCATTATCAGCTGTGGATGATTTAATGCAATTGATAAGTATATCATTATCATTTTGACCATACAATGTATTCATTGCATTGTCCACACTGCTGAATGTATTTATTTATTGTTTTTCAAGATGCATGCGGTTGTGCTGTGTTATATATCTTTGTGGTGTGTATGTTTTGTTCATCATTAGTTAGTCCTTAGTTGTGTTGGTTTGGTATCTTATATTAACCAACAATGGTACTGATTTGTTTATTTTTGTATGTCTTATAGCTTCTACCTGATATTATATATAGTGATGCTATAGTTTGTATTTCTATCCTTTGGTCTCACATCACATTTGAGGGGAGGGCCTGAGTTGCTGTATTCTTGGTATCACATATATTCTCAAGTTATTCCCAGCCATCTGGCCTTCTGTTTCTCTACCTATCCCTTATAGGGAGTAGGCAGGAGACCAGGGATAGTCGTCGTACGAGCGGGGGCGCCATTCTCGTTATTTCTTTTAGGGTGCCAACCTCCGCATCTAGGTAGTATCAGTTTTTAGGTTTATTTTTTGTAGCTGTGAGGGATATTCACACTTATATCATAACACCCTTATAGTTGCTATTTGGTAGTTTAAATCACGTGTATATTTGCATTCTTTGGTATATAAGGCATTCCATTAGTATGTACCAGGGTTCATTGTAGGGGATTATATTCCTCTTCCTTTTAGGACTGACGGTTTATATAGGGGTTTTTTGAAGTTTTTACTTTTTTTTTTTTTTTCTCGTATTATTGTTATCTAATAAAGTATCTAACTTTTTAAGGGGGGTTTTTTTCTACTGTAAACAATATTATTTTCCCTTAGTATATTTAGTAGTGTAGTGAGTCACTGCTTTTTTCAAAGCACAAATCCTCTTGTTCCTTCCTTTCTGCACAGCTATCTTTTTTGTTTGTCCACACTTTTTATTTAATTTGTGCATCAGTCCACTCCTTATTGCTGCCTGCCATACCTGGCTGAGATTACTGCAGGGAGATAGTAATTGTTGGACACTAGGGTTGAGCGACCTTGACCTTTTTAGAGTCGAGCCGTGTTTCGCGAAACCCGACTATCTTAGAAGTCGAGTCGAGTGGAATCGGCCGATTATCGCGAAAAGTCGGGTATCGCCCGAAACACGAAACCCAATGCAAATCAATGGGGGAGCATAGTCGGCAGTGAGTGGAGGCCAGGAAAACACCTACACTGCCCATTTTAATGGCAAAAACATCCATTCTTGTTAAAGAAGCTTGTCAATCGTAATTTACCTTATAATAATTGGAAGGCATTTGAAATTGGGGGTCATTTGGCTAAAGTTGTGGGGGGTAGGGCTGGTTCAAGTAATTAGTGGGCCCAGTAAATCTGGACCACGTCACGGCAGTGGAGCAGGGAGAGGTAAGTATTTCAACTTTGCAAGTGCTGTGATCCTGAGCAAGCAGGGGGGCCCACTCGTTGGCATTGGCACTGGCACAGGGCCCCTCAAAGTACAGCGGTGTGTTTGCACGGCGGGGGCGCCTCCCACCGGCAGCAACACTTTTGCGTACTATGAGAGGCACTGTGCCAATGACGTCGCCAACTAGTATTCCTCCCCCCACCTGATGAAGGAACCTGCACTTTCATCTGCACCTTCCTCTTTGTCCCCGTGTAAGGTGGTATGGTATGCGGGAAGAGGAACCTGACTTTCAGCAGGGTCACAATGTTGTTGTGTAGCGTGCAAGGGGAATGTTGCGTTATGGGTCAATGTACCAGCAGACTCATCTATCACTGGCTGGGCAATGGGCAGGATGAGGAGGAAACACAGATATAGGCCCAAAGAATAAAGTTGGCTAAATGCAGTTCAAAATTGGTAACACAGGAATAACCAGGGGGCATTGCAGTGGAGGACAACTGGAATGAGAGGCTGACACAGAGAGTAGGCCCAAATCAGTAAGTAGTCGAAATGCAGTTCAAAATTGGCAACCGTAGTAAACAGGCGGCACAGCTTTGTTCAGTGGAGGAGAACAGCAAGGAGTGGCAGACACCGATAGTAGGCCCCAACCCAACTAGTAGGCCAAATGCAGTCTAACATTAACAACTACTTAACGAGCGCCTGAAAACGGAATTTCAGGACAGGAAACCAGGAGAACAGCAAGGAGCGGCAGACACTGTTAGTAGGCTCCCACCGGCAGCAACACTTTTGCGTACTATGAGAGGCACTGTGCCAATGACGTCGCCAACTAGTATTCCTCCCCCCACCTGATGAAGGAACCTGCACTTTCATCTGCACCTTCCTCTTTGTCCCCGTGTAAGGTGGTATGGTATGCGGGAAGAGCAACCTGACTTTCAGCAGGGTCACAATGTTGTTGTGTAGCGTGCACGGGGAATTTTGCGTTATGGGTCAATGTACCAGCAGACTCATCTATCACTGGCTGGGCAATGGGCAGGATGAGGAGGAAACACAGATATAGGCCCAAAGAATAAAGTGGGCTAAATGCAGTTCAAAATTGGTAACACAGGACTAACCAGGGGGCATTGCAGTGGAGGACAACTGGAATGAGAGGCTGACACAGAGAGTAGGCCCAAATCAGTAAGTAGTCGACATGCAGTTCAAAATTGGCAACCATAGTAAACAGGCGGCCCAGCTTTGTTCAGTTGAGGAGAACAGCAAGGAGTGGCAGACACCGATAGTAGGCCCCAACCCAACTAGTAGGCCAAATGCAGTCTAACATTAACAACTACTTAGCGAGAGCCTGAAAATGGAATTTCAGGACAGGAAACCAGGAGAACAGCAAGGAGTGGCAGACACCGATAGTAGGCCCCAAACCAACTAGTACGCCAAATGCAGTTGTTCCATTTAACCACAATTTAATGAGAGCCTGAAGATAGAAGTTCAGGAAAGGCAACCTGGAGAACACCTTGGAGTGTAACACACCATCTCTCTACACCCCATACCCAATTTGTAGGCCTAATGCAGTGTAGTTTCCAAGAACTACTAAACGAGAGCCGGAAGATCGAAGCTCAGGAAAGGCAACCTGGAGAACACCTTGGAGTGGAACACACCATCTCTCTACACCCCGTACCCAATTTGTAGGCCTAATGCAGTGTAGTTTCCAACAACTACTAAACGAGAGCATGAAGATCGAAGCATTGGCGAGGAAACCTGGGGAACACCTTGGAGTGGAACACACCATCTCTCTACACCCCATACCCAATTTGTAGGCCTAATGCAGCGTAGTTTCCAACAACTACTAAACGAGAGCCGGAAGATCGAAGCTCAGGAAAGGCAACCTGGAGAACACCTTGGAGTGGAACACACCATCTCTCTACACCCCATACCCAATTTGTAGGCCTAATGCAGTATAGTTTCCAAGAACTACTAAACGAGAGCCGGAAGATCGAAGCTCAGGAAAGGCAACCTGGAGAACACCTTGGAGTGGAACACACCATCTCTCTACACCCCATACCCAATTTGTAGGCCTAATGCAGTGTAGTTTCCAACAACTACTAAACGAGAGCATGAAGATCGAAGCATTGGCGAGGAAACCTGGGGAACACCTTGGAGTGGAACACACCATCTCTCTACACCCCATACCCAATTTGTAGGCCTAATGCAGCGTAGTTTCCAACAACTACTAAACGAGAGCCGGAAGATCGAAGCTCAGGAAAGGCAACCTGGAGAACACCTTGGAGTGGAACATACCATCTCTCTACAACCCATACCCAATTTGTAGGCCTAATGCAGCGTAGTTTCCAACAACTACTAAACGAGAGCTGGAAGATCGAAGCTCAGGAAAGGCAACCTGGAGAACACCTTGGAGTGGAACACACCATCTCTCTACACCCCATACCCAATTTGTAGGCCTAATGCAGTGTAGTTTCCAACAACTACTAAACGAGAGCATGAAGATCGAAGCATTGGCGAGGAAACCTGGGGAACACCTTGGAGTGGAACACACCATCTCTCTACACCCCATACCCAATTTGTAGGCCTAATGCAGCGTAGTTTCCAACAACTACTAAACGAGAGCATGAAGATCGAAGCATTGGCGAGGAAACCTGGGGAACACCTTGGAGTGGAACACACCATCTCTCTACACCCCATACCCAATTTGTAGGCCTAATCCAGTGTAGTTTCCAAGAACTACTAAACGAGAGCCGGAAGATCGAAGCTCAGGAAAGGCAACCTGGAGAACACCTTGGAGTGGAACACACCATCTCTCTACACCCCATACCCAATTTGTAGGCCTAATGCAGCGTAGTTTCCAACAACTACTAAACGAGAGCCGGAAGATCGAAGCTCAGGAAAGGCAACCTGGAGAACACCTTGGAGTGGAACACACCATCTCTCTACACCCCATACCCAATTTGTAGGCCTAATGCAGTATAGTTTCCAAGAACTACTAAACGAGAGCATGAAGATCGAAGCATTGGCGAGGAAACCTGGGGAACACCTTGGAGTGGAACACACCATCTCTCTACACCCCATACCCAATTTGTAGGCCTAATGCAGCGTAGTTTCCAACAACTACTAAACGAGAGCCGGAAGATCGAAGCTCAGGAAAGGCAACCTGGAGAACACCTTGGAGTGGAACACACCATCTCTCTACACCCCATACCCAATTTGTAGGCCTAATGCAGCGTAGTTTCCAACAACTACTAAACGAGAGCCGGAAGATCGAAGCTCAGGAAAGGCAACCTGGAGAACACCTTGGAGTGGAACACACCATCTCTCTACACCCCATACCCAATTTGTAGGCCTAATGCAGTGTAGTTTCCAACAACTACTAAACGAGAGCATGAAGATCGAAGCATTGGCGAGGAAACCTGGGGAACACCTTGGAGTGGAACACACCATCTCTCTACACCCCATACCCAATTTGTAGGCCTAATGCAGCGTAGTTTCCAACAACTACTAAACGAGAGTATGAAGATCGAAGCATTGGCGAGGAAACCTGGGGAACACCTTGGAGTGGAACACACCATCTCTCTACACCCCATACCCAATTTGTAGGCCTAATGCAGCGTAGTTTCCAACAACTACTAAATGAGAGCCGGAAGATCGAAGCTCAGGAAAGGCAACCTGGAGAACACCTTGGAGTGGAACACACCATCTCTCTACACCCCATACCCAATTTGTAGGCCTAATCCAGTGTAGTTTCCAAGAACTACTAAACGAGAGCCGGAAGATCGAAGCTCAGGAAAGGCAACCTGGAGAACACCTTGGAGTGGAACACACCATCTCTCTACACCCCATACCCAATTTGTAGGCCTAATGCAGCGTAGTTTCCAACAACTACTAAACGAGAGCCGGAAGATCGAAGCTCAGGAAAGGCAACCTGGAGAACACCTTGGAGTGGAACACACCATCTCTCTACACCCCATACCCAATTTGTAGGCCTAATGCAGTATAGTTTCCAAGAACTACTAAACGAGAGCATGAAGATCGAAGCATTGGCGAGGAAACCTGGGGAACACCTTGGAGTGGAACACACCATCTCTCTACACCCCATACCCAATTTGTAGGCCTAATGCAGCGTAGTTTCCAACAACTACTAAACGAGAGCCGGAAGATCGAAGCTCAGGAAAGGCAACCTGGAGAACACCTTGGAGTGGAACACACCATCTCTCTACACCCCATACCCAATTTGTAGGCCTAATGCAGCGTAGTTTCCAACAACTACTAAACGAGAGCCGGAAGATCGAAGCTCAGGAAAGGCAACCTGGAGAACACCTTGGAGTGGAACACACCATCTCTCTACACCCCATACCCAATTTGTAGGCCTAATGCAGTGTAGTTTCCAACAACTACTAAACGAGAGCATGAAGATCGAAGCATTGGCGAGGAAACCTGGGGAACACCTTGGAGTGGAACACACCATCTCTCTACACCCCATACCCAATTTGTAGGCCTAATGCAGCGTAGTTTCCAACAACTACTAAACGAGAGCATGAAGATCGAAGCATTGGCGAGGAAACCTGGGGAACACCTTGGAGTGGAACACACCATCTCTCTACACCCCATACCCAATTTGTAGGCCTAATGCAGCGTAGTTTCCAACAACTACTAAACGAGAGCCGGAAGATCGAAGCTCAGGAAAGGCAACCTGGAGAACACCTTGGAGTGGAACACACCATCTCTCTACACCCCATACCCAATTTGTAGGCCTAATCCAGTGTAGTTTCCAAGAACTACTAAACGAGAGCCGGAAGATCGAAGCTCAGGAAAGGCAACCTGGAGAACACCTTGGAGTGGAACACACCATCTCTCTACACCCCATACCCAATTTGTAGGCCTAATGCAGCGTAGTTTCCAACAACTACTAAACGAGAGCCGGAAGATCGAAGCTCAGGAAAGGCAACCTGGAGAACACCTTGGAGTGGAACACACCATCTCTCTACACCCCATACCCAATTTGTAGGCCTAATGCAGTGTAGTTTCCAACAACTACTAAACGAGAGCATGAAGATCGAAGCATTGGCGAGGAAACCTGGGGAACACCTTGGAGTGGAACACACCATCTCTCTACACCCCATACCCAATTTGTAGGCCTAATGCAGCGTAGTTTCCAACAACTACTAAACGAGAGCCGGAAGATCGAAGCTCAGGAAAGGCAACCTGGAGAACACCTTGGAGTGGAACACACCATCTCTCTGCACCCCATACCCAATTTGTAGGCCTAATGCAGTGTAGTTTCCAACAACTACTAAACGAGAGCATGAAGATCGAAGCATTGGCGAGGAAACCTGGGGAACACCTTGGAGTGGAACACACCATCTCTCTACACCCCATACCCAATTTGTAGGCCTAATGCAGTGTAGTTTCCAACAACTACTAAACGAGAGCATTAAGATCGAAGCAATGGCGAGGAAACCTGGGGCACACCTTGGAGTGGAACACACCATCTCTCTACACCCCATACCCAATTTGTAGGCCTAATGCAGTGTAGTTTCCAACAACTACTAAACGAGAGCATTAAGATCGAAGCAATGGCGAGGAAACCTGGGGCACACCTTGGGGAGGCAGACACCGTTATTAGGCCCTACCAAAGTTGTACCCCCAATGCAGTTTTAAAATTCCTAGAGGCTGAAAACAAGACTATTGACGCTCAGCTTTTTTCAAAGGAACACAGCTGAATTGAGTGGCGCAGACAGACACAGGTAGTAGGACTTAACCCAAAAATGTGGCTCACTGCAGCTTAAAAAAGTTACAGGGGTACACAAGCAGCAGGGCTCTGGGCAGTGGAGGACAATTTCAATAGTGGACCGCAGACAGACTTTGTACGCCTACTATTAAAAAAAGGATGCTCTATGCAATTAAAAATAGGTTCCAGGGGTCCACGGGCAGCAGTGGTGTGGTCAGTGGAGGCCTAGTGGAAGGAGTGACCGCAGACAGGCATCGAAGGCCTAAAATAATAACACATGGCTGTAAGCAATTTTAAATTGGTTCCAGGGGTACACGGGCAGCAGTGGCCTGGTCAGTGTAGTAGTAGTAGAAAGAACGGACCGCAGACAGGCATCGAAGGCCTAAAATAAAAAAATTGGGCTGGCTGTAGGCAATTTTAAATTGGTTCCAGGGGTACACGGGCAGCAGTGGTGTTGGCAGTGGAGGCCTAGTGGAAGGAGTGACCGCAGACAGGCATCGAAGGCCTAAAATAATAACACATGGCTGTAGGCAATTTTAAATTGGTTCCAGGGGTCCACGGGCAGCAGTGGTGTTGGCAGTGGAGGCCTAGTGGAAGGAGTGACCGCAGACAGGCATCGAAGGCCTAAAATAATAACACATGGCTGTAGGCAATTTTAAATTGGTTCCAGGGGTACACGGGCAGCAGTGGTGTGGTCAGTGGAGGCCTAGTGGAAGGAGTGACCGCAGACAGGCATCGAAGGCCTAAAATAAAAAAATTGGGCAGGCTGTAGGCAATTTTAAATTGGTTCCAGGGGTACACGGGCAGCAGTGGTGTGGTCAGTGGAGGCATATTGTAAGGAGTGACCGCAGACAGGCATCGAAGGCCTAAAATAATAACACATGGCTGTAGGCAATTTTAAATTGGTTCCAGGGGTACACGGGCAGCAGTGGTGTGGTCAGTGGAGGCCTAGTGGAAGGAGTGACCGCAGACAGGCATCGAAGGCCTAAAATAAAAAAATTGGGCAGGCTGTAGGCAATTTTAAATTGGTTCCAGGGGTACACGGGCAGCAGTGGTGTGGTCAGTGGAGGCATATTGTAAGGAGTGACCGCAGACAGGCATCGAAGGCCTAAAATAATAACACATGGCTGTAGGCAATTTTAAATTGGTTCCAGGGGTACACGGGCAGCAGTGGTGTGGTCAGTGGAGGCCTAGTGGAAGGAGTGACCGCAGACAGGCATCGAAGGCCTAAAATAAAAAAATTGGGCAGGCTGTAGGCAATTTTAAATTGGTTCCAGGGGTACACGGGCAGCAGTGGTGTGGTCAGTGGAGGCCTAGTGGAAGGAGTGACCGCAGACAGGCATCGAATGCCTAAAATAATAACACATGGCTGTAGGCAATTTTAAATTGGTTCCAGGGGTACACGGGCAGCAGTGGTGTGGTCAGTGGAGGCCTAGTGGAAAGAGTGACCGCAGACAGGCATCGAAGGCCTAAAATAAAAAAATTGGGCAGGCTGTAGGCAATTTTAAATTGGTTCCAGGGGTACACGGGCAGCAGTGGTGTGGTCAGTGGAGGCCTAGTGGAAGGAGTGACCGCAGACAGGCATCGAAGGCCTAAAATAATAACACATGGCTGTAGGCAATTTTAAATTGGTTCCAGGGGTCCACGGGCAGCAGTGGTGTGGTCAGTGGAGGCCTAGTGGAAGGAGTGACCGCAGACAGGCATCGAAGGACTAAAAAAAATAACACATGGCTGTAGGCAATTTTAAATTGGTTCCAGGGGTACACGGGCAGCAGTGGTGTGGTCAGTGGAGGCCTAGTGGAAGGAGTGACCGCAGACAGGCATCGAAGGCCTAAAATAAAAAAATTGGGCAGGCTGTAGGCAATTTTAAATTGGTTCCAGGGGTACACGGGCAGCAGTGGTGTGGTCAGTGGAGGCCTAGTGGAAGGAGTGACCGCAGACAGGCTTCGAAGGCCTAACATAACAAAAATTTCAATACAATGGTATTGTCAGTGGCAGGCATTGAAGGATGTCAGCGCATAGACTAAACATTGGTGGAGCTGTGAGATAATTTTGCAAGTGGTAGAGCACTGTTTGAGCTGGGGGGGGAACTGTCTTGTGGCCGGCGGTACAGGCCCAGGGCCCCTCATATTACAACGGTGTGTCTGACGTTGGGTGCGCACCACCACCGCCAGAGACACTTTATTGTACTAGGAGGGACCCAGTGGCAGTGCCGTCGACCAAAAGCGGGCACACCCACCTCTTCAGACAAACATCACTCTCACGGGTGCTGTCGCCAAGTGTCGATACCACGGCCCCGTGTGGGGAGTTTGGCCATTTAGTGAGGTGTAAACATGTCGTATGCTGGACAATCAGGTGCAGAAAATTACGAGATTGGAAAAGGCATTCAGAATAGTCCACAGGCAAGACCTTTTCATAGGAAAGCTAGGTGTCAGCCGGGCAAGGTGGGGCAAAAGATTTCGAAATCCAGTTCTGGTTCATTTTAATGAAGGTTAGATCATCTACATTTTGGGTAGCCAGACGAGTCCTTTTTTCTGTTAGTATTGAACCTGCAGCACTGAATACTCTTTCTGATAGGACACTAGCTGCCGGGCAAGCAAGCTACTGCAATGCATATTCTGCCAATTCTGGCCAGGTGTCTAATTTTGATGCCCAGTAATCAAATGGGAATGACGGTTGAGGGAGAACATCGATAAGGGATGAAAAATAGTTTGTAACCATACTGGACAAATGTTGTCTCCTGTCACTTTGAATTGATGCTGCAGTACCTGTCCTGTCTGCGGTCATAGCAAAATCACTCCACAACCTGGTCAGAAAACCCCTCTGGCCAACGCCACTTCTGATTTCTGCCCCTCTAACTCCTCTGGTCTGCTGGCCCCTGCAGCTCGTGTGAGAACGATCACGGGCGCTGTGTGCAGGGAATGCCAGAAGCAAACGGTCAACAAGAGTTGATTGTTTGGTTGCTAATATTAGTTCCAAGTTCTCATGTGGCATTATATTTTGCAATTTGCCTTTATAGCGAGGATCAAGGAGGCAGGCCAACCAGTAATCGTCATCGTTCATCATTTTAGTTATGCGTGTGTCCCTTTTGAGGATACGTAAGGCATAATCCGCCATGTGGGCCAAAGTTCCAGTTCTCAAATCTGCGGTTGTGCTTGGTTGAGGGGCAGTTTCAGGCAAATCCACGTCACTTGTGTCCCTCCAAAAACCAGAACCCGGCCTTGCCGCGCCACCAATTTCCACTGGCCCCGGAAAAGCTTCCTCATTAAAAATATAATCATCCCCATCATCCTCCTCGTCCTCCTCCTCCTGTTCGCCCGCTACCTCATCCTGTACACTGCCCTGGCCAGACAATGGCTGACTGTCATCAAGGCTTTCCTCTTCCTCAGCTGCAGACGCCTGATCCTTTATGTGCGTCAAACTTTGCATCAGCAGACGCATTAGGGGGATGCTCATGCTTATTATGGCGTTGTCTGCACTAACCAGCCGTGTGCATTCCTCAAAACACTGAAGGACTTGACACATGTCTTGAATCTTCGACCACTGCACACCTGACAACTCCATGTCTGCCATCCTACTGCCTGCCCGTGTATGTGTATCCTCCCACAAAAACATAACAGCCCGCCTCTGTTCGCACAGTCTCTGAAGCATGTGCAGTGTTGAGTTCCACCTTGTTGCAACGTCTATGATTAGGCGATGCTGGGGAAGGTTCAAAGAACGCTGATAGGTCTGCATACGGCTGGAGTGTACGGGCGAACGACGGATATGTGAGCAAAGTCCACGCACTTTGAGGAGCAGGTCGGATAACCCCGGATAACTTTTCAGGAAGCACTGCACCACCAGGTTTAAGGTGTAAGCCAGGCAAGGAATGTGTTTCAGTTGGGAAAGGGAGATGGCAGCCATGAAATTCCTTCCGTTATCACTCACTACCTTGCCTGCCTCAAGATCTACAGTGCCCAGCCACGACTGCGTTTCTTTCTGCAAGAACTCGGACAGAACTTCCGCGGTGTGTCTGTTGTCGCCCAAACACTTCATAGCCAATACAGCCTGCTGACGTTTGCCAGTAGCTGCCCCATAATGGGAGACCTGGTGTGCAACAGTGGCAGCTGCGGATGGAGTGGTTGTGCGACTGCGGTCTGTGGACGAGCTCTCGCTTCTGCAGGAGGACGAAGAGGAGGAGGAGGGGGTGCGAACGGCTACAGCCAACTGTTGCCTAGACCGTGGGCTAGGCAGAACTGTCCCAAACTTGCTGTCCCCTGTGGACCCTGCATCCACAACATTCACCCAGTGTGCCGTGATGAACACGTAACGTCCCTGGCCATGCCTACTGGTCCATGCATCTGTTGTCAGGTGCACCTTTGTGCTCACAGATTGCCTGAGTGCATGGACGATGCGCTCTTTAACATGCTGGTGGAGGGCTGGGATGGCTTTTCTGGAAAAAAGTGTCGACTGGGTAGCTCGTAGCGTGGTACAGCGTAGTCCATCAGGGCTTTGAAAGCTTCGCTTTCAACTAACCGGTAGGGCATCATCTCTAACGAGATTAGTCTAGCTATGTGGGCGTTCAAACCCTGTGTACGCGGATGCGAGGCTAAGTACTTCCTTTTTCTAACCATAGTCTCATGTAGGGTGAGCTGGACTGGAGAGCTGGAGATCGTGGAACTAGCGGGGGTGCCAGTGGACATGGCAGACTGAGAGACGGTGGGAGATGGTATTGTTGCCGCCGGTGCCCTAGATGCAGTGTTTCCTACTACGAAACTGGTGATTCCCTGACCCTGACTGCTTTGGCCTGGCAAAGAAACCTGCACAGATACTGCAGGTGGTGCGGAAAATGGTGGCCCTACACTGCCGGAAGGGATGTTGCGTTGCTGACTAGCTTCATTGGCCGAGGGTGCTACAACCTTAAGGGACGTTTGGTAGTTAGTCCAGGCTTGCAAATGCATGGTGGTTAAATGTCTATGCATTCAACTTGTATTGAGACTTTTCAGATTCTGTCCTCTGCTTAAGGTAGTTGAACATTTTTGACAGATGACTTTGCGCTGATCAATTGGATGTTGTTTAAAAAAAATGCCAGACTGCACTCTTTCTAGCATCGGATACCTTTTCAGGCATTGCAGACTGAGCTTTAACCGGATGGCCACGCTGTCCTCCAACAGGTTTTGACTTTGCCACGCGTTTTGGGCAAGATACGGGCCCGGCAGATGGAACCTGTTGCGATGTTGATGCCTGCTGCGGCCCCTCCTCCTCCGCTTCAGAACTGCTGCCGCCTGCACCCTGTTCCCCCAATGGCTGCCAATCGGGGTCAAGAACTGGGTCATCTATTACCTCTTCTTGTAGCTCGTGTGCAACTTCGTCTGTGTCACCGTGTCGGTCGGTGGTATAGCGTTCGTGATGGGGCAACATAGTCTCATCAGGGTCTGATTCTTGATCATTACCCTGCGAGGGCAATGTTGTGGTCTGAGTCAAAGGACCAGCATAGTAGTCTGGCTGTGGCTGTGCATCAGTGCACTCCATGTCAGATTCAACTTGTAATGGGCATGGACTGTTAACTGCTTCACTTTCTAAGCCAGGGACGGTATGTGTAAAGAGCTCCATGGAGTAACCCGTTGTGTCGCCTGCTGCATTCTTCTCTGTTGTTGTTTTTGCTGAAGAGGACAAGGAAGCGACTTGTCCCTGACCGTGAACATCCACTAACGACGCGCTGCTTTGACATTTACCAGTTTCACGAGAGGAGGCAAAAGAGCTAGAGGCTGAGTCAGCAAGATAAGCCAAAACTTGCTCTTGCTGCTCCGGCTTTAAAAGCGGTTTTCCTACTCCCAGAAAAGGGAGCGTTCGAGGCCTTGTGTAGCCAGACGACGAACCTGGCTCCACAGCTCTAGGTGCAATATTTTTTTTCCCACGACCAGCTGATGCTCCACCACTACCACTACCCTCATTACCAGCTGACAATGAACGCCCCCGGCCACGACCTCTTCCACCAGACTTCCTCATTGTTTTAAAAACGTAAACATACTAACGGTATTTGTTGCTGTCACACAACTTACACGGTGAGCTATAACTTCAGTATGATTTAGCTACCCCTTTACAGGTGAGTGAGACCACAACGAAAATCAGGCACAATGTTACACACTCTGTTGTTGGTGGCAACAAATGAGAGAGATGCCACACACGCAGGACTGTCACTGAAGCACAAATGTAAATATTAATCTCCCACTGATTTTTTTTTTTTTTTTTTCAGGGAGACTTTAGGAAAAAAAAATAATAGAATAAAATGATTTTTTTCAGGAAGAATTTAGAAACCAAATAAAATAAAATGATTTTTTCAGGGAGAATTTAGAAAACAAATAAAACAAAAAAAGGCTTTCTATGGCCCACTGAGTGAGAGATGACGCACACAGGAGTCAGGAGTGGCACACAAACCCAGAGGCCAATATTTATCTCCCACTGATTGATTTATTGATTTTTTCAGGTAGATTTTGGAACCCAAATCAAGCTAAAAAAATAACAGGCTTTCTATGGCCCACAATTGGAGAGAGAGAGAGAGATGGCACACCCAGGAGTCAAGACTGGCACACAAGCAGAAAGGGCAATATTAATCTCCCACTGATTTGTTTTTTTTTTTTCTTCAGGGAGACTTTAGGAAAAAAAAATAATAGAATAAAATGATTTTTTCAGGGAGAATTTAGAAAACAAATAAAAAAAAAGGCTTTCTATGGCCCACTGAGTGAGAGATGACGCACACAGGAGTCAGGAGTGGCACACAAGCCCAGAGGCCAATATTTATCTCCCACTGATTGATTTATTGATTTTTTCAGGTAGAATTTAGAACCCAAATCAACCAAAAACATAAATAGGCTTTCTATGGCCCACTATTTGTGAGAGAGATGGCACGCTCAGGACTGGCACACAAGCCCAGAGGCCAATATTAATCTCCCACTTTTTATTTTTTTTTCAGGGAAAATTTATACACCCAATAAAAAAATAAATAAATAGGCTTTCTATGGCCCACTATCTGAGAGAGAGAGATGGCACGCTTAGGACTAGCACACAAGCCCAAAGGCCAATATTAATCTCCCTTTTTTTTTTCAGGGAGAATTTATAAAACCAAAAAATAAAAAATAAATAGGCTTTCTATGGCCCACTATTTGTGAGAGAGATGGCACGCTCAGGACTGGCACACAAGCCCAGAGGCCAATATTACTCTCCCACTTTTTTTTTTTTTGTTCCAGGGAAAATTTATAAACCCAATAAAAAAAAAATAAATAGGCTTTCTATGGCCCACTATCTGAGAGAGAGAGATGGCACGCTTAGGACTGGCACACAAGCCCAAATGCCAATATTAATCTCCCACTGATTGATTTATTGATTTTTTCAGGTAGAATTTAGAACCCAAATAAAGCAAAAAAAAAAAAAATGGGCTTTCTATGGCCCACTGAGTGAGTGATGATGCACACAGGAGTCAGGAGTGGCACACAAGCCCTGAGGCCAATATTTTTCTCCCACTGATTGATGTAGTGATTTTTTCAGGTAGATTTTATAACCCAAATCAAGCAAAAAAATAAATAGGCTTTCTATGGCCCACTGAGTGAGAGATGGCACACACAGGGATGGCACTCTAGCAGAAATGTCAATCTTAATCTCCCACAAAAAAAAAACAAAAAAAAAAAAAACAGGGAGTGTCCAACAATTACTATCTCCCTGCAATAATCTCAGCCAGGTATGGCAGGCAGCAATAAGGAGTGGACTGATGCACAAATTAAATAAAAAGTGTGGACAAACAAAAAAGATAGCTGTGCAGAAAGGAAGGAACAAGAGGATTTGTGCTTTGAAAAAAGCAGTTGGTTTGCACAGCGGCGTACACACAGCAATGCAGCTATCAGGGAGCCTTCTAGGGCAGCCCAATGAGCTACAGCGCTGAGGGGAAAAAAAAAAAATGTAGCTTCCACTGTCCCTGCACACCGAAGGTGGTGTTGGACAGTGGAAATCGCTACAGCACAAGCGGTTTGGTGGTTAATGGACCCTGCCTAACGCTATCCCTGCTTCTGACGAAGCGGCAGCAACCTCTCCCTAAGCTCAGATCAGCAGCAGTAACATGGCGGTCGGCGGGAACGCCCCTTTATAGCCCCTGTGACGCCGCAGACAGCAAGCCAATCACTGCAATGCCCTTCTCTAAGATGGTGGGGACCAGGACCTATGTCATCATGCTGCCCACACTCTGCGTTTACCTTCATTGGCTGAGAAATGGCGCTTTTCGCGTCATTGAAACGCGACTTTGGCACGAAAGTCGCGTACCGCATGGCCGACCCCGCACAGGGGTCGGATCGGGTTTCATGAAACCCGACTTTGCCAAAAGTCGGTGACTTTTGAAAATGAACGACCCGTTTCGCTCAACCCTATTGGACACTCCCTGTTTTTTTTTTGTTTTTTTTTTTGTGGGAGATTAAGATTGACATTTCTGCTAGAGTGCCATCCCTGTGTGTGCCATCTCTCACTCAATGGGCCATAGAAAGCCTATTTATTTTTTTGCTTGATTTGGGTTATAAAATCTACCTGAAAAAATCACTACATCAATCAGTGGGAGAAAAATATTGGCCTCAGGGTTTGTGTGCCACTCTTGACTCCTGTGTGTGCCATCTCTCAGTCAGTGGGCCATAGAAAGCCTATTTATTTTTTTGCTTGATTTGGGTTCTAAAATCCACCTGAAAAAATCACTACATCAATCAGTGGGAGAAAAATATTGGCCTCAGGGCTTGTGTGCCACTCCTGACTCCTGTGTGCATCATCACTCACTCAGTGGGCCATAGAAAGCCCTTTTTTTTTTTTGCTTTATTTGGGTTCTAAATTCTACCTGAAAAAATCAATAAATCAATCAGTGGGAGATTAATATTGGCCTTTGGGCTTGTGTGCCAGTCCTAAGCGTGCCATCTCTCTCTCTCAGATAGTGGGCCATAGAAAGCCTATTTATTATTTTTTTTATTGGGTTTATAAATTTTCCCTGGAACAAAAAAAGGGAGATTAATATTAACATGGAGTGCACTGATGCACAGCCACAGCCAGACTACTATGCTGGTCCTTTGACTCAGACCACAACATTGCCCTCGCAGGGTAATGATCAAGAATCAGACTCTGATGAGACTATGTTGCCCCATCACGAACGGTATACCACCGACAGACACGGTGACACAGACGAAGTTGCGCACGAGCTACAAGAAGAGGTAATAGATGACCCAGTTCTTGACCCCGATTGGCAGCCATTGGGGGAACAGGGTGCAGGCGGCAGCAGTTCTGAAGCGGAGGAGGAGGGGCCGCAGCAGGCATCAACATCGCAACAGGTTCCATCTGCCGGGCCCGTATCTTGCCCAAAACGCGTGGCAAAGCCAAAACCTGTTGGAGGACAGCGTGGCCATCCGGTTAAAGCTCAGTCTGCAATGCCTGAAAAGGTATCCGATGCTAGAAAGAGTGCAGTCTGGCATTTTTTTAAACAACATCCAATTGATCAGCGCAAAGTCATCTGTCAAAAATGTTCAACCTCCTTAAGCAGAGGACAGAATCTGAAAAGTCTCAATACAAGTTGCATGCATAGTCCAGGCTTGCAAATGCATGGTGGTTAAATGTCTGACTACCAAACGTCCCTTAAGGTTGTAGCACCCTCGGCCAATGAAGCTAGTCAGCAACGCAACATCCCTTCCGGCAGTGTAGGGCCACCATTTTCCGCACCACCTGCAGTATCTGTGCAGGTTTCTTTGCCAGGCCAAAGCAGTCAGGGTCAGGGAATCACCAGTTTCGTAGTAGGAAACACTGCATCTAGGGCACCGGCGGCAACAATACCATCTCCCACCGTCTCTCAGTCTGCCATGTCCACCGGCACCCCCGCTAGTTCCACGATCTCCAGCTCTCCAGTCCAGCTCACCCTACATGAGACTATGGTTAGAAAAAGGAAGTACTTAGCCTCACATCCGTGTACACAGGGTTTGAACGCCCACATAGCTAGACTAATCTCGTTAGAGATGATGCCCTACCGGTTAGTTGAAAGCGAAGCTTTCAAAGCCCTGATGGACTACGCTGTACCACGCTACGAGCTACCCAGTCGACACTTTTTTCCAGAAAAGCCATCCCAGCCCTCCACCAGCATGTTAACCCCTTCCCGACCCATGACGCCACGTAGGCGTCATGAAAGTCGGTGCCATTCCGACCCATGACGCCTATGTGGCGTCATGGAAAGATCGCGTCCCTGCAGGCCGGGTGAAAGGGTTAACTCCCATTTCACCCGATCTGCAGGGACAGGGGGAGTGGTAGTTTAGCCCAGGGGGGGTGGCTTCACCCCCTCGTGGCTACGATCGCTCTGATTGGCTGTTGAAAGTGAAACTGCCAATCAGAGCGATTTGTAATATTTCACCTATTATAACGGGTGAAATATTACAATCCAGCCATGGCCGATGCTGAAATATCATCGGCCATGGCTGGAAATACTAATGTGCCCCCACCCCACCCCACCGATCGCCCCCCCAGCCCTCCGATCTGGCCGGTACACTGCTCCGGCTCCCCTCCGTCCAGTGCTCCGCTCCCCCCCGTGCTCTTGTCCGCTCCCCCCGTGCTCCAATCACCCCCCCCGTGCTCCAATCACCCCCCCTGCACTCCGATCCACCCCCCCCCGGTGCTCCGTTCCACCCCCCCGTGCTCCATTCCAGCCCCCCCGTGCTCCGTTCCACGCCCCCCGTGCTCCATTCCACCCCTCCCGCACTCCGATTCCCCCCCCCCGTGCTCCGATCCCCCTCCCGTGGTCCCCCCCCCGTGGTCCCCCTCCACCCCATCATACTTACCGATCCAGCCGGGGTCCCGTCCGTCTTCTCCCTGGGCGCCACCATCTTCCAAAATGGCGGGCGCATGCGCAGTGCGCCCGCCGAATCTGCCGGCCGGCAGATTCGTTCCAAAGTGCATTTTGCATTTATAATCTATCTCAGTGATCAAAATAAAAAAATAATAAATGACCCCCCCCCCCCTTTGTCACCCCCATAGGTAGGGACAATAAAAAAATAAAGAAATTTTTTTTTTCCACTAATGTTAGAATAGGGTTAGGGTTAGGGTTAGGGGTAGGGGTAGGGGTAGGGTTAGGGGTAGGGTTAGGGTTAGGGCTAGGGGTAGGGTTAGGGTTAGGGCTAGGGTTAGGGTTTCGGTATGTGCACACGTATTCTGGTCCTCTGCGGATTTTTCCGCTGCGGATTTGATAAATCCGCAGTGCTAAACCGCTGCGGATTTATGGCGGATTTACCGCGGTTTTTCTGCGCATTTCACTGCGGTTTTACAACTGCGATTTTCTATTTGAGCAGTTGTAAAACCGCTGCGGAATCCGCACAAAGAAGTGACATGCTGCGGAATGTAAACCGCTGCGTTTCCGTGCAGTTTTTCCGCAGCATGGGCACAGCGATTTTTGTTTCCCGTAGGTTTACATTGAACTGTAAACTCATGGGAAACTGCTGCGGATCCGCAGCGTTTTCCGCAGCGTGTGCACATACCTTTAGAATTAGGCTATGTGCACACGGTGCGGATTTGGCTGCGGATTCGCAGCAGTGTTCCATCAGGTTTACAGTACCATGTAAACATATGAAAAACCAAATCCGCTGTGCCCATGGTGCGGAAAATACCGCGCGGAAACGCTGCGTTGTATTTTCCGCAGCATGTCAATTCTTTGTGCGGATTCCGCAGCGTTTTACACCTGTTCCTCAATAGGAATCCGCAGGTGAAATCCGCACAAAAAACACTGGAAATCCGCAGAAAATCCGCAGGTAAAACGCAGTGCCTTTTACCCGCGGATTTTTCAAAAATGGTGCGAAAATATCTCACACGAATCCGCAACGTGGGCACATAGCCTTAGGGTTAGGGTTGGAATTAGGGTTGTGGTTATGGTTAGGGGTGTGTTGGGGTTAGGGTTGTGGTTAGGGGTGTGTTGCGGTTAGGGTTGTGTTTAGGGTTATGGCTACAGTTGGGATTAGGGTTAGGGGTGTGTTGGGGTTAGGGTTGTGATTAGGGTTATGGCTACAGTTGGGATTAGGGTTAGGGGTGTGGGGGGGTTAGTGTTGGAGTTAGAATTGAGGGGTTACCACTGTTTAGGCACATCAGGGGTCTCCAAACGCAACATGGCGCCACCATTGATTCCAGCCAATCTCGTATTCAAAAAGTCAAATGGTGCTCCCTCACTTCCGAGCCCTGACGTGTGCCCAAACAGTGGCTTACCCCCACATATGGGGTACCAGCATACTCAGGACAAACTGCGCAACAATTACTGGGGTCCAATTTCTCCTGTTACCCTTGTGAATCAAAAAAAATGCTTGCTAAAACATAATTTTTGAGGAAAGAAAAATGATTTTTTATTTTCACGGCTCTGCGTTGTAAACGTCTGTGAAGCACTTGGGGGTTCAAAGTGCTCACCACATATCTAGATAAGTTCCTTGGGGGGTCTAATTTCTAAAATGGGGTCACTTGTGGGGGTTTCTACTGTTTAGGCACACCAGGGGCTCTGCAAACGCAACGTGACACCCGCAGACCATTCCATCAAAGTCTGCATTTCAAAAGTCACTACTTCCCTTCTGAGCCCCGACGTGTGCCCAAACAGTGGTTTACCCCCACTCATGGGGTATCAGCGTACTCAGGAGAAACTGGACAACAACTTTTGGGGTCCAATTTCTCCTGTAACCCTTGGGAAAATAAAAAATTCTGGGCTAAATAATTATTTTTGAGGAAAGAAAACGTATTTATTATTTTCACGGCTCTGCATTATAAACTTCTATGAAGCACTTGGGGGTTCAAAGTGCTCACCACACATCTAGATAAGTTCCTTTCGGGGTCTAGTTTCCAAAATGGGGTCACTTGTGGGGGGTTTCTACTGTTTAGGCACACCAGGGGCTCTGCAAACGCAACGTGACACCCGCAGACCATTCCATCAAAGTCTGCATTTCAAAAGTCACTACTTCCCTTCTGAGCCCCGACGTGTGCCCAAACAGTGGTTTACCCCCACTCATGGGGTATCAGCGTACTCAGGAGAAACTGGACAACAACTTTTGGGGTCCAATTTCTCCTGTAACCCTTGGGAAAATAAAAAATTCTGGGCTAAATAATTATTTTTGAGGAAAGAAAACGTATTTATTATTTTCACGGCTCTGCATTATAAACTTCTATGAAGCACTTGGGGGTTCAAAGTGCTCACCACACATCTAGATAAGTTCCTTTCAGGGTCTAGTTTCCAAAATGGGGTCACTTGTGGGGGGTTTCTACTGTTTAGGCACATCAGGGGCTCTGCAAACGCAACGTAACGCCCGCAGAGCATTCCATCAAAGTCTGCATTTCAAAACGTCACTACTTCAATTCCAAGCCCCGGCATGTGCCCAAACAGTAGTTTACCCCCACATATGGGGTATCACCGTACTCAGGAGAAACTGGACAACAAATATTGGGGTCAAATTTCTCCTGTTACCCTTGGGAAAATTAAAAAATTCTGGGCTAAATAATTATTTTTGAGGAAAGAAAACGTATTTATTATTTTCACGGCTCTGCATTATAAACTTCTATGAAGCGCTTGGGGGTTCAAAGTGCTCACCACACATCTAGATAAGTTCCTTTCGGGGTCTAGTTTCCAAAATGCGGTCACATGTGTGGGGTTTCTACTGTTAAGCCACATCAGGGGCTCTGCAAACGCAACGTGACGCCCACAGAGCATTCCATCAAAGTCTGCATTTCAAAACGTCACTACTTCACTTTCCGAGCCTCGGCATGTGCCCAAACAGTGGTTTACCCCCACATATGGGGTATCAGCGTACTCAGGAGAAACTGGACAACAACTTTTGGGGTCCAGTTTCTTCTGTAACCCTTGGGAAAATAAAAAATTCTGGGCTAAATAATTATTTTTGAGGAAAGAAAACGTATTTATTATTTTCACGGCTCTGCATTATAAACTTCTATGAAGCACTTGGGGGTTCAAAGTGCTCACCACACATCTAGATAAGTTCCTTTGGGGGTCTAGTTTCCAAAATGGGGTCACTTGTGGGGGGTTTCTACTGTTAAGCCACATCAGGGGCTCTGCAAACGCAACGTGACGCCCACAGAGCATTCCATCAAAGTCTGCATTTCAAAACGTCACTACTTCACTTCCGAGCCCCGGCATGTGCCCAAACAGTGATTTACCCCCACATATGGGGTATCATCGTACTCAGGAGAAACTGGACAACAACTTTTGGGGTCAAATTTCTCCTGTTACCCTTGGGAAAATAAAAAATTGCAGGCTAAAAGATCATTTTTGAGAAAATAATTTTTTTTTTTTTCATGGCTCTGCGTTATAAACTTCTGTGAAGCACTTGGGGGTTCAAAGTCCTCACCACACATCTAGATTAGTTCCTTTGGGGGTCTAGTTTCCAAAATGGTGTCATTTCTGGGGGATCTCCAATGTTTAGGCACACAGGGGCTCTCCAAACGTGACATGGTGTCCGCCAATGATTGGAGCTAATTTTCCATTTAAAAAGCCAAATGGCGTGCCATCCCTTCCGAGCCCTGCCGTGCGCCCAAACAGTGGTTTACCCCCACATATTGGGTATCTGCGTACTCAGGACAAACAGGACAACAATATTTGGGGTCCAATTTCTCCTATTATCCTTGGCAAAATAGGAAATTCCAGGCTAAAAAATCATTTTTGAGGAAAGAAAAATTATTTTTTATTTTCATGGCTCTGCATTATAAACTTCTGTGAAGCACCTTGGGGTTTAAAGTGCTCAATATGCATCTAGATAAGTTTCTTGGGGGGTCTAGTTTCCAAAATGGGGTCACTTGTGGGGGAGCTCCAATGTTTAGGCACACAGGGGCTCTCCAAACGCGACATGGTGTCCGCTAACAATTGGAGCTAATTTTCCATTCAAAAAGTCAAATGGCGCGCCTTCCCTTCCGAGCCCTGCCGAGTGCCCAAACAGTGGTTTACCCCCACATATGAGGTATCGACGTACTCGGGAGAAATTGCCCAACAAATTTTATGATCCATTTTACCCTACTGCCCATGTGAAAATGAAAAAATTGAAGCGAAAAGAATTTTTTTGTGAAAAAAAAGTACTTTTTCATTTTTACAGATCAATTTGTGAAGCACCTGAGGGTTTAAAGTGCTCACTAGGCATCTAAATAAGTTCCTTGGGGGTCTAGTTTCCAAAATGGGGTCACTTGTGGGGGAGCGCCAATGTTTAGGCACACAGGAGCTCTCCAAACGCGACATGGTGTCCGCTAACGATGGAAATAATTTTTCATTCAAAAAGTCAAATGGCGCTCCTTCCCTTCCGAGCCTTACCATGTGCCCAAACAGTGGTTTACCCCCACATGTGAGGTATTGGTGTACTCAGGAGAAATTGCCCAACACATTTTAGGATCCATTTTATCCTGTTGCCCATGTGAAAATGAAAAAATTGTTGCTAAAAGATAATTTTTGTGACTAAAAAGTTAAATGTTCATTTTTTCCTTCCATGTTGCTTCTGCTGCTGTGAAGCACCTGAAGGGTTAATAAACTTCTTGAATGTGGTTTTGAGTACCTTGAGGGGTGCAGTTTTTAGAATGGTGTCACTTTTGGGTATTTTCAGCCATATAGACCCCTCAAACTGACTTCAAATGTGAGGTGGTCCCTAAAAAAAATGGTTTTGTAAATTTCGTTGTAAAAATGACAAATCGCTGGTCAAATTTTAACCCTTATAACTTCCTAACAAAAAAAAATTTTGTTTCCAAAATTGTGCTGATGTAAAGTAAACATGTGGGAAATGTTATTTATTAACTATTTTGTGTCACATATCTCTCTGGTTTAACAGAATAAAAATTCAAAATGTGAAAACTGCGAAATTTTCAAAATTTTCGCCAAATTTCCATTTTTATCACAAATAAACGCAGAATTTATTGACCTAAATTTACCACTAACATGAAGCCCAATATGTCACGAAAAAACAATCTCAGAACCGCTAGGATCCGTTAAAGCGTTCCTGAGTTATTACCTCATAAAGGGACACTGGTCAGAATTGCAAAAAACGGCAAGGTCTTTAAGGTCAAAATAGGCTGGGTCATGAAGGGGTTAAAGAGCGCATCGTCCAGGCAATCTGTGAGCACAAAGGTGCATCTGACAACAGATGCATGGACCAGTAGGCATGGCCAGGGACGTTACGTGTCCATCACGGCACACTGGGTGAATGTTGTGGATGCATGGTCCACAAGGGACAGCAAGTTTGGGACAGTTCTGCCTAGCCCACGGTCTAGGCAACAGTTGGCTGTAGCCGTTCGCACCCCCTCCTCCTCCTCTTCGTCCTCCTGCAGAAGCGAGAGCTCGTCCACAGACCGCAGTCACACAACCACTCCATCCGCAGCTGCCACTGTTGCACACCAGGTCTCCCATTATGGGGCAGCTACTGGCAAACGTCAGCAGGCTGTATTGGCTATGAAGTGTTTGGGCGACAACAGACACACCGCGGAAGTTCTGTCCGAGTTCTTGCAGAAAGAAATGCAGTCGTGGCTGGGCACTGTAGATCTTGAGGCAGGCAAGGTAGTGAGTGATAACGGAAGGAATTTCATGGCTGCCATCTCCCTTTCCCAACTGAAACACATTCCTTGCCTGGCTCACACCTTAAACCTGGTGGTGCAGTGCTTCCTGAAAAGTTATCCGGGGTTATCCGACCTGCTCCTCATAGTGCGTGAACTTTGCTCACATATCCGCCGTTCGACCGTACACTCCAGCCGTATGCAGACCTATCAGCGTTCTTTGACCTTCCCCAGCATCGCCTAATCATAGACGTTGCAACAAGGTGGAACTCAACACTGCACATGCTTCAGAGACTGTGCGAACAGAGGCGGGCTGTTATGTTTTTGTGGAGGATACACATACACGGGCAGGCAGTAGGATGGCAGACATGGAGTTGTCAGGTGTGCAGTGGTCAAAGATTCAAGACATGTGTCAAGTCCTTCAGTGTTTTGAGGAATGCACACGGCTGGTTAGTGCAGACAACGCCATAATAAGCATGAGCATCCCCCTAATGCGTCTGCTGATGCAAAGTTTGACGCACATAAAGGATCAGGCGTCTGCAGCTGAGGAAGAGGAAAGCCTTGATGACAGTCAGCCATTGTCTGGCCAGGGCAGTGTACAGGACGAGTTAGCGGGCGAAAAGGAGGAGGAGGACGAGGAGCATGATGGGGATGATTATATTTTGAATGAGGAAGCTTTTCCGGGGCCAGTGGAAATTGGTGGCGCGGCAAGGCCGGGTTCTGGTTTTTGGAGGGACACAAGTGACGTGGATTTGCCTGAAACTGCCCCTCAACCAAGCACAACCGCAGATTTGAGAACTGGAACTTTGGCCCACATGGCGGATTATGCCTTACGTATCCTCAAAAGGGACACACGCATAACTAAAATGATGAACGATGACGATTACTGGTTGGCCTGCCTCCTTGATCCTCGCTATAAAGGCAAATTGCAAAATATAATGCCACATGAGAACTTGGAACTAATATTAGCAACCAAACAATCAACTCTTGTTGACCGTTTGCTTCTGGCATTCCCTGCACACAGCGCCCGTGATCGTTCTCACACGAGCTGCAGGGGCCAGCAGACCAGAGGAGTTAGAGGGGCAGAAATCAGAAGTGGCGTTGGCCAGAGGGGTTTTCTGACCAGGTTGTGGAGTGATTTTGCTATGACCGCAGACAGGACAGGTACTGCAGCATCAATTCAAAGTGACAGGAGACAACATTTGTCCAGTATGGTTACAAACTATTTTTCATCCCTTATCGATGTTCTCCCTCAACCGTCATTCCCATTTGATTACTGGGCATCAAAATTAGAAACCTGGCCAGAATTGGCAGAATATGCATTGCAGGAGCTTGCTTGCCCGGCAGCTAGTGTCCTATCAGAAAGAGTATTCAGTGCTGCAGGTTCAATACTAACAGAAAAAAGGACTCGTCTGGCTACCCAAAATGTAGATGATCTAACCTTCATTAAAATGAACCACAACTGGATTTCGAAATCTTTTGCCCCACCTTGCCCGGCCGACACCTAGCTTTCCTATGAAAAGGTCTTGCCTGTGGACTATTCTGAATGCCTTTTCCAATCTCGTAATTTTCTGCACCTGATTGTCCAGCATACGACATGTTTACACCTCACTAAATGGCCAAACTCCCCACACGGGGCCGTGGTATCGACACTTGGCGACAGCACCCGTGAGAGTGCTGTTTGTCTGAAGAGGTGGGTGTGCCCGCTGTTGGTCGACGGCACTGCCACTGGGTCCCTCCTAGTACAATAAAGTGTCTCTGGTGGTGGTGGTGCGCACCCAACGTCAGACACACCGTTGTAATATGAGGGGCCCTGGGCCTGTACCGCCGGCCACAAAACAGTTCCCCCCCCCCCAGCTCAAACAGTGCTCTACCACTTGCAAAATTATCTCACAGCTCCACCAATGTTTAGTCTATGCGCTGACATCCTTCAATGCCTGCCACTGACAATACCATTGTATTGACATTTTTGTTATGTTAGGCCTTCGAAGCCTGTCTACGGTCACTCCTTCCACTAGGCCTCCACTGACCACACCACTGCTGCCCGTGGACCCCTGGAACCAATTTAAAATTGCCTACAGCCATGTGTTATTATTTTAGGCCTTCGATGCCTGTCTGCGGTCACTCCTTCCACTAGGCCTCCACTGACCACACCACTGCTGCCCGTGGACCCCTGGAACCTATTTTTAATTGCATAGAGCATCCTTTTTTTAATAGTAGGCGTACAAAGTCTGTCTGCGGTCCACTATTGAAATTGTCCTCCACTGCCCAGAGCACTGCTGCTTGTGTACCCCTGTAACTTTTTTAAGCTGCAGTGAGCCACATTTTTGGGTTAAGTCCTACTACCTGTGTCTGTCTGCGCCACTCAATTCAGCTGTGTTCCTTTGAAAAAAGCTGAGCGTCAATAGTCTTGTTTTCAGCCTCTAGGAATTTTAAAACTGCATTGGGGGTACAACTTTGGTAGGGCCTACTAACGATGTCTGCCTCCCCAAGGTGTGCCCCAGGTTTCCTCGCCATTGCTTCGATCTTAATGCTCTCGTTTAGTAGTTGTTGGAAACTACACTGCATTAGGCCTACAAATTGGGTATGGGGTGTAGAGAGATGGTGTGTTCCACTCCAAGGTGTGCCCCAGGTTTCCTCGCCATTGCTTCGATCTTAATGCTCTCGTTTAGTAGTTGTTGGAAACTACGCTGCATTAGGCCTACAAATTGGGTATGGGGTGTAGAGAGATGGTGTGTTCCACTCCAAGGTGTTCTCCAGGTTGCCTTTCCTGAGCTTCAATCTTCCGGCTCTCGTTTAGTAGTTCTTGGAAACTACGCTGCATTAGGCCTACAAATTGGGTATGGGGTGTAGAGAGATGGTGTGTTCCACTCCAAGGTGTTCCCCAGGTTTCCTCGCCAATGCTTCGATCTTTATGCTCTCGTTTAGTAGTTGTTGGAAACTACACTGCATTAGGCCTACAAATTGGGTATGGGGTGTAGAGAGATGGTGTGTTCCACTCCAAGGTGTTCTCCAGGTTGCCTTTCCTGAGCTTCGATCTTCCGGCTCTCGTTTAGTAGTTGTTGGAAACTACGCTGCATTAGGCCTACAAATTGGGTATGGGGTGTAGAGAGATGGTGTGTTCCACTCCAAGGTGTTCTCCAGGTTGCCTTTCCTGAGCTTCGATCTTCCGGCTCTCGTTTAGTAGTTCTTGGAAACTACACTGCATTAGGCCTACAAATTGGGTATGGGGTGTAGAGAGATGGTGTGTTCCACTCCAAGGTATTCTCCAGGTTGCCTTTCCTGAGCTTCGATCTTCCGGCTCTCGTTTAGTAGTTCTTGGAAACTACACTGCATTAGGCCTACAAATTGGGTATGGGGTGTAGAGAGATGGTGTGTTCCACTCCAAGGTGTTCTCCAGGTTGCCTTTCCTGAGCTTCGATCTTCCGGCTCTCGTTTAGTAGTTCTTGGAAACTACACTGCATTAGGCCTACAAATTGGGTATGGGGTGTAGAGAGATGGTGTGTTCCACTCCAAGGTGTTCTCCAGGTTGCCTTTCCTGAGCTTCGATCTTCCGGCTCTCGTTTAGTAGTTGTTGGAAACTACGCTGCGTTAGGCCTACAAATTGGGTATGGGGTGTAGAGAGATGGTGTGTTACACTCCAAGGTGTTCTCCAGGTTGCCTTTCCTGAACTTCTATCTTCAGGCTCTCATTAAATTGTGGTTAAATGGAACAACTGCATTTGGCGTACTAGTTGGTTTGGGGCCTACTATCGGTGTCTGCCACTCCTTGCTGTTCTCCTCAACTGAAGAAAGCTGGGCCGCCTGTTTACTACGGTTGCCAATTTTGAACTGCATGTCGACTACTTACTGATTTGGGCCTACTCTCTGTGTCAGCCTCTCATTCCAGTTGTCCTCCACTGCAATGCCCCCTGGTTAGTCCTGTGTTACCAATTTTGAACTGCATTTAGCCAACTTTATTCTTTGGGCCTATATCTGTGTTTCCTCCTCATCCTGCCCATTGCCCAGCCAGTGATAGATGAGTCTGCTGGTACATTGACCCATAACGCAAAATTCCCCGTGCACGCTACACAGCAAGATTGTGACCCTGCTGAAAGTCAGGTTCCTCTTCCCGCATACCATACCACCTTACACGGGGACAAAGAGGAAGGTGCAGATGAAAGTGCAGGTTCCTTCATCAGGTGGGGGGAGGAATACTAGTTGGCGACGTCACTGGCACAGGGCCTCTCATAGTACGCAAAAGTGTTGCTGCCGGTGGGAGGCGCCCCCGCCGTGCAAACACACCGCTGTACTTTGAGGGGCCCTGTGCCAGTGCCAATGCCAACGAGTGGGCCCCCCCTGCTTGCTCAGGATCACAGCACTTGCAAAGTTGAAATACTTACCTCTCCCTGCTCCACTGCCGTGACGTGGTCCAGATTTACTGGGCCCACTAATTACTTGAACCAGCCCTACCCCCCACAACTTTAGCCAAATGACCCCCAATTTCAAATGCCTTCCAATTATTATAAGGTAAATTACGATTGACAAGCTTCTTTAACAAGAATGGATGTTTTTGCCATTAAAATGGGCAGTGTAGGTGTTTTCCTGGCCTCCACTCACTGCCGACTATGCTCCCCCATTGACTTGCATTGGGTTTCGTGTTTCGGGCGATACCCGACTTTTCGCGATAATCGGCCGATTCCACTCGACTCGACTTCTAAGATAGTCGGGTTTCGCGAAACACGGCTCGACTCTAAAAAGGTCAAGGTCGCTCAACCCTAGTAAATACATCATTGTAAATACACACCTGTACTTTGTATTTCCCCACCTCATTGTAGATTGTAAGCTTTCACGAGCAGGGTCGTCTTGTGTTGCTTTAATTATTGTATTGTTAACATTGTTTGAAGCTGTTAAACTGTAAAGTGCTGTGGAATATGTTGGTGCTATATAAATAAAGATTATTATGATTATTATTATTATTATTATATGTGCACTGGATGGCATTAGCAATAGTGGAGCACATTTCCTAATGGGGATTGCACCACACAGAAACGTTAAATAAAAAAATAAAACAAATGCAAAGTATTAAAAAGATACAGACAACAATTCTGAAATTCCTCCCTTGGAAACTCCCTGAATCCAAAGTCACTGAATCACAAGTCACACTTACCGCCGTTCACACTTACGTTCAGGTCACACTCAGCTCGTTCACAATCGCTAAGCTGAAGATTTAGGCTATGTTCACACGTTCCTGATTTCCCTCCTTTTTTTTCAGGACTAAAAACCGCAGCTCTTTGCAGAAAACGCAGGTCCTTTTTTTGGTGCTTTTTTGGTGCTTTTTGGTGCGTTTTTTGATGCGTTTTTTGATGCGTTTTTTTATGCAGTTTTCTATGCAGAGAGTCTGTGTGTTTTCTAGGAAGTTTTTTAGGTTAAAATGGCTGAAAATACCCTAACCCTAACCCTACCCCTACCCCTACCCCTAACCCTACCCCTAACCCTATTCTAACCTTAGTGAAAAAAACAAATTCTTAATTTTTTTATTGTCCCTACCTATGGGGGTGACAAAGGGGGGGGGGGTCATTTACTATTTTTTTTATTTTGATCACTGAGATAGGTTATATCTCAGTGATCAAAATGCACTTTGTAACGAATCTGCCGGCCGGCAGATTCGGCGGGCGCACTACGCATGCGCCCGCCATTTTGCAAGATGGCGGCGCCCAGGGAGAAGACGGCCGGACGGACACCAGGAGGCCGGGTAAGTATAAGGGGTGGAGATGAGGGCACGGGGGGGGCGTCGGAGCACGGGGGGTGGCATCGGAGCATGGGGGTGGCATCGGAGCATGGGGGGGTGGGATTGGGGCACGGGGGGCCAGCCACACTGCAGCGGTTCTGCACCACAAACCGCAGAAAATCCGCAGATATTTTTTTCATCTGCGGGTTTTACTGCGGGTTTGACCTCACAATGGAGGTCTATGGGTGCAGAACCGCTGCAGTTCCGCAAAAAGAAGTGACATGGTACTTCTTTTTTACCGCGGCTATTCAGCGCGGCTTTTTTCGTGATTTTCCGCAATGTGGGCACAGCAGTTCCTGTTTTCCATAGGGTACATTGTAATGTACCCTGCATGGAAAACAGCTGCGGACCCGCAGCGGGAAAATCGCGGCGATTCCGCATGAAAAAAAGGATGGTGTGAACATGGCCTTAAAGAGATTTTTTTCCCCTCAGCAGCAATCCCCCTTGCTGTTCAATGCACTTCCAAAAAGGCAATACCATGTATACCATGTCGAATTTCAAAACTGTCTTTATTAAGAGAAAAGACACACCATTAACCCCTTTCCAACATCTGGCGTACGCCGATGTCAGACTCCCTCCCTTTGATGTGGGCTTCGGTGGGTGGCCCACATCTCTCTGGAGACATGTCAGCTGTTTTTAAAATTGCATTTCCTATTGAATGTTGTTCACCATTGAAAGCAATGTAAACGTGCAAAAATGCAGAAAAAACACTGTGTGAACAACGCAAAAGGTGTGGAGGAGCATTTTTTTTCTCTTATTTCTATTTCCTTATATTCAAGTCATTATCCTGGGAAGAATGTTTCTTAACATTTTTCCCAGTCAAATCCATTTTAACTGTGGTTTTGAATGTTTTATTTTCAGTATGTAAAAGTGGTACATTACTCCGACAACATTGTTCTCAGCACTGACCTCGGATTCAGAGATGCTTCCAGTGGTCTTACCCATGCTGTTCCCATGCCATTCTAGCATTATTTCCATTGTTTTCAGCAATTTTTAGAGGCCTATGAGGAATGCAGTATACTACATTGAGGACTATGTGGAGTGAAGTATATTACAGGTCCTTCTCAAAAAATTAGCATATAGTGTTAAATTTCATTATTTACCATAATGTAATGATTACAATTAAACTTTCATATATTATAGATTCATTATCCACCAACTGAAATTTGTCAGGTCTTTTATTGTTTTAATACTGATGATTTTGGCATACAACTCCTGATAACCCAAAAAACCTGTCTCAATAAATTAGCATATCAAGAAAAGGTTCTCTAAACGACCTATTACCCTAATCTTCTGAATCAACTAATTAACTCTAAACACATGCAAAAGATACCTGAGGCTTTTATAAACTCCCTGCCTGGTTCATTACTCAAAACCCCCATCATGGGTAAGACTAGCGACCTGACAGATGTCAAGAAGGCCATCATTGACACCCTCAAGCAAGAGGGTAAGACCCAGAAAGAAATTTCTCAACAAATAGGCTGTTCCCAGAGTGCTGTATCAAGGCACCTCAATGGTAAGTCTGTTGGAAGGAAACAATGTGGCAGAAAACGCTGTACAACGAGAAGAGGAGACCGGACCCTGAGGAAGATTGTGGAGAAGGACCGATTCCAGACCTTGGGGAACCTGAGGAAGCAGTGGACTGAGTCTGGTGTGGAAACATCCAGAGCCACCGTGCACAGGCGTGTGCAGGAAATGGGCTACAGGTGCCGCATTCCCCAGGTAAAGCCACTTTTGAGCTACAGAGAAGCAGCACTGGACTGTTGCTAAGTGGTCCCAAGTACTTTTTTCTGATGAAAGCAAATTTTGCATGTCATTCGGAAATCAAGGTGCCAGAGTCTGGAGGAAGACTGGGGAGAAGGAAATGCCAAAATGCCTGAAGTCCAGTGTCAAGTACCCACAGTCAGTGATGGTGTGGGGTGCCATGTCAGCTGCTGGTGTTGGTCCACTGTGTTTCATCAAGGGCAGGGTCAATGCAGCTAGCTATCAGGAGATTTTGGAGCACTTCATGCTTCCATCGGCTGAAATGCTTTATGGAGATGAAGATTTCATTTTTCAGCACGACCTGGCACCTGCTCACAGTGCCGAAACCACTGGTAAATGGTTTACTGACCATGGTATTACTGTGCTCAATTGGCCTGCCAACTCTCCTGACCTGAACCCCATAGAGAATCTGTGGGATATTGTGAAGAGAAAGTTGAGAGACGCAAGACCCAACACTCTGGATGAGCTTAAGGCCGCTATTGAAGCATCCTGGGCCTCCATAACATCTTAGCACTGTCACAGGCTGATTGCCTCCATGCCACGCCGCATTGAAGCAGTCATTTCTGCCAAAGGATTCCCGACCAAGTATTGAGTGCATAACTGAACATTATTATTTGTTGGTTTTTTTGTTTGTTATTAAAAAACACTTTTATTTGATTGGATGGGTGAAATATGCTAATTTATTGAGACAGGTTTTTTGGGTTATCAGGAGTTGTATGCCAAAATCATCAGTATTAAAACAATAAAAGACCTGACAAATTTCAGTTGGTGGATAATGAATCTATAATATATGAAAGTTTAATTGTAATCATTACATTATGGTAAATAATGAAATTTAACACTATATGCTAATTTTTTGAGAAGGACCTGTATATAGAGGACTATGGAGTGCATTATAGTATATCGAGGCTGTTTAATGGGCTATCATACAGTGAGGGGGCTATCGTACAGTGTGGGAGCTAATGTGGGGTCTCTGTATAGTGTAGGGGCCATCATACAGTGTTGGAGCCATCAAACAGTTTAGGGGCTACTAAGTGATCAGTATACTGTATGTTGGTACAATACAGTGAGGGGGCATTATACTGTGTATAAAAGCTGTATATTGGGTGGGGTCTGTCATCTGTTAATGGAAATATAGGGGCTTCCACTTACTGCTAGTACAAAGGCTCTGGAAAAGCGTTATGGATGCTCACCACCCTAAAAGAAATTCTGTGCTCCCAAATTCAAATGCCCCCCTCCCTTCTGAGCCCCACAGTGTACATAAACCACATATATTATCCGCATATTTGGCATTTCTGTAGTGATGAGAGCCTGCCTAATTTATGAGTGCATGTATCTAGAACCATGGGCTGGGCATAACGTACTGGTGACTGCAACGTACTGGTCACTACAGCGTACTGGTCACTACAACAGCAGTTTGCATTTTTCACTCAGCAACATCCACTGCTGCCTGTTTGTGGAAAAACGCATGGAATTAAAATCATCACTACACTTGTAGATAAATTCCTAAAGGGGTATAATTTCCAAACTGGGGTCACTTGAGGGGGGATTCTGCTTTTCTTGCATTCAGGGGCTCTTTATGTAGAGTCTGGAAACTATTCTATAATGATTTGTTCTCCAAGAGTCAAATAGCGCTCCGTCCATTTAGAGTCTTGCTGTGTGGCTAAGCAGTACTGTACTGCCACATATGGGGTATTTCCATGTTCAGAAGAAATTGTGTAACATATTTTGGAACCATTTTTACCCATTTCCTTGTGTTAAAATGTAAAATCTAGGGCTAAAACAATTTTTTTCATGGTAAAAATTTTATTATTTTTTCTTCACTGCCCAATGATATCTAATTCTGTGACACACTTCTGGTGTCAATATGATCACTGCACCCCTAGATGAACTCATTCAGAGGTTTAGTTTGTAAAATGGGGTATCTTACGGGGGTTTCTGCTGTTCTGGCACCTTAGGAGCTCTGCCAATATGATATGGCCCCCTCAAACCAATGCAGCAAAACCTACACCGTAATATGGCGCAACTTCCCTTTCATGCCCTGCTGTGCTTCCAGACAGTAGTTTTCTGCCACATACTGGGTATTTCCATACTCAGGAGAAATTGCACAACAAACTTTGGGGTCCATTTTTTTCTTGCTACCCTTGTGAAAATAAAAAAGGGGGGCTAAAATAGCATTTTTGTGGTAAAAACGTTTTTTTTTTACTTTGATGGCTCAATATTATAAAATTCTATGAATCCCCTGGAGGTTCCAGGTGCTCACCAGACATCTAGATAAATTCCTTGAGGGGTATAGTTTCCAAAATGGGATCACTTGTTGGGGTTTCCACTGTTTAGGCACATCACAGGCTATCCAAACACAACATGGCATCCGCTATCGATACCAGCCAATTTTGCATTCCAAAAGTCAAATAGCACTCCTTCCCTTCCGAGCTCTGCCGTGCTCCCAAACAGTAGTATTCCCCCATATATGGGGTACCGATGTGCTCAGGAGAAATTGCACAACAAATTTTTTGGAGTATTTTCACCTTTTACCCATATGAAAATGCTAAATATGGAGCTAAAATAGATTTATTTGGGAAAAATTGAATTTTTTTTTTATTTCCACGGCTCTACGTTATAAACTTCTGTGAAGCACCTGTGGTTTCAAGGTGCTCAATACACATCTAAATAAGTTCCATAAGTGGTCTAGTTTCCAAAATGGTGTCACTTGTTGGGGGTTTCAACTGTTTAGGCACATCAGGGTCTCTCCAAACGTGACATGGCAACCACTAGTTATTACATCATATGTTTCATTCAAAAAGTCAAATGGCGCTCCTTTCCTTCCAAGCCCTGCCGTGTGCCCAAACAGTAGATTTCCCCAACATATGGGGTGTCACTATGCTCAGGAGTAATTGCAAAACAAAATGCATAGTCCATTTTTTTCTGCTTCCCTTGCAAAAGTAAAAAAAAAATGAGGTCTAAAGGAACATTTTTGTGAAAGAAAAGTACCGTATATACCCGAATATAAGATGACCCGAGTATAAGCCGACCCCCCTAATTTTGCCACAAAAAAACTGGGAAAACTTATTGACTCGAGTATAAGCCTAGGGTGGAAAATGCAGCAGCTACCGGTGAATTTCAAAAATAAAAATAGATGCTCCATACCGTTCATTATGGCCCCATAGCTGTGCCATATAGTGCTCTGCACCGTTCATTATCGCCCCATAGATGTACCATAGAAAGGTGTACCATATAGTGCTCTGCACCGTTCATTCTTGCCCCATAGCTGTGCCATATAGTGCTCTGCACCGTTGATTATTGCCCCATAACTGTGCCATATAGTGCTCTGCACCGTTCATTCTTGCCCCATAGCTGTGCCATATAGTGCTCTGCACCGTTCATTCTTGCCCCATAGCTGTGCCATATAGTGCTCTGCACTGTTCATTTTTGCCCCATAGATGCTCCGTATAAAGCTGTGCCATTGCTGCTGCTGCAATAATAAAAATAAAAAGCCATACTCACCTCTCTTGCTTGCAGCTACCGGCGTCGCGTTCCGGCGTCTCTCTTCACTGACTGATCAGGCAGAGGGCGGCGCGCACACTATATGCGTCATCACGCCCTCTGACCTGAACAGTCAGTGCAAGAGGACGCAAAGACAGAGCGGCGCCCGGCGTGTGGAACGCGGACAGGTGAATATAAAATACTCACATAGTCCCGGCTCTCCTGACGCTGCCCCTGCCTGTCACACTGTCTTCAGTGCCGCAGCTCTTCCTGTCAGCGGTCACTGGCACCGCTCAGAGGAATGAATATGCGGCTCTACCCCTATGGGAGTGGAGTCCATATTCAGTTCTTTAATGAGCGGTCCCACGTGACAGGGGAAGAGCTGCGGCACCCGGAGACAGCGTGACAGGCAGGGGCAGCGTCAGGAGCGCCGGGACTAGGTGAGTATGCCTCAGCGCCCTCTCCCCCTCACCCGCTGACCCTGCTGCCCACCGTTACTCGAGTATAAGCCGAGAGGGGCACTTTCAGCCCAAAAATTTGGGTTGAAAATCTCAGCTTATACTCGAGTATATACGGTAAATGTTTATTTTTTCCTTCCACATTCCATTCATTCCTGTGAAGTACCTGAAGGATTAATAAAATTCTTGAATGTGGTTTTTGGCACCTTGAGGGGTGCAGTTTTTAGAATGGTGTCACTTTTGGGTATTTTCTTTCATATAGACCCCTCAAAGTGACTTCAAATGTGAGGTGGTCCCTCAAAAAATGGTTTTGTAAAATTTGTTGAAAAAATGAAAAATCGATGGTCAACTTTTACACTTATAATGTCCTAACAAAAAAAATTTTGGTTCCAAAATTGTGCTGATGTAAAGTAGACATGTGGGAAATGTTATTTATTAACTGTTTTGTGTGATATGACTCTCCAATTTAAGGGCATACAAAATTAAAGGGACTCTGTCACCTGAATTTGGAGGGAACAATTTTCAGCCATAGAGGCGGGGTTTTCGGGTGATTGATTCACCCTTTCCTTACCCGCTGGCTGCAATATTGGATTGAAGTTAATTCACTGTCCTCCATAGTACACGCCTGCGCAAGGCAAGATTGCCTTGTGCAGGCATGTACTACGGAGGACAGAGAATGAACTTCAATCCAATACTGCAGCCAGCATGCAGCCAGCGGGTAAGGAAAGGGTGAATCAAACACCCGAAAACCCCGCCTCCATGGCTGAAAATTGTTCCCTCCAAATTCAGGTGACAGACTCCCTTTAAAGGTTTGAAAATTGCAAAATTTGCAAGATGGTCGCCAAATTTCCATTTTTTCACAAATAAACGCAAATTATATCGAAGAAAAGTTACCACTAACATGAAGTACAATATGTCATGAGAAAACAGTCTCAGAATCACCGGGATCCATTGTAGCGTTCCAGAATTATTACCTCAAAAAGTGACAGTGGTCAGAATTGTAAAAATTGGTCCCGTCATGAACGTAAAAATAGGCCCGATCACAAAAGGGTTAAGGACTGACAAAAAAAATTTCAAAATCGACGAGAAATTGCAGTTAATGGGGAAAAAAGTTACAAAACATTTTTTCCTGTATAACAACTTGTATATAAGACAAAATTTAAAAACCACAAAGAAACGGAAACACACCGGCGCTCCTAGGGGGGTATACTAGAAAGCCGCAGGTGCCTAGACAGCTACTGTGCTGACTCTGTCATATAGCAAAAAGAATTGTAAATAGATTAGGACACCGCGCTAACTAGATGAAAAAGCACACAATGGGTATAAAAAGAACAAGTAAATGTCTAACTGAACAAGACCTATAACACAATGAGAGTATAGCTGATATTAGTAGACAACTGACCGAGTGTTAAAGCAAAATGAAAGGCAAGTGAAAGTCTGCAGAGAATGCCTGCACTACCACATAAAAAAAACTTTAGGAAGTGTGTGGCAGATGTATATATAAAGAACGCACACTTACTGCATGTGACTGCTAAGAAGGTGCTGGCGTTTGCCCAACACAAGCTGGCGCCGTCCCAGAGGGTATAGGAGCGGGATCACCAGTGGCCCGGGTGTCTCCTAGTGCAGAATCCAAAGCGGCAACGGAGGGCTGCAAAAAACACCTGGTGGTGTAGGGAGTGTCCTCCCTGGTGAGTATATGGCCGCAGCGCGCCAGGAGCGCCGCTGGCCGGCACACGTGGGCCCGGAAAGATGCCGCTGCAAGGAGCGGTGAGAAAAGGGGGGCGTGGTTTGGGTGACGTCACCAAAACAGAGGAACAAGGAGCAGAGGACGGGTGCCGCACGGGACCACAATAGCCTACGCGTTTTGAAGGTCACCGGACCTTCTTCATCAGGGCTCCCGTGCGGCACCCATCCTCTGCTCCTTGTTCCTCTGTTTTGGTGACGTCACCCAAACCACGCCCCCCTTTTCTCACTGGCCACTGGTGATCCCGCTCCTATACCCTCTGGGACGGCGCCAGCTTGTGTTGGGCAAACGCCAGCACCTTCTTAGCAGTCACATGCAGTAAGTGTGCGTTCTTTATATATACATCTGCCACACACTTCCTAAAGTTTTTTTTATGTGGTAGTGCAGGCATTCTCTGCAGACTTTCACTTGCCTTTCATTTTGCTTTAACACTCGGTCAGTTGTCTACTAATATCAGCTATACTCTCATTGTGTTATAGGTCTTGTTCAGTTAGACATTTACTTGTTCTTTTTATACCCATTGTGTGCTTTTTCATCTAGTTAGCGCGGTGTCCTAATCTATTTACAAAATTTAAAAACGAATGTAAAAAAATTTTTAATTTACGTAATCCAAAATTTAAGTAAACCAAAATTTATTTTTTTATTACAAATTGGAAATTTCAGTGTACAATTTATAAAGGAAGCAAGAAGTGAAAAAAACTGGGGACTCATATTAACGCTGTATCAGACATAAAGGATGACCTCATACATATTCTGTTCAAATTGTAATGTAGTGGTACTCCTAGACTTACAAAGACTATGCACTAAGTGCAAATCCTGCCAAAATTATAAGCAGTGTCATCCATATACCCTTGAAGGCACCAAATGTAGTGACTCATTCATATATTGTGAACAAAGTGTAGTTGTGCTACGCATACACTCATAAAAGCTCTGCACGCAGTGCAAAGCCTGCCAATAAATACAAGTACGGTCATCCATGCACCCTTGAAGACAACTGGAGTGCCTCATTAAGAAAGTCTTGCTGTGGCACTCCTACACTCATAAAAGTTTAGCACAACTTACACAACGTGAAAAAATTAAGTATGGTCATCCAGTCATCCATAGACCCTAGAAGGCATCATCTGTTGGGCTTCATTCAAGTAATGAACATTAAAACACTTTATGTGATGCTGTCATCTGGTGGAGTGGAAAAGTCAGGTCTAATACAGGCTTTGTTATTTTTTTTCAGTGTGAGCCTGTCAGCACTTTCTGTTGCCAGTTGAAAGTGCCTGTCAGTTTTGACCCCCTGGTGGCACTAAAAAAAAGCTCACACTAGATGCTAGCTGCATGGCAGCACAGCAGTGGTACATAAAGTCTGCCATATGTGCCAAGGTCCCTACAGCCAAACCTTCCTTGTCTCCACCATGATGACTACTCTCCATTTCCTTCTCTTCCATCTCTTCCTCCTCATTTCCTTCTTCAGCCCATCCACGTAGGAGAGACGGCATGAAGTTTTGTATTGGTACTAGCCTCAGCTAGCTCCTGTTCCTCCACCTCCTTATTGTTATCCAATCTGCGCTGATCAGATCGAGATGAGGCTGGGAATTGTAGTATCGTCCATCTCCACTTGGTCTGCATACAAAGACTTATGATTGTCAGTAGCGACAGTTTAAGTATGCACAGAAATAAGATTGATGTACTGATGATGGCTTCATCACACTCACCATCTTCGTGGAGTCCTCAAAGTCTTGGAGAACCGTAAAAATGGCAGGTATCCATTGCCACTCTTAAGTTGTTATGGGTGGAGGCTGACCAGAATACTGACCCGCATGTTGAAGCTGGTATTCCACAACTGGCCTCTGCTGCTCACAAAGCCTTACCAGCATGTGCAGGGTGGAGTTCCAGTGTGTGGTCACATTGCACACCAGTCGGTGAGCTGGCACTTGCATGTCCTGCTGCAGCAGTGCCAGGGTGGCAGTAGCTGTAGCTTGTAGAAATGGGTGCTGACACGGCATACCTTGGCCAGAAACTCTGCCAAATAAAGGTACCGTCACACTCAGCGATGCTGCAGCGATATAGACAACGAGCCAATCGCTGGAGCGTCGCTGTTTAGGTCGCTGTAGAGACGTCAAACACAGCAACTCCAGAACGATGCAGGAGCGATCCAGTGACGTAACGGCGACTCACTTATCTTTATCGCTGGTTGTTTGCTCTATGTAAAACGTTGCTGGCATCGTTGCTTTTGATGTCAAACATGACGATACACGCTGACCTGATGACGAAATAAAGTTCTGGACTTTTAGCTCCGACCAGCGATGGCACAGCAGGATCCTGATCGCTGCTACATGTCAAACACAACGGGATCGCTATCCAGGACGCTGCAACGTTACGGATTGGTGTCGTTCTCGTTGCAAAGTTGCTGAGTGTGACGGTACCTTAAGGGTAGGTTTTAAGAAACCTCTGAAGTACCAAGTTGAGCATGTGGGCCAAGCATGGTACATGTGTGAGCTTGCCAAACTGCACGGCCGCCACAAAGTTATGCTCATTATCACACATGACTTTGCCTACTTGTAGGTTCAGCGGTGAGAGCCACAGATCTGTCTGGTCCTTTCAATATCTCTGCTGTGGTGTGCGGTTTTCTCCTAGACAATATAGTTAATTTTTTTGCCCGCCCCTCCAAAAAAAGTGATCAACTGCCACAGCTATATATTTAGCAACAAACTGTAAAGTCCTAATTACTGCCAAGAGACTGTATTCAGCCACTCTCCCTGCTCCGGCAAGATTCCCCCTAGGCTAAATGTAGAATGTATCTGATACAAACAGCAAAGTGCAAAATTAGCCCTTATAAGGATTGTTAGCATGACTGCTCCGTCGTTATAATGCGCACACACAGCCTAATTAACCCCTTTACCCACAAGGGTGGTTTGCACGTTATGGACCGGGCCAATTTTTACAATTCTGACCACTGTCCCTTTATGAGGTTATAACTCTGGAATGCTTCAACGGATCCCAGTGATTCTGAGATTGTTTTCTCGTGACATATAGTACTTCATGATAGTGGTAAAAATTCTTTGATAGTACCTGCGTTTATTTGTGAAAAAAATGGAAATTTGGCGAAAATTATGAACATTTTGCAATTTTCCAACTTTGAATTTTTATGCAATTAAATCACAGAGATATGTCACACAAAATACTTAATAATTAACATTTCCCACATGTCTACTTTACATCAGCTCAATTATGGAACCAAAATTTTTTTTTGTTAGGGAGTTATAAGGGATAAAAGTTGACCAGCAATTTCTCATTTTTACAACACCATTTTTTTTAGGGACCACATCTCATTTGAAGTCATTTTGATGGGTCTATATGATAGAAAATACCCAAGTGTGACACCATTCTAAAAACTGCACCCCTCAAGGTGCTCAAGACCATATTCAAGAAGTTTATTAACCCTTCTGGTGCTTCACAGGAATTTTTGGAATGTTTAAATAAAAATGAACATTTAACTTTTTTTCACAAAAAATTTATTCAGCTCCAATTTGTTTTATTTTACCAAAGGTAACAAGAGAAAATGGACCACAAAAGTTGTTGTACAATTTGTCCTGAGTACACCGATACCCCATATGTGGGGGTAAACCACTGTTTGGGAACATGACAGAGCTCGGAAGCAAAGGAGCGCCATTTGACTTTTCAATGCAAAATTTACTGGAATCGAGATGGAACACCATGTTGCGTTTGGAGAGCCCCTGATGTGCCTAATCATTGAAACCCCCCACAAGTGACACCATTTTGGAAAGTAGACCCCCTAAGGAACTTGTCTAGAGGTGTGGTGAGCACTTTGACCCAACAAGTGCTTCACAGAAGTTTATAATGCAGAACCGTAAAAATAAAAAATCATATTTTTTCACAAAAATTATCTTTTCGCCCCCAATTTTTTATTTTTCCAAGGGTAAGAGTAGAAATTGGACCCCAAAATTTGTTGCACAATTTGTCCTGAGTACGCTGATACCCCATATGTGGGGGTAAACCACTGTTTAGGTGCGTGGGAGAGCTCGGCAGGGAAGGAGCGCTGTTTGACTTTTCAATGCAAAATTGACTGGAATTGAGATGGGACGCCATGATGCATTTGGAGAGCCACTGATGTGCCTAAACATTGAAACCCCCCACAAGTGACACCATTTTGGAAAGTTGACCCCCTAAGGAACTTATCTAGAGGTGTAGTGAGCACTTTGACCCACCAAGTGCTTCACAGAAGTTTATAATGCAGAACCGCAAAAATAAAAAATCATATTTTTTCACATATGTGGGGGGAACCACTGTTTGGGCGCATGGGAGGGCTCGGAAGGGAAGGAGCGCCATTTGGAATGCAGACTTAGATGGAATGGTCTGCAGGTGTCACATTGCGTTTGCAGAGCCCCTAATGTACCTAAACAGTAGAAACCCCCCACAAGTGACACCATTTTGGAAAGTAGACCCCCTAAGGAACTTATCTAGATGTGTGGTGGGTGCTTTGACCCACCAAGGGTTTCACAGAAGTTTATAATGCCGAGCCGTAAAAATAAAACAAAATTTTTTTCCCACAAAAATTATATTTTAGCCCCCAGTTTTGTATTTTCCCGAGGGTAACAAGAGAAATTGGACCCCAAAATTTGTTGTCCAATTTGTCCTGAGTGCGCTGATGCCCCATATGTGGGGGGGAACCACCGTTTCGGCGCATGAGAGGGCTCGGAAGGGAAGGAGCTCCATTTGGAATGCAGACTTAGATGGAATGGTCTGCAGGTGTCACATTGCGTATGCAGAGCCCCTAATGTACCTAAACAGTAGAAACCCTAACAAGTGACACCATTTTGGAAACTAGACCCCCTAAGGAACTTATCTAGATGTGTTGTGAGAGCTTTGAACCCTCAAGTGTTTCATTACAGTTTGTAGCGCAGAGCCGTGAAAAAAAACAAAAAAAAAAAACTTTCCCCCCAAAATTATTTTTTATCCCCCAGTTTTGTATTTTCCCGGGGGTAAGAGGAGAAATTCGACCCCAAAAGTTGTTGTCCTATTTGTCCTGAGTACGCTGATACTGCATATGTTGGGGTAAACCCCTGTTTGGGTGCACGGGAGAGCTCAGAAGGTAAGAAGCACTATTTTACTTTTTCAACGCAGAATTGGCTGGAATTGTGATTGGACGCCATGTCGCGTTTGGAGAGCCCCTGATGTGCCTAAACAGTGGAAACCCCCCTATTATAACTGAAACCCTAATCCAAACACACCCCTAACCCTAATCCCAACAGTAACCCTAACCACACCTCTAACCCTGACACACCCCTAACCCTAATCCCAACCCTATTCCCAACTGTAAATGTAATCTAAACCCTAACCGTAACTTTAGCCCCAACCCTAACCCTAACTTTAGCCCCAACCCTAACTGTAGCCCTAACCCTAACCCTAGCCCTAACCCTAACCCTAGCCCTAGCCCTAACCCTAGCCCTAACCCTAGCCCTAATCCTAGCCCTAACCCTAACCCTTACCCTAGCCCTAACCCTAGCCCTATCCCTAGTCCTAACCCTAGCCCTAACCTTAGCCCTAACCCTAACCCTAGCCCTAACCCTAGCCCTAACCCCAACCCTAGCCCTAATGGGAAAATGGAAATAAATACATTTTTTTATTTTTTCCCTAACTAAGGGGGTGATGAAGGGGGGTTTGATTTACTTTTATAGCGTTTTTTTAGCGGATTTTTATGATTGGTAGCCGTCACTCCCTGAAAGACGCTTTTTATTGCAAAAAATATTTTTTGCGTTACCACATTTTGAGTGCTATAATTTTTCCATATTTGGGTCCACAGAGTCATGTGAGGTCTTGTTTTTTGCGAGACGAGTTGACATTTTTATTGATAACATTTTTGGGCACGTGACATTTTTTGATCGCTTTTTATTCCGATTTTTGTGAGGCAGAATGACCAAAAACCAGCTATTCATGAATTTCTTTTGGGGGAAGCGTTTATACCGTTACGCGTTTGGTAAAATTGATAAAGCAGTTTTATTCTTCAGGTCAGTACGATTACAGCGATACCTCATTTATATTTTTTTTATGTTTTGGCGCTTTTATACGATAAAAACTATTTTATAGAAAAAATAATTATTTTTGCATCGCTTTATTCTCAGGACTATAACTTTTTTATTTTTTGCTGATGATGCTGTATGGCAGCTCGTTTTTTGCGGGACAAGATGACGCTTTCAGCGGTACCAAGGTTATTTATATCTGTCTTTTTGATCGCGTGTTATTCCACTTTTTGTTCGGCGGTATGATAATAAAGCGTTGTTTTTTGCCTCTTTTTATTTTTTTTTTCTTACGGTGTTTACTGAAGGGGTTAACTAGTGAGCCAGTTTTATAGGTGCGGCCGTTACGGACGCGGCAATGCTAAATATGTGTACTTTTATTGTTTTGTTTTTTTTAATTTAGATAAAGAAATGTATTTATGGGAATAATATTTTTTTTTTCATTATTTAGGAATATTTTTTTTTTTTTTACACATTTGGAAAAATTTGTTTTAACTTTTTTACTTTGTCCCAGGTGGGGACATCACAGATCAGTGATCTGACAGTGTGCACAGCACTCTGTCAGATCACCGATCTGACTTGCAGCACTGCAGGCTTCACAGTGCCTGCTCTGAGCAGGCTCTGTGAAGCCACCTCCCTCCCTGCAGGACCCGGATGCCGCGGCCATCTTGGGTTCGGGCCTGGAGCAGGGAGGGAGGTACGGAGACCCTCGCAGCAACGCGATCACATCGCGTTGCTGCGGGGGGCTCAGGGAAGCTTGTTTGATCGCGGTGTGCCGGGGGTTAATGTGTTGGGAGCGGTCCGTGACCACTCCTGGCACATAGTGCCGGATGTCAGCTGCGATAGGCAGCTGATACCCGGCCGCGATCGGCGGCGCTCCCCCCGTGAGCGCGGCCGATCGCGTATGACGTACTATCCCGTCGGTGGTCATAGGGGCCCACCCCACCTCGACGGGATAGTACGTCTGATGTCAGAAAGGGGTTAAGCACTCTCTGCCTCCCATAACAACTGTTATAAAGCTGTGTAATGGCATCAGTGTGCTGAGCCTACACTTTTATTACCCCTGATATTGTCATAAGACGAGACAATCACATTAATGCCACAACCAAGATGGCTACAGCATTACAGTGACTCGCAGGCAATCCCTGCATGCTTATTGGTTGTGTAACAAGCACCAAACATGCTGGGTGGGGATTCAAGGTTGAAATCGAGTACCAGCTAACACGTGCTGAGAGCCGAGCACATAATAGCACCCTGATACTCAAGCACATCCTCTCATACATCTGGAAAAGGTGAACCTCAAAGGTATGCAGTCATGGTTCGTAACTTCATGCTGCTTGACCCTAATACAAAATTCTGTAATGGGCCTCTCCCACTAACCATGTATCCTTTATAATTCTAGGCTTGCCAGATAATGCCAATTCAGGCACAAGCACCAAGGCATGAGCTCTGCACCCATTGCAGTTATGTCCTTACATTTCCAGCTATAACTGGAGACTCCAGTAGACATATCCCTCTAGTAACAACTCTTGATATCACAGCTACAGTTCTGTATGTATTTTTTACTGGAAAGTGAGAAGTGTGGTCCATCTAGGGGTTATAAAGAAGATCAGTCATCCTTCCATTTGTAATGATACTGTGCTGGATTTTTTGAAGCATTTAATTACAGAAAAGATCAGAGAACTTTTCAATCAACTCCTCACATTAACTCCCCTCAGGATAACATCATTATATTTACCCTTGTCCAATTATTATCAGATTATTGGGGCAAGGGGTGTGAATGACTTTACTAATCCCTCACAGTAGCACTTAAATCATATCCTTCACTATCCAGTGAGCATATTTCCATTAGACCTGTGCCTAGAGATACAGCTCGATCAGTCACAACAATAGATACATATACAGTATGTAAAAATGGATTCCACAAAGCTTTTTACATTCAATAAGTGGTTTGGGCATAGTTTCTTATATTGTCTTATGTCAAGGATTGGAGAGAAATTGCAAAATACTGTCCCCAGGGGTTTTTAATATAGTGAGAACAGATTTCTTTATTCTAGATTTACTGAAAATCATGTTGGAATAATGCAGATCAGGAAAATAAAGGATATTCTCTTAGGTGTAGTAGTCTAGAAACCAAACATGTACAGTATATCGTATACAGTACTTATAATACTTGGCATAGAAGTATGTTATAATATAAAGGTTAAAATGGATTAGCACTTGGATTTCACTGGGTTTGTTACTAGACATTAGAGATGAACGAATATTTCATTGTTCGGTTCTGGTCACGATCACCGAATTTGCAATAGTCGCTGATTTAATCGTTGAGTTAATTGCCGAATATAGCCGAACATACACAGCACAAAAGCCAGTGTGACAACGTGGGAAACACCTGAGAGAAAACACCGTGTGCACAGCTATACTGTGGTGCTTAGACTAGGTTCCCAGACCTTCAATACAAATAGAAAGAAGTCTAGCACTCAACTTAAGCGGCGAAAGATTTGATTTATTTGTAGCACTCGAAACGTTTCAGTCCATAAGGACTTTCATCAGTCAAAAAAGCGCCGCCACAGCTTGCGTTATAGAGAATGGAGGTAAAATAGAGCTTAGTTAGAGTGCTTTAATGGTGGGGCAATGGCCGCACATCAGGATGTAGCACCCACAAGCTGAAAGCGCTGGTGTTCGGGGTGAGGGGCACTGCCTCCAGACACGGTATCCACCGCTAGTCTCTGGGAAACACCAGAGAAACACCAGCATAGCACTTCTGATTGGCGGTGAAATCATCCTCGCCGGTCAGAGAGCCGCCGTTCCCATCCTGTCAGATGACAGCGTGAGCACTCAGCTGTGATGGGAGGTATACAATTTACCTTCGGTCACTGGTGTTAGCTGATGGGACTACAGCTCCCATCAGCTGACACCTGCTGTCACTAATAACAGTGAGAGCAGGAGCGGCAGATGGGAGTATTCATCAGCCGCACCTGCACTGGAAATAAATACTTAAAAAAAAAATTACATGGGTTCGCCTGTAATTTTTGATAACCAGACAGGCAAAACTCACAGCTGAGAGCTGCAAGCCTCAGCTGTCAGCTTCAGCGAGGCTGGTTATCAGGAATAGAGGGTTCCCACACCTTATTTTTCATTATCTAAATAAATTGCTTTAAAAGCGGTGTGAGGTCTCCCCCACTTTTGACAACCAGCCTTGCTAAAGCTCACAGCTAGGGGCTGGTATTCTCAGACTGGTAAGGGGCCATGGATATGGGCCCCTGAGCCTAAAAATAGCATCCTGCTGCTGCCCAGAAAAGGCACATCTATTAGTGGGGTTCATATTTGTGGGGTTGATGTCACCTTTGTATTGTTAGGTAACATCAAGACCACAGCTTAATAATGGAGAAACATCTATAAGACACCTATCCATTACTAATCTTTTAGTTGTATGGTAAATAAAGACACAGCCAGAATAAAGTCCTTTATTAGTAATAAGACTAAACACAGTTTTTCGATTTGTATTTAATAATAACAAACACAGTCATACTCACCTAACACCTAATTCCAACGAAGCCCTTGTTCTCCTGTAATAAAACAACAGTATCCCATACCTCTCCGTCATTCTGTCCCACGCTGTAATCTATGTCTGGGGGATAAATAGCTGTCAACCTGGATGGTGCCAAGATGTGACCGTCCAGGCAGAGAACCACTGGTGACTGAAATACCTTTGAGCGCAACGTCAGTGACTGGCAGTGACGTCATCGAGGTTACCTCCGGTCACTGGTTTCAGCTGATGGGACTACTGCTCTCATCAGCTGACACATGCTGCCATTAATAACAGTGAGAGCAGGAGCGGTGGATGGGAGTTTTCATCAGCCACTCCTGCACTGGAAATAAATGAATAAAAAAAAACACCTGCGTGGGTTCCCCTGTATTTTTGATAACCAGCCAAGCAAAACTCAGAGCTAGGGCCTGAAACCTTCAGTTGTCAGCTTCAGCATATATGGTTATCAGAAATAGGGGGTTCCCCACGCCTTATTTTTAATTATCTACATAAATAATTTAAAAAATGATGTGGGGTCCACCCATTTTGGACAAATAGCCTTGCTAAAGCTCACGGCTGGGGGCTGGTGTTCCCAGGCTGGTAAGGAGCCATGGATATTTCCCCCCAGCCTAAAAATAGCAGCCCGTAGCTGCTCAGAAGAGGCGCATTAGATGCGCTAATTCTGGTGTTTTGCCCGACTCTTCCCACTTGCCCTGTAGCAGTGGCAAGTGGGGTTCATATTTGTGAGGTTGATGTCACCTTTGTATTGTCAAGTGACATCAAGCCCAAGGCTTAGTAATGGAGAGGTGTCTCTAAGACACCTCCATTACTAATACTATAGTTGTATGTAAATAAAGACACAGCCAGAATAAAGTCCTTTATTAGAAATAAGACTAAACACAGTTTTCCATTTTATTTAAAAATAGCAAAAACGCAGTTATGCTCAACTAACGCCTAATTCTCCCTAATTCCACCGAAGCCTTCATTCTCTTGTAATAAAACTAAAATAAAGAAACAACAATATCCCTTACCTCTCCATCATTCTGTCCCACCCTGTAATCCATGTTTGGGGGAAAAACAATTTTCAACCTGGTCAGTGCCAAGATGTGACCGTCCAGGCTGAGAACCACTGGTGAATGAGCTGCTGCAAGGGCAGCATCAGTGACCGGCGGCGACATCATCGAGGTTACCTCCGGTCTCTGAAGTTGCGTTCCCAGCAGGGCTGAACTGCCGTGACTTCAGCACATTGGGAAAAAAGTCAGTCATAAGGTCACCGTAGTTCAAGCTCAGTGACATCGCAACAGATCATCATGACAGCCCGCAACTGTCTGCATAGCCTATGCTGTTATTAATTAGAGGGGGACCCTACTGTTAGGGTTGGCAGATCGCACTTAATATAATGATAAAGTGTGACCGCAACCTCGGGTCTACCGTGCAGAGATGGAAAACTTCAGCTAATGTGAACAATGATGGAGCACACAGTGAGTGATAGCTAGCTTGCACTGAGTTACATGTCACTCAGCGTATAGTACACAAGGCTGTGTCACTCACACACAGCAAGGTGATAGATGCTCTGCAATAGAGCTGTCACTCGCACACAGTAACAGAGCTGGTATGCTGCTAAACACAATCCCTGTTACCCTCACAGGTTAACGCAACCTCACAGGGGCAAGGGAACAGGTAGTTGACACAATCACAGCGTGTGCACGCACACGAACTCCTCTCCGGAGGTGCTTGAATTCTAAAGGCTATGCACCTGCCCTGAATTCACTCAAACTCCTCTGCGGAGGTGCTGGAATTCTAAAAGCTATATGCCTGCCCTGTGAACATGCAGATAAGTCCACACTACCATTATAATCCACACACATATAGGACATAAATTATTTTAGCGTGACGACGCGCACTCCAGGAATCCTTTTATACGTTCCTGTTCAAGTCCAGTCAGACAGGACTTTGTTAGTGGACCAATGTGGAACTGTCACGTCACCCGAGCAGTTAACGACCAACCACGAATGAGAGGTTGCCACCTCACAAGCATGCTCAGTAGGGTGATTTCTGGACTTATCCTCTGGAAGGCATGTTCACTGCTGCCTATTGCTAGCTACTATAGCTTTGCCAGGAGAGCCAGCAGTAACCAAGCAAACAGCACGAGTCTGGGCAAGACGCTGAGCACAACTTCTCTGCTGAGCAGCTCCCACTGTGGCCAAAGCAGAATGGTAGACCGCAGAGGCAGACAAGGCTTGGGAACAACCCGGTCCAGTGGGAAAATCCCAGCACCTAACATCTACAGTACGTTGTTTTTTAGGGACCCACATTTTAATAGCCAGTACAGGCTAAATGTATAGTTATGAGCTGATATTAATAGCCTGGGATATTAATAGCCTCCAGCTGTCGGCTTTCCCTCTGCTGGTTCTGAAAATTGCGTGGGAGCCCTCACCTTTTTTTTTCAAAAAAATATAATTATAAAGAAAAAAATCAGACAAACTGAACATTTTACAATGGTCTCTTAATTTTTGCCAGAGCTGTATATATATATATATATATATTTATATATATATATATATATATATATATATATATAGTTATATATATACTAGATTGTGACCATTATGACATCTACGTCGATACTGTGCCCGTCGCTGATTGGTCGAGGCGAATTCGCGGCAGACTGTGCCCGTCACTGATTGGTCGAGGCAACCTTTATGACATCATCGTCGCCATGCTGTGCCTGTCGCCTGGCGGCCTCGACCAATCAGAGACGCGGGATTTCCAGGACAGACAGACAGAAAAACCCTTAGACAATTATATATATAGATATATATATCAAGGAAAACAGCACAAAAAAGTGGACTTTATTGCCCAAACGGCATGGCAACGTTTCGGATATAGTATCCTATCTCAAGCAGTGAATACATAGAAGTGCCAAATTTTTATAGGAAACACATACATTCCTCATAATGATTTTACTAAAGAACAATGATGAAAAATAATAAATAGCGCATCAGTGACAAGTGATACATAAAGTGCATTAGTGCATATTCAGAAAATCCTTTAAGATTTATTATCTATGCGGACAAGTCATTATCAAGAATATGTGATAATCACAAAGATTCACTAAATAATCAATTAAACCAATTTCCACATCCAGGTGTCCCATCTCATGAAACATAATTAAACTGCACTTACAATAACATATTTCTCATGCACGCCAGATCCTCGGCGTCCTTGCGTCCACTGTTCATGTCCATGACGTTTGTGTCCAGGACCCACAATGCTCAGGCACGCAATTGCGCAGAACACTTTCGGAGAGCAGGGCGCCATATTAACTAAAGTATTCTGTGATTGTATGCCCACTGTGCATATCTATGACAATTGTGTCCAAAACTCACAGTATTCAGGTATACGATTGCGCAGAGCAATTTCGGAAAAAAAAGCGCTGTATTAACTATGGTACTCCTATTATTGATATCTATATATATATGAGGCATCGTGATTACTCGTTAATCCCACCCCCTGCACAGTAGCTTCGCCTCCCACCACATCACCACACACAATCCCGCCCCCCACCACATTACCACACATAATCCTGCCCTCAAAACATCACCACACATAATCCTGCCCTCAAAACATCACCACACGTAATCCCACCCCCAACACATCACCACACATAATCCCACCACCAACACATCACCAAACATAATCCCGCCCCCCAGCCCATTTCCACACAATCCCGCCCCCACCCCATTACCACACATAATCCCGCCCCCCACCCCATCACCACACATAATCCCGCCCCCCACCCCATCACCACACATAATCCCACCTCATCACCACCCATAATCCCACCCCCAACCCCATCACCACCCAATCCCACCCCCAACCCATCACCACCCATAATCCCACCCCCCACCCCATCACCACCCATAATCCCACCCCCTCCACCCCATCACCACCCATAAAACCCACCCCCCCACCCCATCACCACCCATAAAAAACAAACACCCCACCCCATCACCACCCATTAAAAAGATCACCACCCATAATACCGCTCCCCACCCCATCACCACCCATAATCCGGCCCCCCCCACCCCATCACCACCCATAATCCTGCCCCCCACCCCATCACCACCCATAATCCCGCCCCCCTCCCCATCACCACCCATAATAACGCCCCTCCAACCCCATCACCACCCATAATCTTGCCCCCCAATCCCACAACCACCCATAATCCCGCCCTCCCACCCCATCACCACCCATAATCTCGCCCCCCCACCCCATCACCACCCATAGTCCCACCCCCCACCCCATCACCATCCATAATCCCGCCCCCCACCCCATCACCACCCATAATCCGGCCCCCCCACCCCATCACCACCCATAATCCCACCCCCCACCCCATCAGCACCCATAATCCTGCCCCTCCACCACATCACCACGCATAATCCCATCCCCCACCACATAACCACACATAATCCCTCCCCCCACCACATTACCACACATAATCCCACCCCCCACCACATTACCACACATAATCCCACCCCCCACCACATTACCACACATAATCCCGCCCCCCCACAACATTACCACAATAATCCCGCCCCCCACCACATTACCACATAATCCACCCCCACCACATTACCACATAATCCTGCCCCCACCACATCACATAATCTCGCCCCCACCACATTACCACACATAATCCCCCCACCACATTACCACACATAATCCCGCCCCCCACCACGTTACCACAAATAATCCTGCCCCCACCACCACATTACCACACATAATCTTGCCCCCAACCACATCACCACACATAATCCCGCCCCCACCACATTACCACACATAATCCCGCCCCCACCACATTACCACACATAATCCCGCCCCCCACCACATTACCACACATAATCCCGCCCCCCCACCACATTACCACACATAATCCCGCCCCCCCCACCACATTACCACACATAATCCCGCCCCCACATAACATTACCACACATAATCCCCCCAGCACATTACCACACATAATCCCACCCCCTACTACATTACCACACACAATCCCGTCCCCACACATTAAATTGTATCTGGAAGAAGTCAAGGAAAGATCTTTGAAAATGACGAAAATGACTATACATTTAATTGTGTTTACAGAGAAATTTTAACTTAATTTATGTTTCGTTATGAAATTTGTTTAGATGCGGGAATGAATAAAAAACGCACATCTTAATGAATCCAGTTTGTTTTGATTTTACACTGTGAATAAAATGTATTACCGTATTAGTATTACTCAGAAGGAAAATAAAGAAATAAAGAATAAAAAGTAATCAAAATAAAAAAATATATATATTTGTTTCATAGGATGGGGAAAACAAAAAGAAAAGAACAAATGTTATTTTCAATCCAAAAGGATTTTTATATAAAAACAGATAGTATGTAATCAGGAGAAGAATATATACACTGTATGTTAAATAAGCTGGTTTTATTTAAAGTCTACATTCAAACCATGTGGTTTAAGAGTATTTAATTTCACTATCCATTCCAATTCCCTCTTTTTCAATAATCGCACACGATCTCCTCCCCTCCTTTGAATAGGTATCGTATCTTTTATGCGAAAAACGCAATTGTTTCTCGGTATGTGATTTTTCCGCAAAGTGTTTAGAAACCGGTAAATCCATGCGTTTTTTCCTTTTGATATGTCGGTGTTAATTGATTCTTGTCTTAAAATCACAAGTAGTTTCACCAACATACCATAAGGAACAAGGACATTGTAGTAAATATATCACAAATTCTGAATCACATGTCAAAAAGTGTTGTATCTTAAACTCCTCATTTGTTACAGGATGAGTGAAACTTGAGTCCTTTAGCATCAAACAACAGTTAACACAAGATAAACATGGAAAACAACCTTTTCTGCCGTAACCAGCAAATGTTGGTTGACTGGATTTTTTAAAGGATCAAATATCAGACCTTATCAGGGTTGAAGCAATAGTACGGTTATCCAAAAATCAAGGAAAAAGACAATGCACTCACCGGTCCTTGAAATTCATGTACCTTTAATCAGAACATGTGCAGGAACTTACAGGAGAACGTGGAAAGGCGGACGACGGCCGTTTCGTGCGACAGCACTTCTACGGGTCCGAATCTACGGTTCGGACCCGTAGAAGTGCAGTCGCACGAAACGGCCGTCGTCCCCCTTTCCACGTTCTCCTGTAAGTTCCTGCACATGTTCTGATTAAAGGCACATGAATTTCAAGGACCGGTGAGTGCATTGTCTTTTTCCTTGTTTTTTGGATTTTGTATGCTCTGATACAGTGCACCCGGTGTCCGTGCAACATTCCAGACCAGCAGCGGCACATAGCAGTGTGACACAAGAGACTTATTAGGTGTGTATTAAAGGGAGCAGTGCCGTGTTTGTTTCTCTTTCGTTTATGAATAGTACGGTTATGTTTATAAGAAAAAATTGTCGGCCTAGAGAATTCCCCCACTTGTGGCAAGCATTTATGTAACATCCCCCAATGTCTTGATATAATATCAGAAATTTCTCCACTTTCCTCACAAAAAGATGTCACAAAAGGGATAAGATTAATTTCCTTTGTTTTTAATTTTTTCTGGACCAAATTTTATCTCTTTAGTCCATCAACTTTATTTTTTGAGTTTTTTATTTCTATTTTTAAGCCATTTGAATATTGGTTGGGGAAACTTTGCACGTCATCAAGGTAGTATCTGATGCTATTCCAATTTTTTCTCTTTATATATATATATATATATATATATATATATGTACGTGGTCAAAATTGTTGGTACCATCGTTTAATGACAGAAAAACCCACAATGGTCACAGAAATAACTTGAATCTGATGAAAGTAATAATAAATAAAAGATCTATGAAATGAACAAATGAAAGTCAGACATTGCTTTTCAACCATGCTTCCACAGAATTAAAAAAAAAAAAATAAAACTCATGAATTAGGATTGGACAGAAATGGTGGTATCCTTAACTTAATATTTTGTTGTACAACCTTTTGAGGCAATCACTGCAATCAAACGATTGTAATTGTCAATGAGACTTTTGCACCTCTCAACAGGTATTTTGGCCCACTCCTCAGGAGCAAACTGCTCCAGTTTTTGGATCCACAATGAACTTCTGGAGTGAGTTTGCTGCACTGAAAGTAAAGGGGCCGAATAATATTGCACGCCCCATTTTTCAGTGTTTGAATTTCCACAAAAATTTAAAATAACCAATAAATTTCTTTCAACTTCACAATTGTGTTCCACTTGTGTTGATTATTCAGCATAAATGTACATTTGATATCTTTATGTTTGAAGCATGATATGTGGCAAAAGGTTGAAAAGTTCCAGGGGGCCGAATACCATCGCAATCCATACAATATGTTTGGCGTAAAGGCAACACAGCTCATCACTCTGAACACACCATTCCCACTGTCAAACATGGTGGTGGCAACATCATGGTTTAGGCCTGCTTTTTTTCAGCAGGGACAGGGAAGATGGTTAAAATTGATGGGAAGATGGATGGAGCCAAATACAGGACCATTCTTGAAGAAAACCTGTTGGAGTCTGCAAAAGACCTGAGACTGGGACGGAGATTTGTCTTCCATCAAGACAATGATCCCAAATATAAAGCAAAATCTACAATGGAATGGTTCTCAAATAAACTTATCCAGGTGTTAAAATGGCCAAGTCAAAGTCCAGACCTCAATCCAACCGGGAATCTGTGGAAAGAGCTGAAAACTGCTGTGCACAAATGATCTCCATCAAACATCACTGAGCTCGAGCTGTTTGCCAAGGAAGAATGGGCAAGAATTCTCTCGATGTACAAAACTTATAGAGACATACCCCAAGTGACTTGCAGCTGTAATCACAGCAAAAGGTGGCGCAACAAAGTATTAAAGGGACACTGTCACCTGAATTTGGAGGGAACAATCTTCAGCCATGGAGGCGGGGTTTTTGGGTTTTTGATTCACCCTTTCCTTACCCGCTGGCTGCATGCTGGCTGCAATATTGGATTGAAGTTCATTCTCTGTCCTCCATAGTACATGCCTGCACAAGGCAATGTTGCCTTGCGCAGGCGTGTACTATGGAGGACAGAGAATGAACTTCAATCCAATATTGCAGCCAGCATGCAGCCAGCGGGTAAGGAAAGGGTGAATCAAAAACCCCAAAACCCCGCCTCCATGGCTGAAGATTAATCCCTCCAAATTCAGGTGACAGTGTCCCTTTAAGTTAAAGGGGCTGAATAATATTGCACGCCCCACTTTTCAGTTTTTGCATTTCCACAAAAGTTTAAAATAACCAATAAATTTCGTTCAACTTCACAACTGTTTTCCACTTGTTGTTGATTCTTCACCAAAAATTTACATTTGGTATCTTTATGTTTGAAGCATGATATGTGAGAAAAGGTTGAAAAGTTCCAAGGGGCTGAATACTTTCGCAAGGCACTGTATATCAATGTATTCTATGTGTATATATCTATTCTATCTATTCTATTCTAACCTGTCACGCTGTGATTTTACTGAACATGGCACATGAATTGCCGGCTTTTATTCCATCTTTTACCGAATGTTACCGATTTTTTCTGATAGTTAAGAAAAATGCTCGTGCTACCGATCACGAATCCAAATGTACCATATTCATGCCGGATTTATATTTGGCAATCGTTTTCCGAACATATTCGCTCATCTCATTGGATTCCCAAGCACTTTTTCTCAAAGTTGGCAAAATTTGGACACAGTTTGGTAAATAATCGCGTTTCCATTAATGAATTTGTTAGGACTTTGGTTAGGATAGTGGTGCTGTATGATGAGCGGATAGGACGTGTTTGATGAGGGGATGTGGTGGGGAGAAGTCAGAAGGACAGCAGACTGTTATTCTTTTTTTTATTAGCTTAATGTGTGAAGATTTGGCAGCCAAACAGGGTGCAGAATTTATCCACATTGTTTAGACATAAGGGCTTCTGGCATTGGCTGCAGAAGTCACATGTCGCTCTCCATATAAAAAGCGGACATATTGTTTTGGTGGTGCCATTTTGTCAGTGTAACAGAGCAGAGAGGCTGTTCCTGCTGCTGCTGCAAGTAGTCAGATAGTTAGATAGGTGGATTCTTGTCAGCTACTTCAGCTATATTGGACCCTGCATGAAAACCACCTTCCAATATCTAACTCATTTGTGCTAATAGTGTGGTACAGGCAGGAGGCCACATTTCCTAATCTAAATTGTTTGTGCTAATATTGTGGTGCAGGCAGGAGGCCACATTTCCTAATCTAACTTGTTTGTGCTAATATTGTGGTGCAGGCAGGAGGCCACATTAACTAATCAAAATTGTGTGTGCTAATAATATGGTGCAGGCAGGAGGCCACTTTTCCTAATCTAAATCATTTGGACTAATATTGTGATGCAGTCAGGAGGCCACATTTCCTGATCTAACTCGTTTATGCTAATATTGTGGAACAGGCAGGAGGCCACATTTTCTATTCTAAACATTGTCTCATCCTATCCAAAGACAACTGACAACATCTGTTACTGGACGTGCTATTCAACTCTTTTTTTTTTAGCAGCCGCACAGTGGTACTCCTTGTAGATGAGGGCCAGAAAGAGCATGTGCTCTAGTAGATGGCAAGTGCTGATTCAAGTGGCCACTCTTCTTCTTCTTCCATGTTATCATCACACAGAGTACAATCCTCAGAGGTGGCACCTCAATTACCCTTGTTTCTCCTCACGTTACAACTCTTCAGTTGCCCAACTGACTGTGGTGAACCTTAGGTGGACGAGTCTGCAGAACTGTTCACACATTCTACTCCATGGCCTCAGAGGTCTGCTCCAAAGATTCACAAAATCAAGAGGACAAAAGCATCTGCACCGATGCCCCAAATTATTTCCAGTTGGATTTGGGGACTGACAAAGTAGGGTCCAAGCAGAATTCAGACCCTCATCACCAGGCGTTAATTCCCGAGAGTGGAGGTGATCCTAATGAAACTCAGATACCTGAGGTGCATGCCTAGCATGTCTCAGTGGCTTCACCTTTCTAGTAGAGATAAACGGATGTTTTAACATTTGAATTTGCCGGCTTCACCAAATTTTCCAAATCAATTAGAATCCAGGCAAATTTGTATGAATCTCAATATTGGAAAGGAATTGCTCAGTAAATAAAAGTGGGAGAGAGCAAAAAGAGAATCCTATCGACCATAAAAACTTACACTCTACAGGAGAGAGAGGATCCCACTGATAGTAAAAACTTACACTCTACAGCAAAGAGAGGTAGGGTCAGTTATAGAAAAAGTGAGACTCTTGACAAAATTAAAAACGGGGCCTCAAATGCTAAGATATTGTACCATCACATAGCAGTCTTGTGAAAATTATATACTGTATATACAATATGTATGTTTCACAGAAGCAGTAGCTGTGGCTCTTTTGTTGTCTGCAGAAGAGGATAGCTTACTCCTGCTAGCTCAAACTAAGAAGTGGCTACGTAGGAATCATTTTAAGGTCCTGGAGTGGCCTAACCAGTATCCAGACCAGACCCAAATAGGAAATCTTTGGAGGTAGCTGAAACTCAATGTTGGAGGAGTTGGCAAAAATCCCTGCTGCAGTGTCTGTAAACTTGGTGAAGAACTACAGGAAATGTCTGACCTCTGTAATTGCAAACAAAGGTTTCTGTACCAAATATTAAACTCTGTTTTTCTATTGTATTAAATACCTATTTCATGATATAAAATGTAAAATAATTATGTAAAAATCATACAATGTGATTTTCTAGTTTTTATTTTTAGGTTCTGTCTCTCGCAGTTGAAGTGTACCTACCATAAAAATTACAGACCTCTCTATTCTATTCTTTGTAGGTTGGAAAACTTGCAAAATCGGCAGTGTATCAAATACTTATTTTCCCCACTGCATAGAGCATTCTAGAATCCTGTATACGAGGGCATACAGATGCTGGCTGTACCTTTAATTTGTATAAACTGTAGCCTTATTCCCCTTCTCGTAAACTAATATTTAGTGTCCAGTTGGATGAATATCTATGACCCATTCTCAGTGCCTCCTTTGACCCCACAATTGGCGTCCTACTGTCTTTATTGATGTTTCGGATGTCTCCTATGTCATCCACAGTCTGTTGCCCTGTGCAGCTCCTGTTCCCTCCTGTGCTGGTCCTAGAGTTGAACAGATTGTGGAGGACACAAGAGAAGTCAGGCATGTCAATCAACGCAGGTGAGAATCTGAATCAGGCCCAAAGTGAGCAACTCTTGGCCACACATAACCCTTAGATCCGGTGAGCCAGCTAAGCTCCACTTTCTCTTTTTTCTTTACTACTAGTGCTCTCTGTTTTCAGCTTATTTCATTCCATGTTGACCATTTATATACTTATTTCTTCATCCAGTGATCTCGTCTGCTTCTCACTCTCTGTATTGGCATTCTCTGTCATCTGTCTGAGCTTACTCTGTGAGACCCAGAGCTCTGCTGTGGCCCGGCTGCTACTGGAGCTGATGGATTCTCTGAAGGGAGCTTTGAAGAACAGAGCGTTCAGCCAGGATTGGATGAGTGACCTTCCTTCCTCCTCTCCTCCACAGACTGCAGTAGAGCAGTCACATTACTCACTCCCTGCACTCTGATTTTTGAACTGTCCTCATTTCTCCCATGCTGACTCCCTGTGATTGCATTTGTATGCATGCATGTTAGTTTTGATACATGCGCAGTACAAACACAGGGGAAATAAAAAGTAATCATTGCCCGGAGGCAGGGGCCCATTAGGGGATGTGGGCCCTGGGCAAATGCCCAGTTTGCCTACCCCTAATGCCAGACCTGGAGAGGGCATCCCCCTGAAAATGAGATTTTACATGTTATAGGAGAGAGAGATAGATGGAGAGGATCGTAAGAGCTAACACTCAAGCACTGACAACCATTGTACAAAGTATGATAATCTGATAGATGTTATAGCTGCAGGACATTAGGGGAAAGCCGCAAGGCCATGCAAAGAGATGTTGGCCCGCTCTCTGGTGCTTCAGCAGTGTGAAAAATGCCATTTGGCAACTTTGTTTTGGAAGGCAAACCGAAAATATACAGTATGTAGAAATGGATGGCACAAAGCATTTTATATTCAACTAGATGGTGGCCCGATTCTAACGCATCGGGTATTCTAGAATATCTATGTATATAGCAGCCACATAGCATATAACACAGGCCAAGACATATTCTTGAATACCCGATGCGATAATACAGGCCACGCAGTATATAACAGTGGCCATGCAGTATACAACATTGCCCACATAGGATATAACACTGGCCACATAGTATATAGCAGCCATGCAGTATATAACGCAGCCCGCACAGTATATAACACTGCCCACATAGTATATGGCAGCCATGTAGTATATAACGCAGCCCACGCTGTATATAACATTGCCCACATAGTATGTAACACTGCCTACGTAGTACATAGCAGCCATGTAGTATATAACGCAGCCCACGCAGTATGTAACACAGCCCACGTAGTATATAGCAATGTGGGCACTATATGCATGGTTAAAAAAGACTTAAAATAAAAAACAAACATATACTCACCCTCCGAAGGCCCCTTGTAGTCCTGGCGCCTGTGTGTAGTGCATGCGGCAGATTCCGGTCCCAGGGTTGGTATGAGAGAAGGACCTGTGATGACATCGCGGTCACATGACCGTGACGTCATGGAAGGTCCTTCTCGCATATCATCTTTGGAACCGTAAACTGACGCTTGCACTGCCGAGGACAGAGCGCACGTCGGAGGGTGAGAATAAACTTTTTTTTAGTATTATTATTTTTAACATTAGATCGTTTTACTATTGATGCTGCATACGCAGCATCAATAGTAAAAAGTTGGTCACACAGGGTTAATAGCTGCGTTAATGGAGTGCATTACACCGCGGTCCATTAACGCTGGCATTAACCCTGTGTGAGGGCTGACTGGAGGGGAGTAGGGAGCGGGCACTGACTGCGGGGAGGAAGGAGCGGCTATTTTGCCGGCGGACTGTGCCCATCGCTGATTGGTCATGGCAATGGTCGTGGGCATTTTTAAGTGATTTGCGGCTAGTTTCTTATACTGTGTTATGTCAAGGATTGGAGAGAAATTGCAAAATACTGTCCCCAGGGGTATTTAATATAGTCAGAACAGATTTCTTTATTTTAGATTTAATGAAAATCATGTTGCAATAATGCAGATCTGGAAAATAAAGGATATTCTCTTAGCTGTAGTAGTCTGAAAACCAAACGTGTACTGTATAAAGTAGATAAAATACTTGGCATACAAGTTCTTGTTATAATGTAATGGATAATATGGATTACCATTTGGATTGCATTGGGCTTTGTTAAATGGACTCTGTCACCTGAATTTGGAGAGAACAATCTTCAGCCATAGGGGCGGGATTTTCCGGTGTTTGATTCACCCTTTCCTTAGCCGCTGGCTGCATGCTGGCTGCAATATTGGATTGAAGTTCATTCTCTGTCCTCCATAGTACACGCCTGCGCAAGGCAAGATTGCCTTGTGCAGGCATGTTTTTACGGAGGACAGAGAATGAACTTCAATCCAATATTGCAGCCAGCATGCAGCCAGGAGAAGGATGAACCTCCAGGCATGAGCCTGGAGGGGTGAGGAGACCCCTCACATGAGGTCTGCTCTGGGTCACATCTTGTACCAGACTCCCTAGGGAACTTTTCAGATCCCTAACTTGTCTAGACAAAGTCTGGAGGTAGCTCCTCCTATTGAGTCTTGGTGACAGGGTCACTGACCAATAGGATCTATACTCAATTCTGTGTGAGATCGTATATTGAGAATAATACAATCATGTATTTCACGAGCAGATGGTGCTGGAACACGCCAAAGGAAAAGTGCACTTAATAGAACACTGAAACACATACCTGCGGAATATATGAGATTAGTGAGTTTTGGATACATTTAAACCATATAACAGTAAGAGGATAACTTAGGAGTGAGTTGCAGTGTGCAGAAGCTACTCACGATCCAGGGTTACTTAAAGGGACGGTCACACTCTGGACTGGGTCACTACACAAGCAGGAACAAGAGACTTGTTTGGGCCAAGCAACACAAGCACAAGGACTGGTTATCAGATCAATGGATATTTGTACTGTGGTCTGATGAGTCAAAATTTGAGATTATTGGCATCAACCACAATGTTTTTGTGAGACACAGAAAAGGTGAGTGGATGGTCTCTACATGTGTGGTATCCACCATGAAGGGAGAGGAGTGATGGTTTGGGGTGCTGGTGACACTGTTTTTAATTTCTTCCAATTTCAATATAGGAAAGATATATATCTTGGTACCGTATTAGCCAGTGGATAGAAAAATATTTAGAATTGAGAGCACTCAGTGGTTGATACATTTTAATGGCTAACTGAAAAAATGGTACCAAATTGCAAGCTTTGGAGACTATTCGGGTCTCTTCATCAGGCATAGAAATTCTGAAGATATATCTTGGTACCATGTTAGCCAGTGGATTCTTCAGAATTTCTATTAGTCTATGCCTGTTGAAGGAACGGGAGTAGTCTCGAAAGCTTGCAATTTGTTACCATCTTTTCAGTTAACCATTAAAAGGTATCAACCACTGAGGACTCTCAATTCTAAATAGCTTTCAATTTCAAGACGCTTTTTCCCAGCATGGCTTAACTGTGCAGCAACATTCTATCCAATCTGAATTGCCTAGGACCATTTGTGTTGCATGATGACAATGACCAAAAGCACACTGCTAGGCTATGTAAGGGTTATGTAATAAGAGGGAGAGGCATGGAATGCTGTGTTCTATGACATGGTCTGCACAATCAATCCACCTCAACCAAATTGAGATGGTTTGGGAAGAGTTGGACCGCAGAGAGAAAGTAAAGCAGCCAACAGGTGATCTGCTCCACTGGGAACTCTTTCAAGGCTGTTGTAAAGCCATTCTGGGTGATAACCTGACGAAACTCGAGAGAATGCCAGGGTGTGCAAAAAGAGTAAAAGGGGGTTACTTTGAGTAATCTGAGGATTAACACATATATTGGTTTGTTCACATTTATTTATTTACTTCTTGCTTTCATATCTGTTTCTTCATGGTTTTACTGTTTTCCGTCTGAATCAACCATGTGGATATTCGCATAAGAACATGGTAACATTACATAAACTTTAGACTACAGTTCCATGGTTTCATGGTTTTGGGGAATTTATCTTACAAACAGATTTCCTTTAAAAATAATCTTAAAGGGGATTTCCAGGCTTCTGCTAACTATCTGTAGTCACTCTTTGTGACTGGAGTCTTCCGTATCCTTGCTACGAGTGCACTGCATGCTGTCATGTGTCTCGGCAGCAGCATAGCTACCAGGAGGCAGTTGCACCGGGCTCCACATACAGAGGGGCCCAGCCAGAGATACACTACTCTAGAGCACCGATACAGATAATCCCTGCAGTAGAACAGAGACACTAATGTGGAGGCCATCTTACAGTTTGGGCGCTAATATGGGGTCATTATACAGCTTGGGGACTAATGCAGGGGCCATTATACAGTTTGGAGACTAATGCGGGGGCCATTATACAGCTTGAGGACTAATGCGAAGGCCATTATACAGCTTGGGAGCTAATGTGGGGCCCATTATACAGTTTGGGAGCTAGTGAGGAGGTCATTATACAGCTGGGGAACTAATATGAGAGCAATCATACAGTTTGGGAGCTAACGTGGGGGCCACTATATAGCTTGGGAATGAATGTGAGGGCCATTATACAGTTTGGGGGCCATTATACAGTTTAGGATCTAATGAGGGGGCCATTATACAGTCTATGGGCTTTTATACAGTGTTTTGGGAGATCAGTATGGATAGCATGCTATGTGTAGGGGAGCTGTGGCCATGTTATGACATTATACAACATTATAGCGTCATGTCCCAATCAGCGATGGAGACACTAAAGATGCATGGCTGAAGAAATGAAGACAGCACCAGTGACCAAACCCAAGAACAGTGGTAAGGACAAGGTATTCATTTTATTTTTACATTTTTACAATCCCTTTCAGGCCACCTGCCATTTTGCTGAGTTTGAGTAAATCCAATCACAAAAACATTGCATTTTGGAAACACCAAATGTTATTGTGAAATAAGAGACTATTTCAATTGGCCTCAAAATGATCTCTACTAAATATCTAGTCTATTTGACGGGCAATTGTTTTCGCCCAATTTCCCCCTTGTGTTTTGATTGTAAGCATATACTCATGTTAAATGTGGATTCATCAGTCCAGCATAAAGTATTTTAAGCCTAGTGTGCAGAAAGCCATTTTCCAGTTTAGTTATTGGGGAAAGAAAATAGAAAACCCTTAATTACATGTGCTTAGAAGGCCAATACAAAACATTAGCTATCCTTTCAATGAAGCATCAATCCTTTTCTAGTTGGCTCCTTGCAGAACTGCCAATAAGACTGATGTGATCGCTCGGGTAATACCTTTGATGTTTTCCATTCAATACCTGTTTACACACTAATCATGGTCCGTAAAACATAGTGAGCACTACAAGAATCAGCATATTTTATGACTGGTGAAGTGACATGATAAATGCCCTGTAAACAAGAAAAAAATCCAGATCTCATCCCATCTGCAGGTTATGCAGGCTGATTGCAGACGACAGCGACATTCTTTACAGTGGAAAAGCCGCAATTCCAAACCCATCTGACTGATTAAAGAACATTTCCCTGAACAAATGTATTTTGTGCCTGAATTTCAGCCTCTGCAGGTTGCTCTGTTCCTGCCATTGATGACACGGAGCGGCTGTGCGCTGCTTGCTGCAGGATGGCAATGAACTCATCTATTGCAGTCAGTTGCTGCCAGTGGCTTCCACAATTTATCACAGTATTGTAATGACAGGTAGCAATTCATTCCTTCTTTTCCAGCAGAATAACAAAGGATGAGATGGAATTGTCAAGGTGATACTAATTAACAAACACTTTTCCATAGATAGAGACAAAATTCACTGGCAGGGAAGAATGCAAATGAAGAGAGAATGACGCTGGCCTAAAACCTCTTTAAACCTCTGGTATTGTAAAAATAAGGTACATGTGAGGTGGCTTTCCTTAAGGTATGTGCATCTTTTAGATACTGGCATAGCGGCTGTGTTTTGAGAGTCGCTTCTGTATGGTGCTGATTTTTCTAAAGCATCTCTTCTACCGTCTATCTCAGCTTTTTGCAGTGGTTTCGCCGCCCTCTTTTTTTTTTACTTGTATGAATAAAATAGTGAGCGGCTTCAAAGAAGAAGTCACCTAAAGAATGGTCAGGTCACTTCTTTTAACCACTTTGCATCTCTGCAAATGTAAAGCTGTTAAAAATCTGAAAGTCATGAACATGTGCACATGTTCATTCTTTTACTTTTTTCTTATTTTTTCAGACAGGTTGTGGAGTGTAACCGCCTTCTAAAGAAGTCAAATACACATACCTTAAGGCTATGTGCACACGTTGCGGATTGTATGCGTTTTTTGCCGCGAAAACGCCTACACAACACAACCCATTGAATTCAATGGGATTCCGCAATGCTGTGCTAATGTTGCGTATTTTTCCGCGGCGAAATCGCATCGCAGAAAAATACGCAGCATGCTCATTCTTTGTGCGGAATCGTGGCAATTCCGCAGACATAGGAATGCATTGATCTGCTTACTTCCCGCATGGGGCTATGCCCACCATGCGCAAAGTAAGCGGATCATGTGCGGATGGTACCCAGGGTGGAGAAGAGGAGACTACTGTCCTCCAGGCCCTTAAAAAAGAATTAAAATAAAAAACAGTTATATACTCACCTTCTGGCGGCCCCCGGATCCAGCCCAGGCCTTAGCGATGCTTCCGGCAGCTCCCGTTCCCAGTGATGCCTTGCGACAATGGCCTGTGATGACGTAGCGGTCTCGCGTGAAGCTACGTCATCTGGGGTCATTGTCACGAGGAATCGCTGGGAACGGGAGTTGCCGGGAGCATCGCGAGGATCAGGAGGGCTGTGTGGGGCCGCCGGAAGGTGAGAATATCACAATTTTTTTTTATTATTATTTTTAACATCATATCTTTTTACTATTGATGCTGCATAGGCAGCAACCTGTCAATCAGTTTTCCAAGCGATGTTACAGATCGCTTGGAAAACACTAGCATTCTGCAAGCTAATTACGCTTGGAAAACGCTAGTGCTTAGTGGGAATATGCATGCCAATTCTGCATGCGTTTTACCTGCGGCAGGGAGTTGCGGAATTGCCGCGGAAATTTCCGCGGCAATTCAGCAATGTGTGCACATAGCCTTAGAGTGCCACGATGAGGATGATTATGGGAAACATGGAATAGAGAACATATTTTGGAAATACACTATGTGGGTTCCTATAAAAGGACAGAAAAAAGGGTAATATGGCCTTCATGTACCTCTTTATCTTTACACAATATAATAAAAAATTCTTATTAATTAGGACCCATTTATGTACAGTAATCTACTGTGACTGATGGTGGAGGTGTGCCAATTGACAAGGCAGTGTCCACCTCCTAGCATTATTTATTATTTGTAATGCCCTAATGGGGACCTTGATTTATTCTAGAAAACTCTTTCACATGGGTTTTCTGCTACTTTACAGAGAAGAGCAAAATGGTAACAATGTTTTGAACTTTTGAATTTCAGGCTTCATATCTCACCACCCAATACTGCTTTGATCGTGAGACTGCCATCATTTTATAGACAATCACCTTGGCTATATCATATATAAATTTGACTTGCAACTATTTAGCATATGATTAGTTATGCAGATTCTTGTCATGTGGCTGAATTGTTTCTGTTTTGCTCCTGATGGTGGAAAAATATTTTTCTTCCTGAATTCTACAAATTGCAACCTGTTCTCTCATTCCCTAATAGCTCAGTGTATTATTTGGTTGATTCCCAAGTGAAAGGTCATTGGTTCCAATCAATGAGCAGTCATGAAGATGATTTCCCAAGAAAAGAGAAACATCATCATACAGCTCATCGATAGTAGTCTCTTGGTCAAGAAAATTGCCAAACTGCATCATGTGAGTGTCATGCCAGTTGGAACAATATGAAATAAAGTCTGTCCATACATTCAGAAGCCAAAAGGTGGACATCCAGGCAAAATATCGGAGTCAACAAGTCAGCTGATTCCAAGATCTATCAGTTCTGGCACAATAAACACGGCAGTGGAGGTGGCTTGTATGCTTCATAATAGTGAGATCACAGACATTGATGCAATCACTGTGCGATGCACATTATACAAGTCTGGCATGGTGGCTCGTATAAAGATGAAGAAGCCTCAACTTCAATATCATATCAGTTTGCAAACAAGTACGGAAAGTGGACATTTATAGATTTAAAATAGGTGATTTGGAAGGATGACATGAAAGTCAATAGGCTAGGCTCTGATAGGTGCAAATGGGTCTGAAAGGAAAAAGGGGCTATTGGATTGAGAAATTGAAGGAAATGTCAAGTTTGAAGGAGGAAGCCTGATGATATAGGGTTGTTTCATAGTCAAAGGTGTTGGATCGATGGTGATCTCAATGCTGAGCTATATATGAGCATCCTACAAGATGAGTTACTTTGTACACTCACGTACTATGAGTATGAAAAGGATGACATAGGGTTCCAAAAATACAACAACATAAAGCATATGTCGAGATTCGCAAAGAATTGATTCAATGAATGAAGTAGAGGCGCTTGAATGGCACCCACAGTCCCCAAACCTCTACCCAATCAAACACTTGTGGGTAGAATTGAAGAAAAAACTGTATATATACCCAAGTGAGGTGACTAGTATACACAAACCTTGGGAACATGTAGAAGAAACCTGAGATCAAATTTCGGTCGACTCATCTTTGAATCTGACAGAGAGCATGCCCAGAATGATTTAGGCAGTGTTGAAAGCCAAAGGTGGTTTTACAAAATACTAACAAAGTAATAACAATTGAATTTAGATCTTTAGGAGCAAAGCAGTAATGTTGCAGTGACATGACAAGAATCTGCATAATGAATCATATGCTAAAGAGTAGCAAGTCAAATCTAATTATGAGATATCCAAGATGATTGCCTATAAAATGATGGCAGTCTCACATTCAAAGTAGATGTGGACAATGATATGGAGCCTGAAAGTCAAAAGTTCAAAACATTGTTACCCTTTTGCTCTTCACTGTATGTCATATTGGCAAATGAAAGAAAAAAAAAATCTATGCTCGCCTGTCAGTTTGGTGCCACTGCTCTGCACTGACCACTGTGTACTCCCTGGTGTCATGTCATAAACAATGTGATGTGAAGGCTGATCAGCAATCAATGATTGGCTACAGCCATCACATGACATTGTTTATCCTAGGGGAGTGGTGTTCTTTTTAAACAAAAAATTGAAAATCTATCCTATGTATTTTTATGGATGGCAGACACTTAAAGATTTATGAATGACAATATCATCATCAATGCTACCTGAAAGAACAGATGTACCATTGTGTGGCAAATATGCCTTCTTCTTCGTAAGGCCATGTTCACACATTCAACATTTCGTTGGTATTTTACATCAGTATTTGTAAGCCAAAACCAGGAGTGGGTGATCAATACAGAAGTGGTGATGCGTTGCTATTATACTTTTCCCCTGATTGTTCCATTGCTAATTTTGGCTTACAAATACTGATGTAAAATACTGAACGTGTGAACGTAGCCTTAAAAGGAAGAATTGGAAGCTAACAGACTTTATGAAAATCAGTAAAAAATTATTTTCAACTGCTGGAAAGTTATTACGATTATCAGGTATAGATAATGCTTTTCCATGTGCCCTATATAGATGTAAAAAAGTGGACTGTACACCATTTGTCTTTTTGGTCAGCTGGTGCACAAAGCATCTGTTCCTCTGGAGGATCAACTTGAGTATTACAAAGATGGATCATTAATTTCAATGGATACTATACTGTATAGTGCTTAAAAGGGTTATCTTCTACTAGTGAACCCTTTATTAACCCCTTCCCGACCCATGACGCCACGTAGGCGTCATGAAAGTCGGTGCTAATCCGACCCATGACGCCTATGTGGCGTCATGGAAAGATCGCGTCCCTGCAGATCGGGTGAAAGGGTTAACTCCCATTTCACCCGATCTGCAGGGACATGGGGAGTGGTAGTTTAGCCCAGGGGGGGTGGCTTTACCCCCTCGTGGCTACGATCGCTCTGATTGGCTGTTGAAAGTGAAACTGCCAATCAGAGCGATTTGTAATATTTCACCTATTATAACTGGTGAAATATTACAATCCAGCCATGGCCGATGCTGCAATATCATCGGCCATGGCTGGAAACACTAATGTGCCCCCACCCCACCGATCGCCCCCTCAGCCCTCCGATCTGTCCGGTACACTGCTCCGGCTCCCCTCCATCCTGTGCTCCGCTCCCCCCGTGCTCTTGTCCGCTCCCCCCGTGCTCCAATCACCCCCGTGCTCCAATCACCCCCCCTGCACTCTGATCCACCCCCCCGTGCTCCGTTCCACCCCCCGTGCTCCGTTCCACCACCCCCGTGCTCCGTTCCACCCCCCGTGCTCTGTTCCACCCCTCCCGCGCTCCGATCCACCCCCCCATGCTCCGATCCCCCCCCCGTGCTCCCCCCCACCCCATCATACTTACCTATCCTGCCGGGGTCCGTCCGTCTTCTCCCTGGGCACCGCCATCTTCCAAAATGGCGGGCGCATGCGCAGTGCGCCCGCCGAATCTGCCGGCCGCCAGATTCGTTCCAAAGTACATTTTGATCACTGAGATATAATCTATCACAGTGATCAAAATAAAAAAATAATAAATGACCCCCCCCTTTGTCACCCCCATAGGTAGGGACAATAAAAAAAATAAAGAATTTTTTTTTTCCACTAATGTTAGAATAGGGTTAGGGGTAGGGTTAGGAGTAGGGTTAGGGGTAGGGGTAGGGTTAGGGCTAGGGTTAGGGTTAGGGCTAGGGTTAGGGGTAGGGATAGGGCTAGGGTTAGGGCTAGGGTTAGGGTTAGGGTTTCGGTATGTGCACACGTATTCTGGTCCTCTGTGGATTTTTCCGCAGCGGATTTGATAAATCCTCAGTGCTAAACCGCTGCGGATTTATGGCGGATTTACCGCGGTTTTTCTGCGTATTTCACTGCGGTTTTACAACTGCGATTTTCTATTTGAGCAGTTGTAAAACCGCTGCGGAATCCGCACAAAGAAGTGACATGCTGCGGAATGTAAACCACTGCGTTTCCGTGCAGTTTTTCCACAGCATATATACAGCGATTTTTATTTCCCATAAGTTTACATTGAACTGTAAACTCATGGGAAACTGCTGCGCATCCGCAGCGTTTTCCGCAGCGTGTGCACATACCTTTAGAATTAGGCTATGTGCACACGGTGCGGATTTGGCTGCGGATCCGCAGCGGATTGGCCGCTGCAGATTAGCAGCAGTGTTCCATCAGGTTTACAGTACCATGTAAACCTATGGAAAACCAAATCCGCTGTGCCCATGGTGCGGAAAATACCGCGCGGAAACGCTGCGTTGTATTTTCCGCAGCATGTCAATTCTTTGTGCGGATTCCGCAGCGTTTTACACCTGTTCCTCAATAGGAATCCGCAGATGAAATCCGCACAAAAAACACAGGAAATCCGCGGAAAATCCGCAGGTAAAACGCAGTGCCTTTTACCCGCGGATTTTTCAAAAATTATGCTGAAAAATCTCACACGAATCCGCAACGTGGGCACATAGCCTTAGGGTTAGAGTTGGAATTAGGGTTGTGGTTAGGGTTGTGATTAGGGTTATGGCTACAGTTGGGATTAGGGTTAGGGGTGTGTTGGGGTTAGTGTTGGAGGTAGAATTGAGGGGTTACCACTGTTTAGGCACATCAGGGGTCTCCAAACGCAACATGGCTCCACCATTGATTCCAGCCAATCTCGTATTCAAAAAGTCAAACGGTGCTCCCTCAATTCCGAGCCCCGACGTGTGCCCAAACAGTGGTTTACCCCCACATATGGGGTATCAGCATACTCAGGATAAACTGCGCAACAATTACTGGGGTCCAATTTCTCCTGTTACCCTTGTGAAAATAAAAAATGCTTGCTAAAACCTCATTTGTGAGGAAAGAAAAATGATTTTTTATTTTCACGGCTCTGCGTTGTAAACGTCTGTGAAGCACTTGGGGGTTCAAAGTGCTCACCACATATCTAGATAAGTTCCTTGGGGGGTCTAGTTTCTAAAATAGGGTCACTTGTGGGGGGTTTCTACTGTTTAGGCACACCAGGGGCTCTGCAAACGCAACGTGACGCCCGCAGACCATTCCATCAAAGTCTGCATTTCAAAAGTCACTACGTCCCTTCTGAGCCCCGACGTGTGCCCAAACAGTGGTTTACCTCCACACATGGGGTATCAGCGTACTCAGGAGAAACTGGACAACAACTTTTGGGGTCCAATTTCTCCTGTAACCCTTGGGAAAATAAAAAATTCTGGGCTAAATAATTATTTTTGAGGAAAGAAAACGTATTTATTATTTTCACGGCTCTGCATTATAAACTTCTATGAAGCACTTAGGGGTTCAAAGTGCTCACCACACATCTAGATAAGTTCCTTTCGGGGTCTAGTTTCCAAAATGGGGTCACTTGTGGGGGGTTTCTACTGTTTAGCCACATCAGGGGCTCTGCAAACGCAACATGACGCCCACAGAGCATTCCATCAAAGTCTGCATTTCAAAACGTCACTACTTCACTTCCGAGCCCCGGCATGTGCCCAAACAGTGGTTTACCCCCACATATGGGGTATCAGCGTACTCAGGAGAAACTGGACAACAACTTTTGGGGTCAAATTTCTCCTGTTACCCTTGGGAAAATAAAAAATTGCAGGCTAAAAGATCATTTTTGAGAAAATATTTTTTTTTTTTATTTTCATGGCTCTGCGTTATAAACTTCTGTGAAGCACTTGGGGGTTCAAAGTCCTCACCACACATCTAGATTAGTTCCTTTGGGGGTCTAGTTTCCAAAATGTTGTCATTTCTGGGGGATCTCCAATGTTTAGGCACACAGGGGCTCTCCAAACGTGACATGGTGTCCGCTAATGATTGGAGCTAATTTTCCATTTAAAAAGCCAAATGGCGTGCCTTCCCTTCCGAGCCCTGCCGTGCGCCCAAACAGTGGTTTACCCCCACATATGGGGTATCAGCGTACTCAGGACAAACTGGACAACAACATTTGGTCCAATTTCTCCTATTACTCTTGGCAAAATAGGAAATTCCAGGCTAAAATATCATTTTTGAGGAAAGAAAAATTATTTTTTATTTTCATGGCTCTGCGTTATAAACTTCTGTGAAGCACCTGGGGGTTTAAAGTGCTCAATATGCATCTAGATAAGTTCCTTGGGGGGTCTAGTTTCCAAAATGGGGTCACTTGTGAGGGAGCGCCAATGTTTAGGCACACAGGGGCTCTCCAAACACGACATGGTGTCCGCTAACGATGGAAATAATTTTTCATTCAAAAAGTCAAATGGCGCTCCTTCCCTTCCGAGCCTTACCATGTGCCCAAACAGTGGTTTACCCCCACATGTGAGGTATTGGTATACTCAGGAGAAATTGCCCAACAAATTTTAGGATCCATTTTATCCTGTTGCCCATGTGAAAATGAAAAAATTGAGGCTAAATGAATTTTTTTGTGAAAAAAAAGTACTTTTTCATTTTTACGGATCAATTTGTGAAGCACCTGGGGGTTCAAAGTGCTCACTATGCATCTAGATAAGTTCCTTGGGGTGTCTAGTTTCCAAAATGGGGTCACTTGTGGGGGAGCTCCAATTTTTAGGCACACTGGGGCTCTCCAAACGTGACATGGTGTCCGCTAAAGAGTGGAGCCAATTTTTCATTCAAAAAGTCAAATGGTGCTCCTTCCCTTCCAAGCCCTGCCGTGCGCCCAAACAGTGGTTTACCCCCACATATGAGGTATCAGCGTACTCAGAACAAATTGGACAACAACCTTTGTGGTTCAGTTTCTCCTTTTACCATTGGGAAAATAAAAAAAATTGTTGCTAAAAGATAATTTTTGTGACTAAAAAGTTAAATGTTCATTTTTTCCTTCCATGTTGCTTCTGCTGCTGTGAAGCACCTGAAGGGTTAATAAACTTCTTGAATGTGGTTTTGAGTACCTTGAGGGGTGCAGTTTTTAGAATGGTGTCACTTTTGGGTATTTTCAGCCATATAGACCCCTCAAACTGACTTCAAATGTGAGGTGGTCCCTAAAAAAAATGGTTTTGTAAATTTCGTTGTAAAAATGAGAAATCGCTGGTCAAATTTTAACCCTTATAACTTCCTAGCAAAAAAAATTTTGTTTCCAAAATTGTGCTGATGTAAAGTATACATGTGGGAAATGTTATTTATTAACTATTTTGTGTCACATAACTCTCTGGTTTAACAGAATAAAAATTCAAAATGTGAAAATTGTGAAATTTTCAAAATTTTCGCCAAATTTCCATTTTTATCACAAATAAACGCAGAATTTATTGACCTAAATTTACCACTAACATGAAGCCCAATATGTCACAAAAAAACAATCTCAGAACCGCTAGGATCCGTTGAAGCGTTCCTGAGTTATTACCTCATAAAGGGACACTGGTCAGAATTGCAAAAAACGGCAAGGTCTTTAAGGTCAAAATAGGCTGGGTCATGAAGGGGTTAATGAGACCAGGGGAGGTGTAAAAAAAAATAATACAAAACAGATACCTCCCAAACTGGCACCACTCCTCTGCACTTAGCCCCACACCCTCCACTGGTCTCCTGTCATAAACATCTAGTGGGGTACAATTGCCACTGATCAGATTCAAAGTTCACAGTTTGTCCAAATGCAAGAAATAAGTTTCTTCCTGCTAGGACAAAATGTGAAAGCTGAAGTTTTTTCTTTTAGTAAGTTTCAAAAACTTCCTTGCTGAGAGATTTAAAAAAAACTACAAAAAAAAAACATTTTTCCGAAATATAATTTACCAAGCAAGGTGTTCTTTTGTTTGTAGATGTATTTAAAGATAACACATGCAGTAAGGTTTAGTTGTGTTGAACAATTTCGAGTAAAATAATTCACAATACAAAAACAGTTAGAAATCCTGGTAAAGGATTATTACTGAAAATATAATAACATGTAATAGAAATTAAAGGAAAGGGATTAAGGAATTAAAATGGAGAAAAATAAGAAAAGGATTTAGGTCACATAGTAAATGAGAAATAGATAAGGGTGCTGAACGGCTCACAGGGAATATTAAGTAAAAGGTTTTTAAAGGTCTTTAATGTTTTTATTTGAAAAAAAAATGAATTATAAATCAACAAATTCAGATATTTTGAGAGGAAGACATGTGAGTGTGACAGATTGGGGGAATCCTAAAGTTACCATTGTCTCATTCAATGGTTACTGGGCCATATGAATGAGATGCAGGCATATGTTCATTAAGGCTGAAGACACACTAGCGTTTTTAACATCGATCCAGTTTTGTTCCTGAAAAGTCGAACGAGTGTCATGCGTTTTTCATGAGAGTATAATCCAATTCTAACACCAAGCATCCGATTTACATGCGAATGCGATCCGATTACAATGCACTTTTTAACATAATCTTTTTCATAGAGAGAGGAAGAGAGAGAGAGATATTAGCTAGATATACAGATAGATAGACAGATAGAAAGATATACTGTATATAACTAATCTGGACTTTGTGTATGTAGTTCACTGTACATGTTTTTTTAGAAAATAAATTCCTTTCAGAAAAAAAGGCAAGGGATCCCCTGATATTTCAATATCCAGCAGAGGAAAAGCAGACTGCTGGGGGTAGATGTTTATGGCCCGGGAAGTTGGTAATACCCATGTAGCTTCCCAGGCTATTAATATGAGCCACAGCTGTATACTTAGTATTTCCTGGTTATTAACCCTTTTCTGCCAGCTGATGGAATAGTACGTCAGCTGGCAGTATTCCCCGCTTTGAGGTGGGCTCCGGTGGTGAGCCTGTTATGACCTGGTGGTCAGGACAATAATGGACCTGGTGGTTAAGAGCACACGGAATGACCTTATAGTTACTGATAATAAAGGACGAGCTCTGGGATGTGGGAACTCTGCTGACCGCAATCCCTAATCCTATCAAACACACTAGAAATAGCCGTGGATTGCGCCTAACGCTCCCTATGCAAAACCAAAGAAATACAAACTGAAACTTAGCTTCTGCTGGGAAGACAGGTCACAAGAACGATCCAGGATTGAACTAGACCAATACTGGAACATTGACAGGTGGCATGGAGCAAAGATCTAAGTGGAGTTAAATAGAGCAGCCAGCTAACGAATTAACCTCGTCACCTGTGGAAGGAAACTCAGAAACACCCACCAGAGGAAGTCCATGGACAGAACCAGCCGAAGTACCATTCATGACCACAGGAGGGAGCCCGACAACAGAATTCACAACAGTACCCCCCTTGAGGAGGGGTCACCGAACCCTCACCAGAGCCCCCAGGCCGACCAGGATGAGCCAAATGAAAGGCACGAACCAGATCGGCAGCATGAACATCAGAGGCAAAACCCCAGGAATTATCTTCCTGACCATAACCCTTCCACTTGACCAGGTACTGGAGTTTCCGTCTCGAAACACGAGAATCCAAAATCTTCTCCATCACATACTCCAACTCCCCCTTAACCAACACCGGGGCAGGAGGATCAATGGATGGAACCACAGGCGCCACGTATCTCCACAATAACGATCTATGGAACACATTATGGATGGCAAAAGAAGCAGGAAGGGCCAAACGAAATGACACAGGATGGATAACCTCAGAAATCTTATACGGACCAATCAAACGAGGCTTAAACTTAGGAGAGGAAACCTTCATAGGAACATAACGAGACGACAACCAAACCAAATCCCCAACACGAAGTCGGGGACCCACACAGCGCCAGCGGTTAGCGAAACGTTGAGCCTTCTCCTGGGACAATGTCAAATTGTCCACCACATGAGTCCAAATCTGCTGCAACCTATCCACCACAGTATCTACACCAGGACAGTCCGAAGACTCAACCTGCCCTGAAGAGAAACGAGGATGGAAACCAGAATTGCAGAAAAACGGCAAAACCAAAGTAGCCGAGCTGGCCCGATTATTAAGGGCGAACTCAGCCAACGGCAAAAAGGACACCCAATCATCCTGATCAGCAGAAAGAAAGCATCTCAGATATGTTTCCAAAGTTTGATTAGTTCGTTCGGTTTGGCCATTTGTCTGAGAATGGAAAGCCGAGGAAAAAGACAAATCAATGCCCATCCTAGAACAAAAGGATCGCCAAAACCTCGAAACAAACTGGGAACCTCTGTCAGAAACGATGTTCTCCGGGATACCATGTAAACGAACCACATGCTGGAAAAATAATGGCACCAAATCAGAGGAGGAAGGCAATTTAGACAAAGGTACCAAATGGACCATCTTAGAAAAGCGATCACAAACCACCCAAATGACCGACATCTTTTGAGAGACGGGGAGATCCGAAATAAAATCCATAGAAATATGCGTCCAGGGCCTCTTCGGGACTGGCAAGGGCAAAAGCAACCCACTGGCACGAGAACAGCAGGGCTTAGCCCGAGCACAAGTCCCACAGGACTGCACAAAAGAACGCACATCCCGTGACAAAGACGGCCACCAGAAGGATCTAGCCACCAAATCTCTGGTACCAAAGATTCCAGGATGCCCAGCCAACACTGAACAATGAATCTCAGAGATAACTCTACTAGTCCATCTATCAGGGACAAACAGTTTCTCCGCTGGGCAACGGTCAGGTCTATCAGCCTGAAATTTTTGCAGCACCCGCCGCAAATCAGGGGAGATGGCAGACAAAATTACCCCCTCTTTGAGAATACCCGCCACTCAGGAACACCCGGAGAGTCAGGCACAAAACTCCTTGACAGGGCATCAGCCTTCACATTCTTAGAGCCCGGAAGGTACGAAAACACAAAATCAAAACGGGAGAAAAATAACGACCATCGAGCCTGTCTCGGATTCAACCGTTTGGCAGACTCAAGATAAGTCAAATTCTTGTGATCTGTCAAGACCACCACGCGATGCTTGGCTCCTTCCAGCCAATGACGATACTCCTCTAATGCCCACTTTATGGCCAACAACTCACGATTACCAACATCATAGTTACGCTCAGCAGGTGAAAACTTTCTAGAAAAGAAAGCACATGGCTTCATCACCGAGCCATCAGAACTTCTTTGCGACAAAACAGCCCCTGCTCCAATCTCAGAAGCATCAACCTCAACCTGAAACGGGAGCGAAACACCTGGCTGGCACAACACAGGGGCAGAAGAAAAATGACGCTTCAACTCCTGAAAAGCCTCTACAGCTGCAGAAGACCAATTGACCACATCAGCACCCTTCTTGGTCAAATCAGTCAACGGTTTAGCAATGCTAGAAAAATTAGCGATGAAGCGCCGATAAAAATTAGCAAAGCCCAGGAACTTTTGTAGGCTCTTTACAGATGTCGGCTGAGTCCAATCGTAAATGGCCTGGACTTTAACAGGGTCCATCTCGATAGTAGAAGGGGAAAAGATGAACCCCAAAAATGAAACCTTCTGAACTCCAAAGAGACACTTTGACCCCTTCACAAACAAGGAATTCGCACGAAGGACCTGGAACACCATTCTGACCTGCTTCACATGAGACTCCCAATCATCCGAAAAGACCAAAATATCATCCAAATACACAATCAGGAATTTATCCAGGTACTCTCGGAAGATGTCATGCATAAAGGACTGAAACACAGATGGAGCATTAGAAAGCCCGAATGGCATAACCAGGTACTCAAAATGGCCCTCGGGCGTATTAAATGCTGTTTTCCATTCATCGCCTTGTTTAATACGCACAAGATTATACGCCCCTCGAAGATCTATCTTGGTGAACCAACTAGCCCTTTTAATACGAGCAAACAAATCAGACAGCAACGGCAAAGGATACTGAAATTTGACTGTAATTTTATTAAGAAGGCGGTAATCAATACAAGGTCTCAAAGAAGCATCCTTCTTGGCCACAAAAAAGAACCCTGCTCCTAACGGTGATGACGACGGGCGAGTATGGCCTTTCTCCAAGGACTCCTTTATATAACTCCGCATAGCGGCGTGCTCTGGCACAGATAAATTGAACAATCGGCCCTCAGGAAACTTACTACCAGGAATCAAATTAATTGCACAATCGCAATCCCTATGAGGAGGTAGGGCACTCGCTTTGGGCTCATCAACTACATCCGATAACCCGACAAAAACTCTAGAAACTCAGAAGGAGTGGAAGACGAAATAGACAAAAATGGAACATCACCATGTACCCCCTGGCAACCCCAGCTGGACACAGACATAGATTTCCAGTCCAATACTGGATTATGAACCTGTAGCCATGGCAACCCCAAAACGACCACATCATGCAGATTATGCAACACCAGAAAGCGGATATCCTCCTGATGTGCAGGAGCCATGCACATGGTCAATTGGGTCCAGTACTGAGGCATATTCTTGGCCAAAGGCATAGCATCAATTCCTCTCAATGGAATAGGATACTGCAAGGGCTCCAAGAAAAAACCACAGCGCCTAGCATACTCCAAGTCCATCAAATTCAGGGCAGCGCCTGAATCCACAAATGCCATAACAGAATAGTATGACAAAGAGCAAATCAGAGTAACAGACAATAGAAATTTAGACTGTACCGTACCAATGGTGGCAGACCTAGCGAACCGCTTAGTGCGCTTAGGACAATCGGAGATAGCATGAGTGGAATCACCACAGTAAAAACATAGCCCATTCCGACGTCTGTGTTCTTGCCGTTCAGCTCTGGTCAAAGTCCTATCACATTGCATAGGCTCAGGCCCATGCTCAGATAGTACCGCCAAATGATGCACAGCTTTACGCTCACGCAAGCGTCGATCGATCTGAATGGCCAAGGACATAGACTCATTCAAACCAGCAGGCATGGGAAACCCCACCATGACATCCTTAAGGGCTTCAGAGAGACCCTTTCTGAAGATTGCTGCCAGGGCACATTCATTCCACTGAGTGAGCACAGACAACTTTCTAAACTTCTGACAATATATCTCCGCTTCATCCTGACCCTGACACAGAGCCATCAAGATTTTCTCTGCCTGATCCACTGAATTAGGTTCGTCATAAAGCAATCCAAGCGCCAGGAAAAACGCATCAACATCACGCAATGCCGGATCTCCTGGCGCAAGGGAAAATGCCCAGTCTTGAGGGTCACCACGTAACAAAGAAATAATGATCCTTACTTGTTGAACAGGGTCACCTGAGGAGCGAGGTTTCAAGGCAAGAAACAATTTACAATTATTTTTTAAGTTCAAGAACTTAGATCTATCACCAAAAAACAAATCAGGAATTGGAATCCTAGGCTCTGACATCGGATTCTGAACCACAAAATCTTGAATGTTTTGTACCCTTGTATTGAGATTATCCATCCAAGAGGACAGACCTTGAATGTCCATGTTTACACCAGTGTCCTGAACCACCCAGAGGTAAAGGGGAAAAGAGAGACAAAACACACTGCAAAGAAAAAAAAATGGTCTCAGAACTTCTCTTATCCCTCTATTGAGATGCATTAGTACTTTGGGCCACCTGTACTGTTATGACCTGGTAGTCAGGACAATAATGGACCTGGTGGTTAAGAGCACACGGAATGACCTGATAGTTACTGATAATAAAGGACTAGCACTGGGACGTGGGAACTCTGCTGACCGCAATCCCTAATCCTATCAAACACACTAGAAATAGCCGTGGATTGCGCCTAACGCTCCCTATGCAACTCGGCACAGCCTAAGGAACTAGCTAGCCCTGAAGATAGAAAAATAAAGCCTACCTTGCCTCAGAGAAATTCCCCAAAGGAAAAGGCAGCCCCCACATATAATGACTGTGAGTAAAGATGAAAATACAAACACAGAGATGAAATAGATTGAGCAAAGTGAGGCCCGACTAACTGAACAGACCGAGGATAGGCAAGGTTACTTTGCGGTCAGCACAAAAACCTACAAAAAGACCACGCAGAGGGCGCAAAAAGACCCTCCGCACCGACTCACGGTGCGGAGGCGCTCCCTCTGCGTCCCAGAGCTTCCAGCAAGCAAGACAACAATAAAAAATAGCAAGCTGGACAGAAAAATAGAAAACCAAAGAAATACAAGCTGAAACTTAGCTTCTGCTGGGAAGACAGGTCACAAGAACGATCCAGGAGTGAACTAGACCAATACTGGAACATTGACAGGTGGCATGGAGCAAAGATCTAAGTGGAGTTAAATAGAGCAGCCAGCTAGCGAATTAACCTCATCACCTGTGGAAGGAAACTCAGAAACACCCACCAGAGGAAGTCCATGGACAGAACCAGCCGAAGTACCATTCATGACAAGGTAGCCCCTTCCTAGGCTATTCATATCAGCCTGCAGCTTACTATCCAGCCTTTGCTGGTCATCAATTATAGGGTGACACTACATCATTTTTTGTGGGGTACCCCATTTTAACCCCTTAACCCCTGGAGCTTTTTCATTTTTTCGTTTTTCTGAGGAGTCTGAGAGCTGTTTTTCATAGTCTGGGAAGGGGGCAGACTCCTCAGAAATGGTGTATCCATAAGATGTGCCATTTCTGTCACTTGGCCTCGCCCTTCCCACTTGCTCTGGTGGGGTGGCAAGTGCAGTGATAGTAATGGGATTAATGTCATCTTTGTATTGTCATGTCACATCAAACCCAAGGGTTAGTAATGGTGAGGCATCTATAATAATAATAATCTTTATTTTTATATAGCGCTAACATATTCCGCAGCGCTTTACAGGTTGCACACATTATCATCGCTGTCCCCGATGGGGCTCACAATCTAGAATCCCTATCAGTATGTCTTTGGAATGTGGGAGGAGACCCACGCAAACACGGAGAGAACATACAAACTCTTTGCAGATGTTGTCCTGGGTGGGATTAGAACCCAGGACTCCAGCGCTGCAAGGCTGCAGTGCTAACCACTGCGCCACCATGCTGCCCATCTATAAGACTCCCAATTTAACAACCCCACAGTGAGATTATAAAAAAAATTCACACACCCTGAATAAAATCCTTTATTTGAAATAATGACACATACTCCTTTAATGAATCTCAAAAGCACATATTCTCACATCAATGCCCAATCCACTGAAATCAATGTTTCCTGTAACAGAATTAAAATAATAAACAACCATATGGATTCCTCACCTGTCTGCCAAGAAGATAATCAATTTGTCCCATGACATGTCTAGTGTTATGATCAGGTAATTCAGAACCACAATGGACATTGAAGTTCAGAGCACACAAAGTGACCTGACAATTACCAAAAACAAGGACGAGCTCTGAGACGTGGGAACTCTGCTGACCGCAATCCCTAATCCTAACACACCACACTAGAGGTAGCCGTGGATTGCGCCTAACGCTCCCTATGCAACTCGGCACAGCCTGAGAAACTAACTAGCCCTGAAGATAGAAAAATAAGCCTACCTTGCCTCAGAGAAATTCCCCAAAGGAAAAGGCAGCCCCCCACATATAATGACTGTGAGTAAGATGAAAATACAAACACAGAGATGAAATAGATTTAGCAAAGTGAGGCCCGACTTACTGAATAGACCGAGGATAGGAAAGATAGCTTTGCGGTCAACACAAAAACCTACAAACAACCACGCAGAGGGGCAAAAAGACCCTCCGCACCGACTAACGGTACGGAGGTGCTCCCTCTGCGTCTCAGAGCTTCCAGCAAGCAAGAAAAACCAATAAAGCAAGCTGGACAGAAAAAATAGCAAGCAAAAATAACACAAGCAAAACTTAGCTTATGCAGGATAGAGGCCACAGGAACGATCCAGGAGGAAGCAAGACCAATACTAGAACATTGACTGGAGGCCAGGATCAAAGCACCAGGTGGAGTTAAATAGAGCAGCACCTAACGACTTAACCTCATCACCTGAGGAAGGAAACTCAGAAGCCGCAGTACCACTCTCATCCACCAAAGGAAGCTCATAGACAGAACCAGCCGAAGTACCACTCTCGACCACAGGAGGGAGCTTGGCCACAGAATTCACAACAGTACCCCCCCCTTGAGGAGGGGTCACCGAACCCTCACCAGAGCCCCCAGGCCAACCAGGATGAGCCACATGAAAGGCACGAACTAGATCGGCAGCATGGACATCAGAGGCAAAGACCCAGGAATTATCTTCCTGACCATAACCTTTCCACTTAACCAGATACTGGAGTTTCCGTCTCGAAACACGAGAATCCAAAATCTTCTCCACTATATACTCCAATTCCCCTTCAACCAAAACCAGAGCAGGAGGATCAATAGATGGAACCACAGGTGCCACGTATCTCCGCAACAATGACCTATGGAACACGTTATGGATGGAAAAAGAAGCTGGAAGAGTCAAACGAAAAAACACAGAATTAAGAACCTCAGAAATCCTATATGGACCAATGAAACGAGGCTTAAATTTAGGAGAGGAAACCTTCATAGGAATATAACGAGATGACAACCACACCAAATCCCCAACACGAAGTCGGGGACCCACACAGCGCCTGCGGTTAGCGAAACGTTGAGCCTTCTCCTGGGACAAAGTCAGATTGTCCACTACATGAATCCAGATCTGCTGCAACCTATCCACCACAGTATCCACACCAGGACAGTCCGAAGACTCAACCTGCCCTGAAGAGAAACGAGGGTGGAACCCAGAATTGCAGAAAAACGGCGAAAGCAAAGTAGCCGAGCTGGCCCGATTATTAAGGGCGAACTCAGCCAAAGGCAAAAAGGACACCCAATCATCCTGATCCGCAGAAACAAAACATCTCAGATATGTTTCCAAGGTCTGATTGGTTCGTTATGTCTGGCCATTTGTCTGAGGATGGAAAGCCGAGGAAAAAGACAAATCAATGCCCATCCTAGCACAAAAGGCTCGCCAAAACCTCGAAACAAACTGGGAACCTCTGTCAGAAACGATGTTCTCTGGAATGCCATGTAAACGAACCACATGCTGGAAAAACAACGGCACCAAATCAGAGGAGGAAGGCAATTTAGACAAGGGCACCAAATGGACCATCTTAGAGAAGCGATCACAAACCACCCAAATGACCGACATTCTTTGAGAGACGGGGAGATCCGAAATAAAATCCATAGAGATATGTGTCCAAGGCCTCTTCGGGACCGGCAAGGGCAAAAGCAACCCACTGGCACGAGAACAGCAGGGCTTAGCCCGAGCACAAATCCCACAGGACTGCACAAAAGAACGCACATCCCGCGACAGAGACGGCCACCAAAAGGATCTAGCCACCAAATCTCTAGTACCAAAGATTCCAGGATGACCAGCCAACACCGAACAATGAACCTCAGAGATAACTTTATTCGTCCACCTATCAGGGACAAACAGTTTCTCCGCTGGGCAACGGTCAGGTCTATTAGCCTGAAATTTTTGCAGCACCCGCCGCAAATCAGGGGAGATGGCAGACAAAATTACCCCCTCTTTGAGAATACCCGCCGGCTCAGACAAACCCGGAGAATTGGGCACAAAACTCCTAGACAGGGCATCCGCCTTCACATTTTTAGAGCCCGGAAGGTACGAAACCACAAAGTCAAAACAGGAGAAAAACAGCGACCAACGAGCCTGTCTAGGATTCAACCGTTTGGCAGACTCGAGATAAGTCAAGTTTTTGTGATCAGTCAAGACCACCACGCGATGCTTAGCTCCTTCAAGCCAATGACGCCACTCCTCGAATGCCCACTTCATGGCTAGCAACTCTCGATTGCCAACATCATAATTTCACTCAGCAGGCGAAAATTTCCTGGAAAAGAAGGCGCATGGTTTCATCACCGAGCAATCAGAACTTCTCTGCGACAAAACAGCCCCTGCTCCAATTTCGGAAGCATCAACCTCGACCTGGAACGGAAGCCAAACATCTGGTTGGCACAACACAGGGGCAGAAGAAAAACGACGCTTCAACTCCTGAAAAGCCTCCACAGCAGCAGAAGACCAATTGACCACATCAGCACCCTTCTTGGTCAAATCAGTCAACGGTTTAGCAATGCTAGAAAAATTAGCGATGAAGCGCCGATAAAAATTAGCAAAGCCCAGGAACTTCTGCAGACTCTTCAGAGATGTTGGCTGAGTCCAATCATAAATGGCCTGAACTTTAACAGGGTCCATCTCGATAGTAGAAGGAGAAAAAATGAACCCCAAAAATGAAATCTTCTGAACACCAAAGAGACACTTTGACCCCTTCACAAACAAAGAACGCAGGACCTGGAACACCATTCTGACCTGCTTCACATGAAACTCCCAATCATCCGAGAAGACCAAAATATCATCCAAGTATACAATCAGGAATTTATCCAGGTACTCTCGGAAGATGTCATGCATAAAGGACTGAAACACTGATGGAGCATTAGAAAGTCCGAATGGCATAACCAGGTACTCAAAATGGCCTTCAGGCGTATTAAATGCTGTTTTCCATTCATCGCCCCGTTTAATACGCACAAGATTATATGCACCACGAAGATCTATCTTGGTGAACCAACTAGCCCCCTTAATCCGAGCAAACAAATCAGACAGCAGCGGCAAGGGGTACTGAAATTTGACCGTAATTTTATTTAGAAGGCGGTAATCAATACAAGGTCTCAGCGAACCATCCTTCTTGGCCACAAAAAAGAACCCTGCTCCCAATGGCGACGATGACGGGCGAATATGACCCTTCGCCAAAGACTCCTTCATGTAACTCCGCATAGCGGCATGCTCAGGTACAGATAAATTAAACAGTCGACCCTTAGGAAACTTACTACCAGGAATCAAATCGATAGCGCAATCGCAATCCCTATGCGGAGGTAGGGCATTGGACTTGGGCTCATCAAATACATCCCGGTAATCAGACAAGAACTCTGGGACCTCAGAAGGGGTGGATGATGAGATAGACAGAGATGGAACATCACCATGTACCCCCTGACAACCCCAGCTAGACACAGACATTGATTTCCAATCTAATACTGGGTTATGGACTTGTAGCCATGGCAACCCCAACACGACCACATCATGCAGATTATGCAACACCAGAAAGCGAATATCTTCCTGGTGCGCAGAAGCCATGCACATGGTCAGCTGGGTCCAATACTGAGGCTTATTCTTGGCCAAAGGCGTAGCATCAATTCCTCTCAATGGAATAGAACACTGCAAGGGCTCCAAGACAAACCCACAGCGCCTAGCAAACTCCAAGTCCATCAAATTCAGGGCAGCGCCTGAATCCACAAATGCCATGACAGAATAGGAAGACAAAGAGCAGATCAAAGTAATGGACAAAAGAAATTTCGACTGTACCGTACCAATGGTGGCAGACCTAGCGAACCGCTTAGTGCGCTTAGGACAATCAGAGATAGCATGAGTGGAATCACCACAGTAGAAACACAGCCCATTCTGACGTCTGTATTCTTGCCTTTCAGCTCTGGTCAAAGTCCTATCGCACTGCATAGGCTCAGGTTCATGCTCAGATAATACCGCCAAATGGTGCACAGATTTACGCTCGCGCAAGCGTCGACCGATCTGAATGGCCAAAGACATAGACTCATTCAGACCAGCAGGCATAGGAAATCCCACCATGACATCCTTAAGGGCTTCAGAGAGACCCTTTCTGAAAATAGCTGCCAGCGCACATTCATTCCATTGAGTGAGCACGGACCACTTTCTAAACTTCTGACAATAAATCTCTATCTCATCCTGACCCTGACACAGAGCCAGCAAATTTTTCTCTGCCTGATCCACTGAATTAGGTTCGTCGTACAGCAATCCGAGCGCCAGAAAAAATGCATCAATATTACACAATGCAGGATCTCCTGGCGCAAGGGAAAATGCCCAGTCTTGAGGGTCGCCACGTAATAAAAAAATAATGATCTTAACTTGTTGTACTGGGTCACCAGAGGAGCGGGGTTTCAAAGCCAGAAATAGTTTACAATTATTTTTAAAATTCAAAAACTTTGCTCTATCTCCAGAAAATAACTCAGGAATAGGAATCTTAGGTTCTAACATAGGATTCTGAACCACTAAATCTTGAATATTCTGTACATTTATAGCGAGATTATCCATCAAAGAGAACAGACCTTGAATGTCTATGTCCACACCTGTGTTCTGAACCACCCTGATGTAAAGGGGAAAAGAAAGACAGAACACAGTGCAAAGAAAAATAAATGGTCTCAGAACTTCTCTTTTCCCTCTATTGAGAAGCATTAGTACTTTGGGCCTCAAGTACTGTTATGATCAGGTAATTCAGAACCACAATGGACATTGAAGTTCAGAGCGCACAAAGTGACCTGACAATTACCAAAAACAAGGACGAGCTCTGAGACGTGGGAACTCTGCTGACCGCAATCCCTAATTCTAACACACCACACTAGAGGTAGCCGTGGATTGCGCCTAACGCTCCCTATGCAACTCGGCACAGCCTGAGAAACTAACTAGCCCTGAAGATAGAAAAATAAGCCTACCTTGCCTCAGAGAAATTCCCCAAAGGAAAAGGCAGCCCCCCACATATAATGACTGTGAGTAAGATGAAAATACAAACACAGAGATGAAATAGATTTAGCAAAGTGAGGCCCGACTTACTGAATAGACCGAGGATAGGAAAGATAGCTTTGCGGTCAACACAAAAACCTACAAACAACCACGCAGAGGGGCAAAAAGACCCTCCGTACCGTTAGTGCTCCCTCTGCGTCTCAGAGCTTCCAGCAAGCAAGAAAAACCAATAAAGCAAGCTGGACAGAAAAAATAGCAAGCAAAAATAACACAAGCAAAACTTAGCTTATGCAGGATAGAGGCCACAGGAACGATCCAGGAGGAAGCAAGACCAATACTAGAACATTGACTGGAGGCCAGGATCAAAGCACCAGGTGGAGTTAAATAGAGCAGCACCTAACGACTTAACCTCATCACCTGAGGAAGGAAACTCAGAAGCCGCAGTACCACTCTCATCCACCAAAGGAAGCTCATAGACAGAACCAGCCGAAGTACCACTCTCGACCACAGGAGGGAGCTTGGCCACAGAGTTCACAACAGTCTAGCTCTGCTACATCTAAATGGCAGGCATCATTGTTGCATGATGCAACTATACAGCCTGCCATCCAGCAGAGATACTGAGCTGTGCTTGCTTGCTCAGCTCCATGCCTCAGTGTCTTTTTTTTTCAATACAAAATCATTATGGGGTTAGTAATGGGGTGTCTTACAGATGCTTCTTCATTACTAACATCTGGGCTTGATGTCACCTGACAATGCAAAGGTGAAATCAATCCCCCATCTATCACCCCACTTGGCACTGCAACAGGGCAAGTGGGAAGAGCGGGGTTAAGTGCCAGAACTGGTGCATCTTATGGATTGGCCTTTTCTAGGGCAACTGGATACTGATGATCTGGGAAGAGGCCAATATCCATGGTCCCTTCCTAGGCAATTAATATCAGCTCACAGCTCTCTGCCTAGCCTTTGCTGGTTATTACTTATTGGGTGAACATACGTAATTTTTTTTGGGGGGTCCCCCATTTTAATAACCAGGAAAGTCTAAGTATTCAGCTGTGAGCTAATATTAATAGCCTGAGAATCTCAATGGGTATTAACTCCTTCCCAGGCTATAAACATCTGCCCCCAGCTTTCCGCTTTCCTGCTGCTGGTTAATAAAATGTTGGGAGATCCTCCACCTTTCTTTCAGAAAATAATTTAGATTTAGTAAGTAAACAAATACATGTACAGTAAGCTACACAAGCACTGTACTAATTATATATGTCACTGACATCTGTATATCTATGTTTTCTATGTGTATGTATGGATTCTATCTATTATATTTTGTCAGGTAACGCTGCAATTTTACTGTACCAGGCAGATGAATTACCGGCTTTTCAAAGGACATGGGTGTGTAAAAATTGGACAGACCTCACATGGTCCGAGTGCCTGGTGATTTTTTTTTATCACACTTAATGACTTCTAATGGTGAATGCGATCTGATTTTTACATACAAGCACAACATGCTGCAATTTTTTTTTCCAGTCCGATGATGATCCAATCAGAGCTGCAAAAAAATCGCCTAAGAACATATAATCTGAGAATAAAATTGGTCTGAATGTAATCCGATTTTTAATCGGATTTCATTCGTCCGATCTAATCGCAAGTGGGAACGAACTGTAACATAAGCGATAAAAGTATTGTGCTTTATATTTCAGCTAAAAACACAGTGGACTGAGTAATGTTAAACTCAAAAAATAAAATGATAAAAACTATAAATTTGGAATATGACATGGCTACTAGGGATGAGTGAGCAATAAAATGCTTGGATGCCCGTTACGTGAACAGAGCAATTCCTAATGCTCAGCTGCTCATTTCTAGTATTTCGAGTATAATGGGAGTCAATGAGAAATCTGAGCATTTTTCCAGTAGACCCTACAAGGTGGTCTGGGGGCAGTGAAAATGTTGAAATGGATAAAAAAAAAGTGCTGAATGGAAGGAGAAAAGCAAGGGGAAGACCCCTGGAAGCATGTCTGACTCATAGATGGATGCTGAGAACAATGGTACCACACTCTTTTACTCCACTTTAAGAACTGACAATATAACATTCAAAATCAAAAGGAAATTGGAGTTTACAAGAAAAAAATGTTAAGAAACATTCTTTCATGTAAAATGGGATGTATATAAGGCTAGGTTCAGATTGCGTTAGTGCAATCCGTTTAGCGCCTAGCGCTAGCAGATTGCGCTAACGCAATGTGTTATAAAGGGGTCGCGTTAAACGTCCCCGCTCTCGCAGAGAGAATGGACCGCGGGCGCGCCTCGGACGCTGCAAGCAGCGTCCGCGGCGCACCACAAAACACCGGCACATCGCTAGCGCGTGCCGAAAATGGCACGCGCTAGAGATGCGCGTCCCCATTGCTGTTAATGGGCGCGCTAACAAATGCGTTGCTTGGCGTTAATTTCGCCGTGCAACGCTGTCCGTTAGCGCGGTCCCATTAACGCAATGGGAACCTAGCCTAAGGCACAATTTAAAAAGGATTTAAAAACTAATAATTTAAGTAAACCAAAATTACATTCTTTTTATAAATTTTTATAAAAAAGGTTATTAAAAAAAAGAATTTCAGCGTAATTTATAAAGGAAGCAAGAACTGCCCATAATTATATGGAAGAGGGCCTCATACACATTATGTTCAAATTGTCATGTAGTGGTACTCCTAGACTTATAAAGGCTATGCACTAAGTGCAAAACCTGCCAAAAATTACAAACAGGGTCATCCATACACCTTTGAAGGCACCAACTGTAGTGTCTCATTCATATAGTGTGAACCAAGTGTAGTTGTGCTACTCCTACACTCATAAAAGCTCTGCATACAGTGCAAAGTCTGCCAAACATTACAAGCAAGGTCATCCATAGACTCTTGAAGCCAAGAACTTGGGGGCCTCATTAAAATATTTTGTAGGTGTAGTTGATGTACTTCAAACACTCATAAAGGCTTTGCAGAAAGTGAAAATGATAAGGAGTGTAATACAGTAATCTTCAGATGTCTGCTTCCTCGGGAGGCTGGAGGACTGCCTCCACCTGCTTACTGGAGCCTGATTCCCAGGTGTCTGGGCTGTACATGACCCAGCTTCAGGTAGTGCTGGAGCTCCCCGCATGTACAAATGGGCGACAGCCTCTTGTGTCATCTGCATCATCGCCTGCTCCTGCATAGGAGGTGGGTAACCCCAATGACAATTCAATCTCTCAGGGGTAGTAGCCCCATCTCGAGCGGCCTTGAAGAGCCTCTCCAAGGCCAATTCAGTTTGCAAGAAGGGTTCATCCTGCTCCCTTCCTTCTCAGATCACACCCACCATATCCCAACAATGTTGCCTCTCCAGTTTGAGGAACGTGACCCTGGTTCCAGCCATCAGCTCTTGCAGCCTTCAAGGCAAGTGTTCTGTCTCTACTGCCTGCTGGTTGAATGAGAAGTGATGATAGGTTCAAAACTCTTCTATGGACCCCTAGCTCCCCTGCTAGTCGTACGTAATGACCTCCCTCCCGGGATGCCAATTCTGGGTACCTTGCGGCTAACAGGCCAGCTGGTCAGACTCCAATATACCTCCGACCTCCGGTCATTACCTCGGGAATCTCGTAGGATTCTGCCAACTTTGTCACCTTTGTAGCCTCTAGTTACAAACATTTCAGTCATGATAGACCTTCATAAGTGTAGTAGGGTTAATTTTTAGATGCTAGTGTGAGTAGAACACAAACAGTAGCCAAAGATCAGCTAAAGAGTGTAGCCCAGAGCGTAGGTGGTCAGTGACCTGCAATCAGGTATACTGTGACCTAAACTAGGTCTGTGCAGAGTATTAGAACCCAAGAAGTGGACCCTCTGGGTCGCGGCTTCAGAGCTCCCAAAGGCGAGCGGACCAGATGGGGCCACCCCCTATACAGGGAGTGTTTGGGGCAGGCCCAAGGAGGATGAAGCCGCAACTGCAGGAGCCAAAGGGACGACTAAGGATAGGGCCACAGAAGGGTCAGAGGAAAGGGAAGAGATGGAGACTCAGAGATAAACAGAATGGAAGAGACACCGGACGGGCAGAGGCTGCTGAAACTAAGTACTGACCGGAATGGAGGAGACACATCTAACGGGGAACGACAGGAACACAGGACCGGCTGGAATGACAGGAACATAGGACCGGCTGAGACGGCAGGAACGCAGGACTGGCAAGGATGACTGGTACACAGGACTGGCAGAGATGGCTGGTACACAGGACTGGCAAGGAAGGCAGGAACACAGGACTTGCGAGGACGGCAGGAACACGGGACCTACAGAGATAGCAGGAACACAGGACTAGTAGAGGAGATTGGCACACAGGACTGGCAGGGGCAGCAAGCACACAGGACTGGCTGAGGAAGATAGAACACGTGAATGTGACACGAGCTTAAACAGGGGAAACGCACGACGAGCCAGATAAACTAAAGAGACGCCAGGAAGAAGTCGGCGAACACAATAGACGCAAAGGCATCTTACCCGGTCAGATGCAGGAGAGAAATACCCGATGGGCGCTGCCATATTGGGGGCAGAGCCAGCGGGTCACGACCTCCCAGAAGCTCCGGTGGTCAGAGGACCACGTCTGCGCATGCGCGGACCGCCGAAGGGATGAACACCAGGGAATCCAGATGGAGAGGCGTGAGGAGGAGCGTCGGGAGTGCGCTGGCCGGAGAGGTAAGTATTGGATGGCGTAACACGGAGTATCATATGTCTATGTTGCAGTATCCACTGCAAGACAGGGACCTCGAGGCTACTGTATGTATTAAATTTTGATTTTTGCACCAAAAATCTCTGAATGTGCCCGGTATTTGATACTTAGCTATAAGGTTTGGGAACCTACTGTGTGACACCTCCAAGTTTGGCTGTGCTAACATTTATTCCTAAACTTTGTCACCTTGTCGTACACTAAGCACGTTTTGACTGGATGGATTACTAGTTAAATCCATAAAAATGCTTGAACTTTTTTGGGGGAGTGTTTGATATCACTGAAATGTAACACAAAGCACATAATACTCTATGAATAACAAATTCAATCCAGAAAGAAAATGTCAACAGTTTTTTGGAGTGTTACATAGCACTGTAACATAACACAAAGGATGAAATACTCTATGGATGACAAGATTAGTTGAACTGTGCACACACAGGTCTGGATAACTGCTCTCTCACTCCAGTAAGAACTGTTCCTGAGCTGTGCAATTGCATCAGTGAGCCAGGCATGGTGGCGCCTGTCCTTTTATAATGATAATGTGGCCAGCCAATAACCATAATGCCACTACCAAGATGGCTGTGGCATTACAATGACTGGGGGGCAACCCTGGCATGTTTATTGGATGTGTAACAGGTGCCAAACATGCGGGGATTCAAGTTTCAAATTTGAGCACCAGCCAATGCTCGCTGAGTGCCGAGTACCCATATACTTGAGTGATATCAAACTTTCTCTTACAGGCAGATACGACCTACATGAGGCCTTTATTCTAACCCCCCCCCCCCCCCCCCTGAAAATACGTTGCTCTAAAATAAAGTCCATTAACCATGAACATAATACGACATATTGGCAGTCATTATGGGTTTAATCAATCTTCACTTAAGTGCCTATATAAAGAATGCTAGTATAAACACTTAGACTCAGCAAGAATGACTTCATATTTTAAATTCAGGGTCATTTTGTCTTAGACTGCAGGGTCAATAAAATTATGAAAATACAACCTTTTTTGACATTTTGCAATTCATGCAGACTACTTTTAGCTCTGAATTTCAGTTCACTTTACAAAAAAAATAAAACAGCAAAAATCAATACAGCGACTTATACAGCACTTTCTGCAGATCTTTGTTTTTTCATACATGTATAAATGAGGAAGTTGAGCTAAAAAGATAGAACCAATGGTGTAAAGAAGAAAATTGACTATGGAAGTATGGAACATCTAATCAAGAAATGCTTATCTGAGGAATATAGTAGACTACCTTTCCCAACCATAAAAGGGCCAAAAAAGAAAATTAATAAACTACATATATGAAGATAAAAAGTATACAATAAAATTAACTGAAAGTGATAAGGGCAGATTTTAGCATATTTTGCTCTCCAAAGACTCGTTCAAACCTAATAGGACTAGACAGTTAAAGAGAACCTGTCATGTGAAAAACACTATAAACCTGCAGATAATGGGTAATCTGCAACTTAATTGCATTCTGAAGCCATGTAGACACCGCACTGAGAGCCCAGCTACTGGGAGAAAAAGATCTTATTCCTCCCAGCAGTCTCTGGCTTTCAGTCATAGAGGCGTTGCCAATGTCACTACAGAGCTGGCTGTCAGTCAGAGCCGGGTTGTGGTTACAGCTACTGCTCACTTCCGAGTAATGACCGGAGGCGCGCCATCGGCACCTCTATGACTGAAAGCCCAAGGCTGCCAGGAAGAATAACATTCATTTCCTCCCAGCAGCAGGACTCTTATTGCAGCGGCCGCCCAGCTTCAGAACATGATTAACCCCACATGACAGGTTCTTTTCAATTTTGTAAATCCAAAACAGTTCCCATTTTTGGAGATGTTTGAATCGGTCCCAGTGTGTATCAGATATTTGTTTAATTTGATTGATTTAATTTACAAATTTACAATTATGTTCCAGAGCTGCATGCTTAAATACACAAGGCTTCATGAACCTAGTTGTGACCTTGGTAGCCCCAGAGATGCTGGCTTCCATCAGTGCACTTTCTATATTACTAGCACTTTGGGAGTGGTTTACATGGGGGCATTTTTTGGTGCCATTTTGCAATTTGAATATCCATTGTGGATTTTATACAGCTCATTGTAAACTTGATGAATACTTTCTGTTTCCTGTGACTGACTGCGCTGAGGTGGTAATGGATTTCTGTTGATTCCCTATTCTGATGACCATTTTTTTTCGCATATTCTACCCCTAGCGAGGCTGGCGACCTAAACTAGAGGAATCACAGCACCGTCAGCATGCTATTCATAGCGTTGTGCCTATCCTAGCAAACCCATCACTGCGCACATAGTTTGTATTATTTTTATGATGTACTGACCTAATGTAGCACTATTCTTTATTCTCCCCTCTTTTTGCCCAACAGCATAGCCTTAAAGGGAACCTGACTGCTGATAAAAGCTGCCCAAATCATGGGCATTATGTTCCAGTCACTAGCTCATGTCAGCCAGGTATGTTTTACTCTAAAAAAAAGTGCAACTCTTCAGAGAAAAACATACTGTGACATATCAACCAGGACATCGTGCGATGTCTGCTTCTATTGTCACGCACTGCCATATTCATTCTGCGGATGATGCTGGTGATAGAAGAGACATTGGAACCAGAAACTCTGGATGGCACAGGATCTGTCCAGCAACTTAGATTTGAGTGGCTGAGACCTGCAGTGATGTCCAGTCCAGCAGTACGGGTGCTTGTATTGTCCAGCTGGAGTTATCAGCTCCCTGTTCTAGCCAATTGAAGAGCACCACACCTTACTTAACCAGTTCCCGACCTGCGCCGAATATATATTTGTGTGCGTGTCTGGTCTATGTGAGAGCTGACACCCTGCAGCGATGGCCATGATCGGTGCTAGCACTGATTGAATGCGTTTATCCCCTGTGATGCTGCTGTGAATAGTGACAGCGACATCGCCGGCATAGCAGCAGGAGGAAGCTCCCTCTGTGCTGCCATCGACACAACGTGATGCGATCAATGCCAATCATCTCCAAGGTGAGTCGGGGCCAAAAGATGGCCGCGGGTTCACCAAGGGACAGTGGCCTGTTGGCTCATGCTCAGAACATGAGCTGACACTCCTCCCTGCATGTTATTTGCTGCTCTAATGCCCTGCAATGCAGAAGCATTGCAGAGTATTGGATCAGCGATCTGTCAGTTTGAAGTTAATGTCCCATCCTGGGGCAATGTAAAAAAAAGTTTAAAAAAGTAACAAAAATAAAAAAAATTAATTAAATAAATATATTAAAATATATTTATTTATGTTAAAAAAATAAAATAAAAAAGTACACATATTTAGTATTGCTACGTCCAGAAAAACCTGACCTATAAAATTGTCTCACTTATTAACCCCTTCAATGAACACCATCTTAATATATACTTACCTTGTAATGTCTTCACATCCTGTTCCATCCGGATGTGTCCAGATCCCAGAATTCCAAGCGGAGGAAGCTTACCAACCGTCATATAGGGATACGCAAGTGATGGCTGCCTCAATATGGAAACTGCTGGTATTACTAGCCTCTTGCGCGGTACCACCAGCAGAACACTGTTGAACTACGCGCACACTGTATACGCCGTGTGCAGCCTCTTGCACGGTACCATCAGCGGAACACCACCGCGAACACACCACCGCCGGGATCAGCCGTTTAATTCACTGACCATCGCCATCTTTGTACAGGAGGAGGGCATGTTCGGTTTTAATGTGACTATCTGTCTGCACAAAGATGGCGGCGGTCTGATTTACTGCGTTTGTGCGAATTTGGAGCAGTGAATCATTCGGCTGATCTCGGCAGCAGATGCACAACATATCTACAGGCAAAGGAAGCCAGGCATATCAAAGGGGTTTTCCCATGAACGGAGCATACCACATCTCCTTGGCAGGGGAGGAAGCAAAAGACAATACTGACATTACAGTAGGGGATCAAAGAGGATTCATTTTGTCAGTTAAATAGTTCACTGACTGTTTCTAAGGGGAACCTGTCACACCCCCTGCACCTATTAAGGTAAAAGAGCCACCTTCTGCAGCACTAACAACGCTGAAATATTCACTTTTATAAATTGGGCACCACACCTGTATTGAGTCCGGGGGGTACATTTTCTCCCCCTGACTCAGCCGCCTCGCCCACCGGGCGCCGTCTCCTCTCTGTTTTGACTATGTTAGCTGAAATATTGAAAAATTATAGCTATCAAAATATGGCGATGTAAAGAACAGTTTTTGCAATACAAAGTGTCTTTCAGTGTGTCACAGCAGCCAAACAGAAAAAAATGCTATAAACCTGATATTGATGTAATTGTACTGCAAATTTTTTTGTGAAAAAAGTTAAATGTTCATTATGTCTTTCCACATTCCATTAGTTCCTGTGAAGCACCTGACAGGTTAATTGTCTTCTTAAGGGGTGTGGTTTTTAGAATGGTGTCACTTTTGGGTATTTTCTGTCATATGGACCCTCAAAGTCACTTTAAATGCGATGTGGTCCCTGAAAAAATGGTTTTGTAAATTTTGTTGGAAAAATTAAAAATCACTGATCAACTTTTAAGCCTTCTAACTTGCTAACAAAAAAATATGTTTCAAAAATTGTGCTGATGTAGATTAGACATGAAGGAAATGTTATTTATTGACTATTTTGTGTGACATAACTCTCTGATTTAAAGGCATTAAAGTTAAAATATGAAAATTGCTAAATTTTCACCAAATTTCTGATATTTTTACAAATACTTGCAAGTCATATTGAACAAATGTTACCACTATAAAGAAGTACAATATGTTATGAGTAGTAATGAGCGAGTGTACTCATTGCTCGGGTTTTCCTGAGCACGTTTGGCTGGTTTCCGAGTATTTGTAACTGCTCGGAGAATTAGTTTTTGTTGATGCAGCTGCATGATTTACGGCTTCTAGCCAGCCTGAGTACATGTGGGGTTTGCCTGGTTGCTAGGGAATCCCCACATGTAATCAAGCTGTCTATCAGCTGTAAACCATGCAGCTGCGTCAACAAAAACTAAATCTCTGAGCAGTTACAAATACTCGGAGACCACCCGAGCAACGAGTATACTCGCACATCACTAGTTATCAGAAAACAGTCTCAGAATCAGTGGGATTTGAGGAAGCATTCCAGAGTTACATAAAGTAACACTGGTCAGAACTGTAAAATTTGGCCTGGTCAGGAAGGTGAAAACAGGCTTGAGGTGAAGGTGTTAAGCTTCCAGCTTTCGGCTGAAAACTGCCAAATATGGTCTTGTGTGTTTCTGGTTCAGCCCTGTCTGTTCAACACCTTGTTGTTATCATTGCTCCTTGATTTGACCTCAGCTTGTGTTTCTGACTATTCCTAGGGCTTTTGATCTTGTACTTTTCTTGCCCTCATTGTTCTGACCCGGCTACCTGACCACTCCTGCAAGCCTCCACCACCATATAGCTGCTTAGTCCATGACTTCAGCCCAGGGGCCCCTGTTTAAGTCTAGATCTCTGTACAGAAGTTAAAGGATGAAGACCATGGTAAACTCTGGGATCCGTTAAGCATAGTGGCTTTTGCTATGCCTGTCCGTAATAGCCATTTTAGAGATACCAGGCGACCACTGACAGAACAATATTACACATGCATTTAAAAGCTGGCTGTAGTCAAGGCTGCACGGGTGACTACTAGTGTTGAGCGATACCTTCCGATATCCAGAAGTATCGGTATCGGATTGGATCGACCGATACCCGATACCAATGCAAGTCAATGGGACAAAAATATCGTAATTAAAATAAACCCATTCTTTCCTTGTAGGTTAATTAAACATGAAGGAAAACAACTAAGAATAATGTAGGATGTATTGGGGGAGGTGGAGGAGACATTGAAGGCATGGAGGTTTAGGCCAATCAAATGGAATAGCAGGAATTAATTTTTTTTTTAAGACGTTCGGAGTTACAAAGATATTGGCTATGTTAAGATTTTTTAGATTTTGTCAGATATTTATGTTTCACTACTTCCATGCTCTTCACCTTCTTTTTTACTTCTCCCACACTTTCTTCTTCATCATCCTCAGCAGCAGCATCTTTTTCATCAACTTCTCCTTCACCTTATTCATCTTCTTCTTCACCTTCTTCCGATTATTCTTTTTTTTTTACATTCTTCATATTCTTTTTATTCAACTATTATTCTTCTTCATATTCAACTTCTTCATCTTCTTCATATTCGTCTTCTTCATCATATTCTTATTTGTGACGGGCCTTCCTGTAGTTGTTATCTATAAAAGTTTGAAGATTACACCTTCTGTTCTGCCTGTCACAAAAGATTTACAACAGGATTTGTCCGCGTTCAGTTTGGCCTGCAGCAGCAGATTTTTTCCAGGGGCACCACGAGGAGGAACGGACTCACCCCCATACACTGCTTAGTCTTCTAATGCTTATAATTTAGATAATATCTTTTGCTCTGATTTTTAGTCTTATGCTTAATGTTCTTCTGCTTTCTGTTCTGCATCTTCTTGTTCTTCTGCTTCTCGGTCGTCAGGGTCATCGTCTCCAGGGACGTCGTCTCCGGGGTTGTCGTCTTCTTCGGGGTGGTCTTCAGGGTCGTTGCCTCCAGGGTCATCATCTCCAGGGTCGTCGTCTCCAGGGTCGTCGTCTCCGGGGTCGACATCTTCTTTGATGTGGTCTTCAGGGTTGTCTTTAGGGTCTTGAACTTGGAAATGTAGCAGAAGGTACAAGATGGCTGAGGAACTGCCGAGAACCAGCTGATGGTACTGGAAACCGGATGGCTATTCGAAGGTACAAGAGCCAATGGAACTACCAAGGACCTGCTGACGGTACTGGAACCCAGTTACTAAGCAGGAGGTACCTGTGCCAGAAAGCACTACCAAGGACCACCAGACTGTCACGCTCACGCCCTGACTGGTGGGCGTGAGCTCGGGGGGTTTGTGGCCCCACTGTGCCACAAACCAGACTACCCTGGAAGGGGCGTGACTATGACAGCTGCCTGGGTTTTCACTGGAGCCTCTGATGGTGAGGACAGGCTTGTGCAGCAGGCAGCTGCCAGGTACTACTCCAGGGTGGTGTCTAGCTGTGGCTGCTGATCCCACTTGGGAGACAGGAACACCAGGATTGGTGCGGGCATTAGGCAGGACTGGCAGAAGAGCACGGCTGGAACACAGACAAGTAGGCTGGCACGGCTGAGACAGGGCTGGCAGAGACACGGCAGAGAACTCAGGGCTGGCAGAGACACGGCAGGAAACAGGACTGGCTAAGACAGCAGGAACACAGGACTGGAAGGCAGGGCAGGAACGGCAGGACTGGCAGGAACACAGGATTGGGAGGCACTGCAGAGAACACAGGACTGGAAGGCAGGGCAGGAACGGCAGGACTGGCAGGAACACAGGATACACAGGACTGGTTGATGTGGTGTATGAATCAGGCTGCACTCAGATGACACCCGAGTGCAGTCCTATTGTGAGAGTGATGAAGGAACAGGTAGGGACCTGTACACACAGAAGATGCAGGTACAGAAACAAGCCAGAAGGAAAGGAGAATGAAGGAACAGGTAGGGACCTGTACACACAGGAGGTGCAGGAAAGGAAAAAAGCAGAAAGGAATGAGGTATGAAGAAACAGGTAGGGACCTGTACACACAGGAGGACCAAGGAACAAGTAGAAGGTGGAACTAAGAGAAGAGAAGGAGAAGGCAGAGCCAAGGGCGGAGACGCTGGAGGCGGAGCCAAGGGCGGAGACGCTGGAGGCGGAGCCAAGAGCGGAGACGCTGGAGGCGGAGCCAAGAGCGGAGACGCTGGAGGCGGAGCCAAGAGCATGTGACCGGCACGCGGCCAATCAGAAGCCGCGACGTCATTCTCATTCACAAAACTGCTAATTCTAGGAATTGAGGACCTGCGAATGACGTCGCGGCCTCTGATTGGTCGCGTGCCGGTCACATGGGCGGCACGCGACCAATCAGAAGCCGGGACGTCATTCACAGGTCCGAAAGGCGCGCTTTTTAAACAAAGAAGACTCCCGGATAGCAGCGTGAAGTCCAGGGGCCGCCGGAGAGGTGAGCATATCAATATTTTTTATTTTAGTTCTTTATTTTACACATCCCTATGGATCCCAGGGCCTGAAGGAGAGTTTCCTCTCCTTCAGACCCTGGGAACCATGAGAATACCTTCCGATACTTGATGTCCCATTGACTTGTATTGGTATCGGATATCGGTATCGGCGATATCCGATATTTTTCGGGTATCGGCCGATACTATCCGATACCGATACTTTCAAGTATCGGACGGTATCGCTCAACACTAATCAACACTGTAGGTTGACCTAGCAGTTTAGGAACAAGAAACTTCTGGAGACTTGATAGTTCCAAACGCAGAACCACGCTGGGTCTTTGGACCGGAACGGGCAGCAGAGTATCCGGTTCAGAACGACCGACGGGCGGACTGGTCAACAAGTGGAAAACAAATCTATCCGCATACAATGCTCCGATTTGGAGCTGTAGTTGTCCCTTCAACACTGGACTGTTCATAAGTAGGACTCGGCAATCACCAAACACCTTCACAGGATTCTGGAGCAGTGGAACAGGAATCACACTTAGACTCCGTCTGGTTAGCAGCTTTAACACATCTGCAGGACCGAAGCTCCCACAAGGCACTGGAACAGACTCAGACTTTAGCGGAAGGGAGTTATTCTCACCAAGGGCAGTCTCTCCTACTGGCCCGAGGTTTTGGAGCTTTAGATCCCCTGGACAGAGGTCTTCCAGGTGTTCCTCACAACAGCAGCGACATAGTAAGCCCTTCTTACGACTGGTCTTAGACTGATGCTTTGCCAGTCCACTCTTGACAGTCTTTTTGGGTTCTATTAGAGTAGCTGCTTTAACGGGTAGAGGAACTGGAGGATCACAGACGGTCATGGCTTGACGTGGAGGTTTCTTCACAGGTTTCGCCCGTCTGGAGCGCCTCTCGGATCTAGATGGGGAAGACTTCACAGGAGCAGCAGGACGAGGCTTGTCAAAGACTTTACGGAAGGCCACCAGGAAGGCCCCAAGACTCAAGACGATAGGATCCCCTGCTTCCCAGAGGGGACAAATCCATAATAAAGCATCTCCTGCTAGGTAGGACATGATGTAGGCCACCTTAATCCGGTCAGAGGGAAAACAAGCTGCATTCTGCAGGATGTAGCGCAAGCACTGTTCCAGGAAGCTTTGGCATTCCTCTGGATTCCCATAGAACCTAGGTGGGTCTGCTGGGTTGTGCTCTTCCTCATAGGCCCGGAGTTGATCGTAGAGAGCGTTTGAAATTATGATTGGGCCCGAGGTCTCCTCAATTGGAACAACACAGGGTGGAACAAATTCTTCAGCTTGCTCATACCGGTAGACAGAAAGTTCATCATGCTCTGAGAGCGGTAGGACATGGGATACAGCGGAGGCCATGGCCTGTGCAAACTATCACGCTCACGCCCTGACTGGTGGGCGTGAGCTCGGGGGGGTTTGTGGCCCCACTGTGCCACAAACCAGACTACCCTGGAAGGGGCGTGACTATGACAGCTGCCTGGGTTTTCACTGGAGCCTCTGATGGTGAGGACAGGCTTGTGCAGCAGGCAGCTGCCAGGTGCTACTCCAGGGTGGTGTCTGGCTGTGGCTGCTGATCCCACTTGGGAGACAGGAACACCAGGATTGGTGCGGGCATTAGGCAGGACTGGCAGAAGAGCACGGCTGGAACACAGACAAGTAGGCTGGCACGGCTGAGAAAGGGCTGGCAGAGACACGGCAGAGAACTCAGGGCTGGCAGAGACACGGCAGGAAACAGGACTGGCTAGGACAGCAGGAACACAGGACTGGAAGGCAGGGCAGGAACGGCAGGACTGGCAGGAACACAGGATTGGCAGGCACTGCAGAGTACACAGGACTGGAAGGCAGGGCAGGAACGGCAGGACTGGCAGGAACACAGGATACACAGGACTGGTTGATGTGGTGTATGAATCAGGCTGCACTCAGATGACACCCGAGTGCAGTCCTATTGTGAGAGTGATGAAGGAACAGGTAGGGACCTGTACACACAGAAGATGCAGGTACGGAAACAAGCCAGAAGGAAAGGAGAATGAAGGAACAGGTAGGGACCTTTTCACACAGGAGGTGCAGGAAAGGAAACAAGCAGAAAGGAATGAGGTATGAAGAAACAGGTAGGGACCTGTACACACAGGAGGACCAAGTAACAAGTAGAAGGTGGAACTAAGAGAAGAGAAGGAGAAGGCAGAGCCAAGGGCGGAGACGCTGGAGGCGGAGCCAAGAGTGGAGACGCTGGAGGTGGAGCCAAGAGCGGAGACGCTGGAGGCGGAGCCAAGAGCGGAGACCCTGGAGGCGGAGCCAAGAGCGGAGACGCTGGAGGCGGAGCCAAGAGCGGAGACGCTGGAGGCGGAGCCAAGAGCGGAGACGCTGGAGGCGGAGCCAAGAGCAGAGACTGAGCCAAGTGCAGAAACACAGGAGGCGGAGCCAGATAATACCGCAAAGAGCGGAGCCACAGAGCAAAGCCAGAGAGTGCGAAGCAAAGTCTGAGTGCAGAGCCGCAAGAGTGCGGAGTGTAAGCGAACAGAAAACACAAGGAAAGTAAGCAGGGAAGGAAGCCACAGACAAGGAGACCGAGAAAAGACAAAGTACAGACAAGGCAATAGAACAAGACACAGGGACAAAGACACAGGGACCAGGATATTCTGCCTCCTGGAGGGCGGACTACAAGAACAAGGCAAAAGCACAGAGTAAAGCTCAGAGGGAGTAACTCAGAGCAAGGCCAGGCAAACTCAGCAGCTAAACATTAACTGAGCTAACACATTGCACAGGCCCAGACCACAGGGTGGAGCTGCACTATATACAGGAGGCCTCTTGGTAATTGGTCAGGAACTGATTGGTTCTTATAGGAATCAGGTGCACCTGTCCAGAGAGTTCGGGCGCCGGCCCCCTATACATATAGCCATGAGGCATGCAGAGAGCAGAGACACAGAACATGGAGCTGGCATTAACCCTGCTGTTCTGTTTGGTCTGGGGAGACCAATTTTGAACTTTGGTATTTTTTGGGGTGTTCAAGATGTGGTTCTGAAACTTGTGGTTGATTGACTTAAATGAGGATGGGTCGGTCGGCCACGGTTTTCAGAGCCGCATCTTGAATATTTTAAAGAATATTGAAGTTCAAAGTCGGTCATTTTTGACCAACAGAACAGCAGGGTTAAAGAGAAAGCACATCATGGCCTGGAGCAGTGGGTAAGATTGTGTGAGAGATGTGAGGCCATGACGTGATGCCAGCAGAGTTGTTACACAGACATTCGTGGAACTCGGACACCCAGAAGGAGGCACCTAAGCCATAGGCTCTGCCTGGAACCAGCTAATGGTACTGGAACCAGGATGGGGAGCAGAAGGTACAAGAGCCAAAGACACTGCCAAAAACCAGCTGATACTACTGGAACCTGGATGGGTAGCCAAAGGTACAAGAGCCAATGGAACTACCGACGACCTGCTGAGGGTACTGGAACCTGGTTACTAAGCAGGAGGTAGCCGTGCCAGAAAGCACTACCAAGGACCACCAGACGTCGGTAGAACTCGGATACCCAGAAGGAGGCACCTAAGTCAAAGGCTCTGCCTGGAACCAGCTGACGGTACTGGAACCAGGGGGACCTATTCAAGATTGTCTTCCTAAGAACCAGCTAATGGTGCTGGAACTCAGATAGGCAGCAGAAGGTCCACAGGAAAAAAAAATTGCTAGGCCGCGAGCCGGCCAGAGTTACCAAAAACCCACAGTCCTACTGGGGGAGCTTGTCCTATTGGCACTACGGAACCAGCCTTGATTGCCAGTTCCCACAGCCCACATAGGAAGCACTTAAACTGCAGGCACCATAGAGTTGGCTAACCCGACCGCAACCCAACAGGACAATGTATTGAAGGCAAAGTGACCTTGACACTACCCGGTAACAGCTGGCATGCTGGAACCAGGCTGGGTAGGAGGGAGTACCCGTGCCAAAGACACTTCTGAGCAGCAACTGGCGGTGTTGGAGCCCAGGGATTACATGAGAAACAGAGTGTAGGCTGAGTCCTAATTGAAGCAAGTTGAAAGGGAACCTGTATACCTTGGGATGTTCCCCTTCGAGTAATGAAATACCCAGATGGCTGATAGTCAGAAAATATTCAAACTGCTCACGTTCAACACCAAAGGGTTCAACTCTCCGATATCTAGAGGCCAAACTCTCTCGCACTTCAAGAAGAAAGGTATCGATTTACTCCTTTTACAAGAAACTCACTTTACTGACAATAAAGTCCCTTCATTTAGTAAATCACATTACGACAGGTGGTACCATGCCACCTCGCCACAAAAAAAGTCAAGAGGAGTATCGGTGGCCATAGCCAAGGATATTCCTTTTCAACTCCACGATCAGATGATAGATACAAATGGCCGCTACTTACTCGTGAAAGGGATTCTGGCGGGAGTGGTCGTAACCATATGCAATGTTTATGCCCCAAACAAGAAACAGTTGAAATGGCTGTTAGCCATATTCAAAAAAATAAGAGACTTTAGAGAAGGCATCCTCATACTGGGAGGTGACCTCAACCTAGCCCTAGAACCAAGTATAGACACTACAAAAAAAAAAAGTGCAATCTCCTTAAGAGACTTAGCCAGACTGAAGCAGTCCTTGCACTCCTTGAATCTAATAGACATTTGGCGCTACATGAATCCATCAACACGTGACTATACCTTTTATTCTCACCCGCACGGCTCATACCACCGTATTGATTATCTATTCGCGCCAAGATCCTTATTACCCAAAATTAAGCATGTAGAGATAGTCCCTTCCCTATTTTCTGACCACTCATATGTAACAACTGAACTAGTATTGTCCAAGCAATTTTCCCCCTGCAGAACTTGGCAACTAAATGATTCCTTACTTGATAATGCTGCAAAAAAAATACGTATCCAAAAAGCCATAACAACATATTTTGAGATAAATAATAATGCCGAAACATCACCGCCAATAATTTGGGAGGCACATAAGTCAGTGATTAGAGGAGAATTTATATCAATAGCATCCTATTTGAATAAAATGAAAGGCAAGGAGATTGACTCTCTTTACGAAGAGATAAAACACTTAGAATCCCAACATAAGAGAACCTTACTGCCACAAACCCTGACAGAGCTCACAGCCAGGAGGCAAAGATTAAAAGACATTTTAAGAGAGCAATCAGCTAAGTTCTTTGCCTCTTGGAAAAATCGTATATTTGTCCATGGTGATAAGGCCTCAAAACTAACTATGTCACTAATAAAAAAAAGACAGGCCCGCACATTCATTCATCTTATTACAACAAAATCAGGTTTAAAAACCCAGAATTACTCCGAGATAGAGAAAGAATTCTTGTCCTACTATAAATCACTATATCAATTACACCCGGAAGAAGGAGAAAAAGAAAAAAACCAAAAGAAACAAGATATCCAATCCTTCTTAAAACGATTAAAACTCCCGACCCTATCTAAACCCCAACAAGTACAAATGGTAAAGCCATTCACACTTGCGGAGCTCCGGTCGGCCCTGTCGAAGTGTCCTAAAGGGAAAGCACCAGGCCCAGACGGCTTCTCGTCTTATTATTACAGCACCAATTCTGAGATCTTACTCCCCCATTTACTCAACATGTGTAATAGCCTTCGGGAGGGGGGGTGGCGCCGAGGCAGCTGCTTGAAGCCAGAATCTCACTGATCTACAAAGAAGGGAAAGATCCGGAACAATGTGGCAGTTATAGACCCATATCATTGTTAAATACGGATCTGAAGATATATGCGAGAATGATGGCAGACAGGGTAGCGGCGGTGCTCCCTCAATTAATCTCCCTGAACCAATCTGGATTTGTCAAAGGAAGAGAGGGGAAAGACAATACATACAAAATTCTGCATTTAATGCAGTTTGCTAAACTAAAAAAGCTACCAATCGCACTGATGGGTATCGATGCCGAGAAGGCATTTGATAGGGTCGACTGGGTTTTCCTGCAAGAAACACTATCACAATTTGGCTTTCCCCCATCGGCAATATCTGCCATCATGGGAATGTATTCATGCCCCTCAGCTAAAATTAAACTTTATGGATCATTGACAGACTCGTTCCAGATCCATAATGGCACGAGGCAAGGCTGCCCCTTATCCCCGTTATTATTTGTACTATCAATCGAACCACTCTTACAAGCCATCCAACAATGTAATGAAATAACAGGCCTACAAATACAGGGAGCCCACTATAAAACTGCGGCGTTTGCGGACGACCTTTTGTTGGTAATCTCTAGGCCATTGAGGAGTATCCCAGCCATACTAGCTATACTAGAAAGATTTAGCGAGTTATCAAACTTCAAAATAAATGAAACAAAATCTGAATTCTTAAATTTAGGTCTGCCAATACATGTAGTAAATAAGCTTAAACTAACATATTCATTCCCTTGGCAATCGAAAAGCCTTAAATACTTGGGTATACAGTTGTGCGCGTCAGACAAAGATTTATTTGAACTAAATTTCAATCAGCTACTGAGAAACACAACCAGAACCCTTCATTCTTGGAAAGATATGCATCTGTCATGGGTAGGCAGGAAAAATATATTAAAAAGCATAATCCTGCCAAAGTTTCTATATGTATTTAACATGCTCCCAATCCAAATCCCCTTATCCTTCCTCTCTAAAGTGCATTCCCTTTTTTTTAGTTATATCTGGCGGAAAAGTAAACCGCGGATTAATTCAAAAACCCTAATATTACCAAAAGAGATGGGAGGAATGAGCGCTCCAGACATAATAAAATACTATCATGCAGCACACATTTCAAGAGCAATTAACTGGATCAGAAACACTGAAAGCAAACAATGGCTAAATATAGAAGAAGAAATGTCACCTCTCCCCTTACGATCTATACTAATCGGACAACACGCTGACCTTACCCCAACAAAAATAAAAAACATCCACACCTTGGCTACAATGAAGGTATGGGAAAAATATCGCCATAAATTGGCTCCACCCTTATCCCCCTTAGTGAAAATCGCAGACTTGTTGGATTCCCTTCCAAAACAAGCTACACAAATCCCATTAGAGCGCATACTGGAAGATGGCGTCCCTATATCATTGGAAGATTTACACAAAATCCCGGGTCTATCTGGCCTAACATTCCTGCAACACAGAAAACTCTCTCATATAACAAATCAATACAACTGTCAAGCTGATCTCAACAGACCATTAACCGCCTACGAAAGTCTATGTGCAGGACTGAGACCTCCTACCAAGGTTCTGTCAACTATATATCAATCCTTAATCAAAATAGATATAACACTGAAGCGCGCCTACCTGGCCAGATGGGAAAAGGACTTGGGTTGCACCTTTACTGACTCACAAATCAAACACATTTATAGGAACTCACACGGTCATTCAAAATGTGTGAGAATCCAAGAAAATTCTTTTAAACTAGTCACTAGATGGTATATCACGCCCAAGCTGATCCAAAGATGGCATCATGCTGCATCCGCTGTCTGCTGGAGATGCGACATTGAAGAAGGCAACTACCTACACATATGGTGGTCCTGCCCGTCTTTAGCCCCCCTCTGGAAAAAGGTTAACTCTATGATATATAAACTACTAAACAAGCGCACTACATGTAGACCCGAAAATATTTTCCTGCACGTTCCAATTTGGACAAATGACAGAGCAGCTGACAAATTAGCTCAATTCATCATAGCAGCTGGGAAATCCTTGATCCCATTGCACTGGAACACCAAGACAATACCCACAACCGCCCAATTACATCTTAAAATAGAACTATATCATATTGAGGAATTGGCCGCCAGAGTCAATCATAATTTAGTAAATTTTAACCAAGTTTGGAAACCTTGGACCCTCTACAGGACACAACAAGCTTTCCTTTCAAAGATAGCAGAAACAACACCTTAGGCCATTACACTAACATCCCAGGTACCAACCCCCCCCCTCCCCTCCCTCCCTCCCATCCCTACTCTTCTAACCCTAACCTGCATTCCCCTTTCTTCTATTAACCCCTCTTTTCTTCGTATGTACAAGTCGATTTCTCTATTTACAATAGTTTTTCAGTTAAATTTAAACCAAGAATAGAGTATACTTGATTTGACAAAATGGCACTATATATGCTTGAATGTATATATATACCTGACAAATAGCACTTAAAGAATTAGTAACAAGTGATAGTCTTGTAATATACTCTATGTTCTAAAGTTGATTTATGTTTTCGTTAACTCACTGAAATGATTGTATAAACATGTTTTCAATAAAAAGAACATTGAAAGAAAGAAAGGGAACCTGTAAACCCCCCCCCCCAGGCATTTGTAACTGAAAGAGCCACCTTGTGCAGCACTAATGCTGCACAAGGAAAAGGTGGCTGTTTTACTTATGCTCCTTGCACACGCTGAAGTTAACACTTATAAAATGTGCCCCCTCATACCGTGAAACCGTCCCAGAGGCGGGACTTGCCTTCTTTTTTTAATCAAATAGATTTTTATTGATTTATAAAATGCAATAAACATTTAACAATAACACATGTGTTTTTCAATTCCCCCCAGCATTAACCCCCCTTTACCCAACCCACCCCCCTTCATCCCCATCCCTCCCCCCTTTCCCACTTAGACAGCTCACGTCCTCCTTTTAACATGTCTTGTAGCATTACATACTTTAGTATAATATAATGTCCTTCACTATGAATTTATAGACCATTATTTTATAGGCGAAATCTCCTCTGGCTAATTTTCCCTTAATCTTCTCCTAACACAATTCCAACCAAGGTGTCCACAATTTATCATACAGAACCATTTTCTCTCTTTTCTGGTATACTCCCTTTTCTAAGGCTATGACCTTCTCCGCATACTTGATGTATTCTCCCCTCGAGGGAGGCTCCACTTTCATCCAATTTCTTGCTATGACCTTCCGAGCCATGTATAACAGTCTAGCGATTGCTATTTTCAATGTGTTATCTACAATTATCTCATCCACATATCCCAGCACGCACACCACTGGTTCCCTTGGAATTACACATCTATACGCTCCTTCTATCCGGCTAAGAACCACTAACCAAAAAACAGTCAACCTCGGACACGACCAGAGCATGTGGAATATTCCAGCATTATCATTCCTACACCTAGGGCATTCCGAATCGGGTCTCAACCCAGCTCTATATAGGACATCCGGAGACCTATATATTCTGTGTATAACATAAAGCTGAGAGAGTCTATACAGCTCATTCATTGATAACTTCGGTACCCATTCTAAAACAGATTCCCATTTTTCATCCTCCATGCCACCCAAATCTCTTTCCCATTTAGCCCTTGCCCCAAACAGATATCCCAATCAGTAAGTATGGAGTAAATCCTTATATAAGGAAGAGATGACACCCCTCGATGTTCCCGCTCCGCAGATATATTCCAATACTAAGTCACTTTGGATTTTGAGGCAATCCCGGGACTTGCCTTCTTAATGAGACGCAGCACAGCCGTCATTCATACCCCCTTGGCGCCGGGCACTGCCTCCTCAGCATTTTTTTTAATCTGTCCCGGAGCCTGCACTGTTATGTTATCCCTTGGCTATGCGCAGTTAGCGCTGCCCGTCTTCTGACATCATTTGTTGTCAGGCTGACTGTGCCTGTGTGGCTGCACTGCCCGAGAACCCGCCACGCAGTGTCTTCTGATTTATTCACACTGTGGGGCTGGGATCCATGGGCATGCGCAGTGCATATCTTCGCCTCTCACTCATCTCCTTCCACCTTCTTTAAACTGTGCGGCGTCAGCTGATCCCTAAGCGCATGCCACTGCGATTAGGGATCAGCTGATGTCGCACAGTCTGAAAAATCCAGGGAATCCAGGAGAAGCAGAGTGTAGGCTGAGGCCTACACTTGAGGCAGTTTAATATCTGTTGTAGTGTGAGCGTGGACGGAGCAGGAGCAATTGCCGGACACACAGCAGAGGATCAGCTGACATTACTGAAACCCAATAACAATGGGTCATGTGTTGACTGTGCAGATGGCACTTCTGAGCAGCAACTGGCGGTGTTGGAGCCCAGGGATTACAATTCACGTGGTAGAAACATGAACACAATATGAGACCTGGATACTGTTGCCAACCAATTACTTAATCTGGAAGAGGAGTGGCAAATTCCTGCGAGATCCATGCCTTGTTCATTTTCAGAAAAGTAAGCCGGTCAACGTTATCGGAGGATAGTCGCATGCGACGGTCTGTTAGTACACCACCTGCGGCACTAAAGACGCATTCTGATAATACACTAACAGCAGGGCAAGCCAGCACCTCCAATGCATACTGGCTAAGCTCTGGCCATGTATCCAGCTTAGAGACCCAAAACTTGAAGGGGAAAGAGCCATCTGGGAGTACACTGAGAGGGCAAGACATGTAGTCTGTCACCATCTGACGGAAACGTTGCCTCCTGCTGACTGGAACCATCTGTGACGGTGTAGACATTTGTGGCGGGCACACAAAACTTTGCCACAGATGGGCCATACTGGTCTTGCCTTGTGCTGAGGCACTGCTTCTGCTCCCTCTTTATGCAGAGCTTCCTTCACTGCCTCGACGCACTGAGCTGCTTTGTAAAGCACTAGCAGCACTGCTCTCGGTTGGACTGGAGAAGATGATGGAATGCACCAGTGAGTCTTGGTACTCCCGCATTTTACGCTCCCGGTTCAACTGTGTTATGAGGCTTTGTACATTGTCCCGGTAGGATCTAGGAGGGTGTACACCCAATAATCAGCCATGTTGAGAATGTGGGTGACTCGGCGGATGTTTCTCAGGCACTGCAGCATGAAATCAACCATGTGCTGCAGACTGCCAACTGGCCAAGAAATGCTGTCCCCTGCTTGAGGCGTGATCTCTGCCTGCTCTGCATCACCCCACCCTCGCTCTACATACTGACTACTAGAGCATTGTGTACCTCTCTCCTCTGGACAGATGTCTTCCTCCTCCATTGACTCCTCCTCATCCTCCTCACAAAGTGTCCCCTGCCTAGGCCTTTGTGTGGAACCACGTTCCACAGACTGTCCAGAAGCAGATGGCATTTGTGACTCCTCATCCTCCACCTCTTCCACAACCTCATCCCTCAGCGCTTGCAGTGTTTTTTCAAGCAGGCAGATAAGGGGGATAGTCATGCTGACTAGTGCATCATCTGCACTCGCCATCCGCGTGGAATCATCGAAGGCACGCAAAACCTGGCAGATGTCCTTCATAGTGGCCCACTCAGTGGTTGTGAAGTCTGAACGGCGCGCAGTGTGACTTTTTTGCGCCTGATGCAGCTGGTACTCCATTACTGCTGCCTGCTGCTCACACAACTGCTCCAACATATGTAGTGTTGAATTCCCCCTGGTGGGTAGGACACATATGATGCGATGTTCCAGAAGGTGGAATCGGTGCAGCAGAGCTGCAATGCGCGATCTTGCCATGCTGGAGCACCGCAAGTGAGCACATTCTAGGCGGACCTCGTGCAGCAGTGCATCAAGATCCGGATAGTCCCTCAAAAAACTCTGCACGACCAAGTTGAGCACATGTGCCAGACTTGGGATGTGAGTGAGGTTGCCTAGGCCCAGAGCTGCCACCAGATTTCGGCCATTGTCACACACTACCATGCCTGGCTGCAGATTCGCTGGCACAAACCACACGTCGCTCTCCTGCATGATGGCATTCCAGAGCTCCTGTGCTGTGGTGGCTTCGATTCCCCAAAGAAATTAATTTCAATACAGCTTGTTGACGTTTGGCCATGGCTGTGCTCATATCGGTCGTAACAGGTAAGCGTTCAAAGGTCCATGTGGAGGTGGACTGTGACGGATCCTGCAGCGATGATTCAGAGGAACTGCACTATGAGGAGGAGTCAACGTCTACAGACTGGATTCCTGCAATCCTTGGAGTTGGCAGAACACGTACAGCACCACTCTCAAGATCTGTACCCGGCTCCACAACATTTACCCCATGGGCAGTGAGGGAAAGGTATCATCCCTGTCCATGGTGACTGGTCCACGCATCGGTGGTTAGGTGGACCTTGCTACTGACGGCGTTTAGTAGTGCATGTTTAATGTTTCCCTCCACATGCTTTTGCAGGGCAGGGACGGCTTGCCTGCTGAAATAAAAGTGTCTGGGCACGTTGTATTGTGGGACTGCCAATGCCATCAAGTTATGGAAGGTGTCAGTCTCCACCAGCCTGAATGACAGCATTTCAAGGGACAGTAGTTTTGCATTGCCAGCATTCAGAGCCTGTGCTCGGGGGTGGTTTGCCGAGAATGGCCGCCTTTTCTCCCAAGCCTGTGCTACTGATGGCTGTAGACTGGCCTGGGAGTGTGAGGATGACAGGGAACGTGGTGCTGTAGGTGGAATTACACTGGGTCTCTGTACAACAGTGCCAGAAATTCTTCCATGGCAATCCTGTGAGGAAGCCGAACCAGCTGTGTGTGAGCTGGAGGAAGAGGCTACAACACTGAGCTGAAGAGGTGGTAGGTGCTGCTGTTAGTTGGCATAGGTCTTCAGTGTGTTTTTGTAACTCCACCACGTGCTTGGTCTGCACATGTTTCCACATATTTGTGGTATTGAGATTGCTGACACTTTTCCCTCTTTTGACTTTCTGATTACACAGCATGCATTTGACAAAGCAAATGTCATCAACAACTGTGTCAAAAAAGGACCAGGAACTGCAAGTCTTGGGAGTGCCCGTTTTGGCTTTTGGAAGAGGCATGCTCCTAATGGGTGCCAAAGTGGAGGCTACAGGCAACGCAGTCTTCCCCTTCCCTCTCCCTCTTTGGGTCGTTTGGGGGAATCTCTTCCTCAGAGCTCCTCCCACCACCTTCCTGTACCTCATGCCAAACCTCATCATCTACACTACCCTCTTCCAACAACTGCTTCTCTTGGGTAGTCTCGGCAGCACAGTACGCACCAGAAAGTGGCACCTGAGTCTAATCATCAGATGCGTACTGAGGTGTGCTGTAAAGTGGAGTGTTTGGTGAACTTTATTAACTTTTTGTTTTTTTCACAGAACAGACTACAGAGTGAGCTGCACTCACACAGAGACCTTGCAGACAGCCATGAACGGCGCTGCAAGGCCTAAAAAAGCTCCTCTAGGTACTCCTATATAGTGTTTTTCCACAATCTAGCAGGATACAGATGGAAACCCACTAATTGGATAAATCAGGACAAAATGTGCAGCAGCTCTACATCAAAAAAGGCCAATGGAACAGTATGAGGCAGTGACTCACACTGAGCTGTCTACAACCGGCTGTGGCTGCAGAACAGACTACAGAGTGAGCTGCACTCACACAGAGACCTTGCAGACAGCCGTGGACGTCGCTGTAAGGCCTTAAAAAGCTCCTCTAGGTACTCCTATATAGTGTTTTTCCACAATCTAGCAGGATACGAATGGAAACCCACTAATAGGATAAATCAGGACAAAATGTGCAGCAGGCAGCACTAATTGAAAAAAGGACAATGGAACAGTATGAGGCAGTGACACACACTGAGCTGTCTACAACCGGCTGTAGCTGCAGAACAGACTACAGAGTGAGCTGCACTCACCCACACAGAGACCTTGCAGACAGCCGTGAACAGCGCTGCTAGGCAAAAACAAGGTTCTCTAAATTAGCCTGGGTAAAGAACAATGAAGCAAATCGCTATCTCAAACTGGCCCTCAGTCAGAACACAGCATCCTGTCCCTAACTGAATTCACAGCAGAGTGAACACAAAATGGCAGCGGCGACTTTTATAGTGCATCATGACATCATTTCAGCAGCCAATCACAGGCAGTAGTTACGTGACTAACATGCATAACAGGATGTGCCCACACTTCTTAGGATTCCTCATTGGCCGAATTAAATGAAACTGGCTCATTAAATTATGGGAACTTCCGATTCCGGTATCTGATATTGAGAAAGTATCGGAACTCGGTATCGGAATCCCGATACCGAGAATATCGGCCAATACCCGATATTTGCAGTATCGGAATGCTCAACACTAGTGACTAGTATAAGAAACTTGTCTCTGGTAGGCTTCTCCCTGCCATGCTCCCCTTTAGTGACATGTTTCTCATTATACACAGCCATAGGGAGAGACCTGTTACTTGTGATGGAGCCGCCAGGGAACAACCTCTTACACTAGTCATCCAAGCGGCAAGGTTCCTAGCCGGGCCTTTAAATGTACAGTATAACCCCTAAAACTTCACAAACATACCTGACTAAAAGAATGCAGCCAGTGTTTGATACATGCTTCCCATGGTTTGGACAACATTTATTAGCTCTCAGGTTCCCTTTAACATCTTTACGGATTTTTCACCACTGCGATGTGGCTGAATTTTACAATGCTCAGTGAGTGCGATAACCATAAAGCACACACAGTACACTCAACGGTGCATAAAGGCAATACACCTGCAAAAACAGGGAATAAACACAGCGGAAAAGACAAGTGAAAACAAGCATATACCAGCAAAAATAATCTTGTATCTTTGTAACTATTAAGTCCCAATTTGATATTGTAAAACTCAACTAACTCCATCTCTTACATTTACATTTCTTCTATGCATTTCATCAACCTTTGATCAAAATATGTGCAGGATATTTGACTCGTGTTTTAGAAATTAAAAACTAGCATATGGTTTATCATGCTGTGAGTTAGTCGATATACTGGGAACATCCCAAATTCTAAGTATAACTATATACTGACATAGACTTAGGGTACCGTCACACTATACGATTTACCTACGATCACGACCAGCGATATGACCTGGCCGTGATCGTAGGTAAATCGTAGTGTGGTCGCTGGGGAGCTGTCACACAGACAGCTCTCCAGCGACCAACGATGCCGAGGTCCCTTGGTAACCAGGGTAAACATCGGGTAACTAAGCGCAGGACCGCGCTTAGTAACCCGATGTTTACCCTGGTTACAAGCGTAAAACTAAAAAAAAACAAACAGCACATACTTACATTCTGGTGTCCGTCAGGTCCCTTGCCGTCTGCTTCCCGCACTGTGACTGCCGGCCGTAAAGTGAAAGTGAAAGCACAGCCGCTGTGCTCTGCTTTCACTTTACGGCCGGCAGTCACAGTGCGGGAAGCAGACGGCAAGGGACCTGACGGACACCAGAATGTAAGTATGTGCTGTTTGTTTTTTTTTAGTTTTACGCTTGTAACCAGGGTAAACATCGGGTTACTAAGCGCGGTCCAGCGCTTAGTTACCCGATGTTTACCCTGGTTACAAGCGGGCGAACGCATCGCTGGATCGCATCGCTAGATCGGTGTCACACACACCGATCTAGCGATGACAGCGGGAGATCCAGCGATGAAAGAAAGTTCTAAACGATCTGCTACGACGTACGATTCTCAGCAGGATCCCTGATCGCTGCTGCGTGTCAGACACAGCGATATCGTAACGATATCGCTGGAACGTCACGAATCGTACCGTCGTAGCGATCGAAATGGTATAGTGTGACGGTACCCTAACTCTTCGTGTGTAAGCCACAACAGTATACATACTCAGCAGTATCTGATTCTCAATGTTGGCTGTGCACATTTTACATAAGCATCATTACAATGTGACATACTTATTAAAAAAAACAACAGTCTGTACAGTTACCAGTCTTTGGGAGAACTTCTACATCAGTGTAGAGCTGTTAGTGCAACCCCAATTCCAAAAGTTAGGACATTGTGTCAAATGTAAAGAAAACAAGAATGTACTGATCTGTATAGGGGAAAATATGTGTCGTTGGGTTAAGAGCTGGCTCAGGGATAGGAAACAAAGGGTGGTTATTAATGGAGCACACTCGGACTGGGTCACGGTTATCAGTGGGGTACCACAGGGGTCAGTATTGGGCCCTCTTCTTTTTAACATATTTATTAATGACTAGATGGTGGCCCGATTCTAACGCATCGAGAATTCTAGAATATGTATTTATGTATGTATATAGCAGCCACATAGTATATAGCACAGGCCATGTAGTATATAGGAGCCATGTAGTATATAGCAGACAAATACTGCGTGGCCTGTGCTATATACTATATGGCTGCTATATACATACATATTGTAGAATACCCGATGCGTTAATACAGGCCACGCAATATATAACAGTGGCCACGCAGTATATAACACAGCCACGTACTATATAACACAGCCCACGCAGTATATAGCAGCAACGCAGTATATAACACAGGCGACATAGTATATAACACAGGCCACGCAGTATATAACACTGGCCACGTAATATATAGCACAGACCACACATTATATAGCAGCCACGTAGTGTATAACACTGCCCACGCAGTATATAACAGTGGCCATGTAATATATAGCACAGCCCATGCAGTATATAGCAGCCACATAGTGTATAACACTGCCCACGCAGTATATAACAGTGGCCACATAATATATAGCACAGCCCATGCAGTATATAGCAGCCACGTAGTATAAAACACTGCCCATGCAGTATATAACACTGGCCACGTAATATATTGCACAGCCCACGGAGTATATCACACAGCGCACATAGTATATAACACAGCCCACGCGGTATATAGCAGCCACATAGTATATAACACTGCCCACGCAGTACATAGCAGCCACATAGTATATAACACTGCCCACGCAGTATATAACAGTGGCCACATAATATATAGCACAGCCCACGCAGTATAGAACACAGCCCACATAGTATATAACACTGCATATGATGAGATGCATGATGAGAGCATTATACTGCCTCTGTACAAATCCCTAGTTAGACCGCACATGGAGTACTGTGTCCAGTTTTGGGCACCGGTGCTCAGGAAGGATATAATGGAACTAGAGAGAGTACAAAGGAGGGCAACAAAATTAATAAAGGGGATGGGAGAACTACAATACCCAGATAGATTAGCGAAATTAGGATTATTTAGTCTAGAAAAAAGACGACTGAGGGGCGATCTAATAACCATGCATAAGTATATAAGGGGACAATACAAATATCTCGCTCAGGATCTGTTTATACCAAGGAAGGTGACGGGCACAAGGGGGCATTCTTTGCGTCTGGAGGAGAGAAGGTTTTTCCACCAACATAGAAGAGGATTCTTTACTGTTAGGGCAGTGAGAATCTGGAATTGCTTGCCTGAGGAGGTGGTGATGGCGAACTCAGTCGAGGGGTGCAAGAGAGGCCTGGATGTCTTCCTGGAGCAGAACAATATTGTAACATACAATTATTAGGTTCTGTAGAAGGACGTAGATCTGGGGATTTATTATGATGGAATATTGGCTGAACTGGATGGACAAATGTCTTTTTTCGGCCTTACTAACTATGTTACTATGTTACTATATGTAGTATATAGCAGCCACGCGGTATCTAACACAGCCCACGTAGTATACAGCAGTGTGGGCACCATATCCCTGTTAAAAAAAAACATAAAAAATAGTTATATACTCGGCGGGATACACCGAAGCTCCAGCGATACACACACGGCTATCGCCATCTTCTGTTCCCAGGATGCATTGCGAAATTACCCAGATGACTTAGCGGTCTCGCAAGACTACTAAGTCTTCCGGGTAATTTCGCAATGCATTGCCGGGAACGGAAGATGGCGGCAGGCACAAGCAGCTCGGCGGACAACGGAGGGTGAGTATAGCAGGTTTTTTGTTTTTTTTATTATTTTTAACATTAAATTTTTTTACTAGTGATGCCGCTTAGGCAGCATCAATATTAAAAAGTTGGGGACACACGGGGTTAATAGCAGCGGTTACGGAGTGCGTTACCTGGGGCATAACGCGGTCCGTTACCGCCAGCATTAACCCTGCGTGAGCAGTGACCGGAGGGGAGTATGCGGGCGCCTGGCACTGACTGCGGGGAGTAAGGAGCGCCCATTTTCTTCCAGACTGTGCCCGTTGCAGATTGGTCGTGGCTGTTTTGCCGCAACCAATTAGCGGCTTGAATTTCCATGACAGACAGAGGCCGCAACCAATGAATATCCGTGACAGAAACATAGACAGACAGAAAGACAGACAGATGGAAGTGACCCTTAGAAAATTATATAGTAGATCTTGTAGGGGGCATACAGAGTGGAATTTCAATATTTGCAGATGACACTAAACTCTGCAGGGTAATCAATACAGAGGAGGACAATTTTAAATTACAGGATGATTTATGTCAACTAGAAGCATGGGCTGATAAATGGCAAATGAGCTTTAATGGGGATAAATGTAAGGTCATGCACTTGGGTAGAAGTAATAAGTTGTATAATTATGCGCTTAATTCTAAAACTCTGGGCAAAACCGTCAATGAAAAAGACCTGGGTGTATGGGTGGATGACAAACTCACATTTAGTGGCCACTGTCAGGCAGCTGCTACAAAGGCAAATAAAATAATGGGATGAATTAAAAGAAGCATAGATGCTCAATTTTACCTCTATACAAGTCACTAGTTCGACCACACTTAGAATACTGTGCACAGTTCTGGTCTCCGGTGTATAAGAAAGACATAGCTGAACTAGAGCGGGTGCAGAGAAGAGCGACCAAGGTTATTAGAGGACTGGGGGGTCTGCAATACCAAGATAGGTTATTATACTTTAGTTTGGAAAAACGAAGGCTAAGGGGTGATCTTATGTTAATGTATAAATATATGAGGGGACAGTACAAAGACCTTTCTGATGATCTTTTTAATCATAGACCTGAGACACGGACAAGGGGGCAGCCTCTACCTCTGGAGGAAAGAAGGTTTAAGCATAATAACAGACGCGGATTCTTTACTGTAAGAGCAGTGAGACTATGGAACTCTCTGCCGTATGATGTTGTAATGAGTGATTCATTACTTAAATTTAAGAGGGGACTGGATGACTTTCTTGAAAAGTATAATGTTACAGGTTATACAGTGGGGCAAAAAAGTATTTAGTCAGTCAGCAATAGTGCAAGTTCCACCACTTAAAAAGATGAGAGGCGTCTGTAATTTACATCATAGGTAGACCTCAACTATGGGAGACAAACTGAGAAAAAAAAATCCAGAAAATCACATTGTCTGTTTTTTTATCATTTTTTTTGCATATTATGGTGGAAAATAAGTATTTGGTCAGAAACAAACAATTAAGATTTCTTGCTCTCACAGACCTGTAACTTCTTCTTTAAGAGTCTCCTCTTTCCTCAACTCATTACCTGTAGTAATGGCACCTGTTTAAACTTGTTATCAGTATAAAAAGACACCTGTGGACACCCTCAAACAGTCTGACTCCAAACTCCACTATGGTGAAGACCAAAGAGCTGTTAAAGGACACCAGAAACAAAATTGTAGCCCTGCACCAGGCTGGGAAGACTGAATCTGCAATAGCCAACCAGCTTGGAGTGAAGAAATCAACAGTGGGAGCAATAATTAGAAAATGGAAGACATACAAGACCACTGATAATCTCCCTCGATCTGGGGCTCCACGCAAAATCCCACCCCGTGGGGTCAGAATGATCAAAAGAACGGTGAGCAAAAATCCCAGAACCACGCGGGGGGACCTAGTGAATGAACTGCAGAGAGCTGGGACCAATGTAACAAGGCCTACCATAAGTAACACACTACGCCACCATGGACTCAGATCCTGCAGTGCCAGACGTGTCCCACTGCTTAAGCCAGTACATGTCCGGGCCCGTCTGAAGTTTGCTAGAGAGCATTTGGATGATCCAGAGGAGTTTTGGGAGAATGTCCTATGGTCTGATGAAACCAAACTGGAACTGTTTGGTAGAAACACAACTTGTCGTGTTTGGAGGAAAAAGAATACTGAGTTGCATCCATCAAACACCATACCTACTGTAAAGCATGGTGGTGGAAACATCATGCTTTGGGGCTGTTTCTCTGCAAAGGGGCCAGGACGACTGATCCGGGTACATGAAAGAATGAATGGGGCCATGTATCGTGAGATTTTGAGTGCAAACCTTCTTCCATCAGCAAGGGCATTGAAGATGAAACGTGGCTGGGTCTTTCAACATGACAATGATCCAAAGCACACCGCCAGGGCAACGAAGGAGTGGCTTCGTAAGAAGCATTTCAAGGTCCTGGAGTGGCCTAGCCAGTCTCCAGATCTCAACCCTATAGAAAACCTTTGGAGGGAGTTGAAAGTCCGTGTTGCCAAGCGAAAAGCCAAAAACATCACTGCTCTAGAGGAGATCTGGATGGAGGAATGGGCCAACATACCAACAACAGTGTGTGGCAACCTTGTGAAGACTTACAGAAAACGTTTGACCTCTGTCATTGCCAACAAAGGATATATTACAAAGTATTGAGATGAAATTTTGTTTCTGACCAAATACTTATTTTCCACCATAATATGCAAATAAAATGTTAAAAAAACAGACAATGTGATTTTCTGGATTTTTTTTTCTCAGTTTGTCTCCCATAGTTGAGGTCTACCTATGATGTAAATTACAGACGCCTCTCATCTTTTTAAGTGGTGGAACTTGCACTATTGCTGACTGACTAAATACTTTTTTGCCCCACTGTATATACTGGATTCCTTGATAGGGTTTTGATCAAGGGAACTAGTCTGATTGCCGTATGTGGAGCCAGGAAGGAATTTTTTTCCCCAGTGTGGAGCTTACTCTTTGCCACATGGTTTTTTTTGCCTTCCTCTGGATCAACATGTTAGGGAATGTTAGGTTAGTCTACGGGTTGAACTAGATGGACTTAAAGTCTTCCTTCAACCTTAATAACTATGTTACTATGTTACTATGTAAATCTCATATAGCCTAATATATTCACAGCATAACATAGAACATAGATCAGAAGATCAACATTAGACATTTTTACATTTCATTTGAAAAACTTAACTCATATAGAAATTAACACTGAAACATATCTGAAAAAAAGTTTAAACCAGGCCATGTCTACCATTGAGTAGCATCCGCTCTTCTGACTACAGTCTGTAAACATCTGGGACATGAAAAAAAACAATTGCTGGGGTTTGGGGAAAGGAATACTGCTCCATTCTTATCTGATGTAGGATTCTAGCTGCTGAACAGTTCTAGGTCTTTGCCGGAGTTTTCATTTCATAATTCTCCAAACGTTTTCTATTGGCGACTGGTTTGTGGCACCCCAGGGTCCTAGTCGTCACAGTAGCATTGCTCTCCTCACAGGGAGAGTGATGTTGCGTTTGGAAGCGATGAAGGATATCTTTTATCAGGTAATCACAATGCAGACAACATGTTCACACTCCAGGCCACAAGGGGGAGCTTTTGTTCCTATTTCTAGGTGACTCCCCTATATATTGTGGTTTGGAGGGAAAGAGAGATTAGATTGTCAGAGAGATAGAAGGGAGCAGACCACCATAGAGTGTCAGAAGGTCTGAAGGGGCCATGTAGTCAGAAGTACTACAGCCCCTGGATAGAGATATGCAGAAAAAACGGACATCGTTCAGTGAGCGTGCAGGAGAGTGAAGCACAGAAGAGGAGATATCAGGGGAGACCAGCTACGAGCAGGCTGCCTCCTTCTGAAGTGCAAATAACCGGTAGCCGGACCACCGAGGTTGTAAGGGACTCTAAGACTTACAGCAGAGACCGGCAGGACAGCTGAACTGCAAGTTACCTGTCCGCCACACACACCTAAAGACACAGTAACACATAGAGCCGGGGCGTGATAGAGTTCTTGTAAAAAAGCTTGAGTTACCTGTCATACAGGTATTGTCCTATCCTATATGGGGACAGAGAGAAGAACTGTGAGGACCTTATCTGAAGCCATAGGCAGTAAGGGACTACAATACCACCGCGCTAGAGGAAGGCTTTTAACTCCACCTGGTAAAGGGGACTCTGGATTCGCTTCCATGGATTCAGACCCTGCCTGCCCTGTGATCTGGTACCCTGGACTGTGGCTGCCTGAAGTTTTCAGTAAACCAGGTAAAGAGACTGCAAAACCTGTGTCTTCATTCTTTACTGCACCATTCACCATCTTCCATCTAAACACCGGGAGTCCTGGGGATATTCTTCACCTGTGGGAAGTTGTACCATTTAGCTGCCATAACATCACCCCAGACATTAGACATTTTTACATTTCATTTGAAAAACTTAACTCATATAGAAATTAACACTGAAACATATCTGAAAAAAAGTTTAAACCAGGCCATGTCTACCATTGAGTAGCATCTGCTCTTCTTACTACAGTCTGTAAACATCTGGGACATGAAAAAAAACAATTGCTGGGGTTTTGGGGAAAGGAATACTGCTTAAAGCAGCATCAGTCCCCACTGGCCGAATACCACAGGTGGCGTCACAAACAAACTTTATTCAAAATCTCCCTTTTACATGGGTGCCTAGGGCCACGGACCGGGTCGCCACCGTGACATCCCCCAGTGAACACCAGACCCGGTACCGGTTACCCCATGGCCCTGGTGGGTGACTCAGGTTCATTCTCTGCCTCTCTAACATGCTCCTTATACACAGTCATCTGACTTGACTTGATTGACCTTACACTGTTTTTCATTAGTAGCACTTCCAGCTTTTTGCTAACCCTGCACCAATATTTTTTGAGATGTGTTGCTGCCATCTAAATTAGTTCCATTTTTTAAATGAAATTTTAAAAATGCCTAACTTTCACCTTCCAATCTGTGTTCTTTGTCCTGCTGTATATAAAATGTTACTATAAGATTTGCAAGTAATTGCATTCTTGGTTTCATTACATTATGCAAAAAATAACCCCATCACTCTCCTTCTTGGTCAAATAGTTTGGGGTCATTGTACTCTTGAAAAATAAATGATGGTCTAACTAAACGCAAACTGGATGGACTAGCATGCCACTGCAAGATGCTGTGGTAGCCATACTGGTTCAGAATGCCTTCAATTTTCAATAAATCCCCAACATTGTCACCAGCAAAGCACCCCCACACCATCCCACCTCCTACTCCATGCTTCAGGGTGGGAACCAGGCATGTAGAGTCCATTCGTTGTGCGTCGCACAAAGACAAGGTGGTTGGAACCAAAGATCTCAAATTTGGACTCATCAGACCAAAGCACAGATTTCCACTGGTCTAATGTCCATTCCTTGTGTTCTTTAACCCAAACAAGTCTCTTCTGCTTGTTGCCTGTCCTTAGTAGTGGTTTCCTAGCAGCTATTTTACCATGAAGGCCTACTGCACAAAGTCTCCTAATAACAGTTGTTGTAGAGATGTGTCTGCTGCTAGATCTCTGTGTGGCATTGACCTGGTCTCTAATCTGAGCTTCTGTTAACCTGCGATTTCTGAGGCTGGTGACTGGGATAAACTTATCCTCAGAAGCAGAGGTGACTGTTGGTCTTCGTTTCCTGGGGCGGTCCTCATGTGAGCCAGTTTCTTTGTAGCGCTTGATGGTTTTTGCCACTGCACTTGGGGACACTTTCAAAGTTTTCCCAATTTTTCGGACTGACTGACCTTCATTTCTTAAAGTAATGATGGCCACTCGTTTTTCTTTACTTAGCTGCTTTTTTCTTGCCATAATACAAATTCTATCAGTCTATTCAGTAGGACTATCAGCTGTGTATCCACCAGACTTCTGCACAACACAACTGATGGTCCCAACACCATTTATAAGACAGGAAATCTCACTTATTAAACCTGACAGGGCACACCTGTGAAGTGAAAACCATTCCCGGTGACTACCTCTTGAAGCTCATCAAGAGAATGCCAAGAGTGTACAAAGCAGTCATCAACGCAAAAGGTGGCTACTTTGAAGAACCTAGAATATAAGACATAATTTCAGTTGTTTCACACTTATTTGTTAAGTATATAATTCCACATGTGTTAATTCATAGTTTTGATGCCTTCAGTGTGAATGTACAATTTTCAAAGTCATGAAAATGCAAAAAAATCTTTAAATGAGAAGGTGTGTTCACAGTTTTAATCTGTACTATCTATCTATCTATCTATCTATCTATCTATCTATCTATCTATCTATCTATCTATAATAAAGGGAACACTATAGTAGAATGCCACATCCTAGATATCACTGAATGAAATATTTCAGTTGCTAAGTAAAGAAAAATGAGTGGCCATCATTACTTTAAGAAATGAAGGTCAGTCAGTCCGAACAAAAAAGGGAGAACTTTGGCCTTCATGGTAAAATAGTTGCTAGGAAACCACTGCTAAGGACAGGCAACAAGCAGAAGAGACTTGCTTGGGCTAAAGAAAACAAGGAACAAGGAACAAGGAACAAGGAACAAGTACACTGGCTACCCATCCACTCCAGAATCCAGTACAAAACTACTACCCTCATCCACAAAGCACTCCATGGCTCAGCACCACCCTACATCTCCTCCCTGGTATCAGTCTACCACCCTACCCGTGCCCTCCGCTCCGCTAATGACCTCAGGTTAGCATCCTCAATAATCAGAACCTCCCACTCCCGTCTCCAAGACTTTACACGTGCTGCGCCGATTCTTTGGAATGCACTACCTAGGTTAATACGATTAATCCCCAATCCCCACAGTTTTAAGCGTGCCCTAAAAACTCATTTGTTCAGACTGGCCTACCGCCTCAATGCATTAACCTAACGATCCCTGTGTGGCCTATTTATTATAAAAAAAAAAAAAAAAGGTTCCTCGCATCATGTTCTCATACACTTTATGCAGTATTAGCCCTCTGTGTCTGTACTGCTACATACTTAGGAAGGTAACTGGTTCATGCAGCTTTACATGAACACCTGAGCCTTACACTATAGCTGGTCCGAATAACTAAAGCAATTGTTACCATCCACCTCTCGTGTCTCCCCTTTTCCCCATAGTTTGTAAGCTTGCGAGCAGGGCCCTCACTCCTCCTGGTATCTGTTTTGAACTGTATTTCTGTTATGCTGTAATGTCTATTGTCTGTACAAGTCCCCTCTATAATTTGTAAAGCGCTGCGGAATATGTTGGCGCTATATAAATAAAAATTATTATTATTATTATTATAAGGAATGGACATTAGACCAGTGGAAATTTGTGCTTTGGTCTGATGAGTCCAAATTTGAGATCTTTGGTTCCAACCACGTGTCTCTGTGCAACGCAGAAAAGGTGAACGGATGGAATCTACATGCCTGGTTCCCACACTGAAGCATGGAGGAGGAGGTGTGATGGTGTGGGGGTGCTTTGTTGGTGACACTGTTGGGGATTTATTCAAAATTGAAGGCACACTGAACCAGCATGTCTACCACAGCATCTTGCAGCGGCATGCTATTCCATCCGGTTTGCGTATAGTTGGACCATCATTTATTTTTCAATAGGACAATGACCCCAAACACACCTCCAGGCTGTGTAAGGGCTATTTGACCAAGAAGGAGAGTGATGGGGTGCTACGCCAGATGACCTGGCCTCCACAGTCACCAGACCGAACCCAATCGAGATGGTTTGGGGTGAGCTGGCCCGCAGAGTGAAGGCAAAAGGGCCAACATGTGCTAAGCATCTCTGGGAACTCCTTCAAGATTGTTGGAAGACCATTTCTGGTGACCACCTCTTGAAGCTCAACAAGAGAATGCCAAGAGTGTGCAAAGCTGTCATCAAAGCAAAATGTGGCTACTTTGAGGAACCTAGAATATAAGACATAATTTCAGTTGTTTCACACTTTTTTGTTAAGTATATAATTCCACATGTGTTAATTCATAGCCTTATCTTCTGAATCAGCCTGCTGTCTGTTCTCTTCCTCTACCCAGGAAATAGGGGAGCTACTGTGAACCGCAGTGCACCAACCCGACGAACAAGGCAATACAAACAAGGGTAACTGAAAATAGCAAGCATACAAATATTCACTCACATATAACAGATAATAATATTATTATTATTATTAACAAAGGAATACACCGGGGAGTGGAGGATTGGGGAATAACCAAAGTAAGAGGAGGGAGGGAACTATCACACTTACAAACCGCACAACAGTCACAGATAACTACTCCAAAATTCCTTCTCATATGAACACCTCTCCACTAAGCCACGCAGCCAAAGTTAGCTCTGACATGGGTTTGAATCAGGACCCCAATTATAAAGTGGATGGAAGGGACTAACCGAGCTCAGCTGAGAGCTCATACTCCCAAAGCTTCAAACATGGCCAATTATCCCATGTTCTGCCAAAAGAAATAAACATTTAAAAAGGAGAAGTGCTTATTTTCTTATAAGGCAAGAAATCCCACTTGTTAAACCTGACAGGGCACACCTATGAAGTGAAAACCATTTCCGGTGACTACCTCTTGAAGCTCATCAAGAGAATGCCAAGAGTGTGCCAAACAGTCATCAAAGCAGAAGGTGGTTACTTTGAAGAACCTAGAATATAAGACATATTTTCAGTTGTTTCACACTTTTTTGGTAAGTATTTAATTCCACATGTCTTAATTCATAGTTTTGATGCCTTCAGTGTGAATTTACAGTTTTCATAGTCATGAAAATACAGAAAAATCTTTAAATGAGAAGGTGTGTCCAAACTTTTGGTCTGTACTGTATATACACACATATGACAATAGTAAATTTTTGAACAGCAAGATTTGTACACCTGTAGCAGGCCAAATTTGATTTTTATTTAAAACCCACGAAATTTCCAATACTTCTGTTTCTAGGGCTAATTGTTTCTTAGAGAGAATTGTGGGGGAGTCAAAATAAATCTTCCTTGTGGGACTGACTGGAATTATAACTTCAATCCAGATCTAATCAGGATGAGAATCCAGCTACTGGCCAAAATTCCCTCCTAGGTAAGAAAGAAGGAAAGCCTTCCCCCTACCTGGGTCAGGAGTCATTCACCTGGAGAGAAGCCACCTGGGAAGAAGTTTCGAACATGAGGCCACTGCCTTTCCTCCTCTTATCATCCCATTCATCTTGCTCCCTGGAAGGGTTCCTTCAGACAAACTTCTTTTTACAGAAGGATCGTCTGTAGGCATAGGAATAGATAGATCAGGGAATCCCTTTTTGGCACCCCCCGCTTTCTTAAAAATTTCGTCCACGGCAGGTCCAAACAGATAGTCTCCCTCATAAGGAATGGAACACAGTCTCATTCTGGCCTGAATATCCCCTAGCCAGCATTCGAATCAAAAGGCTCTAAGGGCTGCGTTGGAATGGGAGTCCGACATTGCCATAAGAAAGCCACTGCTCCCTGTGTAAGCGGAATAGTGGTCAAGATTTTGTCCCTTGCCACCCTATCCTTTAATTGGGATTCCACACGATCCAGCCAGATCATTAAATATATAGCAGTACACATTGCTGTTACTGCTAGTTTCAGGGCCACTGACGATATATCCCATGCAACCTGAAGAAAGGTGTCCGCTTTCTTGTCGCGAGAATCCCTCAATGCCCTCATATCATCAAAGAACATAGAAGCTTTCTTGAAGGTCTTTGTTATTGAATCGTCCAGCTTAAGGGCTTTGCCCTATATTGATGAAGAAGGCTCGTCAAAGGGATATTTCTTTTTGAAGGATGGGGAAGAGATTTTCTCTTCTCCGGCTTTCTCCATCTTTCTGTGCTAAAACTTGGAATCTTTCATTTAATGGATAGGAATTACGCTTTTTATGATCAAGGCCCAGGAATATGATGTCCTGTACTGGTCTTTCCAACCTAGCATCCACAATGCCCATTGTTGAACTGACTGATGTAACCAGCTTATCCACTTCTTCAAGCGAGAAACAATAAAGGCCCCAGCCACTGTCTGAAGAGAAGGTTGGCGAGGAAGAATCGCAAAGTCTTCTCGCAATCCAATTTAGTGGAAGTATTTGACCCTTGGGAAACTTCTCTAACGCTTTTATCTTTCTTCCCTTTCTGCATTTCTTTCTGCTAGAGGGATTTAAGGGATTCCTTGACCTACACACTTTTGATGGACCTTAAGTCAGTGGCGAAGTTAGTGGTCTCCTCTGCCAATGTCTTCTCTATGCAGGATTGACAAAGCCTCTTTTGATAGGTATCGGGCAAAAAGGTTTTAAAAATGTACATTCCTTGTGCTTGGCTTTAGCCGCACACTTCTTTCCCTGGCAATAAATTACAATAAAGAAGAAAAAAACACGCAGATTCCAGGGTTACTCCTAGGCAGTGGACTTGTGGTACAGGAGAAAGCATGATATCATTTATTGTGATAGATGGATCAGGCAGTGGAGTTAGGTGAGGTGGAGGGAAGATGATAAGTTCAGTTTGGTCCACATTGAGCTTTAAGAATCGTTTATGAGAAGGTGGATATGGCTGATAGACACTCAGGGATCCTGGAGAGCAGGGGGATGATGTCTGGGCCAGAGAGGTAGATCTGAGTATCATCAGTGTATAGATGGTACTGGAAGCCATGAGACTTTATGAGTTGTTCAAGCCAAAGGTATAGATTGAGAAGAGTAAGAGTCCTAGAACAGAGCCCTGAGGGACACCAACAGAGAGTGGGATGAAGAATGTACAGTTGGAGAGTTATGAGGAGATCAAGGATAGGACAAGGTTTTGGACACCCATGGAAAAGAGGATTTGTAGAAGGAGAGAGTGGTCAACTGTTTTGAAGGCAAAGGACAAGTCTAGAAGAGCAGTATAGGGAACTGTATGTTAGCTTTGGCAGTAAGTAATTGGTAATTTTGATCATAGACGTTTTGGTGGAGTGGTAGGGACAGAAGCTGGATTGTAGGTTGTCAAAGAGTGAGTTGGATGAGAGATGGGAGGAATGTTCAGCATGGACATGCTGTTAGAGAAGTTTCGAGGTGAACAGGAGAAGCTATATGGGGCGTTAGCTGGGTGCAGGGGTCCGGTCAAGCGATGGCTTCTTTAGGATAGGTGTGATAGTGATATGCTTGAAAGTAGAAGGGAAGGTACCAGAATTTATCAATAGATTTAAAAAATGGATTAGGGCTGGGATAAGCCTGGTGGTGAGGAGGTGGCATGGGATGGTGTCAAGTGCACAAGTAATGAGGTGCCATTTAGAGAGGAGATCAGTGAGCTTGCCTTCAGTCATGATAAGGAGGAAGGTTATGAGGGAGGGGCAGTGGTCTGTTATATCTACGGGTTGTGGTGGATGGGCAGTAAATACTTGCCTTGTTTGGTTTGGTTATTTTTAACCCCAAATACAGTGGGGCAAAAAAGTATTTAGTCAGTCAGCAATAGTGCAAGTTCCACCACTTAAAAAGATGAGAGGCGTCTGTAATTTACATCATAGGTAGACCTCAACTATGGGAGACAAACTGAGAAAAAAAAATCCAGAAAATCACATTGTCTGTTTTTTTAACATTTTATTTGCATATTATGGTGGAAAATAAGTATTTGGTCAGAAACAAACAATCAAGATTTCTGGCTCTCAAAGACCTGTAACTTCTTCTTTAAGAGTCTCCTCTTTCCTCCACTTATTACCTGTAGTAATGGCACCTGTTTAAACTTGTTATCAGTATAAAAAGACACCTGTGCACACCCTCAAACAGTCTGACTCCAAACTCCACTATGGTGAAGACCAAAGAGCTGTCAAAGGACACCAGAAACAAAATTGTAGCGCTGCACCAGGCTGGGAAGACTGAATCTGCAATAGCCAACCAGCTTGGAGTGAAGAAATCAACAGTGGGAGCAATAATTAGAAAATGGAAGACATACAAGACCACTGATAATCTCCCTCGATCTGGGGCTCCACGCAAAATCCCACCCCGTGGGGTCAGAATGATCACAAGAACGGTGAGCAAAAATCCCAGAACCACGCGGGGGGACCTAGTAAATGAACTGCAGAGAGCTGGGACCAATGTAACAAGGCCTACCATAAGTAACACACTACGCCACCATGGATTCAGATCCTGCAGTGCCAGACGTATCCCACTGCTTAAGCCAGTACATGTCCGGGCCCATCTGAAGTTTGCTAGAGAGCATTTGGATGATCCAGAGGAGTTTTGGGAGAATGTCCTATGGTCTGATGAAACCAAACTGGAACTGTTTGGTAGAAACACAACTTGTCGTGTTTGGAGGAAAAAGAATACTGAGTTGCATCCATCAAACACCATACCTACTGTAAAGCATGGTGGTGGAAACATCATGCTTTGGGGTTGTTTCTCTGCAAAGGGGCCAGGACGACTGATCCGGGTACATGAAAGAATGAATGGGGCCATGTATCGTGAGATTTTGAGTGCAAACCTCCTTCCATCAGCAAGGGCATTGAAGATGAAACGTGGCTGGGTCTTTCAACATGACAATGATCCAAAGCACACCGCCAGGGCAACGAAGGAGTGGCTTCATAAGAAGCATTTCAAGGTCCTGGAGTGGCCTAGCCAGTCTCCAGATCTCAACCCTATAGAAAACCTTTGGAGGGAGTTGAAAGTCCGTGTTGCCAACCGAAAAGCCAAAAACATCACTGCTCTAGAGGAGATCTGCATGGAGGAATGGGCCAACATACCAACAACAGTGTGTGGCAACCTTGTGAAGACTTACAGAAAACGTTTGACCTCTGTCATTGCCAACAAAGGATATATTACAAAGTATTGAGATGAAATTTTGTTTCTAACCAAATACTTATTTTCCACCATAATATGCAAATAAAATGTTAAAAAAACAGACAATGTGATTTTCTGGATTTTTTTTTCTCAGTTTGTCTCCCATAGTTGAGGTCTACCTATGATGTAAATTACAGGCGCCTCTCATCTTTTTAAGTGGTGGAACTTGCACTATTGCTGACTGACTAAATACTTTTTTGCCCCACTGTATATAACCAATATCATTAAAAACTATCTTTGGCATGAAGAAGAAAAATGAGTCCTAAAAGTGATGATAAATCCCCCAAAAAGCAATGATCTCAACATCATTAAGTCTGTCTGAAATTATATAAAGAGATAGGAAGATGTATGTTTTTAGTTGACCTAAAGAGTACTTAGAAATATGATGCTTTGATGCTGTTTTGAAGGCAAAGAGTGGTCATTACCAAATATTGATTTCATTTAAATTTCTCTTTTGTTCATTCTCTTTGCATTTTGTTAATTTATATAAATAAGCTATTAAATTATTCTCTTTTTAAAGCATTCTGACATTTCAGCATTTTTTCCATCGGTTTAAAACCTTTGCACAGTACTACATACAATGCATTTTGTTCTGATACCATATTCATATACTGAGTATTTTTTCCGTATAGCTGAAGGATGGGCCCCAATTTTCTTGGTACTCCAGTCTAACCCATTTAGAAAAATAGGAAAGTCAGCTCATCTATATGTGGGACTCCTCCATATCTATTCCCGCACGGAATGGATAGAGCAACCAGTATAAGTAGAACAAGAAAGAATGTGGATCCAGCGGGAAGTAGTAAGGTTGAATAACATTTCATTATTTATTATTCCCAAAAATAAAAATAACAATATGAATGCAAAAAAATTTTTTTTAGAGGATCAATGAGAAACTATAAAAACCCACTCAGTCTACTATGCCATGAATAAGACAGATGTCGAAACACGTAGGTTAAACGCTATTCTTTGTGCATGAGTCTGTAATAAGCTGTAGTGGTGTACCTCTAAAAAAAATTTTTTTGCATTCAGATTTTTATTTTTGGGAATAATAAATACTGAAATGTTGTTCAACATTACTACTTCCTGCTGGATCCACGTTCTTTCTTGTTCTAACCCATTTAGACTCTGCCCCTTTCACACATCAGTTTTTTGCTGTCAGTCAGAATCCGTTGGCTCGACAGATCCACAGATCCGTTGCAGATTGTGAAAAACTGATGCAACAGATTAGTTTTTTTGACGGATCCGACTAGCAGATCTGACTAAATAAATCGGAGCATGCTCAGTAAAAAAAAACGGAATCCGTCACTTCATGGATCTGGCACCCATAGGCTTCCATTCGAGCAAATGACGGACTGTGACGAATCCGCTGTCCGTTTTTTTGAAGTACACAAAAAACTTTACTTTGGCCGTTGTCTCCGGCCGACGAACAAACAATTTTCAATGGATCCAGCGAACGACAGATGAAAAGTGAGGCCATCCGTCACAATCCATCGCTAATACAAGTCTATGAGAAAAAAACGCATCCGGCAGCATCAGTCGCCGGATTCGTTTTTTTCAAAATTCGATTGCGACTGATAGCAAAAAACTGATGTGTGAAAGGGGCCTACGGCACACATCTACCTAAGTACTTCCTTTCAAATGAGCCTTCAGGGTTACACTAGCCAAGAGGCTATGTAAAAGCTTCCCATACAATAACTTTACTCCGACTGTAGAAAATCCTAATATTCTCTTAAGTTTAGTTTTAAAGCTTTGGTTGGTATTGTATATTACAGGCGGTCGATTTATGGCCACATCTATTTTGTTTCTACAGTGGGGCAAAAAAGTATTTAGTCAGTCAGCAATAGTGCAAGTTCCACCACTTAAAAAGATGAGAGGCGTCTGTAATTTACATCATAGGTAGACCTCAACTATGGGAGACAAACTGAGAAAAAAAAATCCAGAAAATCACATTGTCTGTTTTTTTAACATTTTATTTGCATATTATGGTGGAAAATAAGTATTTGGTCAGAAACAAAATTTCATCTCAATACTTTGTAATATATCCTTTGTTGGCAATGACAGAGGTCAAACGTTTTCTGTAAGTCTTCACAAGGTTGCCACACACTGTTGTTGGTATGTTGGCCCATTCCTCCATCCAGATCTCCTCTAGAGCAGTGATGTTTTTGGCTTTTCGCTTGGCAACACGGACTTTCAACTCCCTCCAAAGGTTTTCTATAGGGTTGAGATCTGGAGACTGGCTAGGCCACTCCAGGACCTTGAAATGCTTCTTACGAAGCCACTCCTTCGTTGCCCTGGCGGTGTGCTTTGGATCATTGTCATGTTGAAAGACCCAGCCACGTTTCATCTTCAATGCCCTTGCTGATGGAAGAAGGTTTGCACTCAAAATCTCACGATACATGGCCCCATTCATTCTTTCATGTACCCGGATCAGTCGTCCTGGCCCCTTTGCAGAGAAACAGCCCCAAAGCATGATGTTTCCACCACCATGCTTTACAGTAGGTATGGTGTTTGATGGATGCAACTCAGTATTCTTTTTCCTCCAAACACGCCAAGTTGTGTTTCTACCAAACAGTTCCAGTTTGGTTTCATCAGACCATAGGACATTCTCCCAAAACTCCTCTGGATCATCCAAATGCTCTCTAGCAAACTTCAGACGGGCCCGGACATGTACTGGCTTAAGCAGTGGGACACGTCTGGCACTGCAGGATCTGAGTCCATGGTGGCGTAGTGTGTTACTTATGGTAGGCCTTGTTACATTGGTCCCAGCTCTCTGCAGTTCATTCACTAGGTCCCCCCGCGTGGTTCTGGGATTTTTGCTCACCGTTCTATTGATCATTCTGACCCCACGGGGTGGGATTTTGCGTGGAGCCCCAGATCGAGGGAGATTATCAGTGGTCTTGTATGTCTTCCATTTTCTAATTATTGCTCCCACTGTTGATTTCTTCACTCCAAGCTGGTTGGCTATTGCAGATTCAGTCTTCCCAGCCTGGTGCAGGGCTACAATTTTGTTTCTGGTGTCCTTTAACAGCTCTTTGGTCTTCACCATAGTGGAGTTTGGAGTCAGACTGTTTGAGGGTGTGCACAGGTGTCTTTTTATACTGATAACAAGTTTAAACAGGTGCCATTACTACAGGTAATGAGTTGAGGAAAGAGGAGACTCTTAAAGAAGAAGTTACAGGTCTGTGAGAGCAAGAAATCTTAATTGTTTGTTTCTGACCAAATACTTATTTTCCACCATAATATGCAAAAAAAATGATAAAAAAACAGACAATGTGATTTTCTGGATTTTTTTTTCTCAGTTTGTCTCCCATAGTTGAGGTCTACCTATGATGTAAATTACAGACGCCTCTCATCTTTTTAAGTGGTGGAACTTGCACTATTGCTGACTGACTAAATACTTTTTTGCCCCACTGTATGTTAACTTTCAATTTGCTTTTAAATTCAGACACAATTAGATTCCAGTTGCATTATCAAATCTAATATAAGCAGAAAAATGTAAGGTTTTCAGATTAGGAAGTAATAAATAATTTATGACAGCTATTATCAGATCTTACCAATATCTGTACAAAACTGGAATTTCTTCTCCAGTCAATACAGTCATAGGATTAAGAGAGAAATACAGATTTTACTTAGGAATACCTGGAGGTCTTTCAGCCTCATCTGTCAGGAGTCCATGTTCCATGATTTATCTAGCTGGTCAGAGGTTATAGTACTTCGAAATGTAATTTCTTCCTCACCCAGGCTTCATTCTTCTTTAGCAACTTAAAATGTCATAACCAATATTCTGCATGCAACAAATGTGTCTTTCTGGAGTAACATTGAATCGTCAGTCCTTCTTTTGGAGACAGATTTTCCAATCAAGACTGAGAATTGTTTCATTCTACTGAGAAATTGCCCACATAAATACCACAATAATACAGCTAATAACATATGTTTTATTGATATCAAGTGGGATATCAGTATTTTTATATGGTCAAAAATATATCGATGTTCTAAGAGTAACTTACCACAGATAACTGAATTTACCATTTTTACAGAATCAGGACTATTCTTGGGAAACACAAACTGACAAGTATTCAACTATTATGTATTTTGCATCTCAGTTTATGCAAATATTCATTTATTTTAGTAAATCACCAATAAATCCAGCAAAGCAGGTGTTAGGCGTCAGGATTGTCCCACTGTGCGGGATAGATCTCAAGCATTGCTTGATGCTGTGGTTTCCCGTTCAGGTCCGGCTGAGGCGGGTGCTGCTCAGCACAGACGTCGGTCGCAGCACCTTGCTCAGGCTCGTGATATTCACTTGGTTATTGCTGGCTCTCCAGCCAAGTCTATGCGAACCAGTGATATTCTGGTTTAGCCCTGTGCTCTGGAGTCTAAATCCAGAGATCACCTTACTGAGCATGTCTGTGATATGGCTTCTCCTCATTGGTGGTTGGACGTTAGCTGCTTTGGTGATGTGGTGGCTGCGGGTTGGCCCACGGGCGATGCCACGGCCAGCTGGGTGTGAGTATTTGGGGTGGAGCCTAGGGTTTAAAAGGTTCTCACTGATGCATGCGGGTGTGCTTATATCACTTATGTGTAATGTTTGTGTGTGGATATGCGATGCCCGCTAGGGCCATGGGGTACTCGGAACCAGGTCAGGAAGTTCTTAAGGAAGTTATCACGGCAGCGGTGACCCAGTCCATGGCCCTGGGCGTGCAATAAAAATTATGAGGGACAGTTTGTAGCGGATTTAACGTGGCGCCACCTGTGGTGTTCGGTAATGAGTGACTGACACTGCTTAAGGAGACCACTGGGGCAAATGGTGACACAGCTGGGATGGTTCTGCTACCCACAGGTGGAGCGGGGCCCCAGGGCTACCAGTATAGTTTTGTAAGGAATCATGGCCGTTGGAGTGCAGGACTGAGGGTGCAGGAAATGACTGGAGGACATAAGGATTGCAGTTTCTTTACCTTTACTTGGTGGTAGAAGGTGCAGTCCAGGGCATGGGTAACAGGTGATGATGGGTTCCAGGCAGCCTGGAAGCAACTTAGGATCCACCTAGCCAGGTGAGTTCAGAGGCCTTCCTTCTGCGCTGTTCTCTAGGTTCTTGCTGCCTGAAGCACTGCACAAGTCCCTCTCCTGCGTGTTGCTTCTAACCTGTATCACAGTGAGCCAAACACGAGCACTGCCTTTTCTCTGGCAACCCTAGCTCTTGGTCTGCTGTGGTGCCTCCAGGTGTTCAGTGTGACCAGGGAGCTTGCAGTTCCCTGCCCTCCAGATTTGGCTGTTGGGGGGTACAGCACCCACACAACCAAGGACTCTGGCGTCCTGTTTGTCAATGCTCTGTTCTGGGGTGAGCTTGGTTACTGCTCCACTCCCAAGCTTCTCGACTTCACTCCTCTCCCTCCCTCTCTCAGAGTCAGACTAACTCCGCCGCCAGGTCAGAACTTATAGGGAAGCATCCCTGAAACTGGGTGTTAAAGCTCCCCCTTCTGGTCTGGAGTAAGGAACAGTGCTATATGCTGGTGTTACCTGACAAGGGGACCCCTCTTTGCTTCCAGGCATGACTTCACCCCCTGTGTGGTAGGCAATGCCACTGTGGCAACCGGACTCCTGGGATGCCAGAGATACTCTACCACTCTGTTTGCACGTGACGCTCTATACACTGGGCATTCTTTCATTGGCAAGGTAGGGTTAGGACTGGGTAGCTACCCCTTGGCTTAGCATCTGTGTCATTCATGTGTGCGGTTAGCACAGCTGAGTTACAGAACAAGTCCAACCCTCAGGCTACACCTCTCAGGGAAAGCGTCAGGGCCTTGCATCTTGTGTCACATTAGTTCTTTCCTTTGGCCCAGCATCTGCATCATTCTTGTGTGCGATTGACACAGCTTAGTAGCAGAGCGAGTGAAACCCATGTGCTATCTGACATTAAGCAGGGTATAGTACTCAGCATACTGCAAGTAATTGAGCTTGCTACTTCTGTTCATACTGTGTGGAGTTAACGCAGTCTGATTAAGGTTAACGCTCACTGCTTCGTTCCGCCATTGTTCACACTAGCAGCAGTTATCCATCTCTACACGGTATTTCTTTTTATTTAGTGCAATCCACCAACCCTAACAGTGGGATTTCATATGTAGTCTTTTTTCTGGTAAATAAAAATAAATGATTCAAAAACATATATGAAAGTAACATTACCAATTTTTAACATGTAGCATTACATATGTGAAATATCAGAACATTTAGACAATAATAACTATAGGTGTAATTCTTATACTTCATTAAAGCCAGAAATCAAGCCAAACTGATGTCTTGGATGTTGAAATATTTAGGTGTTTGCTCTGAGTAGTGTGTCTCATGAAAATCTGAAATATTTAGAGAAAAAAAAGAGAGACCAAATTTTAAAGATAATTTGTTATCAGGTTTTTGTTACGCCATCTGAGAGCAGCATTGTGTTGGGGCTTAGACCCTGATTCCAGTGTTCTGTCACTTACTGGGCTGCTGGCTGTAGTTTTGATACATTCTTTGTTTTACCTGCTGTAGATCTACCAGTTCTCTGAATGCTGAGCTGTGTATAACTCCACCCCCACCACCAATTGGCATATTTCTGTGTACACTGTGCCTAGGCAGGAAGCTGCCAGTCAATGGTGGGACTGGGATTATGTTGAGCTCATGAATATGGAGAGCTATATGGCAGGAAGCTTACTAGTGATTTTATCAAAATAACAGCAAGCAGCCCAGTTACTGGCACATCGCTGGAATTAGGGTCTCTGCCTTTGCATAATGTTACACCATGTTGTTATGTTATGCAAAAATCTTGTGGCAGATTGCATTTAAATTGGGTATAATAGCTTTAAATAGATTTTTACAAATAGCCAGGCATGTGTCTAGCTGCCAGACTGTCTGGGCACTCATCATTCACAGCAAATTAGAAGTATCTATTACAATCATTGTGCAATTTAGTGTGTGGACAATGGACAGAAACTGTGCCTTTGTTGTCTTATAATCTCTCATCAAAAAGAGTGCAATTGAGCCTGCGGATAGTAGGCAGAAAGAGTGTCTTCATTTTTCTCTATGATGCTTGGATATGTGTGTGGCATAATTTATACCAAATGTTGTAAGATGTAAAAAAATGACCACTGACAGGTATACTTCACGCTGCATAAGTACTTCGCATTGCTCACATAGAGCTATATGTCTCCTTCCCCATCATCTTGTAGACTGTAAGCCCGCCAGGGCAGGGTCCTCTTACCTCTGTACCAGTCTGTTTGTTTACTGCAAGTAATAAGTAAGTAATACAGGTGCTTCTCACAAAAATAGAATATCATCAAAAAGTTCTTCAATACAAAAAGTGAAACTCATATATTATATAGAGTCAGTACAGAGTGATCTATTTCAAGTGTTTATTTCTGTTAATGTTGATGATTATGGCTTACAGCCAATGAAAACCCAAAAGTCATTATCTCAGTAAATTAGAATACTTTATAACACCAGCTTGAAAAAATTATTTTAAAATCGGAAATGTTCACCTACTGAAATGTATGTTCAGTGAATGCACTAAGTACTTGGTCGGGGCTCCTTTTGCATCAATTACTGCATCAATGAGGCGTGGCATGGAGGCGATCAGCCTGTGGCACTGCTGAGGTGCTATGGAAGCCCAGGTTGCTTTGATAGCAGCCTTCAGCTCGTCTGCATTGTTGGATCTGGTGTCTCTCATCTTCCTCTTGACAATTGACTCACAGAGAACTATACTGTTTTTTTTAACCAGGTATTGGTACTTTTGGCAGTGTGGACAGGTGCCAAGTCCTGCTGGAGAATGACACCTTGGACCACTGAGCAACAGCCCAGTTTTTTTTCTCCTTGGCCCAGGAAAGACGCTTCTGGTGTTGTCTATTGGTAACAAGTGGATTGACACAAGGAATGCGACACTTGTAGCCCATGTCCGGGATACGTCGCTGTGTGGTGGCTCTTGAAGCAATGACTCCAGCAGCAGTCCACTCCTTGCGAATTTCCCCCAAACTTTTAAATGGCCTTTTCTTATCAATCCTTTTAATGCTGCGGTTATCCCGGTTGCTTGTGCACCTTTTTCTACCACACTTTTTCCTTCCACTCAACTTTCCATTAATATGCTTGTATACAGCACTTTGTGAACATCCAGCTTCCTTAGCAATGACCTTTTGTGGTTTACCCTCCTTGTGGAGTGTGTCAATGACTCCCTTCTGGACATCTGTCAAGTCAGCAGTCTTCCCCATGATTGTGGAGCCTACTGAAACAGACTACGTGACCTTTTTAAACGTTTAAGAAGCCTTTGCAGGTCTTTTTGCTAATTATTCTAATTTACTGAGATAATGACTTTTGGGTTTTCATTGGCTATAGGCCATAATCATCAACATTAACAGAAATAAACACTTGAAATACATAACTCTGTTTGTAATGACTCTATATGCAGTAATATATGAGTTTCACATTTTGTATTGAAGAATGGAAATAAATTAACTTTTGATGATATTCTAATTTTGTGAGAAGCATCTTTGTATCTGTATTTTGTATGTAATCCCTTTCTCATGTACAGCACCATGGAATCAATGGTGTTATGCAAATAATAATAATAATAGTAATAATAATATTCTGCAAAGCTGCAAGTAAAATCTTATCATTCACATCAGTTCCTGTAGCTAATGGAGCTTATGATCTAACTTTTCCATCACACACTCACCACATACTATGGACAGTTTAACCCCTTAGTGATGAGCCAATTTTGACCTTAATGACCAAGCAACATTTTACAATTCTGACCACTGTCACTTTATGTGGTAATAGCTCTGGGATTGTCATGTCGGACGCTATTCACACTAGGGCGTCCGACAGACAGCGGTAATTCCATTTATGTCCACTATACGCTCAGTGGCGCCGGCTAGATTTAATCCAGGTTTCTCAGGGTTAATTTAGTTGGTAATCGGGTTGGAGGTTGAGTTATGCCCATGGCCTTTAAATTGTCTTGCTGGACTTTGGGCGTCGCCGATTATAGCTTGTGCCTCGTGCCTAGTGATTCCGGTCTGGAGTGGTGGTTTTGGAGAAGTAATATGGTATCTGTTGGTGTATGATCCGTTGTTATATTTCTCCTTCCTATATTTGAATTTGTTTTGCCCTGTGCACATTATCGTATTTTCCTGTGCTTGCGGCGTGGTGCGTTTTTAGTTTTCCCTGTCTGTGCTTTCTGTGGGGGTTTGGTGTGTGGTCTCTTCACTGGGTGGTGGGTGGTGGTTTCAGCATAGGGCTTAAACAGGTGTTAGGGCCAGGCCTGGCGGCCCAGACAAGCACACCATCAGTGTAAATTCTGGGAGAGGGACAGACAGGGTTTCCCCTAGTCTGAGGGATAACGCAGGGGCCCGGATAACCAGCCTTAGTCCACCCATTACCCCCGTGACATTATAATCGGCCCAAATAAATTTTGGATGCCATGGATCCCATGACTTCCATATCCCCCGGCAGTTGGAGGCACTGTCCTTACAGGTCACTGAGTTGAAGGGGGCAGTTCAGCAACAAGGTCTGGTAGTATCTAATGTGCAAGCTGAAACTGCAGGTAGAGTCGCAGAGCCAAAGATCCTTTTACCTGAGAGGTTTGCTGGGGAACGCAGTAAATTTGTTGTTTTTCATGAAGCTTGCAAATTGTATTTTCGTATGTGCCCCGTTTCCTCAGGTAATGAGGCTCAGCGTGTGGGCCTGGTATTGTCATTACTGAACGGAGACCCCCAAGCATGGGCGTTTTCACTACCATCTGATTCAGCTGCATTTAACTCAGTGGAGATTTTTTTTTCTGCTCTTGGACTCATTTATGATGATCCTGACAGACTGGATCTAGCAGAGTCTAAAATACGTGCTCTCCGCCAGGGGGAGCGAATGGCAGAGGATTACTGTTCTGAATTTTGCCGCTGGGTGGTGGACACACAATGGAATGACCCTGCGCTACGGTGTCAATTTGTCCATGGGGTTTCGAGAAGGGTTAAGTCTCCTTATGTATGAGACTCCTGCTTCTCTAGAGTCTGCCATGAGTCTTGTTGTCCGCATTGATCGCCGTTTGCGTCCGGGGGGCGCAAGAGACGCCACCTATGGGGGAGGGCGTAGGTGCACGTGTGGTTGCTGCAGGTGAGCCCACGGAGCCTATGCAAATCGCAGAGGTGTCACATCATCTTGCCTCCTCACTCAGGAAGCAGGGGGCCTGTTTTTGCTGTGGTAAAAAAGGGCATTATGTAAATGCTTGTCCTCTGTTTTCTAAGAAAAGCGCAACGGCGGAAAACTTCTAAGCTCAGAGGGTGTGGAGGAGGCCAATCTGAGCTTATGCATATCCTCCATGGGGGTCTCTCAATGTATGCTCCCTGCCAGAGTTATGGTCGCTGGCAGAGAGCTGCCAAACACAGTTTTTGTGGATAGTGGGTCGGCCACTAATCTCATTGATGCGGAGTTTGCGCGCACGGCCGGGTTCACGGTCGATAAACTGCCTCATACTATCCGGTTGATCACCATCAATGCTACTCCACTCCCACAGGGGGAGACTACGGAGTTTGTGGCTGAGGTTAAACTCCACATTGGGGTCCTACATTTTGAGCAAGTTACATGTAGGGTGCTCAGTAATCTTCCTGCACAAATGGTTCTGGGTTTTCCATGGTTGTCTATGCACAACCCGGTGATTGACTGAAAAACTCAGGATATAATTCAGTGGAGCGGATTCTGCCAGGAGAATTGCCTGGCCACATGTGTGTCCGCTGTGTCTCCTAGCATTCCTGAGTCACTGCTGGATTTCGCAGATGTGTTCTCTGAGAAGGGTTGCTCTGAATTGCCACCACATTGACCCTACGACTTTACTATTAGGTTTAAACCAGGGGCCAAATTGCCGAAAGCTAGGATGTTTAACATCTCTGGTCCTGAGAGGCAAGCCCTAAAAGACTACATTGCTGAGAGTCTGAGCAAAGGGCACATCAGGCCTTCATCCTCGCCAGTGGCAGCGGGGTTCTTCTTCGTTAAGAAGAAAGATGGCGGACTTCGTCCGTGTCTGGATTTTAGGGAATTAAACCAGATTACGGTTCGTGATCCATACCCTATGCCACTGATACCTGATTTGTTCAACCAGGTGGCTGGTGCTAAGTGGTTTTCCAAGCTTGACTTCAGGGGGGCGTACAACCTCATAAGAGTCCATCAAGGTGATGAGTGGAAGACTCCATTTAATACTCCTGAGGGTCATTTTGAAAATTTGGTGATGCCATTTGGGTTGACAAACGCGCCTGCTGTATTCCAACATTTCATAAATGATGTGTTCTCTCATGTACTGGGGAAATTCGTTATTGTGTACCTAGATGACATTCTCATTTATTCATGCGACCGTGATACTCATTTAGAGCATGTGAGGCAGGTGTTACAGCTACTCAGAGAAAATAAGCTCTATGCAAAACTTGAGAAATGTGTTTTTTTCGGTTCAGGAGTTGCCTTTCTTGGGTTATATTGTGTCTGCTTCAGGGTTTAAAATGGAAGCCGCTAAGGTGCAAGCGGTGCTGCATTGGGAACGGCCTGATAAACTAAAAGCACTCCAGTGGTTCCTTGGATTTTCTAATTATTATAAAAAATTTATCAAAGGTTTTTCTACCATTGCTAAACCACTTACTGACATGACGAAAAAGTGTACCAATTTCTCCGCCTGGCCGGAGGCTGCTGTGCGCGCATTCGAATTTCTGAAGAACAGTTTTGCTTCGGCCCCCATTCTGGTGCAACCGGACGTATCGAAATTGTTTATCGTGGAAGTCGATGCGTCTGAGGTTGGAGTGGGGGCAGTGTTATCACAAGGCTCATCATTGGGCGAATTGCGTCCATGCGCCTACTTCTCCAAGAAGCTGTCGTCCACCTAACGTAATTACGATATCGGCAACAGGGAGTTGTTGGCTATCAAGTTAGCTTTTGAGGAATGGCATCACTTCTTGGAGGGATCGGTCCACCAGGTTACAGTTTTCACTGACCATAAAAATCTATTTGGAGTCCACCAAGCGTCTGTCCCCCAGGCAGGCTGGTTGGGCATTGTTTTTCACACGTTTCAATTTTGTTGTTACTTACCGTCCTGGGTCTAAAAACACTAAGGCGGACACCTTATCCAAGTGTTTTCCAGGGGGAGAACCTCAGGAAGATCCGGTGCCTATCCTCCAAAAGGGTGTTGTGGTCTCGGCTCTCATGACAGAGGTTGAGGCAGAGATTGCCGAGGCTCAGGAGGAGGTACCACCAGGGCTTCCCATTAACAAATCATTTGTACCGCTTCATCTTCGCCTAAAGGTGTTGGGTGAGCATCATGATGCTGTTCTGGCTGGCCATCCGGGGGTGAGGGGTACCTTGGAGTTGGTGTCGCGTCGGTTTTGGTGGCCTAAAATCCGACAGGACGTGGTCTCGTATGTGTCAGCATGCACCACGTGCGCTAGGGCTAAGACGCCCCGTTCCCGTCCTGCTGGCACACTTCATCCTCTCTGGGTACCCAGTAGACCATGGACGGAGATGTCCATGGATTTTATCACAGATTTGCCCTCCTCAGCTGGCAACACGGTCATCTTGGTGATTGTTGATCGGTTCTCAAAGATGTCGCACTTTGTGTCCTTGCCTTCGTTGCCTAATGCTAAGACACTGGCTCAGGTATTTGTGCAGGAGGTGGTCAGACTTCACGGGGTCCCATCTGACATCGCTTCTGATAGGGGTACTCAGTTTGTGGCAAAATTTTGGAAGGCATTTTGCTTACGGTTGGGGATCAAGTTGTCGCATTCTTCGGTGTTTCATCCTCAGTCAAATGGTCAGACCGCGCGTATGAAACAAAATTTGGAGCAGTATTTACGCTGCTTTGTTTCTGACAACCAGGAGGAGTGGTCGACGTTCCTTCCTTTGGCTGAATTTGCCATAAATAATCGCCGCCAGGAATCATATGGGGTGTCCCCGTTCTTTTGTGTTTACGGGCACCATCCTCAATTTTGTACTCTACATCAGGGGGGCTCTGCTGGTGTTCCGGAGGAGGGCCAGCTAGGAGCACAACTGTCATCCATCTGGAGGAGAGTGAAACAGCGCTTGCTAAGCATGAGTGCAAGGTACAAAAGTGTGGCTGACAGCAGACGTGTGCCAGGTCCGGACCTGAGTGTGGGTGACTGGGTGTGGTTGTCCACAAAAAAACATGAAACTCAAAATACCATCTTTGAAATTGGGTCCAAGGTTTATTGGTCCATTTAGGGTCGCCGCCATCATCAACCCGGTAGCCTACCGACTGGAGCTTCCTACGGTGTATAAAATACACAACGTGTTTCACAGATCTTTATTAAAAAAGGTGGTGGGTTCCGTGGACATGGCGCTGATGCCACCTCCAGTCTTGGTGGATGGCAATTTGGAATTTGAAGTCTCCAAGGTGGTTGACTCTCGAGTAGTGTGCCGCACATTACAGTATCTGGTACACTGGCGTGGTTATGGGCCGGAGGAGAGGTCCTGGGTACCAGCCTCGGACATACATGCGGACCGGCTGGTCAGTATGTTTCACCGCCGTCATCCGAACAAGCCAGGTCCTATAAGTCGTGAGGGCCCTGGGGTCCCTCGTAGAAGGCGGGGTACTGTCATGTCAGACGCTATTCACACTAGGGCGTCCGACAGACAGCGGTAATTCCATTTATGTCCACTATATGTATTTGTTTTGCCCTGTGCACATTATCGTATTTTCCTGTGTGCTTGCGGCGTGGTGCGTTTTTAGTTTTCCCTGTCTGTGCTTTCTGTGGGGGATTGGTGTGTGGTCTCTTCACTGGGTGGCGGGTGGTGGTTTCAGCATACGGCTGAAACAGGAGTTAGGGACAGACAGGGTTTCCCCTAGTCTGAGGGATAACGCAGGGGCCCGGGTAACCAGCCTTAGTCTACTCATTACCCCCGTGACAGGGATGCTTCAATTTTGCAATTTTCAAACTTTTAATTTTTGTGCCCTTAAATCAGAGTTCTGTCACACAAAATACTTCATAAATAACATTCCTCACATGTCTACTTTATATCAGCACAATTTTGGAAACATTGTTTTTTTTGTTAGGACATTATAAGGGTTAAAAGTTGACGAGCGATTTCTTAAAATTTTTTTTACCATTAACCATTAACGTCATCTCAGGTCCTTCGCACAATGCATCCCTGGGAACTGAAGCCGCATGCACCGCTTTTTTGCATGAATATGGATCCCAGGGTCTAAAGGAGAGTCTCCTCTCCTCCAGACCCTGGGAACCATCCGGGACCGCTCCCTGCACCATATTAAGCAACCTCAGAGCTCTGCAAATGCTGTACCCAGTGTATAAGACGACCCCAGATTTTTTCGAAGATTTTCAGGGGTTAAAAAGGGGTTAAAAAGTCATCGCCAGAAAATACGGTATATAGAATACCAAAGTTATGCAGTAAATAGTACAAGAGTTTTAACACTCCCCAAGACAAACTAAAAAATGAGTGAAAGTTAATAAAAACGTTTTACAAAATATAAAAAATTGACTCATCCCTTCTTCTCAACTTAAAAAAAAATGAATTACTATATTTGGTATTACTGTGTCCACAATAGTCAGATTTATGAATTATAAAATGGATTAATCTGTAAATTAAGGCCTCGTGCACACGTTGAGCATTTGGTGAGTTTTTTTTACCTTACTATTTGTAAGCCAAAACCAGGAGTGGAACAATCAGATGAAAAGTATAATAAAAACACGTCACCACTTCTGTATTTATCACCCACTTCTGGTTTTGGCTTACAAATACTGAGGTAAAAAACTCAACAAATCCTCAACCTGTGAATGTGGTCTAAGCGTTATACAGAAACAAGATATCAAAATTATCTCTCATACCCAAAACTAGATAAAAAACATTCAAAACTAAAAAAAAATTGGGAAGGGTTTAAATAAAGTCATGGATATCACAGACAAACTTCTATATTTAAATGCTGGGTCTAGCAACTAATATTTACTCTGTATTTTTTAAGAATTATTGTATAGATTTCTTTTTTTTTTTTGCATATTTTTTTTTTTAAATCATATTTTTATCACAATGTTAAACCTTACAAATGCCATACAATGATGAACTTTCTAAAAGCACAAGCACCACAGTGAAGGCACAATTGGATTGTGATTGCTTCCAAGGACAATAACATTTCTGACCTTGAAGAATGAAGAATGTTAATAAAATATGATATACAACTGATAAGTCAGAACAGGATTGCTAATATAAAATGTTCAACATGATACAACTATAGTACCTGGTGTTGAATAGGGAATTTTTCTCATTTATTCTATTATATACAGACAATATTCATTCTATTATATACAGACAAAGTTACTACCAGTCCCTTGTATTACAGCATCTTGCCCCAGAGCGACCCATTCCATTGTATCAGAATGTACAGAATGGAATACTATTTCCACTGTCACTTACAAAGGCATTTTCAAGCTGTGTACTTCAACAATTTACATTTTCAATCTATTTTTCTATTTCTATGTCTATATATCTGTATTGAAGAGCCAGATGTTTTATTACTTGTTCCCACCGTTGTAAACACAAGTCATAATTTAAAAATCTTGTAAAAATTGATGCTTTTATTTTTATGTGTAACTAGAAGCCCCACTTCTCGAAGTGACCTAAGATCATCAATATATGATAATGAACCAGATTTTTGCTGAATTTACTACTTTCAACTGTCGATATATCCTATACTGTTAAATGCTTCCTAGTCAATGAAAACAGAGGCTGAGCTATAATCTCATATACAAAGACAGCAAAAATCAATTCTAATCCTGAGTGGTCATGACGGCTAAAGCAGAAGGTCACAAGTCAGGTTTGGCATTAATGTCACCATTCTAGAAATATACCGCGGAAATCATTTTTATATCTCACTCATGGAGTACAGTATCAGGAGGCCATATATCATATCAATCCATTGACCCAACCTCTCCGTTTGCAAAGGGTTACATTGAATTACAACATCTCAGAGGATAAATCTGGTAGGTGTTCATAAAGCAATCCAGAGCAAAGTTCATAAAAGGAGGCCATGAAAAGTTATGGGCAATAAGATGAATATGGTGCCCTATAAAAACATAACGCGTCTTCTAGATTTATCTACTTTCTAGAGATGGTAATGGCTACTAAGAACTGTCACCTTAGGTATTGATAGATCACGACTGAAGAAAATCAATAAATCCTAATGGAATGGAACTACAATACATTGATCTAAAATGAAAGGTCAAACTGCTAACCAAACAAAGGTTAACAAAGACTAGACATTTAACATATTGGAAGTTGTCCTTTTACTACATATTATATTGACTCAGAAAACAAAGTGCAGCAAAACCATTAAGGCTCACATGTCCAGTAATCATCCGTTAGAATGGATGCAGCAGGAATCCATTGGCAAAAAAAGTTGCACAGATACTAAAAAAAAATGATTTCACTGGATCCGTTTTTTTAACATTGAAGTGTATGTAAAACAGACATGTTAAATAGCCATCCATTTTCTTTCATTTAAAACTGATAAAGTAAGCAAAAAATGGATCCTATATAAATGGAAAACAAATCGGATGGCTATTTTAACTAATCCATTTTCCATAGACTTCAATGTTAAAAAAACGGATACAGTTGAAATAATTTTTGTTTTGCCTGACAAAAAAGTTGTCTGATACCCTCAAGATCAGAAGTGGATTTTGAGGAAATTTCTGTTCTTCTGAGTCCCATAGCAATATATATATTTGTACTGTATGTATATATATATATATATATATGTATATATATATATATATATATATATATATATATACAGTATATATATATTTTTTTTAGATAAATACATGGACAAACGCATGTCCAGTGATCATCAGTTTGAAACAGGTTCAAAAAGCAAGAAAATGGATTATTTTCAGATGAAAGACAAAGAGATGGATTTTGAACGCATCCAATTTGCATACACTTCAATTATGTAAAACAACCACAGATACAGTAAATATCCTTTTTTTGCTAAAAGAAAATGGCTTTTTTGTTTTGGTAAGATAACTGATTGCTGCTGGATTTGTTTCTAAATATATGAATTCAACTTTACACTGTCTAGTTATATTAGATTGATTATATTGCATCAAATCAAATTACCTTACAAAGTTTAATGACAACCTGTCAGCACAATTTTGCACTGTAAAGTAAGACATATCTGTAATGGCGCTGTAATACTAATTACACTGATACCTTTAGCAAAGAAATCCACTTTGTGATTCTTCTTTAATCAACATTTGAAGTTTTCTGGTAATTAGATTTCGGTGTGCAAGGGCGGGACTGTGCACTGTGTCTTCTCCTCCCTCTCTGTGATTCCCTGGCCCTTCCGCTTGCCTCCGGTCTGTGAATGAGAAGTCACTGCTGAGATTTAAAACAAAAGGCAGATCATTCACAGACCGGACGCAGGAGTGGAGGCCAGGAACCACAGACAGTGAGAAGGCCCAGCGCACCATCCGGCCCCTGTGCACCAAAATCTAATTACAAGAAAACTTCAAATGGTGAGTAAAGAAAAACCACAATGTGGATATCTTCGCCAAATATATCAGTGTAATCAGTGTCACAGAGCCATTACAGATATGTCTTTACTTTACAGTACAAAATCATGCTGACAGATTCTCTTTAATAAGCAGCAGTCAAAGTCAGTATAAAGGTTTTAGGTATTGAACTGCCATATACTTACTGCAATTGGCCTCTGTCTACATAAAAACATCATCGAGCCATAGGAAGCTGGGAATGCTTTGACTGTGAGGAACAGTTACTAGGTTTGGAGCAGCTCTTCTATGTCTCTGGCTAGCTGAGAGGAACAAAGCTCATAAGTCTTCTCCACTTCCAATAGGTGGCACTAGAGTTCTAGTCCTCTTCCTCTCTGAAGAGACAATTTGCATATTTCCCAGAGGAGCATTGCGGCTTTAAGTCTCCTTACCTCGACATGCTTATCATGTCACTCTCCGCAAGGAGAAACAATACTTTTTGGATCGCGGTCGGACGCCTCTCAATCAGCCAAACCAGATCTCCACTTTGCACTGACGAGGGGCAATACCCCGAAACACAGTGTTTGCAAATTGAGATTCTGGTTTGGCTATTATCCTAAGTCATGTGACAAGGCTCGTTAAAGAGTTGACATTGACTGGTAGGATTGCTACTTCCACTAGAGATCTAGTCCTCTTCCTCTCTGTAGAGACAATTTGCATATTTCCCAGAGGAGCATTGCGGCTTTAAGTCTCCTCACCTCGACATGCTTATCATGTCACTCTCTGCAAGGAGAAACGATACTTTTTGGATCCAAGTCGTCTCCCTACAATCTATCCACTCAAGCAGTCTTGCATTGAAGCTTGCCTTCCATCCTCTTAGCAGAAAAACACACAGGTTGTCAATATCCTGGTCCTCTGTGCTACCTTCTTCAAACCTTTCTGGATTAGGAAAATAAAAAATCACATAGAAATGCTGAGACACTTCCAGAAACCTTTCTTATTATCTGGAAATACTTTAAGGAGATCAGCTCAGCTGTGTATCGAGTCTTAAGGTCAAAACTTCATGGGAAAGAATGTTCAAATTCGATATCTCCAGTACGGAAAGAAAAATATCTCACTTTTGGATTTTTCTACCACGAAAGTTAATTTTTGACCATTTATCAAAATGATTAGGGATGTTATCCAAGCCAGATACCTATCTACAGACAACTGGTTTGTGGTGTCTGGCCCTTATTTATGTAGAGCAGGGTTTGGCTGCCCTGGACATAGTTTTGGAGGTTACCCTAGAATGGTGGATGTATGAATGACATACGATATACTTAAGAAATTGCATCATGAAAAAACAATAGACTGGGTGGATCATTAGGAAAGATGCATGTACACGATATCCTTTACATCATATATGTCCTCCTAACCCATTTTTTCTTGTATTGAGCCCCAGCGCAGTCCAAGGTTAAGGTCTCAGGTTGCTACTTGCTCCTTTGAGGAAAGGCGCAGTCACTACCAATATATTGGTTACATTGTGTGCTGCAAGCAATTAGGCAATGTACTGTGACACAACAGTCTGGGATCGCCTTTGCCGGGGTCAAAGGCCATGTGGTTTGTGCATTGAATCTGAGGCGTACAGCAGGTTTCTGAGCAAGCTGACCTCAGGTCAGATTTATTAACGTGAAAGCAACATAGAAAAACAAAACATAAAAATAAATCCTAGCCTGTCCGGCGCTAACTAAACCAACACGTTGCTATCTCAACAGCTGAGGGGGCTTCTCCCACCCAGCTAACATTACACAATTCTTGAACATAGCTCTCACTCACGTTTGTCTCACACAGACAGGCAATCTGTGTGCCCCAGGCTGACGCTGGAAACCCCCAGCTGGTCATCTTTTAATCCTGCACTTATTAACCCATTAGCACCCTGAAGATACTGAGTGGCCTAATTCACATAGGACAAACACCTGGGCGAGATATACCTGCCTCCAACTACCACACCAGCATGAGTCTTACAGTACATACTATACATGGAAAATATGGGACGTCCTTAAACTATATAGACTCTGACATTTTATTGATTTGACCCATCCTCTTACTGAAGTATTGCTTTAGTTAACACAATGAGGAAATGCTCCTGTGCATACTACCACCAATCCAACTGTGGAGAATAGGTATACGCTGACCTCACAGGGTGCTTTACATTTCTATAATATGACTTTCTGATAAATATATGTTTTTTAATAAAGCCATTTTGCTTCTAAAAGTAATTAGTAATTTTAAACTATAACCCTAAAATCTTATTTTACCAAGAAATCATGTAGATCGTTATTACGCTATGGGATTTCACATGCTCACAGTAAGATAGCATTGAAATAAAGAATAGAATACGATCTAGGTATAGCACATTTAGGAACAAGGTATGTGGCACTGATAAATCTACAGTAACTATAAATTGCAATCTATGAGATTACGTTACCTTGTTACAACATACGATGAGTATATTTCTAGGCACGGCCAGGGGTGCAGGCAATAACGCAACAATCTACATAATACACAGATTCATATTACATTATCTCAGTGTGAAGCAATAGTTGGAGATAATTCTACCCCCAGAAGAGCTCTGATACTGTCCTGACTGATAAATTGTGTAATAATGTCTGAAGCAGCATCCTAAACACCAGAGAACACAGCCGACGCATTGTCACAGCGGATGGATAATTCAGCCATAGCCTGTAGGTTATTTATGTAACGACGAGTGTACTCTGACTAGATTTCATATTAATAATTTCAAATATATTCACTTACATTTACTAACAGCTTCATGGATTCAGCACTTTTCAGATTTCTGGAATCAAATGGAAACACATTACAAGAAGGGAATTTAACAACACAGTGTGTAAAAATTATTTTCTTAAAGGGAATCTGTCAGCGAGATTTCACACCCCAAACTATTTATATGAGCATGTAGTTCTTTCAAATACGAGTCCAACAATACCTTTACATAGTCAGTCCGCTCCCCCGTTACTAAATCCGTGTTTAAACTATTATGCAAATGAGGCTGAAGAGCTATTTGTAGGACTGAAACCTCTGTCACTCCAGCTCTATTCCCTGCTCAGAGCTGACTACTCCTGACTTGACTGATAACTCCTTTAACTGAAATTACAAAGCATATAGGCTGGCAGTGAAGAGGAGGCTGTGCTGTCAGGGAAATAGGGCTGGAGTGACAGAGGCTTCAGATCTACCATAGCCATTGGCAAATCAACTCATACACTGATTTCTCAGTAATGGAGGAACACACAGGCTATGTAAAGGTTTTACTGGACTTGCCTTTGAAAGAGCTAAATGAAAAACATTAGACTCGAACAAAGACGACCCAGGAAAACATACTCAGAAGGGAGGTAAGAACATTTCTAAAACAATCCACAGTGAGGAGATTGGAACAAAACAAAATCCTCTAAACTGCATGCTCGCAAACGCCAGAAGCCTGACAAACAAGATGGAAGAACTAGAAGCAGAAATATCTACAGGTAACTTTGACATAGTGGGAATAACCGAGACATGGTTAGATGAAAGCTATGACTGGGCAGTTAACTTACAGGGTTACAGTCTGTTTAGAAAGGATCGTAAAAATCGGAGAGGAGGAGGGGTTTGTTTCTATGTAAAGTCTTGTCTAAAGTCCACTTTAAGGGAGGATATTAGCGAAGGGAATGAGGATGTCGAGTCCATATGGGTTGAAATTCATGGAGGGAAAAATGGTAACAAAATTCTCATTGGGGTCTGTTACAAACCCCCAAGTATAACAGAAAGCATGGAAAGTCTACTTCTAAAGCAGATAGATGAAGCTGCAACCCATAATGAGGTCCTGGTTATGGGGGACTTTAACTACCCGGATATTAACTGGGAAACAGAAACCTGTGAAACCCATAAAGGCAACAGGTTTCTGCTAATAACCAAGAAAAATTATCTTTCACAATTGGTGCAGAATCCAACCAGAGGAGCAGCACTTTTAGACCTAATACTATCTAATAGACCTGACAGAATAACAAATCTGCAGGTGGTTGGGCATCTAGGAAATAGCGACCACAATATTGTGCAGTTTCACCTGTCTTTCACTAGGGGGACTTGTCAGGGAGTCACAAAAACATTGAACTTTAGGAAGGCAAAGTTTGAACAGCTTAGAGATGCCCTTAATCTGGTAGACTGGGACAATATCCTCAGAAATGAGAATACAGATAATAAATGGGAAATGTTTAAGAACATCCTAAATAGGCAGTGTAAGCGGTTTATACCTTGTGGGAATAAAAGGACTAGAAATAGGAAAAACCCAATGTGGCTAAACAAAGAAGTAAGACAGGCAATTAACAGTAAAAAGAAAGCATTTGCACTACTAAAGCAGGATGGCACCATTGAAGCTCTAAAAAACTATAGGGAGAAAAATACTTTATCTAAAAAACTAATTAAAGCTGCCAAAAAGGAAACAGAGAAGCACATTGCTAAGGAGAGTAAAACTAATCCCAAACTGTTCTTCAACTATATCAATAGTAAAAGAATAAAAACTGAAAATGTAGGCCCCTTAAAAAATAGTGAGGAAAGAATGGTTGTAGATGACAAGGAAAAAGCTAACATATTAAACATCTTCTTCTCCACGGTATTCACGGTGGAAAATGAAATGTTAGGTGAAATCCCAAGAAACAATGAAAACCCTATATTAAGGGTCACCAATCTAACCCAAGAAGAGGTGCGAAACCGGCTAAATAAGATTAAAATAGATAAATCTCCGGGTCCGGATGGCATACACCCACGAGTACTAAGAGAACTAAGTAATGTAATAGATAAACCATTATTTCTTATTTTTAGTGACTCTATAGCGACAGGGTCTGTTCCGCAGGACTGGCGCATAGCAAATGTGGTGCCAATATTCAAAAAGGGCTCTAAAAGTGAACCTGGAAATTATAGGCCAGTAAGTCTAACCTCTATTGTTGGTAAAATATTTGAAGGGTTTCTGAGGGATGTTATTCTGGATTATCTCAATGAGAATAACTGTTTAACTCCATATCAGCATGGGTTTATGAGAAATCGCTCCTGTCAAACCAATCTAATCAGTTTTTATGAAGAGGTAAGCTATAGACTGGACCACGGTGAGTCATTGGACGTGGTATATCTCGATTTTTCCAAAGCGTTTGATACCGTGCCGCACAAGAGGTTGGTACACAAAATGAGAATGCTTGGTCTGGGGGAAAATGTGTGTAAATGGGTTAGTAACTGGCTTAGTGATAGAAAGCAGAGGGTGGTTATAAATGGTATAGTCTCTAACTGGGTCGCTGTGACCAGTGGGGTACCGCAGGGGTCAGTATTGGGACCTGTTCTCTTCAACATATTCATTAATGATCTGGTAGAAGGTTTACACAGTAAAATATCGATATTTGCAGATGATACAAAACTATGTAAAGCAGTTAATACAAGAGAAGATAGTATTCTGCTACAGATGGATCTGGATAAGTTGGAAACTTGGGCTGAAAGGTGGCAGATGAGGTTTAACAATGATAAATGTAAGGTTATACACATGGGAAGAGGGAATCAATATCACCATTACACACTGAACGGGAAACCACTGGGTAAATCTGACAGGGAGAAGGACTTGGGGATCCTAGTTAATGATAAACTTACCTGGAGCAGCCAGTGCCAGGCAGCAGCTGCCAAGGCAAACAGGATCATGGGGTGCATTAAAAGAGGTCTGGATACACATGATGAGAGCATTATACTGCCTCTGTACAAATCCCTAGTTAGACCGCACATGGAGTACTGTGTCCAGTTTTGGGCACCGGTGCTCAGGAAGGATATAATGGAACTAGAGAGAGTACAAAGGAGGGCAACAAAATTAATAAAGGGGATGGGAGAACTACAATACCCAGATAGATTAGCGAAATTAGGATTATTTAGTCTAGAAAAAAGACGACTGAGGGGCGATCTAATAACCATGTATAAGTATATAAGGGGACAATACAAATATCTCGCTGAGGATCTGTTTATACCAAGGAAGGTGACGGGCACAAGGGGGCATTCTTTGCGTCTGGAGGAGAGAAGGTTTTTCCACCAACATAGAAGAGGATTCTTTACTGTTAGGGCAGTGAGAATCTGGAATTGCTTGCCTGAGGAGGTGGTGATGGCGAACTCAGTCGAGGGGTTCAAGAGAGGCCTGGATGTCTTCCTGGAGCAGAACAATATTGTATCATACAATTATTAGGTTCTGTAGAAGGACGTAGATCTGGGGATTTATTATGATGGAATATAGGCTGAACTGGATGGACAAATGTCTTTTTTCGGCCTTACTAACTATGTTACTATGTTACTATGTTACTATGTAATATATAAATATGGTAGTTTAAGTAGAAATGCTGATAACAGATACCCTTTAAAGGGTTTTTTCTGGAACCGCCTTAGTTAAGCCTTTGCCAACCTGCTCTAAAAACAGAAGGCACCTTTAAATGTATTTACTTTACAGCACTGCATTCCCTTTCTTGCTTATATTGCAGGTGATGTGATGAAGATCCCTGTACTTTTCCTATCTTCTGGTGAAATCCGTCCATTGCTTTGCTCGTCTTCTCTTCCACTGCCTTAAAGGGAATCTGTTAGTAGGCTCTACTCTTCTGTGACATCTGTATGGGCATGCAGGCCACACAATGCTGAATTATATGATACCTTGATAACTGCGATCCGATGTCTTATTGCTGAGAGATCCAAGTTTTGTTAACAAGTAAATGAGCTTTTAAGATCTATGGGCCTGGCATATATCTCTATGAGAATCTGCCTCCAGAGCTTATTTTAAATGAAAGGGGTCATTTTACCAGTGTGAGACATATAATGACTGACAGTTCGCTCTCCGGATCCACAAGTCTCCTACTGGTAAATCGCATTTTCCTTTAAAATAGGCTCTGGTGGCAAATTCTCAGGGAGATCTATGTCCTGCCCATAGATCTTAACAACATATTTACATTTAAACAAAAACGTGGATTTCTCGGGAATAAGACATCAGATCACAGATATCATGCTATCATTTTATTCCGCTTTTTATGACCTGCATGCCCATATAGATGGCTTAGGAGGGTTGATCTTACTGACAGACTCCCTTTAATGCATGCATCGTCATAGATACCAACATATGGAACTAGAGAGAGTACAAAGGAGGGCAACAAAATTAATAATGGGGATGGGAGAACTACAATACCCAGATAGATTAGCGAAATTAGGATTATTTAGTCTAGAAAAAAGACGACTGAGGGGCGATCTAATAACCATGTATAAGTATATAAGGGGACAATACAAATATCTCGCTGAGGATCTGTTTATACCAAGGAAGGTGACGGGCACAAGGGGGCATTCTTTGCGTCTGGAGGAGAGAAGGTTTTTCCACCAACATAGAAGAGGATTCTTTACTGTTAGGGCAGTGAGAATCTGGAATTGCTTGCCTGAGGAGGTGGTGATGGCGAACTCAGTCGAGGGGTTCAAGAGAGGCCTGGATGTCTTCCTGGAGCAGAACAATATTGTATTATACAATTATTAGGTTCTGTAGAAGGACGTAGATCTGGGGATTTATTATGATGGAATATAGGCTGAACTGGATGGACAAATGTCTTTTTTCGGCCTTACTAACTATGTTACTATGTTACTATGTTACATATAAAGATTTCTGTACATGGTCATGCTTAGTCTGGTTTCACCCATTCAATATTCATGGCCCAAATACAAACAGCAATGTACAGACCAGCCACGGGTCTGACCTGAAATCAATAGCCTCATGCCTCATATATGCCCATGTTGATCTCGGGGCAGAATACCTGCAGCCAGTTCAAACCTCATGGAACAGTGAACGTCGGACAGGTGTACTGGTCTTACAATGAGAAAAACTGTTAAAGCGATCAAAATGATCTAAAATAAAAGCTGTCTATCAGCCAATCCCAGCACAGCTTTCATATTACAAGAGCAGATGAAATGAAAGCTGAACTCTGATCAGTTTCTATAGGCAGGAAAGGCAGTTTTTTGGCATTTTTTTTCTATGCACGCTCAGAACGCACATTAATACGCAAAGAGTGTACTGCGTCTATGGGATGGTGGAGTGGGCAGCTTTCTAAACAGTAGAGATATGTACAGTAGTGGTTGTTCCTGGAAATGGTTCAATGCTAGTGCTAGGCATTATTGAGAGGCCTGAATGAGGCCTTAGGTAGAGCATTTATGAGAATGCCTTCGTCCACCAATGATTGATAGCCACTCTGTATCAGCTTATATACACAGGGGCGATCAATTAAAGGAGAGCAATGTGGAGGAGATGGAGGAGGTCAAGAGATGTGGAGAAGATGGCAAACAGAAATGTTGGGTATTCTCGTGAACGACTAAAAGTATAATGTCATTTTTTAGCTATTTTTAACCAAACATTACTTTTGGGGTTATTTGGTATAGAAACCCAGATGTAAAGTCAAATATCTTTTCCTATATGGTAGTTGAACTGCTTCCTGCCAAAGCACATGCGAATATACCCAGGCAATGACAGGGGGCCAGGAGGTAAGGGGGCAATACCACCTCAAAATCAGGTGAAATTGTGCATTATGATGAGCTATTGGACTGCAAAGTGCCCATGTTTTGTTATTGCGCAGGGGCCTTTTCAGTCTGTGTGGATTAACCACTGACAGGAAAAGACCGTAAACCGCCAACAGGGCTCAAAGGAATGAAGATTTCTGTAGGTATAACTTGGACTTCATGAAATATATAATAATTTAAATAAAAGTTAACTTTTTCTTGACAAGCTTAATGCATGGCAGTATGAGGAATCAGATCTATGAGAACACTTATTCTGTTTGTAATGCTACACCGAGCATCATTCGCCAGCAGCCACAAGGGCACAGAGGAAACCCAATCTAAAGACAAAACAAATGGCTTCATTAAGTTTAATTGCTGGCAAGATTAACAGTCAAATAACTAATGGAGCCGAAGAAAGAGAAGCTTGTATGGATGTGACACTATTGCCCAGAGAATGATAAGGATGAAGAACTATGCTCAAAAGGCAATCCTGTCTGTCACTTGCTGCAATTTCCTTTCATTGCAATAGTATGCCATTTATTCTGTAGACCAAATAGATATGCAAACATTACTTTAAAAGAATTATGAAATGAAAAACATGTTCTTGTAACAATGGACGTTATCTAATCACAGTGCAGATGAATGTTTTATGAGTTTATGGGGAAACTCAGGCTGCTGGGCAATGTGGCAAAGGAGGGCAAAGTGTTATATTTTATGTGCAAACATCCGCTTTAGAGAGGAAGAAGACTCGAACTCTAGCGCCATCTATTGAGGGTAGCAATCATAAGGCTGCCGTCACACTATCAGTATTTGGTCAGTATTTTACATCAGTATTTGTAAGCCAAAACCAGGAGTGGAACAATCAGAGGAAAAGTATAATAGAAACATATGCACCACTTCTGCATTTATCACCCACTCCTGGTTTTGGCTTACAAATACTGATGTAAAATACTGACCAAATACTGATAGTGTGACGGCAGCCTAAAAGTCTGTACTGATCCTTTAACAAGCCTTGCCACATGAATTATACCCCGTCAGAGACCTCTCACTTAGGGTACCGTCACACAGTGGCACTTTGATCGCTAGGACGGCACGATCCGTGACGTTCAGGCGATATCGTTACGATCTCGCTGTGAATGACACACTACTGCGATCAGGGACCCCGCTGAGAATCGTACGTCGTAGCAGATCGTTTGAAACTTTATTTCGTCGCTGGATCTCCCGCTGACATCGCTGAATCGGCGTCTTCACCGGTAACCAGGGTAAACATCGGGTTACTAAGCGCAGGGCCGTAAACATAAAAAAACAAACACTACATACTTACCTTCCGTGTCTGTCCTCCGGCGCTGTGCTTCTCTGCACTGGCTGTGAGCGCCGGCCAGCCGGAAAGCACAGCGGTGACGTCACCGCTCTGCTTTACGGCTGACCGGCGCTGACAGTGCAGAGGAAAGCACAACGCCGGAGGACAGACACGGAAGGTAAGTATGTAGTGTTTGGTTTTTTACGTTTACGCTGGTAACCAGGGTAAACATCGGGTTACTAAGCGCGGCCCTGCGCTTAGTAACCCGATGTTCACCCTGGTTACCCGGGGACTTCGGGATCGTTGGTCGCTGGAGAGCTGTCTGTGTGACAGCTCTCCAGCGACCAAACAGCGACGCTGCAGCGATCAACATTGTTGTCGTATCGCTGCAGCGTCGTTTCAGTGTGACGGTACCCTTAGGCAAATCAGACCTCATATTTTGTGTGACGCCCAAGAGACCGGGGTACCCAGCACCGGACCAATGGGGTCTGTCTCTTGAGGGGGGTGTCACGGGTGGCTTGACCCGGTGCTGTGGCCTCAGGCAATGCACAGTGTAAAGGGTATCGTGAGGGAACAGGCACTTACTTGATCAGCAGCAGGTTCTCCCAGCGGTGATGATCCCAATCCTGGATAGATGGCTATTGTCCAAATGAAAGACTGAGGCACTGAAACGTTTAACCAGTTTACTTTAACAAAAAAGGATTTACAACCAGTCCTGTCACCGGAGTCTGTATGGGAACTCTGAGTTACTTTGACCCTGCCGGGGTCTTCGCCTCTTATTGTACGCAATATCTGTGTGGCCCTGCTGCTGTATGTGAACTGGCTGCCGGCCCAATCTGTCCCCTCGGGGTCCTGGTTCGACGGGCAACCCGAGTCCTTTTATCGGCTTACCCCCTCCAGGAGTACCGCTGAACTCTGTGTCTGTTGCTGCGTCCGACCCTAGTGAAGCTGATATCACCTCATGTTTTTCCGGTTGCTGTATTATATGTAATGAATACAGCCACGGATCCGGTATCCGTCTTTGCGCCTGTTCTGGGTAGTGATTAATGCTACCCGGTTCTCACAATGTCCTTTTTCTCTATCCCTCTTCTCCTCAGGCCGGTGATTTAGGCCTGGTAACAGTCACAGGGCTGTTAGAGATTCAACTGTATGACCTCTCACTTTCAGCTCCTTAGCCCAACTGCCAGTTCTTCTCTCAGACCAGAATGGATCAAGGGGAGTCTCTGGAGCTCCCCCTTCTGGCCGGAGGTGGTAGTGCAGTCTTGCTATTTTAGTATTTGCATTTACTGTCAGTAACTATTTTTGTGGCAAATACCCCTAGGGGTGCCACATTCCCCCTTAGTTAAGAACAGTACTCCGGGACTGTGGGACAATAACATTTTGAAATAACAATTAATATGTACAGAGTCTTAAAAATGAAAAGTTACAAAAACCACTCGAGGAAACAAAAATATAGTTCTGTACAAAGTCACTTTAAATAGCGTCCATTAATACAGTTCTATCCTTGAAGGTACTAGGAAAGGCACTGCACTTTGTGTCCAGGAATTTAGTTCCATTTTTCCAACGGAGTTATCAATATAAAGTCTAAAGAAAGTTCAAAAAGAGCGAGGAGCAAAGTTCAAAAAGCAGTCTTTCCGGAGCTTTGATTTAGTGCCTCCGGGCTGATAAAAAGTTCAAGAATATGCAAGAAGTTCATACAGACAAGTCTCTGTAGGCACTGGGCTTAAACGTTGCAGACTGATAACAATGACTATACTACATTTTCTGTTTAACTATATACGGCATAACATATATACAATTCACATTATGAGCTTTATAGTTGGTAATCTGCATACCTGGTCGGTAATTGACCCTGGGTACTACGCTGTGATCTACGTAATAGCGGTGTCTCTTCATGTGGTGTACTACTGTCTACTGCGGATGTAGTATCTGCCCGCTCTGCTAAAGATAATTCCACGACTATGGAGTTGGCAAGTCCACCGTGAATGGGATTACTCTGACCAGGAATCTGTTCTTCCTGGCCTGGAACCTCCTGTAGTACGGGGTCAGCCTCTTCCTGTCTTGGGACTTCTGGTATTGGGTTTGGTGTTGGGTAAAAGGCCACCATGGGAACCACTACTGCACCATGGTATGTTAGTAGGGTTTTGGGAAAGTCTCCTATACAGGTGTGATACACTTCCTCTTCTTTTTCCTTTACTGGTTGAACCTGTATGGGTTGAATAACTTCTGGTTCTGGCTGGACAACGTCTGGCTCTTTCAATGCTTCCGGACATAATTTAAGATTGTCTCTTGACACTAGTACAGATGTTAAGCCTCCGTTTTTGCTAATGAGACACATTTTAGGATTATCCACTCTTGTTGGTAAAACTGTGTAGGGTACGGCTTCCCACTGATTGTCCAGTTTATTGGTTCGACGATTTCTCTTGAGCACTTGGTCACCTGGTCTTAATGGGGTCGCTAGAGCATTCTGGTTGAAAGTTTGCTCTTGTCTTTCTCTAGTTTGCTGAAGGCTTCTTTCCACACTCTCTTGCACTTGGCGATACTGCTTTTGCCGTATGATATCCCAATTGGAGTCTTGGACTTCTGCGTCTGGTTTCAGAATTCCCATTTCTAGATCGATTGGTAATTGGCCGGGTCTTGCACGCATAAGGTAAGCTGGGGTGCAATTGGTGGAACTCACCGGGACATGATTATACAGATCCACCAAGTCAGGCAATTTCTCTGGCCATTGATTCCTTTCTGCCTCAGGTAAAGTCTTTAGTAGTTCTATTACAATATGGTTCATCTTCTCGCATAAGCCGTTTGTTTGTGGATGATAGGCCGTCGTCCGGATCTTTTTGCAACCATACATATTACAGAATTCTCTGAAGATCTCTGATTCAAAGGCTGTACCTTGGTCGGTGAGAACCTGTTCCGGATATCCATGGGGTCTACAAAAGTACGTTTGGAACGCTTTGGCTGCTGTTTTTGCTGTCAGATCTTTTACGGGTATTACTACCAAGAAGCGTGAATAATGGTCCACGATGGTCAAGGCATAGACATAGCCAGACCGGCTTGGTGTCAACTTCACGTGGTCCATGGCTACAAGTTCAAGTGGTTGTTTGGTGATTATGGGCTGCAGTGGTGCTCTTTGGTTCTTTTGATCGTTTCTTCTGAGGTTGCACGGGCCACAATTTCTGCACCACTGTTCGATTGATTTTCTCATCCCGACCCAATAAAATCTTTCTCTTAGAAGTACTTCTAACTTTTTCCAACCGAAGTGACCAGCACCATTATGGTAAGCATCGAGGACCATCTTGACATCTTGTTTAGGCACGATAATCTGCCAAACCAATTCATGTGTTTTCGGATTGGTGTACCTTCTACAGAGCTTCCCTTGATACAGGAACATTTTGCCTCTCTCTTTCCAGAGTTGATGCGTCTCTTCTGGGGCATCCTCATCGGGATATGCACTTTGCTCAGTCAACAGTTCCTTCACCAACTTCACAGCCGGATTGCTGTCTTGGGTGTCAGCCCATCTATGGTGTGCTAACGGATTTAAATTCACCTCTTGTTGTTTCTGATAGGTACTTGACTGATGATGTTTTGCCTTGGGATGATGGAAGGCTGGTAGTTCAATTTCTTCAAGCTCCCCCATTTCTTCTTCTACATCTCTCAAGTGTGGCATCCGGGATAGGGCATCGGCATTTCCATTCTTGCGACCTGCTCGATACTTGATCTTGAAGTTGTAATTAGATAACCGGGCTATCCATCGCTGTTCTAACGCACCTAATTTGGCTGTGTCCAGGTGGGTCAACGGATTGTTGTCAGTATAGACAATAAATTCTGCAGTGGCCAGATAGTGTTTGAAACGTTCAGTCACAGCCCAAACTACTGCCAGTAGTTCCAATTTGAAGGAGCTGTAATTTTCTGAATTTCTTTCAGTAGGCCGGAGCTTTCTACTTGCAAAGGCGATGACTTTCTCCCGACCTTCTTGCTTTTGTGACAGCACCGCTCCTAGTCCCACATTACTGGCATCGGTGTAGAGGATGAAAGGTTGATGGTAATCTGGGTATGCCAGAACCTCTTCTCCGGTTAGTGCCTTCTTTAGTTGTTCAAAGGAGTCTTCCCTTTCGTCGTTCCACTGAAAAGGAGGGTTTCGGTTTGAAGGTTTCTTCGTCTGCCCTACCAAGGTGTCTTGCAAGGGTGCTGCCAACTTGGTAAATCCTTTTATAAATCTGCGATAGTAACCCACCAATCCCAGGAATTGTCTCACTTCTTTTGCGCTGGTAGGTCTTGGCCAATCCCTTATGGCGCTTATTTTCTCGGGATCTACTCCCTCTGAACTCACGATGTGTCCCAGGTACTGTACCTTTGGCTTGAGAAGGTGACATTTGGATGGCTTGACTTTCATGCCATACCTGGATAAGGCTTCGAACACTTCTGCCAGGTCTATTAAGTGTTGTTCGTAAGTCTTTGAGTAGACGATCACATCATCTAGGTACAGGAGGACGGTCTCGAAGTTCTTGTGTCCGAGGCAGCATTCCATCAGCCGCTGGAAGGTACCGGATGCGTTGCAGAGTCCGAACGGCATGCGATTAAATTCACATAGACCCATTGGTGTGGTGAATGCCGTCTTTTCCTTATCTCGCTCAGCCACAGGGACTTGCCAATACCCGCTTGTTAAGTCTAAGGTGGAAAAATAATTAGCAGATTTCAAAGCAGTTAACGACTCTTCTATCCTAGGCAAGGGGTAGGCGTCTTTATGGGTGATGTTATTAATCTTCCGGTAGTCTACGCACATTCTCATGGTTCCGTCCTTTTTTTTGACAATCACTAGAGGGGCCGCCCAGGGGCTACAGCTGTCTCTTATTACCCCGGCCTGTTTCATCTCCCTCAGCATATCTTTTGCACATTGATAGTGAGCGGGCGGTATGGGTCTATATCTTTCTTTTATTGGGGGATGGTCACTGGTGGGGATTGTGTGTTCTACCCCTTCTATCCGTCCGAAGTCCAATGGGTGTTTACTGAAGACTTATTCATATTCCGTCACTAGCCTATACACCCCTTGTTTTTGATGGGTAGGTATTGAATTTATGCCCACGTGTAGCTGTTGGCACCAATCCTCCATTTCTCCATCTGAGCCATTGCCTTCCACCTGACAGGTTGGTTCTAAGGGCTCAATGGTTGTGATGGCATTGTTGTCAACAGTATATAGCTTTGCCATTGTAGCATACCTTGGCAAAGTGACCTCTTCCTCTCCACAGTTCAAAAGTCGTACCGGCACTCGTCCCCGGTGTACCTCGACTATCCCTCGTGCTGTGAGTATAGTGGGCCTGCTGTCGGTGTACACTGGTTCTATTAAGGCTTGATAATCTCGTCCCTTAGTACCAATGGCTGCTCTACACCATACCAGCATTTCTGTTTTTGGTGGGATTACAATAGATGTTGGATCACTTACCCTCACACTGCCGATTTCTCCACCTGCAACTTCTACCTGTTGCCTTAACATCAATACTTTTATTTCCCTCCGGAGAACTCTCTGCTGGCAGGATTGGGCAGTTTCAGCAATTTGCTGTAAGACAGAAATGACTTCGGAAAAGCAGTTCTCTAACACATTCATTCCTATCAATACAGTTGGTTCACAGTTCCGCCGGTCAACATCAACAACAATTATACCCTGTTTCTTCAATTCTACTTTACCAATCTTTATGGTCATCTCCCTGAATCCTAGTTTCGGTACCAACTTACCATTACTGGCCCATATATCTAGTTCAACATCAGAGGGCCCTTTATCAATATCTGCATCAGCCCAGTACCTCTTATAAAGGATATACGGTATAGATGAAATCTGGGAACCTGTGTCCAGCAAAGCGTTGAGGGGCATTCCGTCCAGCACGATAGGGATAATGGGTCGTCCTCCGATGTACCTGTCGTGCCAGGGTGTTGGGCCTTGAAAGTTCATTCCTGCGAAGCGGCCCGCATTCCCAGGGGATTCCCGTTTAAATCACAATCTCGTGCAAAGTGGCCTGGCTGCTGGCAATGGCGGCAAATGGGCTGTCCATCCGGTTGGTAGCGGTCGCGGGGTCGTCCTCTCCATGTCGGGTATCTCCGGGGTCTCATCCATGGAACACCTTCTCTACGGTTTGACAACTCCATCTTGGGTCCTCTCATCTCCTGCATGGTTTTAGCCATTGAAGCAACAACATCAGTTAAAGAGTCAAGCTTTTGTTGAAGAGCCTCATTAGTACTGGGCCCCAGGGGCTTAGCAATGGCCCCGGACATAGCTGATGTCACTGGTACTCCATGTTGTTGAGGAGCCTCTGCCATGAGTTGCGCAGGATCCTGATCCCGAGGTGCCTCTGCCAGCTGGAGACGTATAACGCTCTCCTTTAATTGGGCAAATGTCAATTCAGGGTTCTTAAAAACAAGCATGCTCACATGCCCCCGGTGAGAAGGGGTGTAGAGTCCCTCAATAAATTGATCTCTTAGCAGTTTATCCGCTCCGGTGTTAAAAATGGGTTCAGCCAGTGTAAGTGATTTAAGGGCTTCCTGCAGGTTTAAGGCAAAGTCTCTCACGCCCTCATTAACTTTTTGTTTGCAATTAAAGAATCGTACTTTAGCTTTGCTGCTGGCAGTGGTTTCAAATGTAGCTTTTAATCCAGCAAATATGCGTTCAACAGTGCCTTTTAGATCAGCTGCCCATGCTGTGACTTCTCGCTTAGCATGGCCACTTCACTGCATCATCAGGAGACTAACACGCTGAACTTCACCCACAGGGAACATGTCAAAATGGGCCAGCATCTTTTCTCTGAAATCGTCAAGGGTATTAGGCTCACCTTCATACATTGGAAGCCATGGGCCACCCGGGGTATATGGCATCAGCACCGGCATGATGGGCGCCACTCCTTGCACCGCTGCGCTACCGGACTCTCTATCGACACTCTGTCTTTCAGCTGCATTAGCGTCGCCGGGTGCTGCGGCGCCTCCTTGCTGCGACATACTGTGCCCCCTTAGTTAATCTGGACCCTTCCGGTCCTCCGCTTCCGTCGGGATAGTGTAGATTCGTTCCGCTGTGCAGCAGGATCGATTTTCCCCTTGCTCTGATGTCAGAGTGCTCAGCTTGGTGCCGCCCACAATGACACGCCCCCTGCTGCTCCCACCCACCGCGCTCTGTAATGGCGGATTCTGAAGTTTTTCAGTTAGACTGGGGCTCAGGTGATGGCGTAGCTCAATTAACAGTCTCGTGCCTAACGGTTATGAAGTGATTACCTCAGGGGATGGCGGCCATCTTTACTCCATTATAACCAATGGGGAAAAGTCACTTTCAATAGTTTTCAATGGAGAATGGATTTTTCTTTAATAAAGTCAATTTTCAAGATTTTTCATCCAAGTTTTCACAGTTTTGGGCTCCAATCACGGCACACAATACCCGGTATACGGGCTGGCTAGATCCTGTTCGTGACGCCAATTGTGACGCCCAAGAGACCGGGGTACCCAGCACCGGACCAATGGGGTCTGTCTCTTGAGGGGGGTGTCACGGGTGGCTTGACCCGGTGCTGTGGCCTCAGGCAATGCACAGTGTAAAGGGTATCGTGAGGGAACAGGCACTTACTTGATCAGCAGCAGGTTCTCCCAGCGGTGATGATCCCAATCCTGGATAGATGGCTATTGTCCAAATGAAAGACTGAGGCACTGAAACGTTTAACCAGTTTACTTTAACAAAAAAGGATTTACAACCAGTCCTGTCACCGGAGTCTGTATGGGAACTCTGAGTTACTTTGACCCTGCCGGGGTCTTCGCCTCTTATTGTACGCAATATCTGTGTGGCCCTGCTGCTGTATGTGAACTGGCTGCCGGCCCAATCTGTCCCCTCGGGGTCCTGGTTCGACGGGCAACCCGAGTCCTTTTATCGGCTTACCCCCTCCAGGAGTACCGCTGAACTCTGTGTCTGTTGCTGCGTCCGACCCTAGTGAAGCTGATATCACCTCACGTTTTTCCGGTTGCTGTATTATATGTAATGAATACAGCCACGGATCCGGTATCCGTCTTTGCGCCTGTTCTGGGTAGTGATTAATGCTACCCGGTTCTCACAATGTCCTTTTTCTCTATCCCTCTTCTCCTCAGGCCGGTGATTTAGGCCTGGTAACAGTCACAGGGCTGTTAGAGATTCAACTGTATGACCTCTCACTTTCAGCTCCTTAGCCCAACTGCCAGTTCTTCTCTCAGACCAGAATGGATCAAGGGGAGTCTCTGGAGCTCCCCCTTCTGGCCGGAGGTGGTAGTGCAGTCTTGTTATTTTAGTATTTGCATTTACTGTCAGTAACTATTTTTGTGGCAAATACCCCTAGGGGTGCCACATTTGTTTCTTTCTTATTTTGGTATAATTGAGCAAAGTTATCATGTATATGTATCTAACTATACCCTGGATTGCCAATGTAACTAATTATGGTATTTTGGATTTTTGGCTGCATTTACATCTCGCCAAATTGTGGTAAAATGTCATCCTTATTTTTCTATGATTTTCCAAAATCATCTTAAAAGCACTGTTATTTTGCCTCATTTTGGGAAAATCATAGCAAGGAAACAATGTGATTTTTACCATGATTTCATTGTGTATGAACACCATTTTTAACATGTCAGGCGTTGCCAGAGGTTTATAGCAGCTTATTATTTTCAGTTCCCTATGAAAACAAACTTGCGTGCTTGAACATTGGATTTCTCCAATTTAAAAGTCTAAGAAATAAAAAAGAGCTCCCATAAGTACCACATCCAAGGGACAAATACCGCTGCACCATGACCAGACCAAATGTTACCACCATATAGTGACTGAATAATACCACATACGAGGGACAAATACCACCACAACATGGCCCGGCCATCTATAACCACCACATAGTGACTGAATGCTACCACATACAAGGGAGAAATACAGCCACGCCATGACCAGATCACGTATTTCCATGGCATAGTGACCAAATAATACCCCATACAAGGAACAAATACCCCCACACCATGATCAGGCTACATATTACCACCACATAGCGAATGAATAATATGACATGCCAGGAAGAAATACCTCCACACCATTACCAGACCACATATTACCACCACATAGTGACCAAATACTGCAATACTGATCATTAATAAAAAAAAACACAATACTAAGTGCCATTATACACAGGAGCTCTGTACTTACTGTCAGTGTAAAGGTAATACAGTGATCACCAGTGCCATTATACACAGGAGCTTGCCATTATACACATGAGCTCTGTACATAGTATACAGTGTCAGTGTATAGGTAATACAGTGATCACCAGTGACATTATACACAGGAGCTCAGTATATAGCGTCAGTGCACAGTTAATACAGTGATCACCAGGGACATTATACATAGGAGCTTTGTACATAGTATACAGTGTCAGTGTAGAGGAAATTCAGTGATCACCAGTGACATTATTATTATTATTTATTGTTATAGCGCCATTTATTCCATGGCGCTGTACATGAGAGGAGGGGTATACATAATAAAAATAAGTACAGAAATCTTAAACAATACAAGTCATATCTGGTCCCCCACTTCATCATGCGCAGTCCCCCTCACGTCATCATTTGCCATCCCCCTCAATTAATCATTATACACAGTAGCTCTGTATATAGTGTCCGTGTACAGGTAATACAGTGATCACTAGTGACATTATACACAGGAGCTCTGTATATAGTGACAGTGTACAGGCAACACACTGACTTACCAGTGACGTCTCTAGCTGAAGTCCTTCATCTTCACTTTTCTTTTTCATGCAGCGCAGACCGCCATCACGTCTTCCCGCCAGGACTTGTCTCTGCATAAAATAACAAATAGTTACCTAGAGCACCTCTTCCAGAGGACATTCCCCACTTTTTCCCTTTCTTCTACACTATGCAGCTGAATACAGACATGCACCCACCATTATTATATAATTAGTTATTATGCAATCCACCATTCCAAATATAAATTGTAATCCACCACCGTTTCCCTACTAGCTATAAATAGCCATTTTCCCACCTAATAAATATATAAATTAATTAGCCCCTGTAGTCTTTCCCCCAATTCATTACCAGTCACTGTATCCTCAACAGTCTCTACTCTGTACCCACTGCTCCCCCGATTCATTATATTTACATAGGCGAACTCAGTCGAGGGGTTCAAGAGAGGCCTGGATGTCTTCCTGGAGCAGAACAATATTGTATCATACAATTATTAGGTTCTGTAGACGGACGTAGATCTGGGGATTTATTATGATGGAATATAGGCTGAACTGGATGGACAAATGTCTTTTTTCGGCCTTACTAACTATGTTACTATGTTACTATGTTATGTTACATACCCCTTCTGCCCCTATTCCTTGTCTTGTTTTCTCTCTCTCCCACCCTCTTTTCGTTGTCAACTGCTCTCCCCTCACATTCAATACATCATTTACTCCTACCAACCTCAAAATTAATCACTTTCTCTCCTTATTTGCTCTCCTCGTCCCCCACCTTCAGTTCAATTGCTGTCCCCCATCCCTCATCCTCTATTCATCATTTGCAGTCCCTCTCCCCACTTCATCATTTGCAGTCCCCATCTGCCCCTCACTTCAAAATTTGCAGTCCCCCTCACTTCATCATTTGCCATCCCCCTCACTTCATCATTTTCAGTTCCCCTTCCCCTCACTTCATTATGCGCAGTCCTTCGTCCCCTCCCTCACTTCATCATTTGCAGCCCCTTCCATCATTTGAAGCCTCTAAATCATTTTCAGCCCCTTCATCATTTTCAGCCACCCCTTCATCATTTGCAGCCCCATCATCATTTGCAGCCCCCTATCCATCATTTCCATCCCTCCGTTCATCATGTGCAGTCCCCCTCCATTCATCATGTGCAGTCCCCCTTCACTTCAGCAGATGCAGTCCCCGTCCCCTTCCTCACTTAACCATTCGCAGTCACCCTCCCCCTCAATTCATCATTTGCAGTACTCTGTTCTCTACTCACTTCATCATTTGCAGCCCCCTCCATCATGTGCGGTCTCACTTCCCCCACTTCATCATGTGCAGTCTCCCTCCATTCATCATGTGCAGTCCCACTCCCCCACTTCATCATGCACAGTCCCCCTCACTTCATCATTTGCCATCCCCCTCAATTAATCATTCATTTTCAGTTCCCCTCCCTCTGAATTCATCATTTGCTGTCCTCCTCCCCCTCACTTCATCATTTGCAGCTCCCCTCCATCATGTGCAGTCCCCCTCCCCCACTTCATCATGTGCAGTACCCTTCCATTCATCATATGCAGTCCCCTCTGTTCATCATGTACAGCCCTCCTCCCCCACTTCATCATGTACAATCCCATGTCCCATCCCTCACTTCATCATTTGCAGCCCCATCATCATTTGCAACATCCTCTCCATCATTTGCAGACCTTCATTCAACATGTGAAGTCCCTCTCCTTTCATCATGTGCAGTCCCCCTCCCCCACTTCATCATGTGCAGTCCCCTGTTCTCCACTCACTTCATTTGCAGCTCCCCCACCATCATGTGCAGTCCAACTCCCCCACTTCATCATGTGCAGTCCCCTTCCATTCATTATGTGCAGTCCCCCTCCACCCACTTCATCATGTGAAGTCCCTCGTCCCCTCCCTCACTTCATCATTTGCAGCCCCCTCCATCATTTAAGAAAAAACACACTTCACAAGCAATATAGTAGAATAAGTACAAACCACAATATATCGCAAAGCTTGATAAAGGAAAAAATAAAAAAACAAAAAATGGCTGACCATTCGGTAAATGAGGAATACAACAAAAGAGAAAAAACCGAACTACAAGGATGAATATAGTAATGAAAAAGACCACAAAAAGATGTATAAAGTAGTTCAAAAAAATATATTTTTATTAGTAACACATAGGGACAAAAAAAGAAGAAAGAAGATGGCAAAGTGGCGCTAACCACACAAAATGTGTATAAGCCCACACAGACACCGCATACGTTGTATGAAAATATATAATACTCAAATGAACATAAAACAATGGCATATATCAAATGTTATATATAAATAACCCGTAGAATGTACTAAAGGGGCAGATGCATGTACAGAGAGGTACATCAGGAAACCAAAAAACCGCAATGATCAGTGCACATAGTCTAAGTAGAATCTATTGTTGAATGTAAGACCGAATCAATTGCTTAGTATAAGACATAGTCATAACGTGACCTGCAGCTGCATAGAAAATCAGTCACAGAGTGTGACTATGGATACCATGGTTTACCTGAATGGAGCGGTGAGTGCGAGCAAAACGCGCCCCGACGCGCGTTTCGGATCAGAAATCCTTCGTCAGGATCCCCGAGGCGCGTTTCGGATCAGAAATCCTTCGTAAGGATCCACCGACGCGCATTTGATATATGCCATTGTTTTATGTACATTTGTACATAATGTAAATGTAAAAATATGTTTTTTTGAACTACTTTATACATCTTTTTGTGGTCTTTTTCATTACTATATTGATCCTTGTAGTTCGTTTTTTTTCTCTTTTGTTGTACCCCTCCATCATTTGCAGACCTCTGTTCATCACGTGCAGTCCCCCTCCATTCATCATGTGCAGTCCCCCTGTGTTCATCATGTGGAGTCCCCCTACAGTCATCATATGCAGTCCGCCTCCCCCCACTTCATCATGTGCAGTCCCCCTCCAACTACTTCATCATGTGCAGTCCCCCCCTCATTTCATCATGTGCAGTACCCTCCTTCATTTGCAGCCCCATCCATCATTTGAAGCACCACTCCATCATTAGCAGCCCCCTTCATCATTTGCAATCCCTCTCTGTCATCATGTGGTGTCCACTTCCATTCATCATATGCAGTCCCCCTCCCACCATATCATCATGTAAAGCCCCCTGTCCACTTCCTCACTTCATCATTTGCAATCCCCTCCATCATTTGCAGCCCCCTTTCATTATTTGCAGCCCCTCCATAATTTGCAGCCCCCTTTCATTATTTGCAGTCCCCTCCATCATTTACAGCCCCCTTGAGCATTTCTAGCCATCCTTTCATCATTTGCAGCCCCATCATCATTTGCAGCCGCCCCTCTCCATCATTTGCAGCCCCCCACTTCATCATGTGCTGTCCCCTCCCCCACTTCATCATGTGCAGTCCACCATCCCCTTCCTCACTTCATTATTCACAGTCCCCCTCCCTCCACTTGATCATTTGCAGTCCCCCATTCTCCACTCACTTCATCATCATTTGCAGCTCCACCCTCCATCATGTGCAGTCCCACCCCCCCAACTTCATCATGTGCAGTCCCCCTCCGTTCATCATATGCAGTCCCCTTCTGTTCATGTTTGCAGTCCCCTTCCGTTCACTTCATCATGTGCAGTCCTTCGTCCCCTCCCTCAAATCATTTGCAGTGCTCCGTTCTCTACTCACTTTATCATTTGCAGCCCCCTCCATCGTGTGCAGTCCCACTCCCCCCACTTCATCATGTTCAGTCCCCCTCCATTCATCATGTGTAGTTCCCCTCTCTCCACTTCATCATGGGCAGTCCCCTGTCCCCTTCCTCACTTCATCATTTACAGTCACCCTCCCCCTCATTTCATCATTTGCAGTACCCCGTTCTCCACTCACTTCATCAGTTGCAGCCCCCTCCATGATGGGCAGTCCCTCTACCCCACTTCATCATGTGCAGTTCCCCTCCGTTCATCATGTTCACCATTTGCAGCCACCCTTTCATCATTTGCAGCCCCATCATCATTTACAGCCCCCTCTGCATCATTTGCAGTCCTCCGTTGATCATATACAGTCCCCCTCCAATCATCATGTGCAGTCCCCCTCCCCCCACTTCATCATGTGCAGTCCCCCATCCCCTTCCTAACTTCATTATTCGCAGTCCCCCACCTCCTCACTTCATCATTTGCAGTCCCCCGTTCTCCACTCACTTCATCATTTGCAGCTCCCCCTCCATCATGTGCAGTCCCACACCCCCACTTCATCATGTGCAGTTCCCTTCCATTCATTTGCAGTCCCCCTCTGCCCACTTCATCATGTGCAGTCTCTCATCCCCTCCCTCACCTCCCTTATCATTTGCAGCCCTTCTCCATAATTTGCAGCCCCCTTCATCATTTGCAGCCTCCTTCATCATTTGCAGCCCTTTTCATCATTTGCAGTCCCCTTCCATCATTTGCAGTGCTCCGTTTATTATGTGCAGTCCCCCTCCGTTCATCATGTGCAGTCCCCCTCCATTCATCATGTGCAGTCCCCCTCACTTCATCATTTGCCATCTCCCTCAATGAATCATTTTCAGTTCCCCTCCCCTTGAATTCATCATTTGCTGTCCTCCTCCCCCACTTCATCATTTTCAGCTCCTCCTCCATCATGTGCAGTCTCATTCACTCCACTTCAACATGTGCAGTCCCCCTCCATCTTGTGCAGTCACCCGTTCTCCACTCACTTCATTATTTGCAGCTCCCCCACCATCATGTGCAGTACCACTCCCCCACTTTATCATGTGCAGTCCCCTTCCATTCATTATGTGCACTCCCCCTCAACCCACTTCATTTGCAGCCCCCTTCATCATTTACAGCCCCATCATCATTTGCAGCCCCCTCTGCATCATTTGCAGTCCTCAGTTGATCATATACAGTCGCCCTCCGTTCATCATGTGCAGCCCCCCTCCCCCACTTCATCATGTGCTGTCCCCTCCCCACTTCATCATGTGCAGTCCCCCATCCCCTTCCTCACTTCATTATTTGCAGTCCCCCACCTCCTCTCTTCATCATTTGCAGTCCCCCGTTCTCCACTCACTTCATCATTTGCAGCTCCCCCTCCATCATGTACAGTCCCACTCCCCCACTTCATCATGTGCAGTCTCTCATCCCCTCCCTCACCTCCCTCATCATTTGCAGCCCTTCTCCATCATTTTCAGTGCTCCGTTTATCATGTGTAGTCCACCTCCATTCATCATGTGCAGTCCCCCTCCGTTCATCATGTGCACTACCCCTCACTTCATCTTTTGCCATCCCCCTCAATAACTAATTTTCAGTTCCCCTCCCCTTGAATTCATCATTTGTTGTCCTCCTCCCCCTCACTTCATCATTTGCAGCTTCCCCTCTATCATGTGCAGTCCCACTACCCCCACTTCATCATGTGCAGTCGCCCTCCATTCATTATGTGCAGTCGCCCGTTCTCCACTCACTTCATCATTTGCAGCTCCCCCACCATCATGTGCAGTACCACTCCCCACTTCATCATGTGCAGTCCCCTTCCATTCATTATGAGCAATACCCCTCAAGCCACTTCATCATTTGCAGCCCCCTCCATCATTTGCAGCCCCCTTCATGATTTACAGCCCCCTGCATCATTTGCAGACCTCTGTTCATCATGGGCAGTCCCCGTACATTAATCATGTGCAGTCCCCCTCCTCCCACTTCATCATGTGCAGTCACTCTCCCCTCACTTCCTCATTTGCAGTTCCCTCCATCATTGGCAGCCCCCATCCATCATTTGAAGCGCCCCTTCATCATTTGCAGCCCCCTCCATTTTTTGGAGCCCCACTCCATCATTTGCAGTTCCCCTCTGTTCATCATGTGGTGTCCCCCACCACTTCATCATGTGCAGTCCTCCTCCCCCCACTTCATCATGTGCAGTCCCCCTTCCTCTCTCTCACTTCATCATTTGCAATCACCTCGATCATTTGCAGCCCCCATCCATCATTTCCTGCACCACTCCATCATTTGTAGCCCCTTCATCATTTGCAGCCCCCTTTCATTATTTGCAGTCCCTCTCCATCATTTGCAGCCCCCTTCACCATTTGCAGCCACCCTTTCATCATTTGCAGCCCCATCATCATTTACAGCCCCCTCTGCATCATTTGCAGTCCTCCGTTGATCATATACAGTCCCCCTCCGTTCATCATGTGCAGTCCCCCTCCCCCCACTTCATCATGTGCAGTCCCCCATCCCCTTCCTAACTTCATTATTCGCAGTCCCCCACCTCCTCACTTCATCATTTGCAGTCCCCCGTTCTCCACTCACTTCATCATTTGCAGCTCCCCTTCCATCATGTGCAGTCCCACACCCCCACTTCATCATGTGCAGTTCCCTTCCGTTCATTTGCAGCCCCCCTCTGCCCACTTCATCATGTGCAGTCTCTCATCCCCTCCCTCACCTCCCTTATCATTTGCAGCCCTTCTCCATAATTTGCAGCCCCCTTCATCATTTGCAGCCTCCTTCATCATTTGCAGCCCTTTTCATCATTTGCAGTCCCCTTCCATCATTTGCAGTGCTCCGTTTATTATGTGCAGTCCCCCTCCGTTCATCATGTGCAGTCCCCCTCCATTCATCATGTGCAGTCCCCCTCACTTCATCATTTGCCATCTCCCTCAATGAATCATTTTCAGTTCCCCTCCCCTTGAATTCATCATTTGCTGTCCTCCTCCCCCACTTCATCATTTTCAGCTCCTCCTCCATCATGTGCAATCTCATTCACTCCACTTCAACATGTGCAGTCCCCCTCCATCTTGTGCAGTCACCCGTTCTCCACTCACTTCATCATTTGCAGCTCCCCCACCATCATGTGCAGTACCACTCCCCCACTTCATCATGTGCAGCCCCCTTCCATTCATTATGTGCAGTCCGCCTCAACCCACTTCATCATTTGGAGTCCCCTTCATCATTTGCAGCCCCTTCATCATTTACAGCCCCCTCCATCATTTGCAGACCTCTGTTTGTCATGTGCAGTCCCCCTCCATTCATCATGTGCAGTCCCCCTCCCCCACTTCATCATGTGCAGTCCCCCTCCCCCACTCCATCATGTGCAGTCCCTCATCCCCTCCCTCACTTCATCATTTGCAGTCCCCTCCATCATTGGCAGCCCCCATCCATCATTTAAAGCACCCCTTCATTCTTTGCAGCCCCCTCCATTATTTGGAGCCCCACTCCATCATTAACAGTCCCCCTCTGTTCATCATGTGGTGTCCCCCACCACTTCATCATGTGCAGTCCCCTCCCCCCACTTCATCATGTGCAGTCCCCCTTCCTCTCCCTCACTTCATCATTTGCAATCCCCTCCATCATATGCAGCCCCCTTTCATTATGTGCAGTCCCTCTCCATCATTTGCTGCCCCTTCACAATTTGCAGTCACCCTTTCATCATTTGCAGCCCTATCATCATTTGCAGCCCGCTCTTCATAATTTGCAGCCCTCCGTTCATCATATGCAGTCCCCCTCCGTTCATCATGTGCAGTCCCCCTCCCCCCACTTCATCATGTGCTGTCCCCTCCCTCACTTCATCATGTGCAGTCCCCCATCCCCTTCCTCACTTCATTATACACACTCCCCCACCCCCTCACTTCATCATTTGCAGCTCCCCCCTCCATCATGTGCAGTCCCACTCCCCCCACTTCATCATGTGCAGTCCCCTTCCATTTATTTGCAGTCACTCTCTGCCCACTTCACCATGTGCAGTCTCTCATCCCCTCCCTCACCTCCCTTATCATTTGCAGCCCTTGTCCATCATTTTCAGCCCCTTCATCATTTGCAGTCCCCTTACATCATTTGCAGTGCTCCGTTCATCATGTGCTGTCCCCCTCCATTCATCATGTGGAGACCCCCATTCATCATTTGCTGTTCCCCTCCCCCCACTTCATCATGTGCAGTCCCCATTCCCTCCCTCACTTCATCATTTGCAGTCCTTTCCATCATTTGCTGCCCCTCCACCATTTGAAGCCCCACTCCATCATTTGCAGCCCCCTTCATCATTTGCAGCCCCTTCATCATTTTCAGCGCCCTTCCATCATTAACAGTCCTCGTACATGTTGGTACATACACAATGACGTCATCGTGTATGTGCCGACACCTGACCAGAAATCCAGAGAAGGGAGCAGGAGCTGCGCAGCCCTCTAGGTTAGACGGCCATGGAGCTCCGAGAAAGCTCCCAGGTCCCAGCATGAGCGCCGCAGCACATAGAAGTTTAGTGCACGATGGGGCCCGGTGAGCAGAAGCGCAAGAGCGGAGCTCTGGGCCCCCTCTGTTCCGCTGCTCACCAGGCCACATATAGCAGTAAGCTGATGGCAGCTCTGTCAGAGCCACTTGGGCAGTATTTGGATCATCATGTCCAATTACTGCTCATTACCTATAACGTCACGTTTTGGATCACAATAATATCACTATATTCATGATAAAGCAAACATCTCAGATAGGAGTAAATTGGAACTCCTGTTTTTTAGATGATGCTAAATTCTTGACTCCCCTTAGTTGGCTTGTCACTTACACAATTGTTTATTACAGCGTGAAATATCCAAATTTTTTACATGTATATTTGTAAGTATTCACAACTCCATCTTGGAGTTAAAGAAATGACTTTCATTATTTATTACTCCATTTAGAACACTAATCCGGATTTATTTTGTGTGGGATTTTGTGAGCTATATATTAATACATATGTAATTATGTACACTGATAAGCATTGAACGTGGGGGTGTAAAGAGGATGAAGCCATATAAAAATGCAATCAAAATCATAGCTAAACCTTTTACTCACTAAGGTGCCTTTGTGGAGATCAGGCCTGGACAGCAATAGCTTAATAAATTAAACACTTGAATACAAAAGTAGATTCTAAACACAAACTAATCCTAATTATCTGGAAATGTGTTTTTTCCTGTCCATTAGTTTTTTTTCATGTGCAAAAATCACATTCTTTTTGCACTGTACTGATTAGCAAAGTCACCTTTATGCTGTATAACCGACCTCAATGGTTATTTTTTCGCATTTTCTTTTAAGTATTTCAATTTATTCAGGTGTATAGATAACTAGGTCCCATAGAATCCCAGAACAGAGACAAAGGCATGCAGAATAATTCATGTATGAGCTCAACTGTTAGGAGTAAGGATGGCCATACAAATTGCCTGCTGCCCAAATAATCAGCCTCTCGCGAGCCCCCAAAGCACACACTCATTTGGCTCTGTTTGTCTGTGGGGAAAGATGAATAAGTTTCCACTGACACCTTTAGTGACTTATCATTCGGAAAAGATTATGTATATTGACCTGTAAAGTGTCTGCGTTATGAGGTACCGATACACATTACAAGGTAAACTGCTGAAATCAGGTGATTAACCAGACATTAATGTGTAATGTATGACCATCTGAATCTGATAACAACCTGCAGAAATCAAATCACTGTCATCTGTTTTATAAAAATATCTTTCTGCTGCACTGAATAAAATAGATTGTGCACAGAATATATTTTTGTAAGGGTCTATTCACACATAGCCAATATGCCGCGGAAAGCTTCCACAGTAAACACACAAGAATCTGCATGACAACCTACAGAGACATATTGGCACCAAAACATGCAGATTGTTGTTGTTGTTGTTTTCCATGCCAAGAATAAGAGAGAAAAATGTTAAAAAACAAAACAAAAAAAACGCTATCCTCACCAATCTTGGTGCTGGTATCCTTCTAGTCTTGGTACAACATAGCCCTCTGTGATAATGGCTTGTCCCATGACTGTGACTTGTAGGTCTGAAGCCTCTGTCACTCCAGCTCTATTCCCCATCCAGCACAACCTTCTACTGCTTGAATGACAGCCTCTCTGCTGTGTGGTTTCAGGCAAAGGAGTCGTATTTTGAGGCCTGGATGGCATGTCGCAAGGTGAGTCGTTAGCATTAGATAGCATCCTTGATTGGGTACAACTTTTTGCAGTTGGATGGCTTTTACGCTTTTTTGATAAAAAAAAAGTAAACTAATTACCCTTTGTTTTTTACATCTGCTACTATGTATATACTTTTGTCATGTGACTATGCATTATGTTTTTATTTTAGGTTATATATGTCTGTAAATGACCACAGTGTACAAGTGATCCCACATATTACACAAATACTACCAGCAGGTGTGCTGGACAATATTTTTGGATTTGATCTTCTTGTGGCTCTTTAGTGGCTCCACTTTTCAATAATACCACTCATAATTTTTTGTGGAATATTTAGGAACAAATTTAATGAACTGACTGGATACAATGGTAGCATCCTATCAAAAGGCCATGCTTGAATTTAGTGAGCTCTAGAATGACCCACTCTCTCAAAAAGATGCTTATCAAGGAAGATTGCCTGGCTGAGAGCTGAATTTTAAACATGTTGCCTTTCTCTCCACTTGTTTTCCTGCTCATATTCTCTGTAAATAAAAATTGGACATTTTCACCAGAACATCCACCTTGCTTTCTGGATTTTATACACCTGTGGCAATGGGACTGAATGAAAAACTTGAGTTCACAGCTTACGGTCAGTCTCACACGTCCAGATAATTCCAGTACCAGAGAAAACGGTACCGGAGTTATCCGTGTCTGTGTGTCCATGTGCTCACGTAGGCCAACCGTGTGGGATCCGTGTGATGTCCGCGAGTACGTTTTTACGGTCCGTGTGCTGTCTGTGTGCTGTACGTGTGCTGTGTCATGATCCCAATGGCAGGGGATCACAAATGGACAAGCCCAAAAAACAAAACAAGCTCTAGGGTGATGGAAACTGAGCTGACCGCGATCCTGAACCTAAACACACAACTAGCTGTAGCCGGGGAACGTGCCTACGATGATTCCTAGACGTCTCGCGCCAGCCGAAGGACTAACTTCTCCTATTAGAAGAAACACAGACCTCTCTTGCCTCCAGAGAAACACCCCACAGAAATAGCAGCCCCCCACATGTAATGACGGTGAAATGAGAGGAAAGCACATACGTAGTTATGAAAACAGATTCAGCAAAATGAGGCCCGCTAAAGCTAGATAGCAGAGGATACAAAAGTGAACTGCGCGGTCAGCGAAAAACCCTACAAAAAACCATCCTGAAATTACTTGAACTCATGTGCCAACTCATGGAACATGAGGAGTAATATCAGCCCACTAGAGCAACCAGCAAAAAGGAATCACATATCTGCAAGCTGGACTAAGACAAAAATTAAGCAAAACGTGGAACAGGAAAATCAAAAACTTAGCTTGTCCTGAAGAATACAGAAGCGGGAAGCAGAGGTAACAAGACACACTGATTACATTGATACCCGGCGAGGAAATGACAAGAAAGCCAGGTTAAATAGGAAACTCCCATATCCTGATAGAACAGGTGGACACCAGAGACCGCAGAAAACACAAGTCACCCAGTACCATCTGTAACCACCAGAGGGAGCCCAAAAACAGAATCCACAACAGTACCCCCCCCCTTGAGGAGGGGTCACCGAACCCTCACGAGAACCACCAGGGCGACCAGGATGAGCCCTATGAAATGCACGGACCAAATCAGCAGCATGAACATCAGAGGCAACCACCCAAGAATTATCCTCCTGACCATAACCCTTCCACTTGACCAAATATTGGAGTTTCCATCTGGAAACACGAGAATCCAAGATCTTCTCCACAACATACTCCAATTCTCCCTTCACCAGCACCGGAGCAGGAGGTTCAAGCGAAGGAACAACAGGTACCTCATACTTCCGCAACAACGACCGATGGAACACATTATGAATAGCAAACGATGCTGGGAGATCCAAACGAAACGACACAGGGTTAAGAATTTCCAAGATCCTATAGGGACCGATGAACCGAGGCTTGAACTTAGGAGAAGAGACCTTCAGAGGAACAAAACGAGAAGACAACCACACCAAGTCCCCAACACGAAGTCGAGGACCCACGCGGCGATGGCGATTAGCAAACTGCTGAGCCCTCTCCTGGGACAAATTCAAATTGTCCACCACATGACTCCAAATCTGATGCAACCTATCCACCACCATGTCCACTCCAGGACAATCAGAAGGCTCCACCTGACCAGAGGAAAAACGAGGATGAAACCCCGAATTACAAAAGAAAGGAGAAACCAAGGTAGCAGAACTAGCCCGATTATTAAGGGCAAATTCGGCAAGCGGCAAAAAGGTAACCCAGTCATCTTGATCAGCAGAAACAAAACACCTTAAATAAGTTTCCAAGGTCTGATTAGTTCGTTCCGTCTGGCCATTCGTCTGAGGATGGAATGCAGACGAAAAGGACAAATCAATGCCCATCTTAGCACAGAAAGTCTGCCAAAATCTAGACACAAACTGGGATCCCCTGTCAGAAACGATGTTCTCTGGAATCCCATGCAAACGAACCACGTTCTGAAAAAACAGAGGGACCAACTCAGAGGAGGAAGGTAACTTAGGCAAGGGTACCAGATGAACCATCTTAGAAAAGCGGTCACACACAACCCAGATGACGGACATTTTTTGAGAGACAGGGAGATCCGAAATAAAGTCCATGGAAATGTGCGTCCAAGGCCTCTTCGGGATAGGCAAAGGTGACAACAATCCACTGGCCTGAGAACAGCAAGGCTTAGCCCGAGCGCAAACTTCACAAGACTGCACAAAAGAACGCACATCCCTCGACAAGGAAGGCCACCAAAAAGACCTGGCCACCAAGTCTCTAGTACCAAATATTCCAGGATGACCTGCCAACGCAGAAGAATGGACCTCGGAGATGACTCTACTGGTCCAATTATCCGGAACAAACAGTCTTTCAGGCGGACAACGATCAGGTTTATCCGCCTGAAACTCCTGCAAAGCACGTCGCAAGTCTGGGGAGACAGCCGACAAAATCACCCCATCCCTAAGGATACCAGTGGGCTCAGAATTTCCAGGGGAGTCAGGCACAAAACTCCTAGAAAGAGCATCCGCCTTCACATTCTTTGAACCTGGCAGGTATGAAACCACAAAATCGAAACGGGAGAAAAACAGTGACCAACGAGCCTGTCTAGGATTCAGACGCTTGGCAGACTCAAGGTAAATCAGATTTTTGTGATCAGTCAAGACCACCACACGATGTCTAGCACCCTCAAGCCAATGACGCCACTCCTCAAATGCCCACTTCATGGCCAAAAGCTCCCGATTACCAACATCATAATTCCGCTCAGTGGGCGAAAACTTTCTAGAAAAGAACGCACATGGCTTCATCACTGAGCAATCGGAGCTTCTCTGCGACAAAACCGCCCCTGCTCCAATCTCGGAAGCATCAACCTCAACCTGAAAAGGAAGCGAAACATCTGGCTGACGCAACACAGGAGCAGAAGAAAACCGGCGCTTAAGTTCCCGAAAGGCCTCCACAGCCGCAGGAGACCAATCAGCAACATCAGTACCCTTCTTAGTCAAATCCGTCAAAGGCTCAACAAGACTAGAAAAATTAGTTATGAAACGACGATAAAAATTAGCAAAGCCCAAGAACTTCTGTAGACTCTTAAGAGATGTAGGCTGCGTCCAGTCACAAATAGCCTGAACCTTGACGGGATCCATCTCAATAGTAGAAGGGGAAAAAATATACCCCAAAAAAGAAATCTTCTGGACTCCAAAGAGACACTTTGAACCTTTTACAAACAAAGAATTGGCCCGCAGGACCTGAAACACCTTCCTGACCTGCTGAACATGGGACTCCCAGTCATCAGAAAAAACCAAAACATCCAAATACACAATCATAAATTTATCCAGATATTCACGGAAAATATCGTGCATAAAGGACTGGAAGACAGAAGGAGCATTAGAAAGTCCAAAAGGCATCACCAAATACTCAAAATGGCCCTCAGGCGTATTAAATGCGGTTTTCCACTAATCACCCTGCTTTATCCGCACAAGATTATACGCACCCCGAAGATCAATCTTAGTGAACCATTTAGCCCCCTTAATGCGAGCGAACAAATCAGTCAACAATGGCAAAGGATACTGATATTTGACTGTAATCTTATTCAAAAGACGGTAATCTATACAAGGCCTCAAGGAACCATCTTTTTTGGCCACGAAAAAAAAACCTGCTCCCAAAGGGGACGAAGATGGACGGATATGTCCCTTTTCCAAGGACTCCTTAACATAATCCCGCAGAGCAGTATGCTCTGGCACTGACAGATTGAACAAACGTCCTTTAGGAAATTTACTGCCAGGAATCAAATCTATAGCACAATCGCAATCCCTGTGAGGAGGAAGCGAATTGAGCTTAGGCTCCTCAAAAACATCCCGAGAATCAGACAAAAATACAGGAACCTCAGAAGGAGTAGATGAAGCGATAGAAATCGGAGGTGCATCATCATGAACCCCCTGACATCCCCAGCTTAACACAGACATCGTTTTCCAGTCCAAGACTGGGTTATGAGTTTGTAACCATGGCAGACCAAGCACTAAGACATCATGTAAATTATACAGTACCTGGAAGCGAATCACCTCCTGATGAACGGGAGTCATACGCATAGTCACTTGTGTCCAGTACTGAGGTTTGTTCATAGCCAAAGGTGTAGAGTCAATTCCTTTCAAAGGAATAGGGACTTCCAGAGGCTCCAGACTAAACCCACAGCGGTTGGCAAATGACCAATCCATAAGACTCAGGGCAGCGCCTGAATCCACATAGGCATCGACGGAAATGGCTGATAATGAACAAATCAGAGTCACAGACAGAATGAACTTAAACTGTAAAGTACTAATGGCAACAGACTTATCAACCTTTTTTGTGCGTTTAGAGCATGCTGATATAACATGAGCTGAATCACCACAATAAAAACACAACCCATTTTTCCGCCTATAGTTTTGCCGTTCACTTCTGGACTGAATTCTATCACATTGCATTGTCTCAGGTGCCTGTTCAGAAGACACCGCCAAATGGTGCACAGGTTTGCGCTCCCGTAAACGCCGATCAATCTGAATAGCCATAGTCATAGACTCATTCAGACCTGTAGGCGCAGGGAACCCCACCATAACATCTTTAATGGCTTCAGAAAGGCCATCTCTGAATCTTGCAGCCAGGGCGCACTCATTCCACTGAGTAAGCACCGACCATTTCCGAAATTTCTGACAATATATTTCTGCTTCATATTGCCCCTGAGAGAGAGCCAATAAAGCTTTTTCAGCCTGAATCTCTAGGTTAGGTTCCTCATAGAGCAAACCCAATGCCAGAAAAAACGCATCCACATTGAGCAACGCAGGATCCCCTGGTGCCAATGCAAATGCCCAATTCTGAGGGTCACCCCGCAGGAAAGATATAACAATTTTGACTTGCTGAGCAGGGTCTCCAGAGGAGCGAGATTTCAAAGAAAGAAACAACTTGCAATTGTTCCTAAAATTCAGAAAACTAGATCTATCTCCAGAAAAAAACTCTGGGATAGGAATTCTAGGTTCAGACATAGGAGCATGTACAACAAAATCTTGTATATTTTGAACCTTAGCAGCAAGATTATTCAGGCTGGAAGCCAAACTCTGGATGTCCATGATAAACAGCTGAGGTCAGAGCCATTCAAGGATTAAGAGGAGGTAAGACGCAGCCAGGCTGCAATTAAGGCTAGGCAGCAAACTCTGAGGGGAAAAAAAAAAAAAAACTTCCTCAGACTACTTTTCCTCCTACTTCAGCCAATACGATTACCACTTTTTGGTCCGGCTATACTGTCATGATCCCAATGGCAGGGGATCACAAATGGACAAGCCCAAAAAACAAAACAAGCTCTAGGGTGATGGAAACTGAGCTGACCGCGATCCTGAACCTAAACACACAACTAGCTGTAGCCGGGGAATGTGCCTACGATGATTCCTAGACGTCTCGCGCCAGCCGAAGGACTAACTTCTCCTATTAGAAGAAACACAGACCTCTCTTGCCTCCAGAGAAACACCCCACAGAAATAGCAGCCCCCCACATGTAATGACGGTGAAATGAGAGGAAAGCACATACGTAGTTATGAAAATAGATTCAGCAAAATGAGGCCCGCTAAAGCTAGATAGCAGAGGATACAAAAGTGAACTGCGCGGTCAGCGAAAAACCCTACAAAAAACCATCCTGAAATTACTTGAACTCATGTGCCAACTCATGGAACATGAGGAGTAATATCAGCCCACTAGAGCAACCAGCAAAAAGGAATCACATATCTGCAAGCTGGACTAAGACAAAAATTAAGCAAAACGTGGAACAGGAAAATCAAAAACTTAGCTTGTCCTGAAGAATACAGAAGCGGGAAGCAGAGGTAACAAGACACACTGATTACATTGATACCCGGCGAGGAAATGACAAGAAAGCCAGGTTAAATAGGAAACTCCCATATCCTGATAGAACAGGTGGACACCAGAGACCGCAGAAAACACAAGTCACCCAGTACCATCTGTAACCACCAGAGGGAGCCCAAAAACAGAATCCACAACAGTGCTGTACGGGTGTCCATTTCCGTGTATTGCAACAATTTTTACATTTTGAACCCTTCGACAGAAAAAACGCACACGGACAGCACACGGATGGCACACCGGCAGCATCTGTGTGTGGTACGTGTTTACACGGACCCATTGACTTTAATGGGTCCGTGTGATCCGTGCGCTCCCACGAACACTGACATGTCTCCGTGTTTTGCACATAGACACATGGTCCGCGAAAAATCACTGACATGTGCAGAGACACATTGATTTTAATGTGTCTACGTGTGTCAGTGTCTCCAGTACGTGAGGAAACTGTCACCACGCGTACCGGAGCGACTGACGTGTGAAACCGGCCTAAGAGGTGTGTGCCAATACTTTTGTCCATATAATGTACAGTTGTGTAAGAACGCTGTAAATATTGAGTCTTTGCATAAACATGATTTGTTAATAAAAAGTCTAAAAACGTATGAAATGCTTATAACAGTACTTCAGAAGCCAGAGAAATAGCTGATGAAATTATCTACAAACCCCAAAGTAGTAAACTGTGCAAAATACAAAATTTGTGTCAGTTTGCAATTGCATGTATAAGGCCATGTTCACACAGTCAGTACTTGATCAGTATTTTTCATCAGTATTTGTAAGCCAAAACCAGTAGTGGGTGATAAATACAGAAGTGGTGATGTGTTGCTATTATACTTTTCCTCTGACTGTTCCAAATGTCAAATACTGAACGTGTGAACGTGGCTTAAGGGTATACATCGGTAGTGATATAGAAATTTGTGCTCCTAACAAAGATCCTGCCTTCACAGTTGCTTTTAATAAAAAGAAAATTTAGAATAAAAGTTACAATTAAAAAGAGATAAAGATAAGAGATAAGCAAAATATGTGCAGCAAAGACCAAAAGTTTGGACACACCTTCCCATTTAAAGATTTTTCTGTATTTTCATGACTATGAAAACTGTACATTCATACTGAAGGCATTAAAACTATGAATTAACACATGTGGAATTACATACTTAACAAAAAAGTGTGAAACAACTGAAATGCCAAGAGAATGCCAAGAGTGTGCAAAGCAGTCATCAAAGCAAAAGGTGGCTACTTTGAAGAACCTAGAATATAAGACATAATTTCAGTTGTTTCACACTTTTTTGTTAAGTATTTAATGCCACATATGTTAATTCATAGTTTTGATGCCTTCAGTGTAAATGTACAATTTTCATAGTCATGAAAATGCAGAAAAATCTTTAAATGAGAAGGTGTGTCCAAACTTTTGGTCTGTACTGTACATGGAGACTCAAAGTCAATGGGTCATCTGCATATGCCTAAACAAAAATGATATTGCACATCAAAGCGAAAATGATTTCTGTGACCAAAAGAACAACATACTGCTCTTATGCTGATAAACAAGTCAGCATTTGTCTTTCAGCTATAGTCATGAAGTCTCTGTATCTTAAATCATTCAAAACATTTTCACAGTTGACAAGAAAAACGTGCAATACAGTATTATATTCACTATGTCTCTTTCCTGTGCAGGCATTGCAGGACCTTGCAGGTATCCATGGTTATGACTATTAAAAACTAACTGTCACTGTATCAGTCGTCATAACCATGGATACCCAAGGTCCTGCAATGCCTGCACATGAGGGGAGAGACATAGTGAATCAGGAAAACAATACTATATTTATAATTGGAAGTATTTGCTAATATTATTATTATTATTACACCAACTACATATTGGGATAAGATTTTGGAGATGTGAATACACTTTTAACAAAGAAAGACCTCTTACCTGTTTCGTGCTGTCAGCAATTGCACTGCATGGAAAAGAAACGATAGTGGGAAATGTTACTGGGAAAGAAAATAAGTTCTTTACAATAGAAAGGTGAAGCATGCAAGAAGATCAACAAGGCTTTACCTATTTATCACTCAAAATAGTTTAGCAAATCTGATACAAAATGTAACAAAGAAGTAACTTCCGTCATCTCACAGAGATATCTAGGCTGATCTTGGAAGTTACCACTTAAGTAGGAGCATCTTCTTATGAGAAGGGTTGAAGAAAATTGACTTTCAAGTTTAATGCAGTTAGCTAAAAATAGTAGAAGGTCAAACCAGGGTAAGTATTTCTAATGACACAATACACAGTTCTGCTCACAATTATTGGAACCCCTTAATTTTTTGAATAGACTGTACAATATCTTCAGAAATTAAATGAAATATATCAAAGTTATATCCTCAGGAATTTTCATTAGTGGTCCAAAGTAATGCAACAATAAAACATTGCTTTTCAACTTACATGTTGCTATTTCAAAGAAAACATGGAATAAACAGCAATAAAGGCACCCCTAATTAATACTTCGTTGCACACCCTTTGGCATAGATGACAGCCTTTAAACGTTGTTTCTTGTAACCATCTATAAGCTTCTTGCACTTCTCAGCTGGTATTTTCTCTCACTCTTCTTTTGCAGTTTGTTCAAGCTTTTGAATGTTTGCAGGGTTTTTTTTTCCCAATGGCAGATTTCAGCTCACCTCGAAGATTTCAATGGGAATTGAAGTCAGGACTAATTGCTAACCATTTTAAAACAGATCATTTTTTCTATTTCATCCATTCCTGGGTACTTTTGGATGTGTGCTTTAGGTCATTGTCTTGCTGGGGGACCCTAGATCTTTGACTCTAACCAAGTTTTCTTACTCTGGGTAGGACATTTCGTTCTAAAATCTCTTGATAACTCTCTGACTTAATGTTTTCTGTGATACGATCAAGGCCTCCAGGACCAGACATAGCAAAGCAAGCCCACAGCATTATGGATCCTCTACCATGCTTAACTGTTCGTAGGGTGTTCTTTTCCTTATAAGCTTCATTGTGCCGTCTTTAAACAAACTTTTGCTCTGCATTGCAAAAAACTCTATTTTTGTTTCAGCTGTACCCAGAACATTTCCCCAGAAGGATTGTGGTTTGTCAAGGTACTCTTTGGTAAAGAGCAGTCATTCCTTTTTATGTCTGTTCTTCAGCAAAGGTCTCACCCTTGGACTTTGCCCATAAAGCTATGCTTGGTTTAGTTTGTGGTGTATGTTACTTGTTTAAACAATGACCCTAGACTGTTCCAGGTTGGCCTTCAGGTCTTTGGATGTTTGATGTGTTTTTTCCACCATTCTCAACATCCTTTGAAGACATCGGTTGTCAATTTTCCTCTTTCCCCATGTCCAGGGAGGTTCTTGACTGCTCCATACTTGGCAAACTTCTTAATAACATTGCGCACTGATGAAACTGGGATGCCAAGGTCTTCAGAGATGGCATTATACCCTTTGAAAGTCCGGTGTTTCCTAGTAATAGCAGTTCTGATGTTCTCAGACAGCTCCTTTGTCTTCACAATTGTTACAAAGCAACAGGGCCTATCATGTGGCTTTTTAAAACAATAAAATCATAATTTATTGGCCAATTCATGTCACATAGGCACCAACAATTAATCACAGATGATTTTCATTTGTGATCTACCATCAGCGAGTCAAAATATGTTTCCATACTAATTTAATGTAAAGGGTGCCAATACCAGTGCACAGCAAGATTTAAGTTTTCTATTTATCCCTCCAATTATTTTTTGTTTTAAATTATTGTTTATCATTTGCTCTTTTGCATTCAACATGAGTGCTGTATACAAAAAACTATTTCACTTGATTAATTTTTTCAAGAGATACTCCACATTATGTACTGCAATGGCATGCATGGGTGTCGTCCATAAAGGAAGCCTCTACTAAAGCACATGCACACAAAAGCCCACTTACAATTTGTCAGAGCCCATGTTGAAAAATATGAAGACTACTTGGGCTCTATTCTCTGAAGTGATGAGATCAAGATAAATGTTTTTGGAACTGATGGCTTCAAAATTGTATAATGTCGCAAGGTGAGGAGTACAAATAAAAATGTATGGTGCCTACAGTGAGACATGGTGGTGACAGTGTCCTTATGTGGGGTTATATGAGTGGTGCTGGTGTCAGGGAGATACATTTTGATGATGGTATCATGAATTCACAGATGTACTGCTTTGTACTGATAGAGAAGATTCTACCATCACTCCCCGTTCTTGCTAGACATGCGCTTTTCTAACATTACAATGATACAAAGCACACATCTAAGGCCACTGTGGTATTTCTGAAGAAAAACGGGATGGAAATGATTTAGTGGCCATGTATACCTCCTGATCTGAACCCAATCAAAAACATGGGAAATTATGAAGAAACAAGTTAAGCATCATTCTCCATCCAGTATCAAGGCTCTAAAAGAGGTTGTTGCTAAAAAATGGAAAAGATAAATGTTGCAATATGTCACCAACTTGCTCATTCCCTGCCTAGAAGACATTGTGCTATTCTTTAAAATCATGGAGGTCATGTATGTAGTAGTTATTGATCTGGGGGTGTATTCATTTCTCCATCAACTAATTTGTGTAAAACTGAAGAAGATTTGTAATAAAAGTTATTAATCTTACTTCTTGTTATGAGTTAAAAAAAGGTTCTATGAAATTCAGTCTTGTCAAATTTTTGGAAATTATTCTTGTATTCAGTGAGACATTGATTAAAATCTTACTTTTCAAAGGGGGTGTACTCATTTATGCTGAGCATTGTATCATTGGTAAATGGATAATTTCCCTGAATATTGGAAGCAATTACTGGGTAAGTAGTTATTCTTTTGCAGAAACATGAAAACAAAGCAACATGTGTCAATCTCTTGCTGGATGGGTATTGAAAAACCAACAAAAGAATCATGTCCTTCTCATGAACAGCACAAAAAGGAAGAGATACATAAAGGAGCCATTAAGGAAATGGAAAAAATGCAATTGTTTCATAAAAGAGTGTCAGATCATCGCACAATGCAAAGAAGCAGCAAACTAAATTAACAGGCATTTCACAAAGCAAATTTCATCCCATCTAGTAGTAAAATACTGAAAAAACAATGTAATATGATTGACTCAGCACTTTCATCTGACTGCCAAAAGTGGCGGTCAATAAAAGCAATTTCATTTTAAGCAAGAATGCCACAAAACACATTTGTATTACAGCAAAACATGACTGCTCAGCACCTTGCACTGAGCTTATTATTATTTCATTTTACAAAATCACTACTACTAAGCATTCTTTTCCATCAACATAGAAGTTGTGCCATTAGGACCGTTGTATTGTGATATGAAAGCTGAAGTACTATCCATTCTGTTCCACTTTGTAGTTACACCTGTCATTCATAAAGACTTCTACAAACACGTCTGTCTTCTAATGACTGGAATCAGGAACACGAGTATATTCTGCAGTAGATCAGTGAAATAAATCCTACTTTATAATAGTCGGAGATCTTTTTTTCTGCTGCAGAGCTCATGATCTCCCGCATAACATCAACTAAAATGATAAAATTCTGTTGCCACTAAAGATAGCTTAGGCGTAAACTACATACTGTATACTGTTACTGAGTTCAGGGTACAAGCATTAAGCTCATAACAAGACTTCACATTATAACTGTACATAATATAACAATTCTGGAACTTACATTCTAACTTGTATATATATATATATATATATATATATATATATATATATATATATACACTACAAACCAAAAGTTTGAACACACCTTCTCATTTAAAGATTTTTCTGTATTTTCATGACCATGAAAATTGTACATTCACACTGAAGGCATCAAAACTATGAATTAACACACGTGGAATTACATACTTAAGAAAAAAGTGTGAAACAACTGAAAATATTTCTTATATTCTAGGTTCTTCAAAGTAGCCACCTTTTGCTTTGATGACTGCTTTGCACACTCTTGGTATTCTCTTGATGAGCTTCAAGAGGTAGCCACTGGAAATGGTCTTCCAACAATCTTGAAGGAGTTCCCAGAGATGCTTAGCACTTGTTGGCCCTTTTGCCTTCACTCTGAGGTCCAGCTCACCCTAAACCATCTCGATTGGGTTCAGGTCTGGTGACTGTGGAGGCCAAGTCATCTGGTGTAGCACCCCATCACTCTCATTCTTGGTCAGATAGCCCTTACACAGCCTGAAGGTGTGTTTGGGGTCATTGTCCTGTTGAAAAATAAATGATGGTCCAACTAAACGCAAACCGGATGGAATAGCATGCCGCTGCAAGATGCTGTGATAGCCATGCTGGTTCAGTATACCTTCAATTTTGAATAAATCCCCAACAGTATCACCAGCAAAGCACCCCCACATCATCACACCTCCTCCTCCATGCTTCATGGTGGGAACCAGGCATGTAGAGTCCATCCATTCACCTTTTCTGCGTCGCACAAAGACATGGTGGTTGGAACAAAAGATCTCAAATTTCGACTCATCAGACCAAAGCACAGATTTCCACTGGTCTAATGTCCATTCCTTGTGTTCTTTAGCCCAAACAAGTCTCTTCTGCTTGTTGTCTGTCCTTAGCAGTGGTTTCCTAGCAGCTATTTTACCATGAAGGTCTGCTGCACAAAGTCTCCTCTTAACAGTTGTTGTAGAGATGTGTCTGCTGTTAGAACTCTGTGTGGCATTGACCTGGTCTCTAATCTGAGCTGCTGTTAACCTGCGATTTCAGAGGCTGGTGACTCGGAAAAACATCCTCCGAAGCAGATGTGACTCTTGGTCTTCCTTTCCTGGGGTGGTCCTCATGTGAGCCAGTTTCTTTGTAGTGCTTGATGTTTTTTGGCCCTGTACTTGGGGACACTTTCAAAGTTTTCCCAATTTTTCGGACTGACTAACCTTCATTTCTTAAAGTAATAATGGTCACTCGTTTTTCTTTACTTAGCTGCTTTTTTCTTGCCATAATACAAATTCTAACAGTCCATTCTGTAGTACTATCAGCTGTGTATCCACCAGACTTCTGCACAGCACAACTAATGGTCCCAACCCCATTTATAAGGCAAGAAATCCCACTTATTAAACCTGACAGGGCACACCTGTGAAGTGAAAACCATTCCCGGTGACTACCTCTTGAAGGTCTGTGCCACAGGACTGGCGTATAGCAAATGTGGTGCCAATATTCAAAAAGGGGAAAAAAATCTGAACTCGGTAATTATAGGCCAGTAAGCTTAACCTCTACTGTGGGTAAAATCCTGGAGGGCATTCTAAGGGATGCTATGCTGGAGTATCTGAAGAGGAATAACCTCACGACCCAGTATCAGCACGGGTTTACTAGGGACCATTCATGTCAGACTAATTTGATCAGCTTCTATGAAGAGGTAAGTTCCGGACTGGACCAAGGGAACCCAGTAGATGTAGTGTATATGGACTTTTCAAAAGCTTTTGATACGGTGCCACACTAAAGGTTGATACATAAAATGAGAATAATGGGATAGGGGAAAATATGTGTAAGTGGGTTGAGAACTGGTTCAGGGATAGGAAACAAAGGGTGGTTATTAATGGAACACACTCGGACTGGGTCGCTGTTAGCAGTGGGGTACCACAGGGGTCCGTATTGGGCCCTCTTCTTTTTAACATATTTATTAATGACCTTGTAGGGGGCATTCAGAGTAGAATTTTAATATTTGCAGATGACACTAAACTCTGCAGGGTAATCAATACAGGGGAGGACAATTTTATATTACAGGATGATTTATGTAAAGTAGAAGCTTAGGCTGATAAATGGCAAATGAGCTTTAATGGGGATAAATGTAAGGTCATGCACTTGGGTAAAAGTAATAAGATGTATAACTATGTGCTTAATTCTAAAACTCTGGGCAAAACCGTCAATGAAAAAGACCTGGGTGTATGGGTGGATGACAAACTCATATTCAGTGGCCAGTGTCAGGCAGCTGCTACTAAGGCAAATAAAATAATGGGATGCATTAAAAGAGGCATAGATGCACATGAGGAGAACATAATTTTACCTCTATACAAGTCACTAGTTCGACCACACTTAGAATACTGTGCACAGTTCTGGTCTCCGGTGTATAAGAAAGACATAGCTGAACTAGAGTGGGTGCAGAGAAGAGCCACCAAGGTTATTAGAGGAATGGGGGATCTGCAAAACCAAAATAGGTTATTACACTTGGGTCTATTTAGTTTGGGAAAACGAAGACTAAAGGGTGATCTTATTTTAATGTATAAATATATGAGGGGACAGTACAAAGACCTTTCTGATGATCTTTTTAATCATAGACCTGAGACAGGGACAATGGGGTATCCTCTACGTCTGGAGGAAAGAAGGTTTAAGCATAATAACAGACGTGGATTCTTTACTGTAAGAGCAGTGAGACTATGGAACTCTCTGCCGTATGATGTTGTAATGAGTGATTCCTTACTTAAAGGGACACTGTCACCTGAATTTGGAGGGAACAATCTTCAGCCATGGAGGCGGGGTTTTGGGGTTTTTGATTCACCCTTTCCTTACCCGCTGGCTGCATGCTGGCTGCAATATTGGATTCAAGTTCATTCTCTGTCCTTCATAGTACACACCTGGGCAAGGCAAGATTGCACTGTGCAGACATGTACTACGGAGGACAGAGAATGAACTTAAATCCAATATTGCAGCCAGCATGCAGCCAGCGGGTAAGGAAAGAGTGAATCAAAAACCCCAAAACCCGCCTCCATGGCTGAAGATTGTTCCCTCCAAATTCAGGTGACAGTGTCCCTTTAAATTTAAGAGGGGACTGGATACCTTTCTGGAAAAGTATAATGTTACAGGATACATATACTAGATTTCTTGATAGGGCGTTGATCCAGGGAACTAGTCTGATTGCCGTATGTGGAGTCGGGAAATAATTTTTTTCCCCAATGTGGAGCTTACTCTTTGCCACATGGGTTTTTTTTTGCCTTCCTCTGGATCAACATGTTAGGGCATGTTAGGTTAGGCTATGGGTTGAACTAGATGGACTTAAAGTCTTCCTTCAACATTAATAACTATGTAACTATGTAAGCTCATCAAGAGAATGCCAAGAGTGTGCAAAGCAGTCATCAAAGCAAAAGGTGGTAATTTTGAAGAACCTAGAATATAACAAATATTTTCAGTTGTTTCACACTTTTTTGTTAAGTATATAATTACACGGGTTAATTCATAGTTTTGATGCCTTCAGTGTGAATGTACAATTTTCATAGTCATGAAAATACAGAAAAATCTTTAAGTCAGAAGGTGTGTCCAAACTTTTGGTCTGTAGTGTGTGTATATATATATATATATATATATATATATATATATATATATGTATATATATATATATATATATATACATATATATATAAATATATATATATATTTTTTTAACATTTTAGGAAAATTTTGAGAAATGTAATCTAAATTGAATGTTTTTAATGTTTTTCTGTGTTTTCACATGGCCTAGATTCATGCACATGTGCTGCTGTGTTATTTTTTGTCTATATTATGCAGTTTTCGCAGCTTGCACGTGTTCACATTATGAGGTGCTGATCCGTTATTTTGCTTATTTAATTACTGGATGCTGGCTACCTCCAGTCTGATCTTGCACCCCTCCTATTGGCCTTGCAGGTGCCGTTATCAGCTCTACCTGCCAATAAATTGTAGCCTTAGCCTGGTAGTGACAGGTTTGTCCAAAATTGTAGGCTGGTGGCCCAGAAGTGGCTTAGGCTGGTTTCACACTTGTGTTGAGCAGAGCTCTGTTAAGCCCCACCCACTGCAGCACCTCTTCCATTCAACTCCGCCTATATCGGCATTCGTCCTGCGTACCTATCCTTAACATTGGGTATGCAGGCCATGAGAATGTATGGGGATGCCTCTGCATGCATCGTTTTGACGCTGCACCGAACTGTGTCGAACGCAACATGTTGCACTTTGTTACAGTCGGTGCAGCATCAAAACGACACATGTGGAGGCATCTGCATACATCCGTATGACCTGCGGCCTGGAACAATGACTCGATAAGCCGAGAGGGGCACTTTCAGCCTAAAAAATGGGCTAAAAATCTTGGCTTATACTTGAGTATATATATGATAAGTATAAAAATATATGACAAGCAAGTCACAGCCCCGCAGGAATTTTTAATTGTAGCAAACATTTTTCAGAATGAGTGTCTTTAATCATTGTAATGAATAAAAACGCTCAGTCTTCAATGTGTTTGCTATGATAAAATATCATTATGGGTTTTGACTTGCTTGTCATATATTTTTATACACTGCACAAAAAAATAAAGGCAACACTTAAACAACAGAATGTAACTCCAAGTAAATCCAACTTCTGTGAAATCCAACTATCCACTTAGGAAGCAAAACTGTTTGACAATCAATTTCACATGCTGTTGTGCAAATGGAATAGACAACAGATGGAAATTATTGGCAATTATCAAAACACACTCAATAAAGGAATGGTCCTGCAGGTCGGGACCACAGACCACATATCAGTACCAATGCTTTCTGGCCGATATTTTGGTCACTTTTGAATGTTGGTTGTGCTTTCACACTCTTGGTAGCATGAGACGGACTCAACAACCCACACAAGTGGCTCAGGTAGTGCAGCTCATCCAGGATAGCACATCAATATGATACGGCCCTGGGTTTCTCCTAATGCAGGACAATGCCAGACCTCATGTGGCTGGAATGTGTCAGCAGTTCCTGCAAGATGAAGGCATTGAAGCTATGGACTGGCCCGCTCGTTCCCCAGACCTGAATCCGATTGAACACATCTGGGACATCATGTCTTGCACCATCCACCAAAGTCAAGTTGCACCACAGACTGTCCAGGAGTTGGCGGATGCTTTAGTCCAGGTCTGGGAGGAGATCCTTCAGGAGAACATCCGTCGCCTATTCAGGAGCATGCCCAGGCATTGTAGGGAGGTCATACAGGCACGTGGAGGCCACACACACACAATAGAACATCATTTCCTTGTTTTGAGGCATTTCCACTGAAGTTGGACCAGCCTGTAATTTGATTTTCCACTTTGATTTTGAGTATCGTTCCAAATCCAGATATCCATGGGATATTCATTTTACTTTACATTGATCATTTTTATTATTATTATTATTATTATTTATATAGCATCATTGATTCCATGGTGCTGTACATGAGAATGGGTAACATGCAAGTTACAGATATCACTTACAGTAAACACACTAATAATGACAGACTGATACAGAGGGGCGAGGACCCAGCCCTTGCGGGCTTACATTCTACAGGATTATGAGGAAAGAGACAGTAGGTTGAGGGTTGCAGGAGCTCCGATGTTGGTGAGGCGGTAGTTTCGGTAGTGATGAGGAGGCAGCAGGATCAGTGCAGGCTGTAGGCTTTCCAGAAGAGATGGGTATTCAGGCTCCATCTGAAGGATCCGAATGTGGTTGATAGTCGGACGTGTTGGGGTAGAGAATTCCAGAGGATGGGGAATATTCGGGAGAAGTCTTGGAAGCGATTGGATGAGGAGCGAATAAGTGTGGAGGAGAGAAGGAGGTCTTCGGAGGACCGGAGATTACATGAGGGAAGGTATCTGGAGATTAGTTCAGAGATATATGGAGGAGACAGGTTATGGATGGCTATTTTATGCTTTATTGTTCTTAACACATTCCACTATGTAATGAATAAAGATTTGCAACTGAACTATTTCATTCAGTGATATCTAGGATGTGGTATTTTATTGTTCCCTTTATGTTTTTGAGCAGTGTACTTAACTAATAAACTTGATGATTTTAAGAAGATCCTGAGTGTCATGACTCTGACAGGATGGTTCTGCCTCCATCCTGGTCAGGGTTAATTCTAGTCCGCCTCTCTTTGGTTCTGGGGTGGCTATTTAACCCCTTTAACCCCAAGGGTGGTTTGCATGTCAATGACCGGGCCAGTTTTTACAATTCTGACAACTATCCCTTTATGAGGTTATAACTCTGGAACGCTTCAATGGATCCCAGTCATTCTGACACTGTTTTCTCGTGATATATTGTACTTCATGATAGTGGTAAAATTTCCTTGACATAACTTGAGTTTATTCGTGAAAAAAAGGATATTTGGCAAAAATTTTACAATTTTTCAACTTTGAATTTTCATGCCCTTAAATCACAGAGACATGTCACATAAAATACTAAATAAGTAACATTTCCCACATGTCTACTTTACATCAGCACAATTTTAGAACCAAAATTTTTTTGTTAGGGAGTTATAAGGGTTAAATATTGACCAGCAATTTCTCATTTTTACAATACCATTTTTTTTAGGGACCACATCACATTTGAAGTAATTTTAAGGGGTCTATATGATAGAAAATTCCCAAGTATGACACCATTCTAAAAACAGCATACCTTAAGGTGCTCAAAACCACATTCAATAAGTTTATTGACCCTTCAGGTGTTTCACAGGAATTTTTGAAATGTTTAAAAAAAATGAACATTTAACTTTTTTCACAAAACATTTACTTCTGATCCAATTTGTTTTATTTTACCAAGGGCAACAGGAGAAATTGGACCCCAAAAGTTGTTTTACAATTTGTCCTGAGTACACCAATACCCCATATGTGCGGGTAAACCACTGTTAGGATGCATGGCAGAGCTCGGAAAGGAAGGAGCGCCATTTGACTTTTCAATGCAAAATGAGCTGGAATTGAGATAGGACGCCATGTCGCGTTTGGAGGGCCCCTGATGTGCCTAAACAGTAGAAACCCCCCAAAAGTAACCCCATTTTGTGAAAGTAGACTCCCTAAGGAACATATCTAGATGTGTGGTGAGCACTTTGAACCCCCAAGTGCTTCACAGACGTTTATAATGTAGAGCCGTAAAAATAAAAAATCTTATTTTTTCCACAAAAATTATTTTTCGCAGCCAATTTTTTATTTTCCCAAGGGTAGCAGGAGAAATTGGACCCCCACAAGTGACCCCATTTTGGAAACTAGACCCCCCCAAGGAACTTATCTAGATGTGTGATGAGCACTTTGAACACCCAAGTATTTCACTAAAGTTTATACAGGTCCTTCTCAAAAAATTAGCATATAGTGTTAAATTTCATTATTTACCATAATGTAATGATTACAATTAAAGATTCCAGGATGACCAGCCAACACCGAAGAATGAACCTCAGAGATAACTTTATTGGTCCACCTATCAGGGACAAACAGTCTCTCCGCTGGACAACGATCAGGATTATTAGCCTGAAATTTTTGCAGCACCCGCCGCAAATCAGGGGAGATGGCAGACACAATTACTCCTTCCTTGAGGATACCCGCCGGCTCAGACAAACCCGGAGAGTCGGGCACAAAACTCCTAGACAGAGCATCCGCCTTCACATTTTTAGAGCCCGGAAGGTACGAAATCACAAAGTCAAAACGGGCAAAAAACAGCAACCAACGAGCCTGTCTAGGATTCAACCGCTTAGCAGACTCAAGATAAGTCAAGTTCTTATGATCAGTCAATACCACCACGCGATGCTTAGCTCCTTCAAGCCAATGACGCCACTCCTCGAATGCCCACTTCATGGCCAGCAACTCTCGGTTGCCCACATCATAATTTCAGGCTGGACAGAAAAAATAGCAAACAAATAGCAAAGAAGAACTTAGCTATGCAGAGCAGCAGGCCACAGGAATGATCCAGGGAAAAGCAAGTCCAACACTGGAACATTGACAAGAAGCCAGGATCAAAGCATTAGGTGGAGTTAAGTAGAGAAGCACCTAACGACCTCACCAGATCACCTGAGGGAGGAAACTCAGAAGCCGCAGTACCACTTCCCTCCACCAACAGAAGCTCACAGAGAGAATCAGCCAAAGTACCACTTGTGACCACAGGAGGGAGCTCTGCCACAGAATTCACAACACTCCACGCTCCCTGCTGCCTTCCCTGATTACACATGCTGGTATAATGTGACTCCACCCCCTGTTATCATGTGACTGCTTTGAGCCATGTCCTGTGCTGACTGCTTAGTCTCAGGCAGGGCCGGACTGGCCATCTGACAATTCTGGCAAATTCCAGAAGGGCCTGTCTGGTTGTGGGCTGCCTTGTCTGTTACATTGTTAACAGAATCGGTGTTCTCAAGACACTCATACTGTTAAGAGTTGTGATGGAGCACAAATTTGCTGACATACCCCAGCATGCCACAGTTATCAATAGAAATATTGGTCTGGTAGTAAATCTTGCTTTCCCTCATCCATGGTAATATTAGTAATATATTCCATCTGGTACATGGGAACGGGGACCCCATGGGCCTGTGTGATTTCAAATGCTGGAGCTGAATTTCAGCCCCAGTCCGTACCAGGTCTCAGGTCCTTGCGCACTGCATGCATTGTTCACCCACTCAATGTGTTCGTTCCCGTGCCCTCAGATAGCACCCCTAGGCTGTGCCAATGATACCATCAGTGTCATTATACTTACATACCAATTTATGTTTCAGTTCATATCTTTCATTTTTTTTGTTTGTTTTTTTACTTGCTTATAAGTCTAAGCTGTAGTGTTCCTCTATTATTACTACTAGAAACATATAAAAGATAACAACTTTGTGTTATCAGTTGGAAGTGTATCCCAACATAATCTGGCAATATCCACTCAATGCTGTGGAGAAATACACCTTTTTTTAACCAAATCATTTGGATCACACACAGTTATGAGGACAGATGCTCCAGAATTTTAATTTTATGGGGAGCAGAAAGGTTTATTAAAACAGACAAGTCAGCAGAGACGGCAAGTAAGTTTAAGTTACCTCTAGTGGTGGCAGAATTTTAACATTTATATCTGTGGTCTTGATTCATTAATAGCATATAATATTTTGAAATGACCCAAAAAGTTGCACAAAAATGTTGCGACTTTTGTCTTTTCCAGGATGCTTCTCCAAAATGGGTGGAGCTGTGGAGATGCCAAGTCAGGAAGAAATGTCAAATTCATCAAAAGTGGCAGCATTTGTTGTGTCAGAAATGTTATGCAGTCCCAAGGTGCAACTGACAAAATGTGTTGAATTTATTAAGCTCCTCTTATTGCTTGCCTCTCATTAAAACTGGCATACAAAATGCCAGTCCTAATAAATCAGGGTCTATGTCTCTGTTGCTAGAAAACATAAGAAAACAGTCAGTACAGAATTTGTCAAATTTAGATGTTAAAGTAAAAACCCAAATGGTCTTATTAATGAATATTCTTTATCTGCCAAATTGTTAAAAATTCAAAATAATAATCAGTGAATTCTGCCTGTTTCTGGGAGAACTGAGGGGCATGTGACATTTTTACCCTTTTGAAACCTTTTGTTCACTTTCGATTATATCATCTCTGTTATAGCAGTTAAAATCCTGCATGGTTTCAAAGGCTGAGGACTAAACCAAGTCATTTTTAATCAATATACTGCACATACACAAGATTACCATCAGGCAGAAAGTAGAAGAAAGATGACATGAAGAAAACAAACAGGGCAAAAATGGATAAAGAAGAGAATTAGGGCCCACAGATATTAAAAATTATAGAGGGACAAGGAAACCCTTTTATGTCAGAAGAAGTATCACTAATCACTTACTGATAGCATGTGAATTATTGGTAAAGGGTCTGCATGTGTAGAGGGAGCTCAGGAGCTTAATGGTGGCTATATTACATGCACAGCATCTCCAATGCTTCAGCCGTGGCTGTTAGCCATTTACACACCATTGTCAATCTCAGACACCACCATTTAAATGGAATTCACACTGATTCTCGCTTGCATGGGCTGTCATTGGCCGCTTGTGATTAGAGATGAGAGAACTTGTTCGAAAAACAGTCCCCAATCCTAAATTCAGCCTGAACGTTGCACATTCAGATTTGTGTTCGAATTACCAAGCATTTTTCCGAAACATTTTCAAAATTCGGTCAGCCAAAGTTTGGTAAATCACTGAGTTTGCGCCAAGGATTCTTTCAGACTTTGGTATTTCAGTGTAGCAGCAAAGGCCGCAAAATTTCTTGCACACTGATGACACACAGATGACTGGGAATTGGCGGTACTGTTCACACTGTTCACCAGTGCCGGGTGCTGAAGTCAGCTTACAACACTGTCCCTTGATTAGCGCTAGCAAGGGGCATGTTCAAAGTTGCAAAAATAGTACTTAGGTAAACAGGCGGTGGGTGGCTGGGCTACTCTGCTGACTAGCAGACACTGAAGCTTTGGAGCAGACCTCTGAATCCCAGGCCATAGTATGAGTAAACAACTCTGCAGATGACCCCACCCACCTGGAATTGACGATGGCAACATCATGTAAAACTCAGCAAGGGAACTAAATAAAAGAGTCTCCATTTTTTGCAAAAATTCGGCCACAGACACCACTTAAGTGGCATCAATTTCGCCAGAGTTTTTTAAAACGGTTGGTGAGGTGATTTTCAAAAATCATCAAGCTTTTAGTCTCCCCAAGATGACACAGGGGTAGAAAAGTCCTTGCGGATCCAGGATTTGTTCATCTTGAGGAACGTTAGTCTGTCTACATTGCCACTGGACAGCCGCGTGTGCTTATCAGTTAGCACACCACCAGCAGCGCTGAACACATGTTCAGAGAGAATGCTGGCTGCGGGGCACGACAAGATCTCCAAGGCGTGAGTGGCAAGCTCAGGCCATTTGTCAAGATTGGAAGCCCAAAATGAGCATGGGTCCAGTTCCACAGTCATGACATTGATGTTAACTTGGAGATACTCTTGTACCATCCTCTCTAGGCGTTGGCTGTGCATCAGACTTCTTGTCTCCTGTGGCCTTGCAAAGGATGGTCTAAAAAAATCTTGAAACGATTGGAAAAAAATGCTGTTACCACCAGGAGGGCGTAAAAATCGGAGAGGAGGAGGGGTTTGTCTCTATGTAAAGTCTTGTCTAAAGTCCACTTTAAGGGAGGATATTAGCAAAGGAAATGAGGATGTCGAGTCCATATGGGTCGAAATTCATGGAGGGAAAAATGGTAACAAAATTCTCATTGGGGTCTGTTACAAACCCCCAAATATAACAGAAACCATGGAAAGTCTACTTCTAAAGCAGATAGATGAAGCTGCAACCCATAATGAGGTCCTGGTTATGGGGGACTTTAACTACCCGGATATTAACTGGGAAACAGAAACCTGTGAAACCCATAAAGGCAACAGGTTTCTGCTAATAACCAAGAAAAATTATCTTTCACAATTGGTGCAGAATCCAACCAGAGGAGCAGCACTTTTAGAACTAATACTATCTAATAGACCTGATAGAATAACAAATCTGCAGGTGGTCGGGCATCTAGGAAATAGCGACCACAATATTGTACAGTTTCACCTGTCTTTCACTAGGGGGACTTGTCAGGGAGTCACAAAAACACTGAACTTTAGGAAGGCAAAGTTTGACCAGCTTAGAGATGCCCTTAATCTGGTAGACTGGGACAATATCCTCAGAAATAAGAATACAGATAATAAATGGGAAATGTTTAAGAACATCCTAAATAGGCAGTGTAAGTGGTTTATACCTTGTGGGAATAAAAGGACTAGAAATAGGAAAAACCCAATGTGGCTAAACAAAGAAGTAAGACAGGCAATTAACAGTAAAAAGAAAGCATTTGCACTACTAAAGCAGGATGGCACCATTGAAGCTCTAAAAAACTATAGGGAGAAAAATACTTTATCTAAAAAAACTAATTAAAGCTGCCAAAAAGGAACCAGAGAAGTACATTGCTAAGGAGAGTAAAACTAATCCCAAACTGTTCTTCAACTATATCAATAGTAAAAGAATAAAAACTGAAAATGTAGGCCCCTTAAAAAATAGTGAGGAAAGAATGGTTGTAGATGACGAGGAAAAAGCTAACATATTAAACACCTTCTTCTCCACGGTATTCACGGTGGAAAATGAAATGCTAGGTGAAATCCCAAGAAACAATGAAAACCCTATATTAAGGGTCACCAATCTAACCCAAGAAGAGGTGCGAAACCGGCTAAATAAGATTAAAATAGATAAATCCCCGGGTCCGGATGGCATACACCCACGAGTACTAAGAGAACTAAGTAATGTAATAGATAAACCATTATTTCTTATTTTTAGGGACTCTATAGCGACAGGGTCTGTTCCGCAGGATTGGTGCATAGCAAATGTGGTGCCAATATTCAAAAAGGGCTCTAAAAGTGAACCTGGAAATTATAGGCCAGTAAGTCTAACCTCTATTGTTGGTAAAATATTTGAAGGGTTTCTGAGGGATGTTATTCTGGATTATCTCAATGAGAATAACTGTTTAGCTCCATATCAGCATGGGTTTATGAGAAATCGCTCCTGTCAAACCAATCTAATCAGTTTTTATGAAGAGGTAAGCTATAGGCTGGACCACGGTGAGTCATTGGACGTGGTATATCTCGATTTTTCCAAAGCGTTTGATACCGTGCTGCACAAGAGGTTGGTACACAAAATGAGAATGCTTGGTCTGGGGGAAATTGTGTGTAAATGGGTTAGTAATTGGCTTAGTGATAGAAAGCAGAGGGTGGTTATAAATGGTATAGTCTCTAACTGGGTCGCTGTGACCAGTGGGGTACCGCAGGGGTCAGTATTGGGACCTGTTCTCTTCAACATATTCATTAATGATCTGGTAGAAGGTTTACACAGTAAAATATCGATATTTGCAGATGATACAAAACTATGTAAAGCAGTTAATACAAGAGAAGATAGTATTCTGCTACAGATGGATCTGGATAAGTTGGAAACTTGGGCTGAAAGGTGGCAGATGAGGTTTAACAATGATAAATGTAAGGTTATACACATGGGAAGAAGGAATCAATGTCACCATTACACACTGAATGGGAAACCACTGGGTAAATCTGACAGGGAGAAGGACTTGGGGATCCTAGTTAATGATAAACTTACCTGGAGCAGCCAGTGCCAGGCAGCAGCTGCCAAGGCAAACAGGATCATGGGGTGCATTAAAAGAGGTCTGGATACACATGATGAGAGCATTATACTGCCTCTGTACAAATCCCTAGTTAGAACGCACATGGAGTACTGTGTCCAGTTTTGGGCACCGGTGCTCAGGAAGGATATAATGGAACTAGAGAGAGTACAAAGGAGGGCAACAAAATTAATAAAGGGGATGGGAGAACTACAATACCCAGATAGATTAGCGAAATTAGGATTATTTAGTCTAGAAAAAAGACGACTGAGGGGCGATCTAATAACCATGTATAAGTATATAAGGGGACAATACAAATATCTTGCTGAGGATCTGTTTATACCAAGGAAGGTGACGGGCACAAGGGGGCATTCTTTGCGTCTGGAGGAGAGAAGGTTTTTCCACCAACATAGAAGAGGATTCTTTACTGTTAGGGCAGTGAGAATCTGGAATTGCTTGCCTGAGGAGGTGGTGATGGCGAACTCAGTCGAGGGGTTCAAGAGAGGCCTGGATGTCTTCCTGGAGCAGAACAATATTGTATCATACAATTAGGTTCTGTAGAAGGACATAGATCTGGGGATTTATTATGATGGAATATAGGCTGAACTGGATGGACAAATGTCTTTTTTCGGCCTTACTAACTATGTTACTATGTTACTATGTTACTGTTATGGTTTGAGTGATGACTCGATAGTCCCACGGTTGGCAAGTTAAAACTCAGAGATTCACTATGTGCACCACTGGTGTTTTGTGGAAAATCAGATGTTAGATTTTGTAATAGTCTCTGATGATACTCCTGCATGCGTGAATCCCTTTCTATGGCAGGAATTATTTCGCCAAATTTTCTACCGGGGATCTAAGAGTGTGGCAACCCAGTAGTCGGCATTACTTCGGATTCTGACAATCCGAGGGTCATGTTGCAGGTAGTGCAGCAAGAAGGCACTCATGTGTCTTGCGCATCCAGGAGGACCAAGTCCTTGTTGTCTTGGTGGTGGCGAGGTGAGAATCATTCGTCTACCCTCTCCCCCCAACCTCACACAACAGAAATTTGATCAAGGTCTCCCTCATCTGATGAGTCTTCCATGCCCAGCACCAGTTCGTCCTCCACTTCTTCCTCGCCTTGTGCACCTGCCTCAACTTTTTGGCTGCTACCATGCGCCCTCGGTAATCCTTCTCCCTCAGCCTCCAATGCCAGCCGCCTTGGTGCTGCCAACCTTCTTGACCTCGGAGATATGATCTCCTCCTTTTTCTCCTCCTCCCCTTGTTCCACCACCTGACTCCCAACACTGTGCAATGTGTGCTCCAGCATGTAAATCACCGGAATGGTCATGCTGATAATGGCATCGTCAGCACTAAACATCTTTGTTGCTATTTCAAAACTGTGCAGAAGGGTGCATAGGTCCCTAATCTGAGACGACTCCTGCAGCGTGACTTGCCCCACCTCTTGATCTCGTTGGCCCAGGCTTTACGTCATAACGTATTCCACGAGGGATCGTCGGTGCTGCCACAGTTGCTGCAACATGTGCAGAGTTGAATTCGACCGTGTGGGCACATCGCATTTCAGCTGGTGAACTAGCAAGCCCAACGACTTCTATAGAGATGCAAGTCATCGAGCTGAGGAATGCGAATGGCGGAAGTGAGCACACAGCGACCGTGCCCTCTGCATAAGCCCATCTTGTCCGGAATAGTGGGATAAAAATTGCTGGACAACCAGGTTCAAAACGTGAGCCATACAAGGCACGTGTGTGACATTACCCCGGCGAAGGGCCGCACCCATGTTTGCAGCATTGTCACACACAGCCTCCCCTGGCTGCAGGTTGAGTGGACACAACCATTGATGGAACTCGGTCTCCAGAGCTGACCACAACTCCTCAGCTGTGTGACTCACATTTCCCAGACATTTCAATGTAAACATTGCCTGATGCCCTTGAGCCCTGGTGACAGCATAGTGAGGAGGTGTGCAGGATTCCTTCTGCGCAGTTACAATGCAGGTGGCATTACCAGACAGGCTTTGGGTGCAGATGGAGGACCGAGAGGAGGTTGAGGAAGCACAAGCAGTGGAGGAACTTCTAGATGCAGAGGATCAATAAGCAACTCGTGGGGACGGCAAGACTTGGACAGCAGCCCCTTCTCCTGATGTCGCCGTAGTTACCCAGTGCCCAGTCTCCGACATGTAACGCCCCTGTCCATGTCTACTCGTCCAAGTGTCTGTGGTGAAATGCACCCTGTCACACACACAGCTTCTCAAGGAAGCGGTGATGTTGTGTGCGACATGCTGGTGTAGTGCAGGCACAGCTTTCTTTGAGAAGTAGTGGTGAGTGGCGACTTGGCATCTGGTACTGGGGCACTGCGACGGACATAAGGTCTCGAAAATCCTCTGTGTCCACCAGGCAGAAAGGCAGCATTTCTGCAGCCAACAGCTTGCAGATGGAGAAATTCAACCTCTTATCTTTATCATGGCTAGGAAGAAATGGTCTTTTACTTGTCCACATCTGAGGGGCTGAGGGCTGGCTGCCGTGCTTAGACGGAGTTGAGTAGGGTGTCCCAGCAAACAGCTGGTCTGTGAGGAAGGTGCAGGCGGAGATGTTATGTTGCCTTGATCAAAATGTGGTGTCGATGTCGGAGAGCGCTCAACACCAGCAGGTGTTTCCACTTGCAAATGTCCTGGCGACCTGCCAATCACACTGGCTGTTGCGGGTAAAGAGGTGGAAGGTCTGCATCCAAAACCATGTGCGACTGCTGTCCCCACAGTCACAGAGGATGAAGAGGACGTGGATGCACTTGATGGGGCAGACGGTGGTTGACCCGGCCCACTAGGCCACATTGTAGCACAGTGAGCTTCCCACTGCAACTTATGCCTCATATCCATGTGACGGTTCATGCATGAAGTACTCAAGCTGGTGATTTTTTGGCCTCTACTGAGATTGGGGTTGGGGTTGAGGATGCAGTTGTTGACGTGCTTCCAGTACTCCGTCTCTGTCCAGGAAGGCGCACCGTTACCTCATCGTCAGACTCGTCACTAGCATCCTCCTTTACCTCCTCTGCTGACCTCATGGACTGGCGGACTGGGCGTTGACAGTAAGTGGGGTCTACAACCTCGTCATCATCATCCTGTGTGTTTTCATACCTGTCCTTAGAGCCAACCTATTCCTGCCCCGACCGAAAAGTCAAGTTTTCGTTCCAATCAGGTATCTCAGTCTCATCATCATCTTCCTCATTGTCTCCAACAATAGGAGTTACAGTTTGGGAACGAGGGTCTACATTATGCTCAGAACCTTCTTCATTTGAGCCTGGATCCGACTCACAAAGATTCTGGGCATCAGTGCCGATCATTTCCTCATCTGGATTCACAGAAGCTCTGGAGCAGACCTCTGATTCCCAGGCTATAGTATGCGTAAACAGCTCTACAGACTCAACCATGTGTGTTACCCCATGCTCAGACAGGCAGCTGGAGACTTGGGAGCTGTGAGGAAGCAAGTGCGATTGGGGTGACAACTCTGAGGACTGGAGTATTTGTGATGTTGAAGTTGACATGGAGGAGAGCCCACTTGAACAAGCACTTGATATCCGTTCAAGCACCAGCTGTTTTTGTGCCTGATCTGGAATTTTTGGTGATGCTTGTAGCGATGGTCGTAAGAAAGGGATCATATCAGATTGTCCATGAAAAGAAGTAGACATCTTATTTTGGCTGGAAGATGGTCTTTCTTTTGCAGAAGTTACTGTTGCTTTACCACCTACACCACGGACACAACCTTTTTTCCCTTTCCAACACGCCTATTCCCCTTTCCACCAGCAGCAGGCCTTTTGCCACTCATTTTAGTGCTTAACTAATTGGCAACTCTGTATCTGTTGTTGTTGGCACAACAACCGATGGATGAAAACCGAGCAGAACAGAGTGGCCAAACTGTGGTACTAGGCCCAAAACTATTAACTGGATTAGATGCAGTGAAAATTGAGATACACAGGCAGTGTAGTTAGTTTCACAGGCGGGCTATTCTGCTGACGTGCAGACACTCCTCCTAGGCCCAAAACTAATACCTGGATTAGATGCAAAGAAAATTGAGATACACAGGCGGTATAGTTTGTATCACAGGCGGGCTACTCTGCTGACGTGCAGACACTGCTCCTAGGCCCTAAATTATTAACTGGATTAGATGCCGTGAAAATTGAGATACACAGGCGGTGTAGATCAGGGGTCCCCAACTCCAGTCCTCAAGGCCCACCAACATGTCATGTTTTCAGGATTTCCTTAGTCTTGCCCAGGTAATAATTACATCACCTGTGCAATGCAAAGGAAATCCTGAAAAGATGACCTGCTGGTGGGCCTTGAGGACTGGAGTTGGGGACCCCTGGTGTAGATTGTTTCACAGGCAGGCTGCTCTGCTGACGTGCAGACACTGCTCCTAGGCCCTAAACTATTAACTGGATTAGATGCAGTGAAAATTGAGATACACAGGCAGTATAGTTTGTTTCACAGGCGGGCTGCTCTGCTGACGTGCAGACACTGCTCCTAGGCCCTAAACTATTAACTGAATTAGATGCAGTGAAAATAGACATACACAGGCGGTGTAGTTAGTTTCACAGGTGGGCTACTTTGCTGACGTGCAGACACTGCTCCTAGGCCCAAAACTAATAACTGGATAAGATGCAGTGAAAATTGAGATACACAGGCGGTGTAGTTTGTTTCACAGGCAGGCTACTCTGCTAACGTGCAGACACTGCTCCTAGGCCCTAAACTATTAACTGGATTAGATGCAGTGAAAATTGAAGTAGACAGGCGGTATAGTTAGTTTCACAGGCGGGCTACTCTGCTGACGTGCAGACCCTGCTCCTAGGCCCTAAACTAATTGGATTAGATGCAGTGAAAATTGAGATATACAGGTGGTATAGTTAGTTTCACAGGCGGGCTACTCTGCTGACAAGCAGACACTGCTCCTAGGCCCAAAACTAATTGGATTAGATGCAGAGAAAATTGAGATACACAGCCGGTACAGTTAGTTTCACAGGCAGGCTACTCTGCTGACATGCAGACACTGCTCCTAGGCCCTAAACTAATAACTGGATTAGATGCAGTGAAAATAGAGATACACAGGTGGTGTAGTTAGTTTCACAGGCAGACTACTCTGCCAACATGCAGACACTGCTCCTAGGCCCAAATCTAATAACTGGATTAGATGCAGTGAAAATTGAGATATACAGGCGGTGTAGTTTGTTTCACAGGCAGGCTACTCTGCTGACGTGCAGACACTTCTCCTAGACCCAAAATTAATAACTTGATTAGATGCAGAAAAAATTGAGATACACAGGCGGTATAGTTTGTTTCACAAGCGGGCTACTCTGATGATGTGCAAACACTGCTCCTAGGCCCTAAACTATTAACTGGATTAGATGCAGTGAAAATAGAAATACACAGGCGGTGTAGTTAGTTTCACAGGTGGACTACTCTGCCGACATGCAGACACTGCTCCTAGGCCCAAATCCAATAACTGGATTAGATGCAGCGAAAATTGAGATATACTGGCAGTGTAGTTTGTTTCACAGGTGGGCTACTCCGCTGACGTGCAGACACTGCTCCTAGGCCCAAAACTAATTGGATTAGATGCAGTGAAAATTGAGATACACAGGCGGTATAGTTAGTTTCACAGGCGGGCTACTCTGCTGACGTGCAGACACTGCTCCTAGGCCCTAAACTATTAACTGGATTAGATGCAGTGAAAATAGAGATACACAGGCGGTATAGTTTGTTTCACAGGCGGGCTACTCTGCTGACGTGCAGACACTGCTCCTAAGCCCTAAACTATTAACTGGATTAGATGCAGTGAAAATAGAGATACACAGGCGGTGTAGTTAGTTTCACAGGCGGGCTACTCTGCTGACGTGCAGACACTGCTCCTAAGCCCTAAACTATTAACTGAATTAGATGCAGTGAAAATAGAGATACACAGGCGGTACAGTTAGTTTCACAGGCAGGCTACTCTGCTGACGTGCAGACACTGCTCCTAGGCCCTAAACTATTAACTGGATTAGATGCAGTGAAAATAGAGATACACAGGCGGTGTAGTTAGTTTCACAGGCGGACTACTCTGCCAACATGCAGACACTGCTCCTAGGCCCAAATCTAATAACTGGATTAGATGCAGTGAAAATTGAGATATACAGGCGGTGTAGTTAGTTTCACAGGCAGGCTACTCTGCTGATGTGCAGACACTGTTCCTAGGCCCTAAACTATTAACTGGATTAGATGCAGTGAAAATAGAGATAAACAGGCGGTGTAGTTAGTTTCACAGGTGGGCTACTCAGATGACTATCAGATAATGCTACTAGCCCAAAAGGATTGGCTGAGCTAGATTACACTAAATGCTGTGATAAACACTTGCACAGCACTGGCACAGACCTGCCTGGCAAACAGTGCTATGAACTGCTGTAACCTACCCTGAAAAGGGCTGATATTACAACTAGTCCTGACTCCAAAAAAACACTCTTAGTCTGTATAGCACCCACAGCAACAGCAGTGCCGTCTAACACTAAGCTGCAGCAGTGAGGAAATGGTGGCGCCCGGGCAAATGGCTGGTTCTTATAGAGCAAGGACATGTGACATACACAGCCAATGACACATGCCCTTGCTTCTGTGCATCACATGCACATTGCTTTGTGTGTGTGCACTGCTGATAGGCTGAAAGACTGCACCGCCCCACTGTAAATGCGGGAAAGAAATTAAAAAATGGAGATCAGCGTTATTTCAGCAATAACTCAATCACCGCCCAAAACAGCTCGAACTTGAAATTGGCGAACAGTTCGACTCGAACACCACTCATCTCTACTCCTGACCGGTGGAGGTTACAAGTTACTCTAAATGTTAAGAAAACCATTGTATTTGTGCTTTTTTTCTTTTCCGTCAGTAAGCAATGCTTTATACAGTATGTCACAACAATCTATGGCAAAATAATTTTAGGGATTCTGGATCTGTAGTCTAGTGGTACAAAATTGTCCTGTCTATTTAAGAGCCTAAAACACAATATGATTCTATATATGAAATTTGTAATGAGATTCATTGAAATAAGCAGCAATTATACTGAACGCAGTTAAACAGCTTTCTTGAATCTGTATGTGCTTTCCACAATTTGAATGTGACAAAACATATGATTAGGAAAAAATATCTCTATGCTCAGTCTTCTATAAATTCTGCTTCAACCACCTTTAGAAATTACACATAATTACACAAAAATACATTTTCACAATGATTCTTTTCTTATATATGTGAAGCATCTTAGATAGACTCGATGTCTTATAAATATGTTTTTCTCCCTCGCTCCAACAATCCAATTTGACCATGACATGAAGAATCTGGCAGCCTTAGCCATACATTTATACATTGCTCGCTGTAAATTATATGCATTAGAGAGAAACAGAAATGTACATGATCAATCATGCTATAATTAACTCAATAGAGCCTTGCCTGGAATACAAATTGTCCTGTACCCTGTGTGTTTCTCCTGCCGAACCAAAAAATAAATGATAAAATTACAATGTAATGTAACATAATTAATTCATGAAACATTATTTGGTACCAGACAGCAAACAATGAATCATCCGTGGCATAGAAGAACACGAAAAAGCTTTTTGAGTGTTTCTCAGTCCATATATTGTAAGGCCTGTGCTGCATGGCACCTCTAGGACTGGGAGTAGAGAGATCCCATAGCCCTGCATCACGGAAAAACAACCCACTGATATGTTAGAACTGGGCCATTGAAATAGTACAGTTAAACGGATTGCCCGGCCTCAAGTCAGGAGTCTGCACTGTAGACTTTTTGAGGATTCTCTGATGCCGATGCTGGGAGTGGCAAATGTGTGGCCAAAAGTATGTGATCTACATACATTCAATCACATGCTGACTAGATGGTCTTGCTCAAGGCAAGTGTATTGAACGAGGCCGGACAAGTCGGAATGTAGTTAGAAGTATGCATATTAGATAGTTGAGGTCACAAGACTGCCTGCTCTTGACGCTTGCACTCACAGCGCGCAGTATGCTCTTTGTGAGGAATCACAAGTCTGCAGTCACATAGAGCAGCCTACATCAGACAACTCCTTTAAGTTGAGGTCAGTGAACAGTGCCCATGACTTTAAATCATAGCAATAGGGATCAACACAATTATTGTTGGTATATATAGTTATGGCTTAATAATTGTATAATGGCTCCAGCCAATCACATGGAAGAATCACAAACTGGCAGCCCCATGTAAATGGATCATTATGAATCAGTTGACAGATCATATTTATCTGTCATATCATTGGATGTGTATATATACAAAATATATATACAAAACATGATGATATCTGCAAAAATAAATACTGTAGTAAGTGAATGATGTTGCCTTCTGATAGATATTCTAGATATTTGAGGTCCATTTTAAAAATATTTTATTGCCAAAAATGCTTCTGTGTATGTTAAAGGGCTTAAATAATAATGATCGCAACATACATCTTACGGTGAAGCGCCATCCCAATGAGATTAAGTTTCTAGATGTTACCCTGAAGAGGGGTAACAGTGATAATATCCACACGAATGTCTATAGAAAACCCACTTCCACAAATGTATTGCTACACGCGTCCTCCTCTCATCCCAATCACATGATTCGTTTAGTACTAGTGGGGCAGTTTCTCCGTCTCTGCCGCATTTGTTCCACCCAGGCGGCATTTGAGGAAGAGGTGGAGAAGCTAAAGATATGCTTTTGGGAATGAGGCTACAGTCGCCGAATTATCAAAAGGGCTTACCACCGTGCTAAGTGGGCAAATCGGAACTCTCTTCTGTATGACAATACGGCCCACACTAATGATGCGAACGTAGTAACATTTGTGACCAGCTACAATTCCCAATCGGAAACTAGACGCGCAGCCCTTTTGAAATCCTGGCCCATTTGTCAGGCTGCTGCAGTGCAGTACAGCGCAACCTCCACCAGGTGGAGCTTGAGAGGAAAGTGAGACTACACACACAGGACGGCAGAACAGACGCCACCAAGTGGCGCGAGAGTGGTCAGACAAGCTGAGTCAAAAGCACGAGATAGCACGACAGTACAATAGGATTAGACAGATGGATAGTCAGGCTATTGCCATAGATCAGTAAACCAGAAAGGGCAAAATACAGTACAATAGGGACAAACAGTAACGAAGTAAATAACCAAGCCAGGAGATCAGAACCGGAGAATCAAGCGAACAAAAACAGACAGAGAAATAGTGGGAAAAGGGCAGACAGAGGGAGTTAACAGACACAGGATAAGTCAGGGTTCACAGCAGGGCAAATAAAGAGCTACCAGCAGGGTCAGGTTAACACGCCGAAGGCAGAACTATAGCTGACACTGCCAGCAAGATTCATGGGAGCTAAATAGCAAACCTGAACCCAGAATGAGGCAGAACAAAGTTAACCCTTGATATGATCCATCCAAAAAGAAAGGACAGACACTAATAAACCCTGGAACGGATCATGACACAATTCTTATGACTGACCCAGTAACTGCTAAATTGTTACTTTCAGACGGGCCAGGAATTTGCGTGACCACTTGGTTCACAGCCACTACAATTAAGGGACCCCCAAGAACCCTCCCAAGAACCTTTTTAGATAACGTTGAAGTCAGATGTTGGTGTGCCCATTGTGGGTCTTGTGTGAGCTGTGAAAATATTGATAGCAGAGACGCCTTCCTTGATTCTACTGATCAGAAAAACTTCAAAATATGGAAATCAATTACGTGTACCACAAAGAATGTGATCTACTATGCCACTTGTCCTTGCTCCCTGATATATGTTGGACTAACCACACGCCAACTGAAGGTCCGGGTCAGGGAGCATGTCCTTGGCATTCAGGCAGCTCAGAATCAGGAAGATGCAGCCATGCATAAAAATATACCAAGACACTTTAAGCTGCATCACAATTGTGATAGTAAGGGTCTAAGGGTGAAGGGTATCGATACGATAGATTCAGGTATTCGTGGTGGCAAAGTTCTCAAAGATTGGCCCAACTTGAGGCACGGTGGATTTGGACATTGACTGATTTTAATTTGTTTTTATATTATTTTTATTATTTCAGATTTGTTTCTTTTGCTATTTTCATGTGTTGTCATATTTGTTTGGATTGGCCTGAAGTCTCGTGTCAAAATGGGAGGAGCATCTTTTTTCTGCTATCAAGTGGGTGAATATGGTGCTCTATGGATCCAGGAATTACATCTGACTTTCAAGTTTCTGTAAAATCAGTTGGACTATCTCTTGCCGTCGGCTTGAAATATGAACATATATTGGGGAGAATTGTGGCATATGTGCACGGGTGGCATTTCTGACCATGGTGTTAGTGAACTAATAGTGTTAGCTTGTTGCATAATAAATATTTATGTATTCACTGGTTTATATATATTTAAGTATTTTTTTCATTATATTAATCTTGATATTGATAAATGATATATAATTGTTACAGGAGAAATAGCTTCTTAACCTTATAGTTATTGTCTTGTATCTCATTATGGTTATATTGTTTTATAATCATAGGTATAATAACTTTTTTCTCCATTTATAGCTTTATGGTCATATTTCTATTTTTATCTTTATTCCACTTGTGCCTGGGTGACTGTGTGCTTGACATTGCACCCTGTGTGCTTCTATTGCGCAGTAAGATCCACTAGCATGCGTTACCTGTTAGATCTCCAGTCTAATTTTCCTTGTAGTCCCATTGCTCACTACCATATGCAGATCAGGCAAAGTTTTCCTGCCAATCATTTTTGCCCTTACTTGTTATGGTGTCTTCCCCACTTCATGCCCCCTGAAGAAGGAGAGCTTCCGAAACATGCGTCTGGGTGAGCACACGGACCCCAGGAACCCTAACCCCTACGTCTGCACCTTATTTAAGGTAATATACATATATTTTGCATTGCTGATATTTTTAGCCCTCTGTGGTGGGAATTTTTCTGAACCGCACTATTATGGTGATCTGCATGGGTGCGGAAAGTTTTTCAACAGTAGTGTGATGGCTATTGGTTCCCTGGCCCCCTTTTCTCTCGGTATAGTCATGCACTTTTATAGTGGTTTGTGCCTTTTGGTGCACTTTTTCCTTACCTGTTCCATGTATTTTGTTTAATAAAAATTGTTTATATTTTCATATATATGGACTTCATGGTCGTTTATTTTGAATTTCACATCCCCTTGTTCCATGTTAAAGGGCTGTGTGACTGCAGACTTATGAATCCCCTCAGTGCAAGCACTGTGTACTGCTGGGATTTGCCTTTTTTGAGCCTGGACCGACGGGTTCATATGTGTTATGCATACTCCCCACCAGAGCCCGACGAGTGGGCGCAGCCTCGCTCTGTACACTTGTATTGAACGACGTCGCGACCACTGGACAGCCACATCACTAGATGGGCACAGCCTCTCTCAATATAATTGAATGGATCGAAGCCATGTCCACTGTTCAGGCTCTGGTAGGGAGAATGCATAATGCACACATACCCACCGGTCCTGGCTCTGAAACCGGCGCTCTGTGCGCTGGGGAGATTCATAAGTCTGCAGTCACATAGAGTGACTGCAGACTTAACATTTTGATGACAAAAAGACTGACTGGCACTTCCAAGCTAATGTGAACAGGTACAAACTAGGAGCAGCTACCTCCATGTACAATAAACAAAAAAGTTGCACTCTGTAGTGCTAATGCATGCCAATATGAAAAATATAAAATATGAATAGCAATACTGCTTCTGGATACTAGGAAAAAATTAGACGCTTAGCACATAATTTGGCCAATTCATGCATGCCCAGCAACCAATTACAAGGTGGTCTCAAAACTGCTGGGTCCTACATGTCTACTGTGAATACCTCTATAAGGCCGGGGTCACACTAGACCGTAATACGGCCGAGTGCAATGCGATAAAAAATCGCATTGCACTCGGACCAATGTAACCATATGGGGCAGCTCCCACCAGCCAACTTTTTGTCGGCCGTTTTCCTCGGTCCGAGACAATCGCAGCATGCTATAAGCGGACGCCAGCAATGGAGGAGATGGAGAAATTCATTTCTCTGCCTCCTCCACAGCTGTGCTCCGATCCTCCCTGTGCGAGAGAATCGGAGCACAGACGCATGACACTCGGCTCCTGCTCTGCTGCGAACAGGAGCCGAGTGTCATTAGTATATCGCATCCGATGATCTCGCATCGGATGCAATATGCCAGTGTGACGTCGGCCTAAGACTGAAGTCTGGATTCCTGGGTAGATGCGAATACCTCTCTTTCACGTCTGATTTTATGTACAATAAACAAAAAAGGTTGTATGAAATATATAGAATATGAATAGCAATACTACTTCTGGATGCTAGGAAAAAATGAGACTCTTAGCACATAATTTGGACAGTTCATGCTTGCCCAGCAGCAAACGACATGGTGGTCTCAAACCAGGTGAAAACTAGGAACAGTTACCTCCGTATACAATAAACTCCACCATCTCCACTCTCTTGGCCACGGAAATGCTGCCTTTCCGCCTGGTAGATACAGACGTTTACTGAAAGCTGATGGCTGTTGCAGTCCCCCAGTACCAATTACCTATTCGCCAATACATTTCTAAGAAAGCTGTGCCTGCGCTGCATCAGCATGTTGCGGACAACATCACCATTTTCTTGACTAAATCTATGTCTGCCAGGGTGCATTTCACCACAGACACTTGGGCGAGTATAGTAAGCAGGATCAAGGACGTTACATTTTGCTAACTAGGCACTGGGTGACTGGTGGCTATGGGGGCAGGCGCTACTCCACAAGGCTTGGAATCTCCAAGGCTTGCAGGTCAAACCTCTATATTTAACACTTTCTTCATGGCTTCTGCCTCTTCCTCTATCTCCTCTAGGGCCTCCACCTGTGCCCTCAACCTCTGCCTTAATGAGACACATGTGTCAACAGTACAGAGCGAATCCCCACCACCTCCATACTGCGCAGCCAGGGCTCAATGCAATCAGGCAGTGTTAAAATTGATATGCCTTGGAGATCACAGTCAGACAGCTGAAGAGTTGTGAACAGCTCTCCAGGCTGAGTTTGAGCAATGGCTGTCTCTGCTGAATCTGCATCCAGGGATGGCCATGTCCAAAAATGGTGTGAACCTGGTGGCGGCCCTACAGCAAGGCAATGTCACTATGAGTTCTATGTGATTTTTTATTGCATAGCACTCGTCCATATTAAGGTCTAGTGTGACTCTGGCCTTATGGTGGCATCATGAACACTGACCTTAAGGCCGGGGTCACACTCAGCGTAGGGAAATACGGTCTGTATTTTACATGCATAATACGCAGAAATGTTTCCAAAATAGTGATCCGTATGTCATCTGTAGGCAGGGTGTGGCACCGTATTTTGCGCATGTAAACCTCCGTATGTAATCGGTATGGCATCCGTACAGCGAGATTTTCTTGCCTGCTTGCAAAACGGACATACAATGGATCCATGGGCTCAAATATTCATGAAAACGCACACATACACACAGCTAGATAACTTAAAAGCCGGTAATTCAATTGCCGGCTTTTGCTATCTCCTTCTCAAACCCGACAGGATATGAGACATGGTTTACATACAGTAAACCATTTCATATCCCTTATTTGTTTTACATATTTCTCATTAGTAATGTTCCAAGTGTCTGTGTGCAAAATTTGGGGGCTCTATCTGTTAAAATAAAGGGTTAAATCATGGAAAAAATTGGCGTGGGCTCCCGTGCAATTCTCTCCGCCAGAGTGGTAAAGCCAGTGACTGAGGGCAGATATTAATAGCCTAGAGAGGGACCATGGTTACAGGACCCCCCCAGCTAAAAACATCTGCCCCCATCCACCCCAGAAAAGGCACATCAGTAAGATGCGCCTATTCTGGCACTTGGCCACTCTCTTTCCACTCCCCTGTAGCGATGCGATATGGGGTAATAAAGGGTTAATGTCACCTTGCTATTGTAAGGTGACATTAAGCCAGGTTAATAATGGAGAGGCGTCAATAAGACACCTATCCATTATTAATCCAATAGTAGTAAATGGTTAATAAAATACACACACATTATGAAAAAAGTATTTTATTGAAATAAAGACACAGGGTGTTGTAATAGTTTATTAAACGCTCAATCCAATTGAAGACCCTTGTCACCTGAAACAAAGTTAAAATAAAAAAAACAACAAAATCCCATACCTTCCGTCGTTTAGTCTTGTCCCACGCTGTAAATCCATCTGAAGGGGTTAAATAATTTTACAAGCAGGAGCCTGCTAATGCAGCCGCCCCTGCCTGTAAAAACTGGGGAATTAATAGGAAGCAGGGGAACATAGCTACCTAGACTTGCAGTGCTGCGCCCCCTACTGGTATAACCGCAGATGAACTCGAGCGTGGGAGTTTTTCTGAATATTTTCTCATGCTCAAGTTCATCTGAGGTTATACCAGCAGGGGGCGCAGCACCGCAAGTCTAGGTAGCTATGTTCCCCTGCTTCCCATTTATTCCCCAGTTTTTACAGGCAGGGGCGGCTGCATTAGCAGGCTCCTGCTTGTAAAATTATTTAACCCCTTCAGATGGATTTACAGCGTGGGACAAGGCTAAACGACGGTGGAAGGTATGGGATATTGTTGTTTTTTTTATTTTAACTTTGTTTCAGGTGACAAGGGTTTTCAATTGGATTGAGAGTATAATAAACTATTACAACACCCTGTGTCTTTATTTCAATAAAATACTTTTTTCATAATGTGTGTGTGTGTATGTGTTTTATTAACCATCTACTACTATTGGATTATTAATGGATAGGTGTCTTATTGACGCCTTTCCATTATTAACCTGGCTTAATGTCATCTAACAATAGCAAGGTGACATTAACCCTTTATTACCCCATATACCACTGCTACAGGGGAGTGGGAAGAGAGTGGCCAAGTGCCAGAATAGGCACATCTTACAGATGTGCCTTTTCTGGGGTGGCTGGGGCAGATGTTTTTAGCGGGGGGGGGGTGTCCTATAACCATGGTCCCTCTCTAGGCTATTAATATCTGCCCTCAGTCACTGGCTTTACCACTCTGGCAGAGAAAATTGCATGGGAGCCCAAGCCAATTTTTTCCCTGATATAACCCTTTATTTTAACAGCTAGAGCCCCCAAATTTTGCACACAGACACTTGGAACATTACTAATGAGAAATATGTAAAACAAATAATGGATATGAAATGGTTTACTTTATGTAACCCATGTCTCATATCCTGTCGGGTTTGAGAAGGAGATAGCAAAAGCCGGCAATTGAATTACTGGCTTTTAAGTTATCTAGCTGTGTGTGTGTGTTTTCATGAATATTTGAGCCCATGAATCCATTGTATGTTTTGCAAGCCGGCGAGAAAATCTCGCTGTACGGATGCCATACCGATTACAAATGGAGGTTTACATGCGCAAAATGCGCTGCCACACCCTGCCTACAGATGACATACGGATCACTGTTTTGGAAACATTTCGGGGTATTATGCATGTAAAATACAGACCGTATTTCCCTACGCTGAGTGTGATCCCAGCCTTAAGGTCAGTGTTCATGATGCCACCAAAAGGCTGGAGTCACACTAGACCTTAATATGGACAAGTGCTATGCAATAAAAAATCGCATAGAACTCGGACCAATGTTAATAAATGGGGCAGCTCCCATCATCCGTTGTTTTCTCGACCGTATTATACATGCGAGAGAAATCGCAGCATACTGTGATTTTCACCATATATCGGGGAAGAATCTCCAATGAAAGTCTACGGGTGCGCCCACCACATGGATCATCAGTGTGACTTGCAAAAAATACACACCGGTGTCCTATAGAAAAGCCGGTAATTCAGAATGGGAGCTGAGCTGAACTCAAATGGAGTATGGGAGAATAAGGATAAATTGTGTATACCAAGGTCCTTGTTCCCAATCATGGTGCCAGCAACACATGGCCCCACTCACACCTCAAAATGTCACATGTGTACCATGGTAAATGCCTTCTGGATCGCTCCTGGTTTCAGTTACGCAGCCACAAAACTCATACAGTCATCCCTCATCTGTGCACAGCACAACCCAGGTAAAACAGTAAAAGTCCCTAAGAAAGCGACACCTAGGTCTCTCTACCCATTTCAGAGACTGCAGATTGACTACATACAGCTACTCAAGGTAGGAATGTATGAATATGTCCTAGTATGTGTAGAACTCTTCTCTGGTTGGCTGGAAGCCTATCCGGTAAAATGTGCAAATGCTAAAATGACTGCAGGTAAACTGATGAAAGAACTGATCTGCAGGTATGGTGTCCCAGAAACCATAGAAAACGATAGGGGTACACACTTCATGGGAGAATTAATGAGGGAATTCATGCAGGCCCTGGGAGTACAGCAAGCATATCATGCACCATATAGAACACAAAGTAGTGGGAAAGTGGAAAGACTGAACGGGACACTTAAACTGAAAATTTAAAGGCCATGGCAAACACAGCAAAGAGCTGGGTAGAGTGCTTGCCTCTTGCACTCTTGTCAGTCAGACACACTCCAAATAGAAAGACAGGCTTGTGTCCTTTTGAAGTCCTGTTTGTTGCCCCAAAGACTGGTCTGTACTTCACACAGCTGCTACAACTGCAACATGGTGCTATGACAGCCTATGTCCAGGCCTTACAGAAAAGACTTAATGTGGTGCATAAACATGTGTTCTCATTAGTGTTGAGCATTCCGATACCGCAAGTATCGGGTATCGGCCGATACTTGCGTTATCGGAATTCCGATACCGAATTCCGATACTTCCCGCGTATCGGATACCGGAATCGGAAGTTCCCAGAATTCAAACTGAACGCAGCAGCCAATGAGGAATGATTGGAAGTGTGGGCACATCGTGTTTAGCATGGTGGGCATGTAAGTACTGGCAAGGCTGTGATTGGCTGCTGAAATGATGTCACTTTGCACTATAAAAAACGCTGCCGCCATTTTGCGCTCACTCTGCTGTGATTTCAGTTAGGGACAGGACGCTGTGTTCTAACTGAGGGCCAGTTGAGATAGCTAATTGCTTTATTTTCCTTTCCCAAGGCTAATTTAGCAAAACGCTGTGTGTTCTTCACTGTTCACCTTGCTCTTGCCTTGCAGCGCTGTTTTAACAGCGTTCTGCAAGGTCTCTGTGTGTGTGTGTGTGTGCAGCTCACTCTGTAGTCTGTGTGCAGCCATATACCCGGTTGTATTCAGCTCAGGGGGGGTTCACACTGCCTCACACAGTTGTCCTTTTTTGCTCATAGTGCAGCCTGCTGCACATTTTTTCTCAAATTTCCTATTAGTGTTTTTCCACCCGTCTCCAGCTAAATTGTGGAAAAACACTACATAGGATAACCTAGAGGGGTTTTTTTGGGCCTTGCAGCGCCGTTTACGGCTGTCTGCACGGTCTCCGTGTGAGTGCAGCTCGCCCTGTAGTCTGTGTGCAGCCATAGCCGGTTGGATTCAGCTCAGGGTTCGTTACTGCCTCATACCTTGAAAAAAATTTTCCGTTTTTTCAAATAGTGCAGCCTGTTAATAATTTAAAAAAAAATTTACTATTAGTGTTTTTCCACCCGTCTCCAGCTAAATTGTGGAAAAACACTACATAGGATAACCTAGAGGGGTTTTTTTGGGCCTTGCAGCGCCATTTACGGCTGTCTGCACGGTCTCCGTGTGAGCGCAGCTCGCCCTGTAGTCTGTGTGCAGCCATAGCCGGTTGGATTCAGCTCAGGGTGCGTTACTGCCTCATACCTTGAAAAAAAATTTCCTTTTTTCAAATAGTGCAGCCTGTTTAAAATTTAAAAAAAATTTTCCTATTAGTGTCTTTCCACCCGTCTCCAGCTAAATAGTGGAAAAACACTACAAAGGATAACCTAGAGGAGGATTTTTGGGCCTTGCAGCGCCGTTTACGGCTGTCTGCACGGTCTCCGTGTGAGCGCAGCTCGCCCTGTAGTCTGTGTGCAGCCATAGCCGGTTGGATTCAGCTCAGGGTGCGTTACTGCCTCATACCTTGAAAAAAAATTTCCTTTTTTCAAATAGTGCAGCCTGTTTAAAATTTTAAAAAAATTTTTCCTATTAGTGTCTTTCCACCCATCTCCAGCTAAATAGTGGAAAAACACTACATAGGATAACCTAGAGGAGGGTTTTTGGGCCTTGCAGCGCCGTTTACGGCTGTCTGCACGGTCCCCGTGTGAGTTAAACTTGCTCTGTAGTCCGATCTGCAGAAAAAAAAAAAAGTAAAGTTCACCAAACACAACTTAACACTTGTGTAGGCCACATTTGAAAAATAATAAAGTTTAGTCCACACTTTACAACATTAGTGTTTCTTATACCTGTTAGGAGGAGCATTTCAGGAATAAGCACACTAAGGCCTTAGTACTTTTCTGCTTATCTTTATCTGTCAACCAAGATGAAGAGGGCAGGGAGAAAGGCACGTGGGTGTGGGCGCGGAGCAGGGAGAGGACGTGGTGATTCTGTGCCTGCTGCGGGCACCGGTGACTCGTCGTCACTCAGTTTCAGCAGGGAACAGTCCTTCATGCGCAGCTTTGTCGGAGAGCGCCGTGCACCTCTGCTGCGTGAAGATCAAATTGAAGCCGTTGTCGGGTGGATGGCAGCTAACGCCTCGGCATCGACTTCAGTTAGTGCCACATCCTCTCAGGCACAGAGCACTGGAGAGCAGCCATCTGTCTCTTCACCACCTGCCAAATTGGCCAGGCAGTCAGAGAGCCCAGGACAGGAGCCGTCTCTACTTCTGTTCTCTGAATCTCTTGGCTTGGAAACAGGGGGCCAGCCAAGCAGCATTGGAGAAATGGAAGAAGAGGCAGTGTGCAGTGATGCCCAACACCTTTGTCTCTCTGACTCTGAAGAGGCGGGTGGGCCAGTGCCTCCGGTGACCACAGCGCAGTACGCATCTGATGATGAAACTCAGGTGCCGCTTTCTGGTGCGTACTGTGCTGCCGAGACTACCCAGGAGGAGCAGTTGGTGGCAGAGGGTAGTGGAGATGATGAGGTCCTTGACCCATCGTGGCGTGAGGAACAGGAAGGTGGTGGGAGCATCTCTGAAGAAGAGATTCCCCAAACGGGCCAAAGAGGGAGAGGGAGGGGGAAGACTGCGGAGCCTGTAGCCTCCACTTTGGCACCCGTTAGGAGCCTGTCTCTTTCCAAAGCCAAAAAGGGCACTCCCAAGACTTGCAGTGCCTGGTCCTTTTTTGACACAGTTGCAGATGACATTTGTTTTGTCAAATGCAAGCTGTGTCATCAGAAAGTAAAAAGAGGGAAAAATGTCAGCAACCTCAATACCACAAATATGTGGAAACATGTGCGGACCAGGCACGCGGTGGAGTTACAGAAACACACGGAAGATGTAGGCCAACCAACAGCGGCAGCTACCACCTCTTCAGCTCGTGTTGCCTCTTCCTCCAGCTCACGCACAGCTCGTTTGGCTTCCTCCCAGGATCGCCATGGAAGAACCTCTGGCACTGTTGTCCGGAGACCTTGTGTAATTCCACCCACAGCACCACCTTCCCAGTCATCCTCACACTCCCAGTCTACTCTACAGCCATCGGTAGTACAGGCATGGGAGAAAAGGCGGGCATTCTCGGCCAAACACCCCCGAGCACAGGCTCTGAATGCAGGCATTGCCAAACTGTTGTCCCTGGAAATGCTCTCATTCAGGCTGGTGGAGACTGACAGCTTCCGTGACTTGATGGCATTGGCAGTCCCACAGTACAAGGTGCCCAGCCGCTTTTACTTCAGCAGGCAAGCTGTCCCTGCCCTGCACAGGCATGTTGAGGGAAACATAAAACATGCGCTACTGAACGCCGTCAGTAGCAAGGTCCACCTCACCACCGATGCGTGGACCAGTCAGCATGGACAGGGGCGATACGTTTCCCTCACTGCCCATTGGGTTAATGTTGTTGAGCCAGGTACAGATCGTGCGAGTGGCGCAGGACGTGTTCTGCCCACTCCAAGGATTGCAGGAATCCAGTCTGTACGCATTGACTCCTCCTCTTACACAAGTTCCTCAGAATCATCTCTGCAGGAGCCGTCACAGTCCACCTCCACATGGACCCGTGAACGTTTACCTATGACCGACATGAGCACAGCCGTGGCCAAACGTCAGCAGGCCGTCTTGAAACTAGTTTCATTGGGGAATCGAAGCCACACAGCGCAGGAGCTCTGGAATGCCATCAAGCAGGAGAGCGATGTGTGGTTACTGCCAGCGAATCTCCAGCCAGGCATGGTAGTGTGTGACAATGGCCGAAATCTGGTGGCAGCTTTGGTCCTTGGGAACCTCACTCACATCCCATGTCTGGCACATGTGCTCAATTTGGTTGTGCAGAGTTTTCTGAGGGACTATCCGGATCTTGATGCCCTGCTGCACAAGGTCCGCCTAGAGTGTGCTCACTTGCGGCGTTCCAGCTTGGCAAGATCCCGCATTGCTGCTCTGCAGCGCCGATTCCGCCTTCCGGAACACCGCATCATATGTGACCTACCTACCCGGTGGAATTCCACGTTACATATGTTGGAGCGGTTGTGTGAGCAGCAGCAAGCAGTTATGGAGTACCAGCTGCATCAGGCGCAAAGAAGTCGCAGTCAGCGCCAATCAGACTTCACAACCACAGAGTGGGCCACTATGAAGGACGTCTGCCAGGTTTTGCGTCCTTTTGATTATTCCACGCGGATGGCAAGTGCAGATGATGCACTAGTCAGCATGACTGTCCCCCTTATCTGCCTGCTTCAGCAAACTTTGCAAGGGTTAAGGGATGATGTTGTGGAAGAGGTGGAGGATGAGGAGTCACCTTTTCCATCAGCTTCTGGAGAGTCAGCGCCACGTGGTTCCTCACAAAGGGGAACGCAGGGGCCACTTTGTGAGGAGGATGAGGAGGAGTCAATGGAGGAGGAAGAGCTCCGTCCAGAGGAGGGAGCGACACAATTGTCCAGTGGTCAGTGTGTACAGCGAGGGTGGGGTGATGACGAGCGGGCAGACATCATGTCTCAAGTAGGGGACAGCGTTTCTGGGCCAGTTGGCAGTCTGCAGCACATGGTGGATTTCATGCTGCAGTGCCTGAGAAACGACCGCCGCATCGACCACATTCTCAACATGCCTGATTATTGGGTGTTCACCCTCCTCGATCCTCGCTACCGGGGCAACGTCCAAAACCTCATCCCAGCGTTGACCCGGGAGCGTAAATTGCGGGAGTACCACGACACACTGGTGAATTCCATCATCTTCTCCAGTCCAACTGAGAGGAGTGCTGCTAGTGCTTTACAAAGCAGCTCAGTGCGTCGAGGCAGTGGGGGAGGCTCTGCCCAAAGAGGGAGCAGAAGCAGTGCCTCTGCCCAAGGCAAGCCCAGTATGGCACAACTCTGGCACACTTTTGTGTGCCCGCCCCAAATGTCTACACCATCACCGGCGGCTCCAGTCAGCAGGAGGCAACGGTTCCGTCAGATGGTGACAGACTACATGGCTTGCCCTCTTACTGTACTCCCAGACGGCTCTTCCCCGTTCAAGTTTTGGGTCTCTAAGCTGGATACATGGCCAGAGCTAAGCCAGTATGCATTGGAGGTGCTGGCTTGCCCTGCGGCTAGTGTCTTATCGGAACGTGTCTTTAGTGCCGCAGGTGGTGTACTAACAGACCGTCGCATGCGACTATCCTCCGATAACGTTGACCGGCTTACTTACCTGAAAATGAACCAGGCCTGGATCTCGCAGGAATTTGCCACTCCTCTGCCTGATTAAGTAATTGGGTGTCATCCAGGTCTCCTGCTGTGTTCATCTTTCTACCACCTGAACTGCTATTCCTGGGCTCCAACACCGCCAGAAGTGCAGGCTGCACAGTAAAAACATACGACCCAGTGTCATTGGGTTTCAGTAACGTCAGCTGATCCCCAGCTGTGTAGCCGGCAATGTGTCCTGCGACCGCCACGCTGGCACAACAACCTAAATGTAAGGGAACCTGTCCCCCCCCCCGTCGTTTGTTACTGAAAGAGCCATCTTGTGCAGCAGTAATACTGCACAAGGAAAAGGTAGCTCTTTTAGTTTAGCTCCTTGCACACGCAGAACTTAACACTTATAAAATGTGTTCACTGATACCGTTATACCGTCCCGGATCTGGGACTTTCCTTCGTAATGTGACGCAGCACAGCCGTCATTCCTACCCCCTTGGTGCCATGCGCTGCCTCCTCAGCGTTGTTTTAAGCTGTCACGGAGCCTGCGCTGTTCTGTTATCCCTTGGCCATGCCCTATTTGCACTGCCTGTCTTCTGACATAATTTGGTGTCAGGCTGGCTGCGCCTGTGCGGCCGCGCTGCCCGAGATCCCGCCTCACAGTGTCTTCTGATTGAATCACACTGCGGGCCTGGGATCCATGGGCATGCGCAGTGCATATCTTCCCCTCGGGCTCTCGCTCATCTCCCTCCGCCTTCTTTAGACTGTGCGCCGTCAGCTGATCCCTAAAAGCATGCCACGGCCGTGACACCGCACAGTCTGAAGAAGAGGGAAGGAGGGGAGTGAGAGTCGAGGATATGCACTGTGCATGCCCATGGATCCAAGGCCCGCAGTGGGATTACGTTAGACGACACTGCGAGGTGGGATCTGGAGCAGCGAGGACGCACAGGCACTGACAGCCTGACACCAAATTATGTCCGAAGACAGGCAGCGCTAATTGGGCATGGCCAAGGGATAACAGAACAGCGCAGGCTCCGTGACAGCTTAAAACAACGCTGAGGAGGCAGCGCACGGCACCAAGGGGATAGGAATGACAGCTGTGCTGTGTCCCATTACGAAGGAAATTTGCACCTCCGGGACGGTTTTACGGTATAAGGGGACACATTTTTAGTGTTTACTTCTGTGTTTGCAAGGAGCATAATTAAAAGAGCAACCTTTTCCTTTTGCATCCATAGTGCTGCACAAGATGGCTCTTTCAGCTACAAACGTCTTGGGGGGGGTTAAAGGTTCCCTTTCAACTTGCTCCAATCAGGCTTCGGCCTACACTCTGTTCCTCTGCTCCACCTGCTGTCCCTGGGCTCTAACACCGCCAGTTGGTGCCTGGAAGTGCTGTGTGCACAGTCAACAGTCGCTCCTCTGTTATTGGGGTTCAGTAACGTCAGCTGATCCCCAGCTGTGTGTGCGGCAATACCTCCAATCTGCTCCTCCTGCTGTCCCTGGGCTCAAACACCGCCAGTTGGTGCCTGGAAGTGCTGTCTGCACAGTCAACAGTCGCTCCTCTGTTATTGGGGTTCAGTAACGTCAGCTGATCCCCAGCTGTGTATCCGGCAACGTGTCATGCGACCGCCACGCTGGCACAACTAAAATGTAAGGGGACCTGTCCCCCCCCCTTCCTAGGCGTTTGTTACTGAAAGAGCCACCTTGTGCAGCACTAATACTGCACAAGGAAAAGGTCGCTCTTGAAATTATGCTCCTTGCAAACGCTGAACTACACACTCATGTAATGTGTCCCCTCACACCGTCCAACCGTCCCGGAGGTGGGACTTTCCTTTGTAATGTGACGCAGCACAGCCGTCATTGCTACCCCCTTGGCATTGTGCGCTGCCTCCTTACCGTTGTTTGATTCCGTCATGGACCCTGCGCTGTTATGTTATCCCTTGGCCATGCACAGTTTGCGCTGCCCATCCTCTGACATCATTTGTTGTCGTCCTGGCTGCGCCTGTGCGTCCACGCTGCCCGAAATCCCACCTCGCAGTGTCGTCTAATGTGATCCCACAGTGGGCCTGGTATCCATGGCCATGCGCAGTGCATATACTAGCCTCTCACTCCCCTTCTTCACGCTTCTTCAGACTAGGCGGCGTCAGCTGATCCCTAATAGCATGCCACGGCCATGACGCCGCACAGTCTGAAGGAGCAGGAAGGAGGTGAGTGAGAGGCGATGATATGCACTGTGCATGCCCATGGATCCCTGGCCCGCAGTGGGATTACATTAGATGACACTGCGAGGTTGGATCTCGGGCAGCTTGGACGCACAGGCACTGCCAGACTGACACCTAAATGATGTCAGAAGACGGGCACCGCTAACTGTGCATGGCCAAGGGATAACATTACAGCGCGGGCTCCGTGACAGAACCAAACAACGTTGAGGAGGTGGCGCACGGCACCAAGGGGGTTGGAATGACGGCTGTGCTGTGTCACATTACAAAGGAAAGTCCCACTTCCGGGACGGTTTGACGGTGTGAGGAGACACATTATATGAGTGTGTACTTCAGCGTTTGCAAGGAGCATAATTCTCGGAGCCACCATTTTCCATGTGCAGTATTACTGCTGTACAAGATGGCTCTTTCAGCAACAAATGCCTGGGGGGGGGTTAAAGGTTCCCTTTCAACTTGCTCCACTGCAGGCTTCGGCCTACACTCTGCTCCTTTTTGATTCCCTGGGTTTCAACACTGTCAGTTGCCACCTGGAAGTGTTGTCTACACAGAAAAAACACTAGCTGATGTGTCAGTGGGGTTCAGCACCGACAGCTGTTCCCCTGCTGTGTAGTCGGCAACGTGTCCAGCACAAGCCATGCTGGCACAACAGAACAAAAGCTGCCACCAGTGCAGGCTTCGGCCTACACTCTGCTCCTCTCCTCCTGCTGCTGCCCCTGGGCTCAAACACCGCTAGTTTTGGCCCGGAAGTGCTAGCTGCACAGAGAAAAACACCAGCCAATGTGTTAGTGGGGTTCAGCAACGCCAGCTGTTCCCCTGCTGTGTAGCCGGCAACGTGACCTGCAAACGCCACGCAGGCACATGAACTGAAATTAAAGGGACCCTGCCACCCACCCCAAGGTGTTTCTATGTATAACAGCTACCTTGTACAGCAGTAATGCTGCATTTGTACAAGGTGGCTGACTTTTTATCCTTGCCAACGTGGAACTCAACACGTACAAAATGTGTCTCATTGAGACCATTCCACTGTCCCTGAGGTGTGACTTTCCTTTCAAATGACACGCACCACCCCCCTTGGTAGCGCTTCCCGTCTCTTGACATCATTGGTTAGCTGGCTGCGCCTGTGCGTCTGCCCTGCTCGAAACAACGCCCCTCGGTGTCTTATTTTTTTGGACAGCGAGGGTGTGATTGATGAGCATGTGCAGTGCATATGTTTGCCTGTGTTCACTCATCTCCTTCCGCCTTCTTCAGACTGGGTGGCCTCATGGCCGCGGCATGCGATAAGGGATCAGATGAGGCCGCCCAGTCTGAAGCAGGTGTAAGGACATGTGTGAGCGGCAAACATATTTACTGCACAAGGCCACGAATCCCAGCCACGCAGTGTGATTTTTTGAAAACACACTGTGGGTCTGGGATTCATGTCCATCGCTAACCGCAACGGCCGACATGAAATGAGGTCAGAAGACAGTAAGCGCTCACAGCGCATGGCCAACGGATAACAATAGCGCAGTCTCCTGTACAGCAAATAACAACGCTCAGGAAGCTGCGCCCATGCACCAAGGTGTTATTTTGGACACCTGTGCTGAGTCTCCTTAAAAAGACAAGTCACGCCTCCACTACTGTTTGACAGTATCATGGGCTAAATAGTGTACGTGTTTTATTCAGCGTGTGCAAGGAGCAAAATTAATAGAGCAACCTTTTACTTGTGCAGCATTAATGCTGCACAAGGTGTGGCTCTTGTACCTTGCTACACCTGAGGGGGGGTTAAAGGTTACCTTTGAAATTGGTTCAACTAGGCTTCGGCCTACACTCTGCTCCTCTCCTCCTCCTGCTGACCCTGGGCTCTAACACCGCTAGTTTTTGCCCGGAAGTGCTAGCTGCACAGAGAAAAACACCAGCCAATGTGTTAGTGGGGTTCAGCACCGCCAGCTGTTCCCCTGCTGTGTAGCCGGCATCGTGTCCAGCACAAGCCACGCTGGCACAACTGACCAAAAGCTGCCACCAGTGCAGGCTTCGGCCTACACTCTGCTACTATCCTCCTCCTGCTGACCCTGGGCTCAAACACTGCCAGTTTTTGCCCAGACATGCTAGCTGCACAGAGAAGAACACCAGCCAATGTGTTAGTGGGGTTCTGCACCGCCAGCTGTTCCCCTGCTGTGTAGCCGGGAACGTGACCTGCAAACACCACGCAGGCACATGAACTGAAATTGAAGGGAGCCTGCCCCCCACCCCCAAGTGTTTCTATGTATAACAGCCACCTTGTACAGCAGTAATGCTGCATTTGTACAAGGTGGCTGACTTTTTCTACTTGCCCACGTGGAACTTAACACGTACAAAATGTGTCTCATTGAGACCATTCCACTGTCCCTGAGGTGTGACTTTCCTTTCTAATGATACGCAGCACCACCCTTGGTAGCGCTTCCCGTCTTCTGACATCATTGGTTGGCTGGCTGCGCCTGTGCGTCCGCCCTGCCTGAAACAATGCTCCTCGTTGTCTTACTTATTTTGACTGCGAGGGTGTGATTGATGGGTACGAGCAGTGCATATCTTCGCCTGTCTTAACTCATCTCCTTCCGCCTTCTTCAGACTGTGCGGCCTCATGGCCGCGGCATGCGAGAAGGGATCAGCTGTGGCCGCCCAGTCTGATGCAGGTGTAAGGACATGAGTGACAGGCGAAAAAATTTACTGCGCAAGGTCACGAATCCCAGCCCCGTAGTGTGACTTAAACAAAAGACACTGCGGGTCTGGGTTTCATGGCCATCGCTAACCGCACCGGCCAACATGAAATGAGGTCAGAAGACAGGCAGCGCTCACAGCGCATGGCCAAGGGATAACAAGAGCGCAGACTCCTGTACAGCAAATAACAACGCTCAGGAATCTGCGCCCAGCACCTAGGTGTAAATTTTGACACCTGTGCTGCGTCTCCTTAAAAAGACAAGTCACGCCTCCACTACTGTTTGACAGTATAATGGGCTAAATAGTGTACGTGTTTTATTCAGCGTGTGCAAGGAGCAAAATTGATAGAGCAACCTTTTACTTGTGCAGCATTAACGCTGCACAAGGTGTGGCTCTTGTACCTTGCAGCACCTGAGGGGGGGTTAAAGGTAACTTTTGAAATTGGTTCAACTAGGCTTCGGCCTACACTCTGCTCCTCTCCTCCTCCTGCTGCCCCTGGGCTCAAACACTGCTAGTTTTTGCCCGGAAGTGCTAGCTGCACAGAGAACAACACCAGCCAATGTGTTAGTGGGGTTCAGCACCGCCAGCTGTTCCCCTGCTGTGTAGCCGGCATCGTGTCCAGCACAAGCCACGCTGGCACAACAGACCAAAAGCTGCCACCAGTGCAGGCCTCGGCCTACACTCTGCTCCTCTCCTCCTCCTGCTGCCCCTGGGCTCAAACACCACTAGTTTTTGCCCGGAAGTGCTAGCTGCACAGAGAAGAACACCAGCCAATGTGTTAGTGGGGTTCAGCAATGCCAGCTGTTCCCCTGCTGTGTAGCCGGCATCGTGTCCAGCACAAGCCACGCTGGCACAACTGACCAAAAGCTGCCACCAGTGCAGGCTTCGGCCTACACTCTGCTCCTCTCCTCCTCCTGCTGACCCTGGGCTCAAACACCGCCAGTTTTTGCCCGGAAGTGCTAGCTGCACAGAGAAAAACACCAGCCAATGTGTTAGTGGGGTTCTGCACCGCCAGCTGTTCCCCTGCTGTGTAGCCGGCAACGTGACCTGCAAACGCCACGCAGGCACATGAACTGAAATTGAAGGGAGCCTGCCACCCACCCCCAGGTGTTTCTATGTATAATAGCCACCTTGTACAGCAGTACTGCTGCATTTGTACAAGGTGGCTGACTTTTTCTCCTTGCCCACGTTTAATTAAACACGTACTAAATGTGGCTCATTGAGACCATTCCACTGTCCCTGGGGTGTGACTTTCCTTTTTAATGACTCGCATCACCCCCATTGTTAGCGCTGCCCGTCTTCTGACATCATTGGTTGGCTGGCTGTGCCTGTGCGTCCGCCCTGCCCGACACAACGCCCCTCGTTATCTCATATATTATGACTGCGAGGGTGTGATTGATGGTCACGAGCAGTGCATATCTTCGCCTGTCTTCACTCCCCTCCTTCCGCCTTCTTCAGACTGTGCAGCCTCATGGCCGCGGCATGCGAGAAGGGATCAGCTGAGGCCGCCCAGTCTGAATCAGGTGTAAGGACGTGTGTGAGCGGCAAAAATATTTACTGCTCAAGGCCACGAATCCCAGCACCGCAGTGTGACTTTATGAAAAGGCACTGTGGGTCTGGGATTTATGGCCATCGTTAACCGCACCGGCCAACATGAAATGAGGTCATAAGACGGGCAGCGCTAACAGGGCATTGCCAAGGGATAACACAAGAGCGCAGACTCCTGTACAGCAAATAACAACGCTCAGGAAGCTGCGACAAGCACCAAGGCGTTATTTGGGACACCTGTGCTGCGTCTCCTTAAAAAGCCAAGTCACGCCACCACTACAGTTTGACTGTAGAATGGGCTAAATTGTGTACGTCTTTCATTCAGCGTGTGCAAGTAGACAAATTAATAGAGCAACCTTTCACTTGTGCAGCATTAATACTGCACAAGGTGTGTCTCTTGTACTTTGTAACACCTGAGGGGGGGTTAAAGCTTTCCTTTGAAATTGGTTCAACTAGTCTTCGGCCTACACTCTGCTCCTCTCCTCCTCCTGCTGCCCCCGGGTTCTAACATCGCTAGTTTTTGCCCGGAAGTGCTAGCTGCACAGAGAAAAACACCCGCCATTGTGTTAGTGGGGTTCAGCAACGCCAGCTGTTCCCCCACTGTGTAGCCGGCAAAGTTTCCTGCAAACGCAACGCAGACACAAAGCTGCCTCCAGTGCAGGCTTCGGCCTACACTCTGCTCCCCCTGCTTACCCTTTGCTCCAACACCGCTAGTTGGGGCTCTAGGAAGACAATCTTTAATAGGCAACGCATCTGGGTTCCAGCACCGCCAGCTGGTTCTCGGCAGTGTTTGTGTCACAGGTACTCCCTCGTGCCCAGCCTGGTTCCAGCACCGTCAGCTGTTTCCAGGTAGTGTCAAGCTCACTGAGACGCCTATGCTTGCCCCGTCGTGTTGCAGTCGGGTTAGCCAACTCCAGGGTGCCTCCAGTTTAGGAGCTTCCTATGTGGGCTGCATGAATTGGTAGTCAAGGCTGGTTCTGTAGTGCCAGTAGGCCAAGCTCCCCGTGTAGGACTGTTGGGGTTCGGTAACTGCGGCTGCCTCGCGGCCTAGCTGTTCTCTCCTCTCATGTGGACCTTCGGGTCCACCACCTGGTTTCAGCACCGTCAGCTGGTTCCGGGCCGAGCCTTTGCTTAGGTGCCTCCTCCTGGGTATCCGAGTTCCGCCAACGTCAGGCGGTCCTTGGTAGTGCTTTTAAGCGCAGGCACCTACAGCTTAGTAACCGGGTTCCAGCACCGTCAGCTGGTCCTCGGTCGTGCCATTGGCTCTTGCACACTGGGGCAACGCATCTGGGTTCCAGCACCGCCAGCTGGTTCTCGGCAGTGTTTTTGTCACGGGTACTCCCTCGTGCCCAGCCTGGTTCCAGCACCATCAGCTGTTTCCGGGTAGTGTCAAGCTCACTGAGACGCCTATGCTTGCCCCGTCGTGTTGCAGTTGGGTTAGCCAACTCCAGGGTGCCTCCAGTTTAGGAGCTTCCTATGTGGGCTGCATGAATTGGTAGTCAAGGCTGGTTCTGTAGTGCCAGTAGGCCAAGCTCCCCCGGTAGGACTGTTGGGGTTCGATAACTGCGGCTGCCTCGCGGCCTAGCTGTTCTCTCCTCTCCTGTGGACCTTTGGGTCCACCACCTGGTTCCAGAACCGTCAGCTGGTTCCGGGCCGAGCCTTTGGCTTAGGTGCCTCCTCCTGGGTATCCAAGTTCCGCCAACGTCAGGCGGTCCTTGGTAGTGCTTTTAAGCGCAGGCACCTACAGCTTAGTAACCGGGTTCCAGCACCGTCAGCTGGTCCTCGGTCGTGCCATTGGCTCTTGCACACTGGGGCAACGCATCTGGGTTCCAGCACCGCCAGCTGGTTCTCGGCAGTGTTTTTGTCACGGGTACTCCCTCGTGCCCAGCCTGGTTCCAGCACTGTCATCTGTTTCCGGGTACTGTCAATCTCACTGAGACACCTATGCGTTGCCCCGTCGTGTTTCGGTCGAGTTAGCCAACTCCAGGGTGCCTCCAGTTTAGGAGCTTCCTATGTGGGCTGCATGAATTGGTAGTCAAGGCTGGTTCTGTAGTGCCAGTAGGCCAAGCTTCCCCTGTAGGACTGTTGGGGTTCGGTAACTGCGGCTGCCTCGCGGCCTAGCTGTTCTCTCCTCTCCCGTGGACCTTCGGGTCCACTACCTGGTTCCAGCACCGTCAGCTGGTTCCGGGCCGAGCCTTTGGCTTAGGTGCCTCCTCCTGGGTATCCGAGTTCCGCCAACGTCAGGCGGTCCTTGGTAGTGCTTTAAAGCGCAGGCACCTACAGCTTAGTAACCGGGTTCCAGCACCGTCAGCTGGTCCTCGGTCGTGCCATTGGCTCTTGCACACTGGGGCAACGCATCTGGGTTCCAGCACCGCCAGCTGGTTCTCGGCAGTGTTTTTGTCACGGGTACTCCCTCGTGCCCAGCCTGGTTCCAGCACCTGGTTCCAGCACCGTCAGCTGGTTCCGGGCCGAGCCTTTGGCTTAGGTGCCTCCTCCTGGGTATCCGAGTTCCGCCAACGTCAGGCGGTCCTTGGTAGTGCTTTTAAGCGCAGGCACCTACAGCTTAGTAACCGGGTTCCAGCACCGTCAGCTGGTCCTCGGTCGTGCCATTGGCTCTTGCACAGTGGGGCAATGCATCTGGGTTCCAGCACCGCCAGCTGGTTCTCGGCAGTGTTTTTGTCATGGGTACTCCCTCGTGCCCAGCCTGGTCCCAGCACCATCAGCTATTTCCGGGTACTGTCAAACTCACTGAGACACCTATGCGTTGCCCCGTCGTGTTGCGGTCGAGTTAGCCAACTCCAGGGTGCCTCCAGTTTAGGAGCTTCCTATGTGGGCTGCATGAATTGGTAGTCAAGGCTGGTTCTGTAGTGCCAGTAGGCCAAGCTCCCCCTGTAGGACTGTTGGGGTTCGGTAACTGCGGCTGCCTCGCGGCCTAGCTGTTCTCTCCTCTCCCGTGGACCTTCGGGTCCACCACCTGGTTCCAGCACCGTCAGCTGGTTCCGGGCCGAGCCTTTGGCTTAGGTGCCTCCTCCTGGGTATCCGAGTTCCGCCAACGTCAGGCGGTCCTTGGTAGTGCTTTTAAGCGCAGGCACCTACAGCTTAGTAACCGGGTTCCAGCACCGTCAGCTGGTCCTCGGTCGTGCCATTGGCTCTTGCACAGTGGGGCAACGCATCTGGGTTCCAGCACCGCCAGCTGGTTCTCGGCAGTGTTTTTGTCACGGGTACTCCCTCGTGCCCAGCCTGGTTCCAGCACCATCAGCTGTTTCCGGGTAGTGTCAAGCTCACTGAGACGCCTATGCTTGCCCCGTCGTGTTGCAGTCGGGTTAGCCAACTCCAGGGTGCCTCCAGTTTAGGAGCTTCCTATGTGGGCTGCATGAATTGGTAGTCAAGGCTGGTTCTGTAGTGCCAGTAGGCCAAGCTCCCCCGGTAGGACTGTTGGGGTTCGATAACTGCGGCTGCCTCGCGGCCTAGCTGTTCTCTCCTCTCCTGTGGACCTTTGGGTCCACCACCTGGTTCCAGAACCGTCAGCTGGTTCCGGGCCGAGCCTTTGGCTTAGGTGCCTCCTCCTGGGTATCCAAGTTCCGCCAACATCAGGCGGTCCTTGGTAGTGCTTTTAAGCGCAGGCACCTACAGCTTAGTAACCGGGTTCCAGCACCGTCAGCTGGTCCTCGGTCGTGCCATTGGCTCTTGCACACTGGGGCAACGCATCTGGGTTCCAGCACCGCCAGCTGGTTCTCGGCAGTGTTTTTGTCACGGGTACTCCCTCGTGCCCAGCCTGGTTCCAGCACTGTCAGCTGTTTCCGGGTACTGTCAATCAAACTGAGACACCTATGCGTTGCCCCGTCGTGTTGCGGTCGAGTTAGCCAACTCCAGGGTGCCTCCAGTTTAGGAGCTTCCTATGTGGGCTGCATGAATTGGTAGTCAAGGCTGGTTCTGTAGTGCCAGTAGGCCAAGCTTCCCCTGTAGGACTGTTGGGGTTCGGTAACTGCGGCTGCCTCGCGGCCTAGCTGTTCTCTCCTCTCCCGTGGACCTTCGGGTCCACCACCTGGTTCCAGCACCGTCAGCTGGTTCCGGGCCGAGCCTTTGGCTTAGGTGCCTCCTCCTGGGTATCCGAGTTCCGCCAACGTCAGGCGGTCCTTGGTAGTGCTTTTAAGCGCAGGCACCTACAGCTTAGTAACCGGGTTCCAGCACCGTCAGCTGGTCCTCGGTCGTGCCATTGGCTCTTGCACACTGGGGCAACGCATCTGGGTTCCAGCACCGCCAGCTGGTTCTCGGCAGTGTTTTTGTCACGGGTACTCCCTCGTGCCCAGCCTGGTTCCAGCACCTGGTTCCAGCACCGTCAGCTGGTTCCGGGCCGAGCCTTTGGCTTAGGTGCCTCCTCCTGGGTATCCGAGTTCCGCCAACGTCAGGCGGTCCTTGGTAGTGCTTTTAAGCGCAGGCACCTACAGCTTAGTAACCGGGTTCCAGCACCGTCAGCTGGTCCTCGGTCGTGCCATTGGCTCTTGCACAGTGGGGCAATGCATCTGGGTTCCAGCACCGCCAGCTGGTTCTCGGCAGTGTTTTTGTCACGGGTACTCCCTCGTGCCCAGCCTGGTCCCAGCACCATCAGCTATTTCCGGGTACTGTCAAACTCACTGAGACACCTATGCGTTGCCCCGTCGTGTTGCGGTCGAGTTAGCCAACTCCAGGGTGCCTCCAGTTTAGGAGCTTCCTATGTGGGCTGCATGAATTGGTAGTCAAGGCTGGTTCTGTAGTGCCAGTAGGCCAAGCTCCCCCTGTAGGACTGTTGGGGTTCGGTAACTGCGGCTGCCTCGCGGCCTAGCTGTTCTCTCCTCTCCTGTGGACCTTCGGGTCCACCAACTGGTTTCAGCACCGTCAGCTGGTTCCGGGCCGAGCCTTTGGCTTAGGTGCCTCCTCCTGGGTATCCGAGTTCCGCCAACGTCAGGCGGTCCTTGGTAGTGCTTTTAAGCGCAGGCACCTACAGCTTAGTAACCGGGTTCCAGCACCGTCAGCTGGTCCTCGGTCGTGCCATTGGCTCTTGCACACTGGGGCAACGCATCTGGGTTCCAGCACCGCCAGCTGGTTCTCGGCAGTGTTTTTGTCACGGGTACTCCCTCGTGCCCAGCCTGGTTTTAGCACCGTCAGCTGTTTCCGGGTACTGTCAAACTCACTGAGACACCTATGCGTTGCCCCGTCGTGTTGCGGTCGAGTTAGCCAACTCCAGGGTGCCTCCAGTTTAGGAGCTTCCTATGTGGGCTGCATGAATTGGTAGTCAAGGCTGGTTCTGTAGTGCCAGTAGGCCAAGCTCCCCCTGTAGGACTGTTGGGTTCGGTAACTGCGGCTGCCTCGCGGCCTAGCTGTTCTCTCCTCTCCTGTGGACCTTCGGGTCCACCACCTGGTTCCAGCACCGTCAGCTGGTTCCGGGCCGAGCCTTTGGCTTAGGTGCCTCCTCCTGGGTATCCGAGTTCCGCCAACGTCAGGCGGTCCTTGGTAGTGCTTTTAAGCGCAGGCACCTACAGCTTAGTAACCGGGTTCCAGCACCGTCAGCTGGTCCTCGGTCGTGCCATTGGCTCTTGCACAGTGGGGCAACGCATCTGGGTTCCAGCACCGCCAGCTGGTTCTCGGCAGTGTTTTTGTCACGGGTACTCCCTCGTGCCCAGCCTGGTTCCAGCACCGTCAGCTGTTTCCGGGTAGTGTCAAGCTCACTGAGACGCCTATGCTTGCCCCGTCGTGTTGCGGTCGGGTTAGCCAACTCCAGGGTGCCTCCAGTTTAGGAGCTTCCTATGTGGGCTGCGTGAATTGGCAGTCAAGGCTGGTTCTGTAGTGCCAGTAGGCCAAGCTCCCGCTGTAGGACTGTTGGGGTTCGGTAACTGCGGCTGCCTCGCGGCCTAGCTGTTCTCTCCTCTCCTGTGGACCTTCGGGTCCACCACCTGGTTCCAGCACCGTCAGCTGGTTCTCGGCAGTGTCTTTTGCTCTTGTACCTTCTGCTCCCCATCCTGGTTCCAGTACCGTCAGCTGGTTCCGGGCAGAGCCTTTGGCTTAGGTGCCTCCTTCTGGGTATCCAAGTTCCACCAACGTCAGGTGGTCCTTGGTAGTGCTTTTTAGCACGGGTACCTCCTGCTTAGTAACCGGGTTCCAGTAACGTCAGCTGGTCCTCGGTAGTTCCATTGGCTCTTGGACCTTCAGCTACCCATCCGGGTTCCAGTACCGTCAGCTGGTTCTCGGCAGTGTCTTTTGCTCTTGTACCTTCTGCTCCCCATCCTGGTTCCAGTAACGTCAGCTGGTTCCGGGCAGAGCCTTTGGCTTAGGTGCCTCCTTCTGGGTATCCGAGTTCCGCCAACGTCAGGCGGTCCTTGGTAGTGCTTTTTAGCACGGGTACCTCCTGCTTAGTAACCGGGTTCCAGTAACGTCAGCTGGTCCTCGGTAGTTCCATAGGCTCTTGAACCTTCGAGTAGCCATCCGAGTTCCAGTTCCATCAGCTGGTTCTTGGAATTTTCTCAGCCTTCTTGTACATTTCCAAGTTGAAGACCCTAAAGTCGAAGACCCGGAAGACCACCCCGATGACGACGACGACGGCGGAGACGACGACGGCGTAGACGACGACCCTGGAGACGACGACCCTGGAGACGACGACATGGAAGACCGAGAAGCAGAAGAACAAGAGGCTGCAGAACAAAGAACAGAAGAACATTAAGCATAACACTTAATATCAGAGCAAAAGATATTAGTAACATAGTAACATAGTTAGTAAGGCCGAAAAAAGACATTTGTCCATCCAGTTCAGCCTATATTCCATCATAATAAATCCCCAGATCTACGTCATTCTACAGAACCTAATAATTGTATGATACAATATTGTTCTGCTCCAGGAAGACATTATCTATTATCTAAATTATATGCAGAAGAAGACTAAGCAGTGTATGGGGGTGAGTCCGTTCCTCCTCGTGGTGCCCCTGGATAAAGCCTGATGCTGCAGGCCAAACTGAACGCGGACAAATGTAACTTTTGTGACTGGCAGAACGGAAGGTGTAATCTTCAAACTTTTATAGATAACAACTACGGGAATGCCTGTCACAAATGAGAATATGATGAAGAAGTAGAATAGGAAGAATAATAACAGTGGAATAAAAAGAATATGTAGAATAGGAAGACTAATAATAGTTGAATAAAATGAATATGAAGAATGTAATAAAAAAAAAAAAAGGTAGAAGATGAAGAAGAAGATGAATAAGGTGAAGAAGTTGATGTCAAAGATGCTGATGATGATGATGAAGATGAAAGTGTGGGAAAAGTTAAAAAAAAAGGGGAAGGGCGTGGAATAGTGAAACATCAATATCTGACAAAATAAAAAAAAAGTCACAGTCAATATCTTAGTCACTACGAACGTCTTAAAAAAAAAAAAAGGCTATTCTATTTGATTGCGCTAAACCTCTATGACTTTAATGTCTCCGCCACCTCCCCAAATACATCCTGCATTATTCTTAGTTGTTTTCCTTCATGTAGAATGAACCTACAAGGAAAGAAAGGGTTTATTTTAATTCCGATATTTTGGTCCCATTGACTTGCATTGGGATCGGGTATCGGTATCGGCGATATCCGATATTTTTTGAATATCGGCCGATCCTATCCGATACCGATACTTTCCGATATCGGAAGGTATCGCTCAACACTAATTCTGACCACTGTCACTTTATGAGGTTATAACTCTGGAACGCTTCAACGGATCCCGCTGATTCTGAGACTGTTTTTTCGTGACATATTGTACTTCATGATAGTGGTAACATTTCTTCGATATTACTTGTGATTATTTCTGAAAAAAATGGAAATATTGCGAAAATTTTTAAAATTTTGCAATTTTCAAATTTGTATTTTTATGCCCTTAAATCAGAGAGATATGTCACGAAAAATAGTTAACAAATAACATTTCCCACATGTCTACTTTACAACAGCACAATTTTGGAAACAAAATTTTTTTTTGTTAGGGAGTTAGAAGGGTTAAAAGTTGACCAGCAATTTCTCATTTTTACAACACCTTTTTTTTAGGGACCACATCACATTTGAAGTCATTTTGAGGGGTCTATATGATAGAAAATAATGAAGTGTGACACCATTCTAAAAACTACACCCCTCAAGGTTCTCAAAACCACATTCAAGAAGTTTATTAGCCCTTTACGTGCTTCACAGGAACTGAAACAATGTGGAAGAAAAAATGAACATTTAACTTTTTTTTGCAAACATTTTAATTCAGAACCATTTTTTTTATTTTCACAAGTGTAAAAACAGAAATGTAACAATAAATTTTGTTATGCAATTTCTTCTAAATACGCCAATACCCCATATGTGGGGGTAAACCACTGTTTGGGCGCACCGCAGAACTTGAAAGTGAAGGAGCGCCGTTTGAATTTTTCAATGCAGAATTGGCTGGAATTGAGATCAGACGCCATGTCACGTTTAGAAAGCCCCTGATGTGCCTAAACAGTGGAAATCCCCCACAAGTGACACCATTTTGTAAACTAGACCCCTTAAGGAACTTATCTAGATGTGTGGTGAGCACTTTGAACCCCCAAGAGCTTCGCAGAAGTATATACCGTAGAGCCGTGAAAATAAAAAATCGCATTTGTTTACACAAAAATGATTATTTCGCCCACAAATTCTTATTTTCACAAGGGTAACAGGAGAAATTAGACCACAAAAGTTGTTGTGCGATTTCTCCTGAATCGGTTGATACCCCATATGTGAGGGTAAACCACTGTTTGGGCGCACCGCAGAGCTTGGAAGTGAAGGAGCGCCGTTTTACTTTTTCAATGTAGAATTGGCAGGAATTGAGATTGGACGCCATGTCGCGTTTGGAGAGCCCCTGATGTGCCTAAACAGTGGAAACCCCCCACAAGTGACACCATTTTGGAAACTAGACCCCTTAAGGAACTTATCTAGATGAGTGGTGAGCACTTTGAACCCCCATGTGCTTCACAGAAGTTTATAACGTTGAGCCATGAAAATAAAAAAATCGCATTTTTTCTACAAAAATGATTTTTTGCCCCCAAATTTTTATTTTCACAAGGGTAACAGGAGAAATTAGACCACAAAAGTTGTAGTGCAATTTCTCCTGAGTACGTCGATACCCAATATGTGGGGGTAAACCACTGTTTGGGCGCACCGCAGAGCGTTGGACCCTCTCCAGCCTATTAATATCTGCCCTCAGTCACTGGCTTTACTACTCTGGCGGAGAAAATTGCGCGGGAGCCCACGCCAATTTTTTCCGCGATTTAACCCTTAAATTTAAGAGCTAGAGCGCTGAAATTTTGCACATACACACTACTAACATTAGTAGTGGGGAATATGCAAAAAAATGGGGATATGACATGGTTTACTGTATGTAAACCATGTCTCAAATCATGTCGGGTTTTGGCAGGAGAAATGAAAAACCGGTAATTGAATTACCGGCTTTTCTGCTATATCGCGCTGAAGTTAATATAAATATATATATATGAATGACATATATATATATATATATATATATATATATATATATAAAATGAAACCCGACTTTTAAGTAGAGATCGCCGACCGCCAACCCAATCCCAGAGTGGGATCGGGTCGGGTTTCACGAAACCCGACTTTGCTAAAAGTCGGCGACTTTTGAAAAGTGCCGATCTGTTTCGCTCAACCCTAGTGTGTACTACTCCCTTCAGAGGAGAGCACAAACAGGCTCTAACCAAAGTAGAAAGAGAAGTGGTAGGCCCCGCTGCACAACTGAGCAACTAGACAAGTACATTAGAGTCTGTAGTTTGAAAAATCGACGCCTCACAGGTCCTCAACTTGCAGCTTCATTAAATACGTACATGCAAAATGCCAGTGTCAACAACTACAGTGAAGAGGCGGCTCCGGGATGCTGGCCTTCAGGGCAGAGAGGCAACGAAAAAGCCATATCTGAGACTGGCTAATAAAAGGAAAAGATTAATATGAGCAAAATAACACAGACATTGGACAGAGGAAGATTGGAAAAAGTGTTATGGACAGACTAATCCATGTTTGACGTGTTTGGATCACACAGAAGAACATTTCTGAGACGCAGAACTCAGAAGATGCTGGAAGAGTGCCTGATGCCATCCGTCAAGCATGGTGGAGGTAATGTGATGGTTTGCTTTGGTGCTGGTAAAGTGGAGATTTGTACAAGGTAAAAGGGATTTTGAATAAGGAATGCTATCACTCCATTTTGCAATACTATGCCATACCCTGTGGACAGCGCTTGATTGGAGCCAATTTCACCTACAACAGGACAATGACCCAAAGCACATCGCCAAATTATGCAAGAACTATTTAGGCAAGAAGCAGGCATCTGGTATTCTATCTGTAATGGAGTGGCTAGCACAGTTACCATATCTCAAACCCATTGAGCTGTTGTGGGAGCAGCTTGACCGTATGGTACGCAAAAAGTGTCCATCAAGCCGAACCAACTTGTGGGAGGGGCTTCAGGAAGCATAGGGTGAAATTTCTCCAGATTACCTCAGCAAATTAACTGCTAGAATGCCAAAGGTCTGCAATGCTGCAATTGCTGCAAAGGGAGCATTCTTTGACGACAGCAAAGTTTGAAGGAGAAAATTATTATTTCAAATAAAAATCTTTTTCTCAAACCTTGTCAATGTCTGGACTAGATTTTCAATTCATTTGCCAACTCATTTGATTAATAAAAGCATGAGTTTTAATGGAAAACACAAAATTGTCTAGGTGACCCCAAACTTTGGAACGGTAGTGTATATGTGTGTGTGTGTGTATATATATATATATATATATATATATATATATATATATATATATACACATACTGTATATATATATGTGTGTATATATATATATATATATATATATATATATATATATATATATATTTCATACAAAGCTAGATAGCAGAAAAGCCGGTAATTCAATTGTCTGCTTTTGCTAAATCATTATCGAACCCAACAGGATATGACAAATGTTTTACATACAGTAAACCATTTCATATCCGTTAGATTTTTATATATCCCTCACTTATAATGTTAGAAGTGTTTGTATGTGAAATTTGGGAGCTGTAGGTGTTAAATTAAAGGGTTAATTCACGGAAAAAAATGTCGTGGGCTCCCGCGCAATTTTCTCTGCCAGAGAGGGAAAGCCTGTGACTGAGGGCAGATATTAAAAGCCTAGAGAGGGACCATGGTTATTGCCCCCCATCTAAAAACATCTGCCCCCAGCCACTCCAGAATGGCGCTTCTTTAAGATGCGCTTATTCTGGCACTTAGCCTCTCTCTTCCCACTGCCCTGTGGCATTGGCATATGGGGTAATAAGGGGTTAATGTCACATTGTTATTGTACAGTGACATTAAGCCTGGTTAATAATGGAGAGGTGTCAATAAGACACCTATCCATTATGAATCCAATAGTAGGAAGGGGTTAAAAATACACACGCATACATTAAGAATAAAGTCTTTTAATGAAAGAATGAAACACACAGGTTTTAACATCTTTAATGTATGCTCAATCCAAAGCAAAGCCCTCATTCCTCTGTAAAAAAAAAAGCAAAATAAAAAAACAACAATATCCCATATCTGTCCGCCGCACAGTCATGTCCCACGCAGTAATCTATAGTTGGGGGCATTTACATTTACAACCAGGAGCGCTGCTAATGCGGCCACTCCCGGCTGCAAAAGCCTGGGGAATGAATGAAAAGCAGGGAACGGAGCTTCGGTGACTAGCAGTGCCGTCACCAAAGCTGCGACCCCTGGCAGCATGAACTCATATGAACTGTTACATGGGAAAGTTTCTTAATATTCTACCACGTTACAGTTCATATGAGTTCATGCCACCAGGGGGCATAGCTTCGGTGATGGCACCGCTAGTCATCGAAGCTCCACTCCCTGCATTTCATTCATTCCCCACTCTTTTACAGCTGAGAGCAGCCGCATTAGCAGCGCACCCAGTTGTAAAGTACATAACCCCTTGAGATGGATTTACAGCGTGTGACTTGACTGTCCGGCGGACAGGTATGGGATATTGTTGCTTTTTTATTTTTTTCCAGAAGATCGGATGGAATAGCATACCGCTGCAAGATGCTGTGGTAGCCATGCTGGTTCAGTATGCCTTCAATTTTGAATAAATCCCCAGCAGTGTCACCAACAAAGCACCCCCACACTATCACACCTCCTCCTCCATGCTTCACGGTGGGAACCAGGCATGTAGAGTCCATCCGTTCACCTTTTCTGCGTTGCACAAAGACACGGAGGTTGGAACCAAAGATCTCAAATTTGGACTCATAAGACCAAAGCACAGATTTCCACTTGTCTAATGTCCATTCCATGTGTTCTTAAGCCTAAACAAGTCTCTTCTGCTTGATGCCTGTCCTTAGCAGTGGTTTCCTAGCAGCTATTTTACCATGAAGGCCTGCTGCACAAAGTTTCCTCTTAACAGTTTTTGTAGAGATGTGTCTGCTGCTAGAACTCTGTGTGGCATTGACCTTGGCTCTAATCTGAGCTGATGTTAACCTGCGATTTCTGAGGCTGGTGACTCGAATAAACTTATCCTCAGAAGCAGAGGTGACTCTTGGTCTTCCTTTCCTGGGGCGGTCCTCATGTGAGCCAGTTTCTTTGTAGCGCTTAATGGTTTTTGCAACTGCACTTGGGGACACTTTCAAAGTTTTCCCAATTTTTCGGACTGACTGACCTTCATTTCTTAAAGTAATGATGGCCACTCGTTTTTCTTTACTTAGCTGTTTTTTTCTTGCCATAATACAAATTCTAACAGTCTATTCAGTTGGACTATCAGCTGTGTATCCAACAGACTTCTGCTCAACACAACTGATGGTCCCAACCCCATATACAGGTCCTTCTCAAAAAATTAGCATATAGTGTTAAATTTCATTATTTACCATAATGTAATGATTACAATTAAACTTTCATATATTATAGATTCATTATCCACCAACTGAAATTTGTCAGGTCTTTTATTGTTTTAATACTGATGATTTTGGCATACAACTCCTGATAACCCAAAAAACCTGTCTCAATAAATTAGCATATTTCACCCATCCAATCAAATAAAAGTGTTTTTTAATAACAAACAAAAAAACCATCAAATAATAATGTTCAGTTATGCACTCAATACTTGGTCGGGAATCCTTTGGCAGAAATGACTGCTTCAATGCGGCGTGGCATGGAGGCAATCAGCCTGTGACACTGCTGAGATGTTATGGAGGCCCAGGATGCTTCAATAGCGGCCTTAAGCTCAACCAGAGTGTTGGGTCTTGCGTCTCTCAACTTTCTCTTCACAATATCCCACAGAATCTCTATGGGGTTCAGGTCAGGAGAGTTGGCAGGCCAATTGAGCACAGTAATACCATGGTCAGTAAACCATTTACCAGTGGTTTTGGCACTGTGAGCAGGTGCCAGGTCGTGCTGAAAAAATGAAATCTTCATCACCATAAAGCATTGACCCTGTCCTTGATGAAACACAGTGGACCAACACCAGCAGCTGACATGGCACCCCACACCATCACTGACTGTGGGTACTTGACACTGGACTTCAGGCATTTTGGCATTTCTTTCTCCCCAGTCTTCCTCCAGACTCTGGCACCTTGATTTCCGAATGACATGCAAAATTTGCTTTCATCAGAAAAAAGTACTTGGGACCACTTAGCAACAGTCCAGTGCTGCTTCTCTGTAGCCCAGGTCAGGCGCCTCTGCCGCTGTTTATGGTTCAAAAGTGGCTTTACCTGGGGAATGCGGCACCTGTAGCCCATTTCCTGCACACGCCTGTGCACGGTGGCTCTGGATGTTTCCACACCAGACTCAGTCCACTGCTTCCTTAGGTTCCCCAAGGTCTGGAATCGGTCCTTCTCCACAATCTTCCTCAGGGTCCGGTCTCCTCTTCTCGTTGTACAGCGTTTTCTGCCACATTGTTTCCTTCCAACAGACTTACCATTGAGGTGCCTTGATACAGCACTCTGGGAACAGCCTATTTGTTGAGAAATTTCTTTCTGGGTCTTACCCTCTTGCTTGAGGGTGTCAATGATGGCCTTCTTGACATCTGTCAGGTCGCTAGTCTTACCCATGATGGGGGTTTTGAGTAATGAACCCGGCAGGGAGTTTATATAAACCTCAGGTATCTTTTGCATGTGTTTAGAGTTAATTAGTTGATTCAGAAGATTAGGGTAATAGGTCGTTTAGAGAACCTTTTCTTGATATGCTAATTTATTGAGACAGGTTTTTTGGGTTATCAGGAGTTGTATGCCAAAATCATCAGTATTACAACAGTAAAAGAACTGACAAATTTCAGTTGGTGGATAATGAATCTATAATATATGAAAGTTTAATTGTAATCATTACATTATGGTAAATAATGAAATTTAACACTATATGCTAATTTTTTGAGAAGGACCTGTATAAGGCAAGAAATCCCACTTACTAAACTTGACAGGGCACACCTGTGAAGTGAAAAACATTCCCAGTGGCTACCTCTTGAAGCTCATCAAGAGTTTTCCAAGAGTGTGCAAAGCAGTCATCAAAGCAAAAGGTGGCTACTTTGAAGAACCTAGAATATAAGACATATTTTCAGTTGTTTCACACTTTTTTGTTAAGTATATAATTCCTGTGTTAATTCATAGTTTTGATGCCTTCAGTGTGAATTTACAGTTTTCATAGTCATGAAAATACAGAAAAATCTTTAAATGAGATGGTGTGTCCAAACTTTTGGTCTGTACTGTATATGTATGTGTGTATATATATATATATATATATATATATTTATAAACTGTATATATTTTTTCACGAATATTTAAGCCCATGAATCCATTATGTGTCCATTTTGCAAGCCAGCGAGAAAATCTCACCATACGGATGCCATACGGATGACACACGGATATTTTTTTGAGAAAAAAATCATATCCTTGCACTGCACACGGATCACTGTTAGTGAAAGATTTGTGCAATTCTCGTCCGTGAAAAACAGACCGTGTTGTTTTTGTTTTGTTTTTTATACGTTGTGTGTGACGCTGGCCTAAGAAGGAGACTATGCAAAAATGGCCTGCATGGCAGAGTTCCAAGATGAAAAACACTGCTGAGCAATAAAAGCATAAAGGCTCGTTTCAAATTGTCAGAAAATATCTTTATCTATTTGATCGCCAAGACTTTTGGGAGAATACTTTGTGAACTAATGAAACAAAAATTTAACTTTTTGGAAGGTGTATGTCAAATCACATCTGAAGTAGAAGTAAGGCTACATTCACATTTGCGGTGTGCGCTGCAGCGTCGCCGCCGCAACAAAACGCATGCGTCGTGCAGCCCTATCTTTAACATTGGCGCCGCATGGGGCCGCATGTACATGCGTTGTAATTCGTTTTGGTGCGTTGCACGCCGCATGCGGCGTTAGGGCGCACCTGTCAGGGCGCGGCAAACGCAACATGTTGCATTTTTCGGGCGGCGCCGACCTTTTAAAAAACGCATGCGTCGTGTTTGCGTCGTGTTTGCATCGTCGATGCGGCTTTTTCCCCATTGACTTGTATTGACAACGCAGACGACGCAAGTACTTGCGTCGTGGTGCGTTGTACGACGCATGCGTTTTCCAATAAAAAATGCAAAACATTGTCTAGACTTTGTCTAGACACTAAAAAAAACTATATATATATATATATGTATATATATATATATATATAAAAAGGGGTTTGGCATTGTCTTTCACAAGGCATCACACAAGACAAGACAGAGGAGAATCTGCTTTCCAAACCTGTAAGTATATATTTCTCTTTGCATATTTTTTATTCTGTGTTTTATTTCTTGATTTTTATTTAAAATTTGTGCAATGTTTGGTCTGTGCTATTTTACGGTTATGGCACTGTGGGTTGTTATTGAAAAATAGTTTTTCTGGTTCTGATGTTCTTCTGGCGTTATATGATGGCGTTTATTGTCTTCGGCCTTGCTTGTTTTTGGCTTGGTTTTGGATTGGTTTTGTGTTGTTCTGGTGTCATGCGGTTGTTCAATGTCTTTTTTTTGGCTCATTTTTTCTTGTTAAATTTCTGGTGCATGTTTTTCTGGTTTCTATTGTTGGGGGTAACTGTATGGCGTTTTCTTGGCTCATGTCTTGCTGTGTTTTATTATGCTGTTGGCTTTTTTTTTTCTTTCCTTGAGAGTCTTTTCTTTCTGGTGGGGGGGCTACATTTATGATGTTTCATTTGTATTGTATAGTTCCGTGCTGCTATGCCATTCTATTTTCAATTGTAGTTTCCCTTTTTTTTTTTTTTTTTATCTCTGATGGTTTTACATCGTTTTCCGTATGGCATGTATCTTCCTTCCTTGGCTGTTTGCATTGCCAAGTGTGTAGTATAATGGATTTTTTTTTTTTTTTGGTGGGGCCCTTTTTTTTTTATTTCATGTGTTTTCTTTTCTATTTGACTATGGTTTATCTTTGGGTTGCTGTATATTTTTACAGCGGTTGTCCCGTAATGTTTATTGCTTATTATCTAGAATGGTATTTATCGCCTTTTTCTGATGTATTTCTGTGGTTAGATGTCACCAGATGGTGTTGTTTTGGATCATGTCTTGTTGTAATTGTAAAGTATGGCGTTCATTAGTTTGCTATTTCATTGTGCCTTTTTTTTCCTGTAAGGTTTTTTTTGTAAGTTTTTATATTTAACCCCTTCATGACCCAGCCTATTTTGACCTTAAAGACCTTGCCGTTTTTTGCAATTCTGACCAGTGTCCCTTTATGAGGTAATAACTCAGGAACGCTTCAACGGATCCTAGCGGTTCTGAGATTGTTTTTTCGTGACATATTGGGCTTCATGTTAGTGGTAAATTTAGGTCAATAAATTCTGCGTTTATTTGTGATAAAAACGGAAATTTGGCAAAAATTTTGAAAATTTCGCATTTTGAATTTTTATTCTGTTAAACCAGAGAGATATGTGACACAAAATAGTTAATAAATAACATTTTCCACATGTTTACTTTACATCAGCACAATTTTGGAAACAAAATTTTTTTTTGTTAGGAAGTTATAAGGGTTAAAATTTGACCAGCGATTTGTCATTTTTACAACGAAATTTACAAAACCATTTTTTTTAGGGACCACCTCACATTTGAAGTCAGTTTGAGGGGTCTATATGGCTGAAAATACCCAAAAGTGACACCATTCTAAAAACTGCACCCCTCAAGGTGCACAAAACCACATTCAAGAAGTTTATTAACCCTTCAGGTGCTTCACAGCAGCAGAAGCAACATGGAAGGAAAAAATGAACATTTAACTTTTTAGTCACAAAAATTATATTTTAGCAACAATTTTTTTATTTTCCCAATGGTAAAAGGAGAAACTGAACCACGAAAGTTGTTGTCCAATTTGTCCTGAGTACGCTGATACCTCATATGTGGGGGTAAACCACTGTTTGGGCGCACGGCAGGGCTTGGAAGGGAAGGAGCGCCATTTGACTTTTTGAATCAAAAATTGGCTCCACTCTTTAGCGGACACCATGTCACGTTTGGAGAGCCCCCGTGTGCCTAAAAATTGGAGCTCCCCCACAAGTGACCCCATTTTGGAAACAAGACGCCCCAAGGAACTTATCTAGATGCATAGTGAGCACTTTGAACCCCCAGGTGCTTCACAAATTGATCCGTAAAAATGAAAAAGTACTTTTTTTTCACAAAAAAATTCTTTTTGCCTCAATTTTTTCATTTTCACATGGGCAACAGGATAAAATGGATCCTAAAATGTGTTGGGCAATTTCTCCTGAGTACACCAATACCTCACATGTGGGGGTAAACCACTGTTTGGGCACATGGTAAGGCTCGGAAGGGAAGGAGCGCCATTTGACTTTTTGAATGAAAAATTATTTCCATCGTTAGCGGACACATGTCGCGTTTGGATAGCTCCTGTGTGCCTAAACATTGGCGCTCCCCCACAAGTGACCCCATTTTGGAAACTAGACCCCCCAAGGAACTTATTTAGATGCCTAGTGAGCACTTTAAACCCTCAGGTGCTTCACAAATTGATCTGTAAAAATGAAAAAGTACTTTTTTTTCACAAAAAAATTCATTTCGCCTCAATTTTTTCATTTTCACATGGGCAGTAGGATAAAATGGATCATAAAATTTGTTGGGCAATTTCTCCCGAGTACGCCGATACCTCATATGTGGGGGTCAACCACTGTTTGGGCACTCGGCAGGGCTCGGAAGGGAAGGCACGCCATTTGACTTTTTGAATGGAAAATTAGCTCCAATTGTTAGCGGACACCATGTTGCGTTTGGAGAGCCCCTGTGTGCCTAAACATTAGAGCAACCCCACAAGTGACCCCATTTTGGAAACTAGACCCCCAAAGGAACTTATCTAGATACATATTGAGCACTTTAAACCCCCAGGTGCTTCACAGAAGTTTATAACGCAGAGCCATGAAAATAAAAAATAATTTTTCTTTCCTCAAAAATGATTTTTTAGCCTGGAATTTCCTATTTTGCCAAGGATAATAGGAGAAATTGGACCCCAAGTATTGTTGTCCAGTTTGTCCTGAGTACGCTGATACCCCATATGTGGGGGTAAACCACTGTTTGGGCGCACGGCAGGGCTCGGAAGGGAAGGCACGCCATTTGGCTTTTTAAATGGAAAATTTGCTCCAATCATTAGCGGACACCATGTCACGTTTGGAGAGCCCTTGTGTGCCTAAACATTGGAGATCCCCCAGAAATGACACCATTTTGGAAACTAGACCCCCAAAGGAACTAATCTAGATGTGTGGTGAGGACTTTGAACCCCCAAGTGCTTCACAGAAGTTTATAACGCAGAGCCATGAAAATAAAAAAAAAAATTTATTTTCTCAAAAATGATCTTTTAGCCTGCAATTTTTTATTTTCCCAAGGGTAACAGGAGAAATTTGACCCCAAAAGTTGTTGTCCAGTTTCTCCTGAGTACGCTGATACCCCATATGTGGGGGTAAATCACTGTTTGGGCACATGCCGGGGCTCGGAAGTGAAGTAGTGATGTTTTGAAATGCAGACTTTGATGGAATGCTCTGTGGGCGTCACGTTGCGTTTGCAGAGCCCCTGATGTGGCATAACAGTAGAAACCCCCCACAAGTGACCCCATTTTGGAAACTAGACCCCCAAAGGAACTTATCTAGATGTGTGGTGAGCACTTTGAACCCCCAAGTGCTTCATAGAAGTTTATAATGCAGAGCCGTGAAAATAATAAATACGTTTTCTTTCCTCAAAAATAATTATTTAGCCCAGAATTTTTTATTTTCCCAAGGGTTACAGAAGAAATTGGACCCCAAAAGTTGTTGTCCAGTTTCTCCTGAGTATGCTGATACCCCATATGTGGGGGTAAACCACTGTTTGGGCACATGCCGAGGCTCGGAAGTGAAGTAGTGACATTTTGAAATGCAGACTTTGATGGAATGGTCTGCGGGTGTCACGTTGCGTTTGCAGAGCCCCTGATGTGCCTAAACAGTAGAAACCCCCACAAGTGACCCCATTTTAGAAACTAGACCCCCCAAGGAACTTATCTAGATATGTGGTGAGCACTTTGAACCCCCAAGTGCTTCACAGACGTTTACAACGCAGAGCCGTGAAAATAAAAAATCATTTTTCTTTCCTCAAAAATTATGTTTTAGCAAGCATTTTTTTAGATTCACAAGGGTAACAGGAGAAATTGGACCCCAGTAATTGTTGCGCAGTTTGTCCTGAGTATGCTGGTACCCCATATGTGGGGGTAAACCACTGTTTGGGCACACGTCAGGGCTCGGAAGTGAGGGAGCACCATTTGACTTTTTGAATACGAGATTGGCTGGAATCAATGGTGGCGCCATGTTGCGTTTGGAGACCCCTGATGTGCCTAAACAGTGGTAACACCTCAATTCTAACTCCAACACACCCCTAACCCTTATCCCAACTGTAGCCACAACCCTAATTCCAACCCTAACCACAACCCTAATTCCAACCCTAACCCTAAGGCTATGTGCCCACGTTGCGGATTCGTGTGAGATATTTCCGCACCATTTTTGAAAAATCCACGGGTAAAAGGCACTGCGTTTTACCTGCGGATTTTCCGCGGATTTCCAGTGTTTTTTGTGCGGATTTTACCTGCGGATTCCTATTGAGGAACAGGTGTAAAACGCTGCGGAATCCGCACAAAGAATTGACATGCTGCGGAAAATACAACGCAGCGTTTCCGCGCGGTATTTTCCGCACCATGGGCACAGCGGATTTGGTTTGTCATATGTTTACATGGTACTGTAAACCTGATGGAACACTGCTGCGAATCCGCAGTGGCCAATCCGCAGCCAAATCCGCACCGTGTGCACATAGCCTAATTCTAAATGTATGTGCACACGCTGCGGAAAACGCTGCGGATCCGCAGCAGTTTCCCATGAGTTTACAGTTCAATGTAAACCTACGGGAAACAAAAATCGCTGTACACATGCTGCGGAAAAACTGCACGGAAACGCAGCGGTTTACATTCCGCAGCATGTCACTTCTTTGTGCGGATTCCGCAGCGGTTTTACAACTGCTCCAATAGAAAATCGCAGTTGTAAAACCGCAGTGAAATGCGCAGAAAAAAACGCGGTAAATCCGCCATAAATCCGCAGCGGTTTAGCACTGCTGATTTATCAAATCCGCAGCGGAAAAATCCGCAGAGGACCAGAATACGTGTGCACATACCGAAACCCTAACCCTAACCCTAACCCTACCCCTAGCCCTACCCCTAACCCTAACCCTACCCCTAACCCTACCCCTAACCCTACCCCTAACCCTACCCCTAACCCTACCCCTAACCCTAACCCTATCTCTACCCCTAGCCCTTACCCTACCCCTAACCCTACCCCTATTCTGACATTAGTGGAAAAAAAAAATTTCTTTATTTTTTTATTGTCCCTACCTATGGGGGTGACAAAGGGGGGGGGGTCATTTATTATTTTTTTTATTTTGATCACTGAGATAGAATCTATCTCAGTGATCAAAATGCACTTTGGAACGAATCTGCCGGACGGCAGATTCGGCGGGCGCACTGCGCATGCGCCCGCCATTTTGGAAGATGGCGGCGCCCAGGGAGAAGAAGGACGGGACCCCGGCTGGATCGGTAAGTATGATGGGGTGGGGAGGGACCACGGGGGGGGGGATCGGAGCACGGGGGGGGGGAATCGGAGCGCGGGAGGGGTGGAACGGAGCACGGGGGGGGTGGAACGGAGCACGGGGGGGCTGGAATGGAACACCGGGGGGGTGGATCGGAGTGCAGGGGGGGTGATTGGAGCACGGGGGGGGTGATTGGAGCACGGGGGGAGCGGACAAGAGCACGGGGGGAGCGGAGCCCTGTACTGAGGGAAGCCGGAGCAGTGTACCGGCCAGATCGGGGGTCTGGGGGGGCGATCGGTGGGGTGGGGTGGGGGCACATTAGTATTTCCAGCCATGGCCGATGATATTGCAGCATCGGCCATGGCTGGATTGTAATATTTCACCCGTTATAATAGGTGAAATATTACAAATCGCTCTGATTGGCAGTTTCACTTTCAACAGCCAATCAGAGCGATCGTAGCCACGAGGGGGTGAAGCCACCCCCCCTGGGCTAAACTACCACTCCCCCTGTCCCTGCAGATCGGGTGAAATGGGAGTTAACCCTTTCACCCGGCCTGCAGGGACGCGATCTTTCCATGACGCCACATAGGCGTCATGGGTCGGATTGGCACCGACTTTCATGACGCCTACGTGGCGTCATGGGTCGGGAAGGGGTTAAAAATTTGGACATAGGTGTCTATTTTTGCTTAATTTTGTTTGGGTCTATTCTTGTATTGTTTCTTCTATTGTCTTCTCTTGCAATGTATGCCGTTGTGGTGTCGCTTTTTGAGTTTGCATTGTCCTATCAGTCAACAGTCAATTGTGGTTGTTTTAATTTTTTGGGCCTATTTTATTGTATGTGGCATTGTTAGCTTTGGATGTGATTTTTTTGCTCATTTTTTCATTGCAGAACAAACTTGCAAGAATGGCGAGTGACTCTGAACATAGCCAATCGGCGCGGGGGAGTGCGGTGAGTAATTATGTCCATTTGCTTACTATTCGCTGCCATTTGTAGCATTGACAATAATTTTTGTATACATTTTTTACAGGCTTCTTCAAGTGAGGGGGAAGGCAGTCAGCGGGAGCAGCGAGGTCGGGGCCAAGGTGTGGCGTCAGGCCGGCAAGTGAGTATTTTTTTTTTTTTATTTTAATTTTTTTTTTGAGTAGCATCCTGCTGTGAGGAACATTACATTTGAGTAGCATCCTGCTTTCACTAGGGATGTTTACTAAGCTTACATTATAGCTTTTCAGGGCAGCAAGTATTGGGGGAAGGTAACAAAGTTGAACTCCCTGCACAAAAACATTCCAAAATACAGGTGTAGAAACCATCAATATACATACATCAAATGGCAAAGGATAGGGCCAAGGTACATATCATGACAGGTGCTGGTGGTTGTTAATATTTGCATATTTGTAACCTTTTTGTTTTCCAACTTTTCTAGGTTTCACAACGGGACCAAGGAGATGCCGGAATTGATGTGGAGCTCCTGATCTCCAGCATCCAGGAGCGTGGCCCGTTGTGGGACAGCCGTGACCCCCGGCACATGGACCAGGTGGTGTTGAGGCGTTTGTGGGTAGAGGTGGCAAAGTCGCTGTGGGATGGCTTTGAAAGCGCTTCAGCCAATGACAAAGCCAACTTTGGTGAGTATTGCTGATACGCCGTGCTGATACGCTGCTATGACCCATCTTGCCAGGATAAGCACAACCGTGTGTGATGCGATCAACGCCTAAACTTTGCATCGCACACGGTTGTTTTATCCTTTTAAAATGCTAAATATGTAACCTTTTTTTTTTCTTTGCATTCACAGTTAAAAAGTTGAGGACCAGATGGCGATCCATGAAGGACCGTTTCAATAAGGGGATCCGTGCTGAGGAGGAGCAATCGCAGAGTGGTGCTGCTGCGGCCAAGTCTGTGCCATACAAGTACAACAGGGCGTTACAGTTCTTAAGACCGGTCCTTGGCCGCCGACAGTAAGTATTTTGTCCACATACCATATTGCACAGCCACATAGTACATTGCCCAGCCACGTACATTGTGCATCCACATAGTATATTGCCAGGCCACTATATCGCAGCCACATAGTACACGTTCTAGCCACGTATCCACATAGTATATTTCCCAGGCACATAGTGTATTGGCCATCCATGTAGTCAGCGTAGCATATTGGCCATCCACGTAACTTTTTCCCTAGTGGAATGGTATATAGCCCATTAGCAATTTTTTGGGTTAAGCGTGAGTCCTTGTAGTCCATGACAGGTTACGTTCTGAGTCAGGGTAGTTCTGATCGCAGGAATAATGATGACGTCTCGATCACATGATCCTAACGTCATGGCCGTTCCTGCAATCAGATCAGCAAAGTCACTGTGTATTTTTTTAATTTTTATCTCGACGTTAAATTTTATACTATTTTTGCGGCATAGGCAGCGTCAAGAAAGAGTTTTAGACAAAAATTTTTTTACCCATGACAGTGGTATGCGGTCAAAAGGCTTTGGCAGCGGGAATGAACATTTATTTTCTGCCGTTGGTATGTCCATGATTGTTATCGTCAGCCATAACGGTCAGCTGGCGATAACAATCAGCAATTTATTATAGGCCACACAGACTGAGAGACAGAGGATTTGTATTGTTGTGTAATGTAATGTTAATTTTATTACAGGAGTTGGCGTATGGGATAGGTTATTAATTGAAGACTAATTTTTCCCTTATCTTTTCACAGGACACACAGCAGCACCCTCGAGCGATCTCGCCCCGCAGGAGCGGACCTTCATGAATCGCCATCTAACCCATCACAGCCCTCCCACAGCGACAGCAGGCTTGCACCGCCATCTGGAGAACCGGCAGCCGGTACATCAGGTGTTCCCCTGCCCGAGGCCTCTGGCGCACCTTCGTTCGGGAATTCCCGACAGCGCCAGCGGGCCTCAGACAGGCCAGCCTTGCCCGAATTTTTGCATTTGAGCACGGTTTTCCAGAACTGTTTCAAGGCGTTGAGCGATAAAATGGACACTCGTCTGTCCAATATCGACCGGCGCCTTGAAACTATGGAATCCGAGCTCTCGAGTCCGGCCAAACATTTTTTTAGTACCATTGCTAAGGGCATGGTGGAACACCTTACGCCGGAACTCCAGATTTCGGTGATGCAGGCCTGCAACACTGCCTACGTGAGGGCTCTGCAGCAGGCTCGGGTCATGCAGTCAGCGACAATGCCTGTAGTGCCGTCGCTGGCTAGCATGACTCCGACTCCTGCTGGAGAGCCACTCCAGCCACCCCACCGTGGTCCACGTGCCGAGCAACGCCAACACAGGCACCATAGCATTGTGCCGCCGACTCCTGCTCCTGCCAGGCCCTCATCCTCCCGTAGGCGTCATTCTGGGGGAGCTGCCGCGGGAGAGAAAAAAAGAAAAAAAAGGAAGAGGACACACACTGAGGCACACACTGAGGCTCTGGCTGCTCCAGTACAGACACAAAGTGCGCGTCGGGGCTCTAGCCGCAGCAGGAGCAGCCAGGGCCAACCAAGAACCTCGCAAAGGCTTGTGTTGCCTCCTCCCTCCCCTACAGAGGTGGCGGTTTCTTCCCCAGTATACCCTGCGGAGGGTTTGGACCTGCCATTGAGCCTCCTGGACTATAGGTCATCATCCTCCTCTTCGTCATCATCCTCCTCTTCATCATCATCCTCCTCTTCCTCTCCCCATTCCAAACAAGAGACATACCATTCCCCCATGGTGGCAGAGGTTGATACCCCCTAAGTTTATTTCCCCCTTTTTTTTCTGTTTCCCCCCAATAAAAAAAGTTTGTTTTAAAACAACAATATTTGTTCTTATTTTCCAGTATACTTCTCGGCAAGTCACGCCGTGCGCTGTCTACACATATTTTGTGCTTCAAACACCTCATATATGCAATGTCAGACACTATTTTTACAATTGTTATTTTGCCTTTTTTTGGGTGTCTCTCATTGCTGTATGAGGTGTTTACAAACACTAAAGTGTATGAGGTACAAACACTAAAGTGTATGAGGTGTTTTCAAACACTTAAGGGTATGTGTTCCTGGAGCAGAACAATATTGTATCATACAATTATTAGGTTCTGTAGAAGGACGTAGATCTGGGGATTTATTATGATGGAATATAGGCTGAACTGGATGGACAAATGTCTTTTTTCGGCCTTACTAACTATGTTACTATGTTACTATGTGTCCACGCTCAGGATTGCATCAGGATTTGGTCAGGATTTTACATAAGTATTTGTAACCCAAAACCAGGAGTGGGTGATAAATACAGAAGTGGAGCAGATGTTTCTATTCTACTTTTCCTCTAATTGTTCCACTCCTGCGCTCAGTCAGTGCAGGAAGCGGACGCCGGGGGACGCGAAGATGAGTATATGTAATGTATTTTTTTTTTACATTTAACACTGGTAACCAGGGTAAATATCAGGTTACTAAGCGCCGCCCTACGCTTAGTAACCCGATATTTACCCTGGTTACCATTGTAAAACATTGCTGCTTTTGCTGTCAAACACAACGATACACGACGATCTGACAAACAAATAAATATGTTATATGGTATGGTATAAAAATGTTATTTGAAGCAGGGTAGAAAAATTAGAACTTTTTTTATTAAACAACAACATTTTAAAAACAAAGGGTTCCAATTTTTTATATAAGGCACATTACATTTGTGAACTATAGGTAGATGCCAAATTTGACATAACCAAACCAACCTAAACGGATAACATTTATTGCACATTTACTGGAGAATTAGTTTATTATCATATTATATTTTTAGCACAGTCACAGTAGAGGTATTTATTGGTGTAGTTAAAACCAGAATACAGTCCAACAGTAACATTACTACACCATTTGATCTTGCCATGACACACGGCCAACAACTGACACAAAATAGGCCGCAAAACGATCCCTCATCTGCGCAATTTCCACACTTGTCCTCAGAGGATGATCATGGTAATCGGGCAATGGGTTGGCTATGGGTTCATCGAGTTCCACATTCAGTCTCTCTTTGGCCATAATGTAATTGTGGAGAACCACACAAGCCTTCACCACCTCATCCACTGTTTCAATTTTAAGATTAATGGCGGATCCTAATATCCGCCATTTGGAGACAAGGATGCCAAAGGCGCACTCCACAGTCCTTCTGGCCCTGGACAGTCTGTAATTGAAAACCCTTTTTGTATGGTCCAAGCCCCGACTGGAGTAGGGTTTCAATAGGTTGGCAGACATTTGGAATGCCTCATCCCCAACCACAACAAATGGCATCGCAGGGCCTTCGGTGTGGGGAAGAGGTTGTGGCTGTGGGAAATTAAAATTGTTGCCATATAATTTTTGGCCCATATCCGACTCTTTAAATGTGCGTGAGTCATTTGCACGCCCAAACGCACCAATGTCCACTGCGAGAAAACGGCAGTCCGCACCGGCAATTGCCATGAGCACAGTTGAAAAGTATTTTTTGTAATTGTAGAAAAGGGATCCACTTTTCGCAGGCTTGGTAATCCGAATGTGCTTTCCATCCACTGCGCCAATACAGTTTGGAAAAGAACACACTTGCTCAAATTTCTGTGCGTTGGCCTCCCAGATTTCTCTTGTAGGGACGGGTAAAAATTCCTCCCAGAGATTATCCCACAATGCGCGGCATGTCTCAGCAATAATTCCGGAAAGAGTGGAGACTCCAATCCGGAATTGAAAATGAAGTGATCTCAAGGTCTCTCCGGTAGCCAGGAAACTGCCAAGAAGATAAAGAAATTTGCATTAAAGTACATTGTAATTTATAAAAGTACATTGACCATACCAAACCCAAAAAAAAAAAAAAAGGGAAGAACATATCACAGTCATTCAAACAGCTACGTACCGTAGAGTCACCAGCAGCCGTTCCTCTGCGGAAATAGCTCTCCGGAGCTGCGTGTCCTGCCTGCTAATGGATCCTTCCACCCGACGCAGAAGATAGCGTAAGCTGTCCTGAGACATCCTGGTATATTCGAAATATTTCTCCAGGTTGTCATTCATTTTGCCAAACAAGCAATGGTATGCTCCACGGCTCTCCCGGACTTCCACGATAGGGTGTATCCAAAAGCGGCGACGACTCCATCTCCGTTTTTCCCTTTCCCTTTGATGAAAACAGGCGACAGCATAGGCATGAGCCAAGGCAAATTCCATCTCCATATCCATGTAGATACTGTCCACGGGACGCTCCATCATGAATACCAGCAAAATGGGAGGAATTCATCTCTGCCAGGGTATATACACAATTACATAACACCAACCCTCTTCTAGCCATTGGTGGTCCTTATCTATTGTGTAGACACTTTTTTTTTGGGGGGGGGGATGAAGAATGACTCACTGCACAAAAAACGCATGCGTCGAAAAACGCTGCGTTTTTTGGTCAAAATGCAACTGCGTTTCCAAAAAACGCTGCGTTTTGCGCCGCATGCATTGAACGCATGCGGCGCAAAACGCAGCGTTGTGCATGCATTTTGCTGCATTTTTGTTTGCATTGTGCGTTGCGGCGACGACGCTGCGGCGCACACCGCAAATGTGAACGTAGACTTATACAGCATTTCAGAAAACGAACATCATTCCAACAGTAAAATATGGTGGTGGTGGTAGTGTGATGGTATTTAGCCGATTTGCTGCTTCAGGACCTGGAAGACTTGCTATGGTATATGGAACCATGAATTCTGTTGTCTACCAAAAATCCTGAAGGAGAATGTCTGGCCATCTGTTCGTGACCTGAAGCTGAATCACACTTGGGTTATGCAGCTGGACAATGATCCAAAGCATACCAGCAAGTCCACCTCTGAATTGCTTAAGAATAGAAAAATTAAGACTTTGGAGTGGCCTAGTCTCAGTCTTCACCTTAATCCAATTGAGATGCTGTGGCATGACTTTAAGGGTATGTGCACACGTTGCGGATTGGTGTGCGAATTTTCCACGCAGATTCAGAAAAATCCACAGTTAAAACACCCTGTGTTTTACCTACGGATTACCTGCAGATTTACTGCAGTTTCGTGCAGATTTCACCTGCGTTTTTACACCTGCGGATTCCTATTAAGGAATACGTGTAAAACGCTGCGGAATCCACACAAAAAATTGACATGCTGCGGAAAATAAACTGCAGCATTTCCGCACTGAATTTTCCGCAGCATGTGTACTGCGGATTTGGTTTTCCAAAGGTTTACATGGTACTGTACACCGCATGGAAAACTGCTGCAGATCTGCAGGGCCAAATCCGCAACGTGTGCACATACCCTAAACTGGTCATGCTCATAAACCCTCCAATGTGGCTGAATTAAAACAATTCTGCAAAGATGATTGATCCAAAATTCCTTCAGGGTGTTGCACAAGACTCACTGACAGTTATCGCAAATGCTTGATTGCAGTTGTTGCTGCTAAGTGTGGCCCAACCAGTTATTAGGTTTAGGGGCAATTATTTTTTCGGAGGAATAAAACTAAAAGTTAGGCCACCGCGCTACCTATCTCCTAGATAATAAATATAACTAGATGGGTATTTCCTGAAGGAACTACAGATAGTGCTTTGGAATGTGCCCGGGCTGCCCCTGCAAGACTTTCACACTTGGGTGCCCCTCAGGCGCTGGTTTGGTGGGCGGTGTCACTCTTGGGCTTATTTGGTGGGTGGGGTCACTCTGGGTCAGATTTGGTGGGCGGGGTCACTCTGGGTCAGATTTGGCGGGCGAGGTCACTCAGGGTCCGATTTGGCGGGCGGGGCCCCTCAGGGTCCGATTTGGCGGGCGGGGCCCCTCAGGGTCCGATTTGGCGGGCGGGGCCCCTCAGGGTCCGATTTGGTGGGCGGGGCCCCTCAGGGTCCGATTTGGTGGGCGGGGCCCCTCAGGGTCCGATTTGGTGGGCGGGGCCCCTCAGGGTCCGATTTGGTGGGCGGGGCCACTCTGGGTCCGATTTGGTGGGCGGGGTCGCTCTGGGTCCGATTTGGTGGGCGGGGTCGCTCCGGGTCCGATTTGGTGGGCGGGGTCGCTCCGGGTCCGATTTGGTGGGCGGGGTCACTCCGGGTCCGATTTGGTGGGCGGGGTCACTCCGGGTCCGATTTGGTGGGCGGGGTCACTCCGGGTCCGATTTGGTGGGCGGGGTCACTCTGGGTCCGATTTGGTGGGCGGGGTCACTCTGGGTCCGATTTGGTGGGCGGGGTCACTCTGGGTCCGATTTGGTGGGCGGGGTCACTCTGGGTCCAATTTGGTGGGCGGGGTCACTCTGGGTCCGATTTGGTGGGCGGGGTCACTCTGGGTCCGATTTGGTGGGCGGGGTCGCTCTGGGTCCGATTTGGTGGGCGGGGTCGCTCTGGGTCCGATTTGGTGGGCGGGGTCGCTCTGGGTCCGATTTGGTGGGCGGGGTCGCTCCGGGTCCGATTTGGTGGGCGGGGTCGCTCCGGGTCCGATTTGGTGGGCGGGGTCGCTCCGGGTCCGATTTGGTGGGCGGGGTCGCTCTGGGTCCGATTTGGTGGGCGGGGTCACTCTGGGTCCGATTTGGTGGGCGGGGTCACTCTGGGTCCGATTTGGTGGGCGGGGTCACTCTGGGTCCGTTTTGGTGGGCGGGGTCACTCTGGGTCCGATTTGGTGGGCGGGGTCACTCTGGGTCCGATTTGGTGGGCGGGGTCACTCTGGGTCCGATTTGGTGGGCGGGGTCACTCTGGGTCCGATTTGGTGGGCGGGGTCACTCTGGGTCCGATTTGGTGGGCGGGGTCACTCTGGGTCCGATTTGGTGGGCGGGGTCGCTCTGGGTCCGATTTGGTGGGCGGGGTCGCTCTGGGTCCGATTTGGTGGGCGGGGTCACTCTGGGTCCGATTTGGTGGGCGGGGTCACTCTGGGTCCGTTTTGGTGGGTGGGGTCACTGGGTCCGATTTGGTGGGCGGGGTCACTCTGGGTCAGATTTGGTGGGCGGGGCCACTCTGGGTCAGATTTGGTGGGCGGGGCCACTCTGGGTCAGATTTGGTGGGCGGGGCCACTCTGGGTCAGATTTGGTGGGCGGGGTCACTCTGGGTCCAATTTGGGGGGCGGGGCCACTCGGGGTCCGATTCGGGGGTCCGGGTCACTCGGGGTCCGATTCGGGGGCGGGGTCACTCAGGGTCCGATTTGGGGGGCGGGGGCGCACTTACTTTTTCACACACGGGACCTGGGTGCACTTACTTTTCACCCACGGGACCAGGGGTGCACTTACTTTTCACACACATGGGACCGGGGTGCACTTACTTTTCACACAAGGGACCGGGGGTGCACTTACTTTTCACACACATGGGACCGGGGTGCACTTACTTTTCACACCAGGAACGGGGGTGCACTTACTTTTCACAGACGGGATCGGGGGTGCACTGGGCACCTCAGGGTCAGATTTGGTGTGCGGGTCACTTTAAGAGCTAATATTATCTGGCAAAACTGTGTCCTGGTGGGGTCATGTAGAGTTCGTACGCGTTGGCATAGTAACTGGGTCTGACTTCGCATATCAATGAGCTGATCAGCCAGGTGGCAGTTGGCAGTTATTTTTTAAATTGCCTCAGTAATCAGCCATTATACCTTATGGCAAAATTTCCCTATTGAAATGCATTGGCAATGCATTCCAATGAGAGAAAAACAATTTTCAAACGTTAATTGCGCCAAAACTACAAATCCGATCGACACGAAAAATACTTAGCACACCTCTCGTGGACGCTGGCTTCGAAATGACACCTCACTGGAGTCTGTGCGTGCAGCGGTTCGGGCCGCATTAATTGCGGAAAAAAGCCTAATAATAATAAGAAGAATAAGAAGTTGTCTACGGGGGAATAACAATATAGTGCTTTTTACAAAAGCACTATAATAAACTAAAAAGTACCCACAAAAGGGTTAAAATAAAGCACTTACTGAGTGGTTGAAGTGCCAGGACTTGGACTGCGGAAGCTTGATGGAGCGCTGAAGAGATGAAGACAGCCGCTCCTCCGTGAGTCCGAGGTGCGTCCGAGGTAAGGAGGTCCGGACGGCAGCGTGAAGCGACAGGCCCGAGGGGAGCGTCCTCCCTATTGGCGCCTGGCTGCCACGCGCATGCCGAGAATGTAGACAAGCGGCGTCCTGGCCAGGGGCGCCGCTACACTGCGACGGGGAATAGGGGGGCGTGGTCTGGGTGACGTCACCCGGAGCTACAAGAAAATGGAGCAGAAGACGGGTGCCGAACAGGGCCTCTATTGCCTACGCGTTTCGAAGGTCACCGGACCTTCTTCGTCAGGGCTAGAGGTCCCTGGCTGTCTGCTGCTCTATATAGGATATAAAGGCGCCGCCCACTATACAAAAGAAAAACTGAATGCATGTATGTGCATGAGAGTGTCGCTAAGCTACAGGAAGAGGCTGTAAACTTATAAGCCCATGGACCTGATGGCATACCTCAGAATAATAGGTGATCTATGTTACTATGTACTAATGTTAAAAAAAATTTATTTAATAAATACATTAAAAAATACATTAAGAAATCTATATTTGAAAGAGACAATTATTATAAAAATATATAGAAAAAGGAGGGGGGAATTTTTATATATAATTTGTTAAAAAAAGGGGGGGGGAAGAGAAAAAACAAGAATACTGATAAAAAGTCATACATAAATAGATAACTATTTGAAAGCATAAAGCTCCAATTCATGATTAAGACCCTTAGGGGCAAGGCTATCCAGCATAAAAATCCACCTTGATTCGGTGCGTGACATTAGTTTTATGTAGTCACCTCCCCTCCAGTTTTTTTAACTACTTGGATGCCGCAAAATATTAATCCCTTAGTGGATCTACCGTGGTATTCCCTGAAATGCCTGGAAAGGGGGTGGCCAATGAAGCCTTTTTCTATATTATTGAAATGTTCTTTCAAACGGTCCCTCAGCTTACGTTTAGTGTGACCCACGTAAATTTTACCACAGGGGCATTTGATCAAGTAGATAACTCCTGACGACCAGCATGAAATTTGGACTTTAATAGTAAATTCCTGAGTGGCGTTAGAGTTAAAAAATGTAAGCTGTTTTATTTTTTTAAAATTTGTACGCACACAACAGGAACAAGTGACCGCAAGGTACAAAGCCTGGATTTTTTGAGGATATACTCTTGGCAGGACCCTTGTTGGTAGTTGGAGCTATAATGTTACCTATTGTTTGTGATTTTCTAAAAACAAATTTGGGACGTTTTGGTAGCAGTTCCCCTATTACTTTGTCCGTCTGGAGGATTGACCAGTGTTTATAGATGATTTTAGTAAACTGTTTGTATCCATGATGGAACTGCGTAATAATAGGTAACTGATGAATTTGTGTAGGGATATCAGTTGGGGTAAATTTATCCCTAGTTGTTCTCTGTACTAGGGTATCCCTCGATGTTTCATAGACCTCCTGTTTAGCCACATCTAGCAGGTCTTTGGGGTATCCTTTTTCCAGAAATTTCTTGGTAAGTTGTTCTGCTTCTGTTATATAGTCTCGTTTTTTAGTGCAATTACGTCTTACCCGGGTAAATTGGCTTTTGGGGATATTAGTCAACCAAATCGGTAGATGACAGCTATTAATGTCAATAAATCCATTAGAGACTACTGGTTTATGGTGGCATTTAGTTAATATCCGATTATCTTCAATAAAGATGTTTAGGTCTAAAAAATTTATTTCCGATTTGCTGGTAGTGGCCGTAAATTCCAACCCAAAGTCATTAGAATTGAGATTGGCAATAAATACATCTAATTCTCTTTGGGGGCCATTCCAGATGAATAGTATATCATCGATAAAACGCCTCCACATAATCAAGCCAGTATTGGGGCTTTTTGTGAGCGAAATATGTAGCTCCTCCCACTTGGCTACATAGATGTTTGCGTAGCTGGGAGCGAAACAAGTGCCCATAGCCGTGCCCCGTGTTTGGAGGTAAAATTGGCCATCATGGGTGAAATAATTATGTTCCAAAATAAATAAAATACTTTCCACAATGAACTGGATCTGTGGTTTCTTGTGGGTGGCCAGTTTATTAAGGTAGTGTTCTGCCGCTTCACATCCTTTTGAAAGGTCTATTACTGTATACAGTGATTTTATGTCTAATGTCCCCAGTGTGAAGCCACTTTCCCATTTGATTTTTTCCAATATTTGGAGCACTTGACTAGTATCTTTAAGATATGCGGGGATAATAGGCATGCATTTTTGGAGGTGTGTGTCTATGTAGCGTGACAGATTAGCTGTCAGGCAATTGATCCCCGAAATAATAGGCCTCCCAGGTGGGCGCATTGCATCTTTATGGACTTTAGGGAGGTAGTAGAACACTGCCACACAGGGGGTTTTGTTCATGATGAATAAAGATTCTTTTTTATTTACAATACCTGAAGATTTACCTCGTGATATTAAAATATTCAAATTTTTGGTATAACGTTCAGTAGGGTCACTGTTTAATTTCCTATAGGTAGTTTCATCATTCAGGAGTCTATCAGATTCCTCCTGATATGTGGTTTTGTTGAGGATAACAATCCCACCCCCTTTATCCGCTGGACGTATAATAATATCATGGTTTACTTGAAGGTCCAGTAGTGCCTTTCGTTCAGAGTTATTTAGATTTTGGGATATATATTTGGGATTCTTTCTCCTCATTTTCCTAATATCCTGTGTGACCGCAGTTTCAAAAGACCGAAAGGCATTTGACTATTCTTGTACGGGATGAAATGTAGAGGGATTAGATAGCGAAGTCTGTATGTATTCATGAGAAACAGGATTAGGGACTTGTGCTTTTTTGAGGAAATATTTCTTAATGGCCAAATTGCGCAAAAACTGCTTCATACTGATGAATAGGTTAAAAGGTTTTGCTATTGTGGTTGGTGCGAATTTCAGTCCCTTTTGTAGGAGGGACTTTTCGTTATCCGAAAGTACAAGCGAACTCAGGTTAAATATTTTTTGGGTGGAGCAGCAGACAGCCAGGGACCTCTAGCCCTGACGAAGAAGGTCCGGTGACCTTCAAAACGCGTAGGCAATAGAGGCCCTGTTCGGCACCCGTCTTCTGCTCCATTTTCTTGTAGCTCCGGGTGACGTCACCCAGACCACGTCCCCCTATTCCCCATCGCAGTGTAGCGGCGCCCCTGGCCAGGACGCCGCTTGTCTACATTCTCAGCGTGCGCGTGGCAGCCAGGCACCAATAGGGAGGACGCTCCCCTCGGGCCTGTCGCTTCACGCTGCCGTCCGGACCTCCTTACTTCGGACGCACCTCGGACTCACGGAGGAGCGGCTGTCTTCATCTCTTCAGCGCTCCATCAAGCTTCCGCAGTCCAAGTCCTGGCACTTCAACCACTCAGTAAGTGCTATATTTTAACCCTTTTGTGGGTACTTTTTAGTTTATTATATTTATTATCTAGGAGATAGGTAGCGCGGTGGCCTAACTTTTAGTTTTACTCCTCTGCATATATATGACAGGCTTGGCGCAGTAGCCGTCTAGGCACCATCAGCTTCCCTCCACTCCTATACCCACTATCATTCGGAGCGCCAGTGTATTTATTATATTATTTCTTTTAGTTTTTTCTGTGCACATACACCTAGGCAGCTTCAATGGCGATTAGGGCATTGAGACATGATAGGGATTATCGTTTAACCCTTGTTAACAAACAATTTTCTTTTAACATTTCCCCTCCCCCTATTGATGAACAAGCAAGGCAATTATTGAAAACATTAGAGAAACTTTTAATTACGGAAATGAGGGACATATGGGAGGTGGCCACACTTGAGAAATATTATATTATTCCGAAGGGATTAGTGATTTATAAATCCCTAGCAGGGGACTTCGGGGACCCCCAAATACAGCAAGACTGGGATGATATGTTCAATAATTTTTCAAAGCAAACTTTGCAATTTATCATAGACAAACGGAGGACAAAATTGAATCATACGAGCCAACAAATTATTGCACTTTTTGAACAGCTCGACGAATATGAAAATTTGGCTGACTTCCAAACTCTCACTGATAGTATACTGATCAGATTAAAAGAAAAAGAGAAAGAAATCATAGCCAAAAAAGTGAGGAAATTTCACAGAGATAGGGTGCCTAATACACTCTCTGATAATATGGCGTACTGCCGAGAAACGCATTCGCCTTCTGCTAGTATACATCAAGCTTCTATGGACCTTGTAGTCCTAGATGAATACAATGAAACTCCAACACACAATACGCTAGACCGTTCGGAAATTTTTTCAACTTATACTAACACAAATTCCACCCAGTATACACCTGTTTCCATTGGTAATAGGAATCAGGTTAATATTAGACCGTCTGTTAATTCAGAAGCAGTCAACGTATCATTTGATTTTAGTACCCACGAACATTCAGGGCCATCATTAGAACTACAAGAGTCTCCTATTGCTTCCACCTCCAACTATTATGCCCCACTATCTCTAATTGATGATACGGGTGACATCTTTAGGAGCAATGAATTACCTGGATTGAGCCAGAGCGCAAGTACGGCACCTAATCTAGGAACCCATAATGGCTATTCAGATAAAAATAAAAGATTGATGGAAGTAAAATATGGCACTAATACCCCCATTACTCAAAAACGACAACAAAAAATTCCCCCTAAAAGACCAGAAGGGGTTACTAATAGAGTTGAGCGACCTTGACCTTTTTAGAGTCGAGCCGGGTTTCGCGAAACCCGACTATCTCAAAAGTCGGGTCGAGTGAAATCGGCCGATTATGACGTAAAGTCGGGATCGACCGAAACACGAAACCCAATGCAAGTCAATGGGGCAGCATAGTCGGCAGTGAGTGGGGGCCAGGAAAACACCTAGAGTGCCCATTTTAATGTCAAAACCATCCATTCTTCTTAATGTAGCTTGTCAAGCGTAATTTACCTTATAATAATTGGAAGGCATTTGAAATTGGGGGTCATTTGGCTAAAGTTGTGGTGGGTAGGGCTGGTTCAAGTAATTAGTGGGCCCAGGAAATCTGGACCACGTCACGGCAGTGGAGCAGGGAGAGGTAAGTATTTCAACTTTGCAAGTGCTGTGATCCTGAGCAAGCAGGGGGGGCCCACTCGTTGGCATTGGCACTGGCACAGGGCCCCTCAAAGTACAGCGGTGTGTTTGCACGGCGGGGGCGCCTCCCACCGGCAGCAACACTTTTGCGTACTATGAGAGGCCCTGTGCCAGTGACGTCGCCAACTAGAATTCCTCCCCCCACCTGATGAAGGAACCTGCACTTTCATCTGCACCTTCCTCTTTGTCCCCGTGTAAGGTGGTATGGTATGCGGGAAGAGCAACCTGACTTTCAGCAGGGTCACAATGTTGTTGTGTAGCGTGCACGGGGAATGTTGCGTTATGGGTCAATGTACCAGCAGACTCATCTATCACTGGCTGGGCAATGGGCAGGATGAGGAGGAAACACAGATATAGGCCCAAAGAATAAAGTTGGCTAAATGCAGTTCAAAATTGGTAACACAGGAATAACCAGGGGGCATTGCAGTGGAGGACAACTGGAATGAGAGGCTGACACAGAGAGTAGGCCCAAATCAGTAAGTAGTCGAAATGCAGTTCAAAATTGGCAACCGTAGTAAACAGGCGGCACAGCTTTGTTCAGTGGAGGAGAACAGCAAGGAGTGGCACACACCGATAGTAGGCCCCAACCAAACTGGTAGGCCAAATGCAGTCTAACATTAACAACTACTCAACGAGCGCCTGAAAACGGAATTTCAGGACAGGAAACCAGGAGAACAGCAAGGAGTGGCAGACACCGATAGTAGGCCCCAAACCAACTAGTACGCCAAATGCAGTTGTTCCGTTTAACCACAATTTAATGAGAGCCTGAAGATAGAAGTTCAGGAAAGGCAACCTGGAGAACACCTTGGAGTGGAACACACCATCTCTCTACACCCCATACCCAATTTGTAGGCCTAATGCAGTGTAGTTTCCAAGAACTACTAAACGAGAGCCGGAAGATCGAAGCTCAGGAAAGGCAACCTGGAGAACACCTTGGAGTGGAACACACCATCTCTCTACACCCCATAGCCAATTTGTAGGCCTAATGCAGCGTAGTTTCCAACAACTACTAAACGAGAGCATGAAGATCGAAGCATTGGCGAGGAAACCTGGGGAACACCTTGGAGTGGAACACACCATCTCTCTACACCCCATACCCAATTTGTAGGCCTAATGCAGCGTAGTTTCCAACAACTACTAAACGAGAGCATGAAGATCGAAGCATTGGCGAGGAAACCTGGGGAACACCTTGGAGTGGAACACACCATCTCTCTACACCCCATACCCAATTTGTAGGCCTAATGCAGCGTAGTTTCCAACAACTACTAAACGAGAGCCGGAAGATCGAAGCTCAGGAAAGGCAACCTGGAGAACACCTTGGAGTGGAACACACCATCTCTCTACGCCCCATACCCAATTTGTAGACCTAATGCAGTGTAGTTTCCAAGAACTACTAAACGAGAGCCGGAAGATCGAAGCTCAGGAACGGCAACCTGGAGAACACCTTGGAGTGGAACACACCATCTCTCTACACCCCATACCCAATTTGTAGGCCTAATGCAGCGTAGTTTCCAACAACTACTAAACGAGAGCATGAAGATCGAAGCATTGGCGAGGAAACCTGGGGAACACCTTGGAGTGGAACACACCATCTCTCTACACCCCATACCCAATTTGTAGGCCTAATGCAGTGTAGTTTCCAAGAACTACTAAACGAGAGCCGGAAGATCGAAGCTCAGGAAAGGCAACCTGGAGAACACCTTGGAGTGGAACACACCATCTCTCTACACCCCATAGCCAATTTGTAGGCCTAATGCAGCGTAGTTTCCAACAACTACTAAACGAGAGCATGAAGATCGAAGCATTGGCGAGGAAACCTGGGGAACACCTTGGAGTGGAACACACCATCTCTCTACACCCCATACCCAATTTGTAGGCCTAATGCAGCGTAGTTTCCAACAACTACTAAACGAGAGCATGAAGATCGAACCATTGGCGAGGAAACCTGGGGAACACCTTGGAGTGGAACACACCATCTCTCTACACCCCATACCCAATTTGTAGGCCTAATGCAGCGTAGTTTCCAACAACTACTAAACGAGAGCCGGAAGATCGAAGCTCAGGAAAGGCAACCTGGAGAACACCTTGGAGTGGAACACACCATCTCTCTACACCCCATACCCAATTTGTAGGCCTAATGCAGTGTAGTTTCCAAGAACTACTAAACGAGAGCCGGAAGATCGAAGCTCAGGAAAGGCAACCTGGAGAACACCTTGGAGTGGAACACACCATCTCTCTACACCCCATTCCCAATTTGTAGGCCTAATGCAGTGTAGTTTCCAAGAACTACTAAACGAGAGCCGGAAGATCGAAGCTCAGGAAAGGCAACCTGGAGAACACCTTGGAGTGGAACACACCATCTCTCTACACCCCATAGCCAATTTGTAGGCCTAATGCAGCGTAGTTTCCAACAACTATTAAACGAGAGCATGAAGATCGAAGCATTGGCGAGGAAACCTGGGGAACACCTTGGAGTGGAACACACCATCTCTCTACACCCCATACCCAATTTGTAGGCCTAATGCAGCGTAGTTTCCAACAACTACTAAACGAGAGCATGAAGATCGAAGCATTGGCGAGGAAACCTGGGGAACACCTTGGAGTGGAACACACCATCTCTCTACACCCCATACCCAATTTGTAGGCCTAATGCAGCGTAGTTTCCAACAACTACTAAACGAGAGCCGGAAGATCGAAGCTCAGGAAAGGCAACCTGGAGAACACCTTGGAGTGGAACACACCATCTCTCTACACCCCATACCCAATTTGTAGGCCTAATGCAGTGTAGTTTCCAAGAACTACTAAACGAGAGCCGGAAGATCGAAGCTCAGGAAAGGCAACCTGGAGAACACCTTGGAGTGGAACACACCATCTCTCTACACCCCATACCCAATTTGTAGGCCTAATGCAGTGTAGTTTCCAAGAACTACTAAACGAGAGCCGGAAGATCGAAGCTCAGGAAAGGCAACCTGGAGAACACCTTGGAGTGGAACACACCATCTCTCTACACCCCATAGCCAATTTGTAGGCCTAATGCAGCGTAGTTTCCAACAACTACTAAACGAGAGCATGAAGATCGAAGCATTGGCGAGGAAACCTGGGGAACACCTTGGAGTGGAACACACCATCTCTCTACACCCCATACCCAATTTGTAGGCCTAATGCAGCGTAGTTTCCAACAACTACTAAACGAGAGCATGAAGATCGAAGCATTGGCGAGGAAACCTGGGGAACACCTTGGAGTGGAACACACCATCTCTCTACACCCCATACCCAATTTGTAGGCCTAATGCAGCGTAGTTTCCAACAACTACTAAACGAGAGCCGGAAGATCGAAGCTCAGGAAAGGCAACCTGGAGAACACCTTGGAGTGGAACACACCATCTCTCTACACCCCATACCCAATTTGTAGGCCTAATGCAGTGTAGTTTCCAAGAACTACTAAACGAGAGCCGGAAGATCGAAGCTCAGGAAAGGCAACCTGGAGAACACCTTGGAGTGGAACACACCATCTCTCTACACCCCATACCCAATTTGTAGGCCTAATGCAGTGTAGTTTCCAAGAACTACTAAACGAGAGCCGGAAGATCGAAGCTCAGGAAAGGCAACCTGGAGAACACCTTGGAGTGGAACACACCATCTCTCTACACCCCATAGCCAATTTGTAGGCCTAATGCAGCGTAGTTTCCAACAACTACTAAACGAGAGCATGAAGATCGAAGCATTGGCGAGGAAACCTGGGGAACACCTTGGAGTGGAATACACCATCTCTCTACACCCCATACCCAATTTGTAGGCCTAATGCAGCGTAGTTTCCAACAACTACTAAACGAGAGCATGAAGATCGAAGCATTGGCGAGGAAACCTGGGGAACACCTTGGAGTGGAACACACCATCTCTCTACACCCCATACCCAATTTGTAGGCCTAATGCAGCGTAGTTTCCAACAACTACTAAACGAGAGCCGGAAGATCGAAGCTCAGGAAAGGCAACCTGGAGAACACCTTGGAGTGGAACACACCATCTCTCTACGCCCCATACCCAATTTGTAGGCCTAATGCAGTGTAGTTTCCAAGAACTACTAAACGAGAGCCGGAAGATCGAAGCTCAGGAACGGCAACCTGGAGAACACCTTGGAGTGGAACACACCATCTCTCTACACCCCATACCCAATTTGTAGGCCTAATGCAGCGTAGTTTCCAACAACTACTAAACGAGAGCCGGAAGATCGAAGCTCAGGAAAGGCAACCTGGAGAACACCTTGGAGTGTAACACACCATCTCTCTCCACCCCATACCCAATTTGTAGGCCTAATGCAGCCTACTTTCCGACAACTACTAAACGAGAGCATGAAGATCGAAGCTCAGGAAAGGCAACCTGGGGAACACCTTGGAGTGTAACAAACCCTCTCTCTACACCACGTAAGGGCTGATTCTTAGGAAGGAAGGCTGTCGGAAAGAAGCAGGGCGCGTCCGAGGGTGATTATATTCTTATTAGGTATATACTCACCCTCGGACGCGCCCTGCTTCTTTATTTGTATTGAATGTTTATTTGCAATGTGGTTTTGACTTACTCTATTTTTTTGGTAAATAATGATTTTATTATGTTCATTGTTTTGCATCTTCTTGGCAATAATATAAAGAAGACGCGACAGGACAACACTCGGTGGATGCCATATCTGTGTTTTAAATTGAAAAAAACTTTCAGTTAACTACTTGCAGGAGAAAGTTATTGTAGCTGGTGGCCATTTTTAGTACTGTACCAGATTTTTGTTGTATGTGTTTGTTTTTAATGTTAAAATGTCTGCATTTGATATCTCTCCAGTATTTTCTTTTTTATAAGCAAAATACTTATTTTTATATTTTCTGATGTTGGTTCCAGGGGTACACGGGCAGCAGTGGTGTGGTCAGTGGAGGCCTAGTGGAAGGAGTGACCGCAGACAGGCATCGAAGGCCTAAAATAATAACACATGGCTGTAGGCAATTTTAAATTGGTTCCAGGGGTACACGGGCAGCAGTGGTGTGGTCAGTGGAGGTCTAGTGGAAGGAATGACCGCAGACAGGCATCGAAGGCCTAAAGTAAAAAAATTGGGCTGGCTGTAGGCAATTGTAAATTGGTTCCAGGGGTACACGGGCAGCAGTGGTGTGGTCAGTGGAGGCATATTGTAAGGAGTGACCGCAGACAGGCATCGAAGGCCTAAAATAATAACACATGGCTGTAGGCAATTTTAAATTGGTTACAGGGGTACACGGGCAGCAGTGGTGTGGTCAGTGGAGGCATATTGTAAGGAGTGACCGCAGACAGGCATCGAAGGCCTAAAATAATAACACATGGCTGTAGGCAATTTTAAATTGGTTCCAGGGGTACACGGGCAGCAGTGGTGTGGTCAGTGGAGGCATATTGTAAGGAGTGACCGCAGACAGGCATCGAAGGCCTAAAATAATAACACATGGCTGTAGGCAATTTTAAATTGGTTCCAGGGGTACACGGGCAGCAGTGGTGTGGTCAGTGGAGGCCTAGTGGAAGGAGTGACCACAGACAGGCATCGAAGGCCTAAAATAATAACAAATGGCTGTAGGCAATTTTAAATTGGTTCCAGGGGTACACGGGCAGCAGTGGTGTGGTCAGTGGAGGCCTAGTGGAAGGAGTGACCGCAGACAGGCATCGAACGCCTAAAGTAAAAAAATTGGGCTGGCTGTAGGCAATTTTAAATTGGTTCCAGGGGTACACGGGCAGCAGTGGTGTGGTCAGTGGAGGCCTAGTGGAAGGAGTGACCGCAGACAGGCATCGAAGGCCTAAAATAATAACACATGGCTGTAGGCAATTTTAAATTGGTTCCAGGGGTACACGGGCAGCAGTGGTGTGGTCAGTGGAGGCCTAGTGGAAGGAGTCACCGCAGACAGGCATCGAAGGCCTAAAATAATAACACATGGCTGTAGGCAATTTTAAATTGGTTCCAGGGGTACACGGGCAGCAGTGGTGTGGTCAGTGGAGGCCTAGTGGAAGGAGTCACCGCAGACAGGCATCGAAGGCCTAAAATAATAACACATGGCTGTAGGCAATTTTAAATTGGTTCCAGGGGTACACGGGCAGCAGTGGTGTGGTCAGTGGAGGCCTAGTGGAAGGAGTCACCGCAGACAGGCATCGAAGGCCTAAAATAATAACACATGGCTCTAGGCAATTTTAAATTGGTTCCAGGGGTACACGGGCAGCAGTGGTGTGGTCAGTGGAGGCCTAGTGGAAGGAATGACCGCAGACAGGCATCGAAGGCCTAAAGTAAAAAAATTGGGCTGGCTGTAGGCAATTGTAAATTGGTTCCAGGGGTACACGGGCAGCAGTGGTGTGGTCAGTGGAGGCATATTGTAAGGAGTGACCGCAGACAGGCATCGAAGGCCTAAAATAATAACACATGGCTGTAGGCAATTTTAAATTGGTTCCAGGGGTACACGGGCAGCAGTGGTGTGGTCAGTGGAGGCATATTGTAAGGAGTGACCGCAGACAGGCATCGAAGGCCTAAAATAATAACACATGGCTGTAGGCAATTTTAAATTGGTTCCAGGGGTACACGGGCAGCAGTGGTGTGGTCAGTGGAGGCCTAGTGGAAGGAGTGACCACAGACAGGCATCGAAGGCCTAAAATAATAACACATGGCTGTAGGCAATTTTAAATTGGTTCCAGGGGTACACGGGCAGCAGTGGTGTGGTCAGTGGAGGCCTAGTGGAAGGAGTGACCGCAGACAGGCATCGAAGGCCTAAAGTAAAAAAATTGGGCTGGCTGTAGGCAATTTTAAATTGGTTCCAGGGGTACATGGGCAGCAGTGGTGTGGTCAGTGGAGGCCTAGTGGAAGGAGTGACCGCAGACAGGCATCGAAGGCCTAAAATAATAACACATGGCTGTAGGCAATTTTAAATTGGTTCCAGGGGTACACGGGCAGCAGTGGTGTGGTCAGTGGAGGCCTAGTGGAAGGAGTCACCGCAGACAGTTATCGAAGGCCTAAAATAATAACACATGGCTGTAGGCAATTTTAAATTGGTTCCAGGGGTACACGGGCAGCAGTGGTGTGGTCAGTGGAGGCCTAGTGGAAGGAGTGACCACAGACAGGCATCGAAAGCCTAACATAACAAAAATGTCAATACAATGGTATTGTCAGTGGCAGGCATTGAAGGATGTCAGCGCATAGACTAAACATTGGTGGAGCTGTGAGATAATTTTGCAAGTGGTAGAGCACTGTTTGAGCTGGGGTGGGGGGAAACTGTCTTGTGGCCGGCGGTACAGGCCCAGGGCCCCTCATATTACAACGGTGTGTCTGACGTTGGGTGCGCACCACCACCGCCAGAGACACTTTATTGTACTAGGAGGGACCCAGTGGCAGTGCCGTCGACCAAAAGCGGGCTCACCCACCTCTTCAGACAAACTGCACTCTCACGGGTGCTGTCGCCAAGTGTCGATACCACGGCCCCGTGTGGGGAGTTTGGCCATTTAGTGAGGTGTAAACATGTCGTATGCTGGACAATCAGGTGCAGAAAATTACGAGATTGGAAAAGGCATTCAGAATAGTCCACAGGCAAGACCTTTTCATAGGAAAGCTAGGTGTCAGCCGGGCAAGGTGGGGCAAAAGATTTCGAAATCCAGTTGTGGTTCATTTTAATGAAGGTTAGATCATCTACATTTTGGGTAGCCAGACGAGTCCTTTTTTCTGTTAGTATTGAACCTGCAGCACTGAATACTCTTTCTGATAGGACACTAGCTGCCGGGCAAGCAAGCTCCTGCAATGCATATTCTGCCAATTCTGGCCAGGTGTCTAATTTTGATGCCCAGTAATCAAATGGGAATGACGGTTGAGGGAGAACATCGATAAGGGATGAAAAATAGTTTGTAACCATACTGGACAAATGTTGTCTCCTGTCACTTTGAATTGATGCTGCAGTACCTGTCCTGTCTGCGGTCATAGCAAAATCACTCCACAACCTGGTCAGAAAACCCCTCTGGCCAACGCCACTTCTGATTTCTGCCCCTCTAACTCCTCTGGTCTGCTGGCCCCTGCAGCTCGTGTGAGAACGATCACGGGCGCTGTGTGCAGGGAATGCCAGAAGCAAACGGTCAACAAGAGTTGATTGTTTGGTTGCTAATATTAGTTCCAAGTTCTCATGTGGCATTATATTTTGCAATTTGCCTTTATAGCGAGGATCAAGGAGGCAGGCCAACCAGTAATCGTCATCATTCATCATTTTAGTTATGCGTGTGTCCCTTTTGAGGATACGTAAGGCATAATCCGCCATGTGGGCCAAAGTTCCAGTTCTCAAATCTGCGGTTGTGCTTGGTTGAGGGGCAGTTTCAGGCAAATCCACGTCACTTGTGTCCCTCAAAAAACCAGAACCCGGCCTTGCCGCGCCACCAATTTCCAGTGGCCCCGGAAAAGCTTCCTCATTAAAAATATAATCATCCCCATCATCCTCCTCGTCCTCCTCCTCCTCTTCACCCGCTACCTCGTCCTGTACACTGCCCTGGCCAGACAATGGCTGACTGTCATCAAGGCTTTCCTCTTCCTCAGCTGCAGACGCCTGATCCTTTATGTGCGTCAAACTTTGCATCAGCAGATGCATTAGGGGGATGCTTATGCTTATTATGGCGTTGTCTGCACTAACCAGCCGTGTGCATTCCTCAAAACACTGAAGGACTTGACACATGTCTTGAATCTTCGACCACTGCACACCTGACAACTCCATGTCTGCCATCCTACTGCCTGCCCGTGTATGTGTATCCTCCCACAAAAACATAACAGCCCGCCTCTGTTCACACAGTCTCTGAAGCATGTGCAGTGTTGAGTTCCACCTTGTTGCAACGTCTATGATTAGGCGATGCTGGGGAAGGTTCAAAGAACGCTGATAGGTCTGCATACGGCTGGAGTGTACGGGCGAACGGCGGATATGTGAGCAAAGTCCACGCACTTTGAGGAGCAGGTCGGATAACCCCGGATAACTTTTCAGGAAGCACTGCACCACCAGGTTTAAGGTGTGAGCCAGGCAAGGAATGTGTTTCAGTTGGGAAAGGGAGATGGCAGCCATGAAATTCCTTCCGTTATCACTCACTACCTTGCCTGCCTCAAGATCTACAGTGCCCAGCCACGACTGCGTTTCTTTCTGCAAGAACTCGGACAGAACTTCCGCGGTGTGTCTGTTGTCGCCCAAACACTTCATAGCCAATACAGCCTGCTGACGTTTGCCAGTAGCTGCCCCATAATGGGAGACCTGGTGTGCAACAGTGGCAGCTGCGGATGGAGTGGTTGTGCGACTGCGGTCTGTGGACGAGCTCTCGCTTCTGCAGGAGGACGAAGAGGAGGAGGAGGGGGTGCGAACGGCTACAGCCAATTGTTTCCTAGACCATGGGTTAGGCAGAACTGTCCCAAACTTGCTGTCCCCTGTGGACCCTGCATCCACCACATTTACCCAGTGTGCCGTGATGGACACGTAACGTCCCTGGCCATGCCTACTGGTCCATGCATCTGTTGTCAGGTGCACCTTTGTGCTCACAGATTGCCTGAGTGCATGGACGATGCGCTCTTTAACATGCTGGTGGAGGGCTGGGATGGCTTTTCTGGAAAAAAAGTGTCGACTGGGTAGCTCGTAGCGTGGTACAGCGTAGTCCATCAGGGCTTTGAAAGCTTCGCTTTCAACTAACCGGTAGGGCATCATCTCTAACGAGATTAGTCTAGCTATGTGTGCGTTCAAACCCTGTGTACGCGGATGCGAGGCTAAGTACTTCCTTTTTCTAACCATAGTCTCATGTAGGGTGAGCTGGACTGGAGAGCTGGAGATCGTGGAACTAACGGGGGTGCCGGTGGACATGGCAGACTGAGAGACGGTGGGAGATGGTATTGTTGCCACCGGTGCCCTAGATGCAGTGTTTCCTACTACGAAACTGGTGATTCCCTGACCCTGACTGCTTTGGCCTGGCAAAGAAACCTGCACAGATACTGCAGGTGGTGCGGAAAATGGTGGCCCTACACTGCCGGAAGGGATGTTGCGTTGCTGACTAGCTTCATTGGCCGAGGGTGCTACAACCTTAAGGGACGTTTGGTAGTTAGTCCAGGCTTGCAAATGCATGGTGGTTAAATGTCTATGCATGCAACTTGTATTGAGACTTTTCAGATTCTGTCCTCTGCTTAAGGTAGTTGAACATTTTTGACAGATGACTTTGCGCTGATCAATTGGATGTTGTTTAAAAAAATGCCAGACTGCACTCTTTCTAGCATCGGATACCTTTTCAGGCATTGCAGACTGAGCTTTAACCGGATGGCCACGCTGTCCTCCAACAGGTTTTGGCTTTGCCACGCGTTTTGGGCAAGATACGGGCCCGGCAGATGGAACCTGTTGCGATGTTGATGCCTGCTGCGGCCCCTCCTCCTCCGCTTCAGAACTGCTGCCGCCTGCACCCTGTTCCCCCAATGGCTGCCAATCGGGGTCAAGAACTGGGTCATCTATTACCTCTTCTTGTAGCTCGTGTGCAACTTCATCTGTGTCACCGTGTCGGTCGGTGGTATAGCGTTTGTGATGGGGCAACATAGTCTCATCAGGGTCTGATTCTTGATCAGCACCCTGCGAGGGCAATGTTGTGGTCTGAGTCAAAGGACCAGCATAGTAGTCTGGCTGTGGCTGTGCATCAGTGCACTCCATGTCAGATTCAACTTGTAATGGGCATGGACTGTTAACTGCTTCACTTTCTAAGCCAGGGACGGTATGTGTAAAGAGCTCCATGGAGTAACCCGTTGTGTCGCCTGCTGCATTCTTCTCTGTTGTTGTTTTTGCTGAAGAGGACAAGGAAGCGACTTTTTCCCTGACCGTGAACATCCACTAACGACGCGCTGCTTTGACATTTACCAGTTTCACGAGAGGAGGCAAAAGAGCTAGAGGCTGAGTCAGCAAGACAAGCCAAAACTTGCTCTTGCTGCTCCGGCTTTAAAAGCGGTTTTCCTACTCCCAGAAAAGGGAGCGTTCGAGGCCTTGTGTAGCCAGACGACGAACCTGGCTCCACAGCTCCAGACTTAGGTGCAATATTTTTTTTCCCACGACCAGCTGATGCTCCACCACTACCACTACCCTCATTACCAGCTGACAATGAACGCCCCCGGCCACGACCTCTTCCACCATACTTCCTCATTGTTTTAAAAACGTAAACAAACTAACGGTATTTGTTGCTGTCACACAAATTACACGGTGAGCTATAACTTCAGTATGATTTAGCTACCCCTTTACAGGTGAGTGAGACCACAACGAAAATCAGGCACAATGTTACACACTCTGTTGTTGGTGGCAACAAATGAGAGAGATGCCACACACGCAGGACTGTCACTGAAGCACAAATGTAAATATTAATCTCCCACTGATTAGATTTTTTTTTTTTTTAAGGGAGACTTTAGGAAAAAAAATAATAGAATAAAATGATTTTTTCAGGAAGAATTTAGAAACCAAATAAAATAAAATGATTTTTCCAGGGAGAATTTAGAAAACAAATAAAACAAAAAAAGGCTTTCTATGGCCCACTGAGTGAGAGATGACGCACACAGGAGTCAGGAGTGGCACACAAGCCCAGAGGCCAATATTTATCTTCCACTGATTGATGTAGTGATTTTTTCAGGTAGATTTTGGAACCCAAATCAAGCTAAAAAAAATAATAGGCTTTCTATGGCCCACAATTGGAGAGAGAGAGAGATGGCACACCCAGGAGTCAAGACTGGCACACAAGCAGAAAGGGCAATATTAATCTCCCACTGATTTGTTTTTTTGTTTTTTTTTTCAGGGAGACTTTAGGAAAAAAAAAATAGAATAAAATGATTTTTTCAGGAAGAATTTAGAAACCAAATAAAATAAAATGATTTTTTTAGGGAGAATTTAGAAAACAAATAAAACAAAAAAAGGCTTTCTATGGCCCACTGAGTGAGAGATGACGCACACAGGAGTGGCACACAAGCCCAGAGGCCAATATTTATCTCCCACTGATTGATGTAGTGATTTTTTCAGGTAGATTTTGGAACCCAAATCAAGCTAAAAAAATAATAGGCTTTCTATGGCCCACAATTGGAGAGAGAGAGAGAGATGGCACACCCAGGAGTCAAGACTGGCACACAAGCAGAAAGGGCAATATTAATCTCCCACTGATTTGTTTTTGTTTTTTTTGTTTTTTCAGGGAGACTTTAGGAAAAAAAAAAATAGAATAAAATGATTTTTTCAGGAAGAATTTAGAAACCAAAGAAAATAAAATGATTTTTTCAGGGAGAATTTAGAAAACAAATAAAACAAAAAAAGGCTTTCTATGGCCCACTGAGTGAGAGATGACGCACACAGGAGTCAGGAGTGGCACACAAGCCCAGAGGCCAATATTTATCTCCCACTGATTGATGTAATGATTTTTTCAGGTAGATTTTGGAACCCAAATCAAGCTAAAAAAAATAATAGGCTTTCTATGGCCCACAATTGGAGAGAGAGAGAGAGATGGCACACCCAGGAGTCAAGACTGGCACACAAGCAGAAAGGGCAATATTAATCTCCCACTGATTTGTTTTTGTTTGTTTTTTTCAGGGAGACTTTAGGAAAAAAAAATAGAATAAAATGATTTTTTCAGGAAGAATTTAGAAACCAAATAAAATAAAATGATTTTTTCAGGGAGAATTTAGAAAACAAATAAAACAAAAAAAGGCTTTCTATGGCCCACTGAGTGAGAGATGACGCACACAGGAGTCAGGAGTGGCACACAAGCCCAGAGGCCAATATTTATCTCCCACTGATTGATGTAGTGATTTTTTCAGGTAGATTTTGGAACCCAAATCAAGCTAAAAAAATAATAGGCTTTCTATGGCCCACAATTGGAGAGAGAGAGAGAGAGAGATGGCACACCCAGGAGTCAAGACTGGCACACAAGCAGAAAGGGCAATATTAATCTCCCACTGATTTGTTTTTTTTGTTTTTTTTTTCAGGGAGACTTTAGGAAAAAAAAAATAGAATAAAATGATTTTTTCAGGAAGAATTTAGAAACCAAAGAAAATAAAATGATTTTTTCAGGGAGAATTTAGAAAACAAATAAAACAAAAAAAGGCTTTCTATGGCCCACTGAGTGAGAGGTGACGCACACAGGAGTCAGGAGTGGCACACAAGCCCAGAGGCCAATATTTATCTCCCACTGATTGATGTAGTGATTTTTTCAGGTAGATTTTGGAACCCAAATCAAGCTAAAAAAAATAATAGGCTTTCTATGGCCCACATTTGGAGAGAGAGAGAGAGATGGCACACCCAGGAGTCAAGACTGGCACACAAGCAGAAAGGGCAATATTAATCTCCCACTGATTTGTTTTTTTTTTGTTTTTTTCAGGGAGACTTTAGGAAAAAAAAAATAGAATAAAATGATTTTTTCAGGAAGAATTTAGAAACCAAATAAAATAAAATGATTTTTTCAGGGAGAATTTAGAAAACAAATAAAACAAAAAAAGGCTTTCTATGGCCCACTGAGTGAGAGATGACGCACACAGGAGTCAGGAGTGGCACACAAGCCCAGAGGCCAATATTTATCTCCCACTGATTGATGTAGTGATTTTTTCAGGTAGATTTTGGAACCCAAATCAAGCTAAAAATATAATAGGCTTTCTATGGCCCACAATTGGAGAGAGAGAGAGAGATGGCACACCCAGGAGTCAAGACTGGCACACAAGCAGAAAGGGCAATATTAATCTCCCACTGATTTTTTTTTTTTTTTTTTCAGGGAGACTTTAGGAAAAAAAAAATAGAATAAAATGATTTTTTCAGGAAGAATTTAGAAACCAAAGAAAATAAAATGATTTTTTCAGGGAGAATTTAGAACACAAATAAAACAAAAAAAGGCTTTCTATGGCCCACTGAGTGAGAGATGACGCACACAGGAGTCAGGAGTGGCACACAAGCCCAGAGGCCAATATTTATCTCCCACTGATTGATGTAGTGATTTTTTCAGGTAGATTTTGGAACCCAAATCAAGCTAAAAAAAATAATAGGCTTTCTATGGCCCACAATTGGAGAGAGAGAGAGAGATGGCACACCCAGGAGTCAAGACTGGCACACAAGCAGAAAGGGCAATATTAATCTCCCACTGATTTGTTTGTTTTTTTTTTTTTTCAGGGAGACTTTAGGAAAAAAAAAATAGAATAAAATGATTTTTTCAGGAAGAATTTAGAAACCAAATAAAATAAAATGATTTTTTCAGGGAGAATTTACAAAACAAATAAAACAAAAAAAGGCTTTCTATGGCCCACTGAGTGAGAGATGACGCACACAGGAGTCAGGAGTGGCACACAAGCCCAGAGGCCAATATTTATCTCCCACTGATTGATGTAGTGATTTTTTCAGGTAGATTTTGGAACCCAAATCAAGCTAAAAAAATAATAGGCTTTCTATGGCCCACAATTGGAGAGAGAGAGAGAGATGGCACACCCAGGAGTCAAGACTGGCACACAAGCAGAAAGGGCAATAATAATCTCCCACTGATTTGTTTTTGTTTTTTGTTTTTTTCAGGGAGACTTTAGGAAAAAAAAAATAGAATAAAATGATTTTTTCAGGAAGAATTTAGAAACCAAAGAAAATAAAATGATTTTTTTCAGGGAGAATTTAGAAAACAAATAAAACAAAAAAAGGCTTTCTATGGCCCACTGAGTGAGAGATGACGCACACAGGAGTCAGGAGTGGCACACAAGCCCAGAGGCCAATATTTATCTCCCACTTTTTTTTTTTTGTTCCAGGGAAAATTTATAAACCCAATAAAAAAAATAATAAATAGGCTTTCTATGGCCCACTATCTGAGAGACAGAGAGAGATGGCACGCTTAGGACTGGCACACAAGCCCAAAGGCCAATATTAATCTCCCTTTTTTTTTTAAGGGAGAATTTAGAAAACCAAAAAAAAATAAATAAATAGGCTTTCTATGGCCCACTATTTGTGAGAGAGATGGCATGCTCAGGACTGGCACACAAGCCCAGAGGCCAATATTAATCTCCCACTTTTTTTTTTTTTTCCAGGGAAAATTTATAAACCCAATAAAAAAATAAATAAATAAATAGGCTTTCTATGGCCCACTATCTGAGAGAGAGAGATGGCACGCTTAGGACTGGCACACAAGCCCAAAGGCCAATATTAATCTCCCACTGATTGATTTATTGATTTTTTCAGGTAGAATTTAGAACCCAAATAAAGCAAAAAAAAAAAAAAATGGGCTTTCTATGGCCCACTGAGTGAGTGATGATGCACACAGGAGTCAGGAGTGGCACACAAGCCCTGAGGCCAATATTTTTCTCCCACTGATTGATGTAGTGATTTTTTCAGGTAGATTTTAGAACCAAAATCAAGCAAAAAAATAAATAGGCTTTCTATGGCCCACTGAGTGAGTGATGATGCACACAGGAGTCAAGAGTGGCACACAAGCCCTGAGGCCAATATTT